>NC_139351.1:37220782-37820782 GCF_055883805.1 Amblyomma maculatum | reverse complement strand
AGCAAAATATCGTCTACGTTATCTGATAAGTGATTCAACATTGGTACTTGCCTAGATTTTCCGAAATCGAGGAAAAACTGCTCTCGGCGGCGTGCAAAATTTTCGCAGAAGAGAGTAGAAAAGCTATTTTGACATGATGCGTCATCTGTCGGGCAGCGAGGCAAGCGCGCCAACGGCCGTGATGGAGCTTGTCTCACTGCTCGACAGATGACGTATCATGTCAAAATAGCTTTTCAACTCTCTTCTGCGAAAATTGTGCAAGCCGCCGAGAGCAGTTTTTTCTCGATTTCGGAAAATCTAGGCAAGTACCGATATTGAATCACCTATCAGATAACGTAGACGATATTTTGCTACTTTGTGAACGTTATTTCAGCTCGAATGGAGCAGTAGATTTTGCATAGGAATTTTTTGAATCCCAGCCCCCAAATATTCAAGTCCCTGTATGCAGTCACTTCGACTTTACCTCTTTTTCGGGGAACCAAGCACGTAGCCATAATTCATGTATCTCCTCAAGATGTCGCAGATGGCGCGTTCATGGGCAGAGGGCGGCAGCACAGTTGTTTTATAATAGCGAATTACATGTAACGTTAGAACTGACATTGCTAAAACAACACAACTGTGATAACCAGGCACTGATCCTCGTTTATATTGTTCTCAGCTGTCAAGAATTAACCTTCTTTCACCAAAAGTATATTGATGCACCGTGCAGGTGTTTTTATCTTACCTCATCATCATCATCATCATCAGCCTGACTATACCCACTGCAGGGTGAAGGCCTCTCCCATATTTCTCCACTTAACCCGGTTCTGTGCTAGATGCATCCACTTGACCCCTGCGAACTTCTTAATCTCATCCGCCCACCTAACTTTCTGCCGCCCCCTGCTACGCTTTCCTTCCCTTGGAATCCAGTTTGTTTGTTACAGTTTGTTATCTTACTTGCCAATCGAAAAACTACAGAACCGCTTAAAAATGCAGCAAAATAGTCTGTAGTTCTGGGATAGCATCAGAATTTTCTTTAGCTCTGTAATGCTTTCTCAGAGTTCTGTAGTTTTTCTGTCGCACCTGGTGCACTCCTCTGGTATCCTGTTGCAACTACACAAAATCCTCACGTTGCTACAGTTACTTGTGTAGTAACATAAGAATTGTACGCTTTTTGACAATCAACCTATCGGGATCACTTCCAGAAACCACTGAGACATTTTGTAGTGACTACAGAAAACATTCTCTAGTTGTTTTCGACTGGGTTTCTGCTTTAAACCCCAGCAACGGGTAAAGACGAATTTCAAGGTATTCGTACGTTTATCGCGCTCAATACGTTATAGAACTCTTGGAAATTGTCAATCCTGATGCACACAAAACTAGTGAACTAAGCACTGCGAATGACGTATGCGACTAGTGTTCTTTTTTTTTTGTACATAGCATGTCGGAATGGCACGGAATTAGAAATTCTTTACATTCGCTTTTCGAGCAATAAACTGCTGTTTCTTTTATTTGCAAGCAGCTGGAGTGTTTTGTCTGGAAACACTTAGTAAGCCACTTTACTCTGTCGCAAACAATTCTGTTACTTCCCTGATACCTCCGCGGAGAGCCGAAAATGAGAATATTGTAAAGCCGGGCTTAGCGGACCTGTTTTATCCAGACCTGAAGCCCGAGTCGCTCACCGAAGCGAGCAACCGTAAGCGATGACGATGACAAGAGAGAAGGATGAAGATGTACACCTCTGTAAAAGGTGAAGCGTCATACAGCGCTCACAATGTAAGTTCGACACAGAAAGCCATGGCAGTATACAGTGTCCATTGGAAACTTCTGACGCACGCAGAAGAATGACGCTATTAAGTTTTATAGCACAGGACTAAGGGCCGTCATTGCGCTGTTGATCCCAGGTCAGCAGACGACGCCCACATGGACAGTGATAACACGATACTGATATGGTTCCCGTTCTGTAAAAATTTACGCCAATCTGTGTTGCCAGACTTCTGAGTAAAAAATCTCGACCATGGCATGGGCGAATCGGAAGAGATGGGAAACGAAGATGGGACCTCAGCAAGACCTAATAACTATATTTCGGCCACGAATACGCGGCTTCATATCTCCACCGTATGGTCTTCCGCATTCTGGCCAGCGTACGCCAGGCCGCCACAGGGGCTCCGGATGCAGGGGAAGCGAAGAAGAAAGCGAATAACTGATGAGGTACAGGATGAAATCTCAAACACTGGGATCAGTTGCGTGAACATGCAAGGCGAGAAAGACACGGTTAGTAATAAAACAGCGGTTAAAGGGCGATGGAATGGGGCTTACGCTCTATGCGATACGCATCTCAGAAATCTACAAGATCCCGTGTTTATGCATGGCTACATCTGGGAAGGGTGCTACGGAATAAAAACGAAGAAAAGGGGAGTAGGGTATAGGTGTACTGATACATTAAGAAACTAACTAGAAAATAATAAAATCATCTTCCAAAGAACATGTCTGCGTATAAGGAACAATGTCCGGTAAAACGACGTGACTGGGGGTAACTTATTAGGGACAGGGGACAAATTTAGGCAAGACAAGGATCTAGTTAAGTATCTCAATGAGTATATAAAACTGTGGAGGTGCTGCCAATATTTTTGGTCATGAATGGTCGCATTGAGGATCTGCATGGATACACAGATAGTAACGAGAACTTATTGCTAACTTCTGTGAGCTACGCAACCTAGTCAGTGTATAAGAGAAACTAAATGTACGAGACAAATCGCATCACTATTCAGGAAAATGCAGACGGAAATTGACTGCTTCCCACTTTCGCAGGGGATCTGTAGAACGTGCACGAAATTGAAAATGTACAGACTCCCAGGTGGTCTAAATTACTACGGAGACCTCCACTACGGCACCCCTTTCTCTCTTTCCGCTTTCATTCCCACCTTCCTCCCGTCCCTTACGACGCGGTTCAGAGCAAGTGAGACATACTGCGCCTTTCCTATCCTAGGAACCAATAATAATAATCAATCAACCAATCAATATTTATTTATTTATTTATTGTGCGCAGGAACAACCATGTGGTCTTCGTGCTGCAGCACAAATAAAAAAAAGAACCAAAAATGAAAATGCACAAACAAGTTTACACACGCAGAGAGAACACAAAAGAAGAAATAACACATGAAATGAAACTGAGACGACAAGTATCACGGAAAGAAAGCAATCAATGAGTAGCATCACTTATATACACAGTGAGAGAATTGTTGAGCACATCACGAAAGAAAAAAAAAATGAACGGTAGATTGAGAGAAAAAAAACAATAACTGACATTGATTATAGTAATATATAAATATACATAAAATAAACAACCATTCCAGGCGCATCAAGTGCATAGTACTTAAAACACAGGCTAGAAATACAGAATAATACAATAAAGAAATAAAATTGAACACGGGACAGTAAGATTCGAATATAAAGTTCAAAGTTGAAATATTAGTAAGAAACGGATAAAAAGCAGTTCAATATAGACAGCATTGAACAGGAGAAAAAGCAAAAAGTGACGTAAATACAATATTTTAGGCTAGAAAGTGAGAGTTATATGTTATAAAGAACTATTTAGAATACAACGCTATGAACATCCAATATAAATGAACAGAGCGAGTTTTGGAAGATGTCAAGGGGAGGACAAAAGAGTTAACCACTGCATTCTGTCCAGAGGGGAATGGGAATGAAGAGACGGAGAAACTTGAAATGGTCTGAATTCCCTCATGCTCTTTCGCGGAACGCGCAGTATAGATATACTCTAAGAGCTGAGGGCACATAATGTGGCCATGAAGGAGTTTGTACAGAAAAATGATATCAACTCTGATACGACGGGTGTGAAGAGAAGGAATATTCAGTTGGGCGCTCCTGGTGGAGCGAGAGGAGGACGTTGCGCAAGGAAAGCGATAATGAAATATCCGTAAACATTTTTTTCTACTCTGTCAACCTTGTCCAAGTTCGATTTGCCAGTGCCATTCCAAACAAGTGACGCGTACTCCAAGAGCGGAAAGCATATGGACAGGTACAGTTTTGAGAACGGAAGTGGAGTACGGAACCCTCTCGAAAGTCAACGAATCCGAATCTGAATCCGAAGTCAAACGAATCCGAGTGTACGCATAGCCCGCTGAGCAATGCGTTTTGTATGAGAGGAGAAGCTGAGGGTGCGGTCAAAAAGTACACCAAGGTCATTAATTTCATCAACCCTGTTATTATTATTTCATCAACCATCAATAATAATAATAATAATAATAATAATAATAATAATAATAATAATAATAATAATAATAATAATAATAATAATAATAATAATAATAATATAATAATAATAATAATAATAATAATAATAATAATAATAATAATAATAATAATAATCAATTAATCAATCTTTATTTAATGTGCGCAGGAACAACGTTCTTCGTGCTGCAGCACAAATAAAAAAAAATGAAAATGCACACACACACAGAACACAAAAGAAGAAACTGTAAGGAAGATGATTCAGCGCCCACGCAAACGACGACGAAGACGGCTGAGTTCCTGGCCGATCAGCTAGCGCGCGCGCTCGAAGCTCGGACTGTCTTGTTCGGACGAGATTGTGCCTTACTCTACGATCGTCGTGTCTCACCGGTCGCCGTCTCCGGTCCTCCGAATAACCCCAATAAACCGCTCTTCAAAACAAATAACACATGAAATGAAACTGAGACGAAAACAGTCACGGAAAGAAAGAAACCAATGAGTAGCATGTCTTATATACACAGTGTTGTTGAGCACATCACTAAAGAAAAGGAAAAAAGAACGGTTGATAGAGAGAAAAAAAAACACAAATAACCGACATTGATTATAGTAATATAGAAATTTACATAAAATAAATCACCATTCCAGGCGCAACAAGTGCGTGCTACTCAAAACGCAGGCTGGAAATACAGGGAAGTACAATAAAGAAATAGAGTTGAACACGGGACAGTAAGATTCGAATTATTATTATTATTATTATTATTATTATTATTATTATTATTATTATTATTATTATTATTATTATTATTATTATTATTATTATTATTATTATTATTATTATTATTATTATTATTATTATTATTATTATTATTATTATTATTATAAAGATTGATTGATTATTATTATCATTATTATCATCATCATCAAGGGTGGTAGTGCAGTCTGGAGAGCGGAGAATTAAACGACGAACAAATAGCGCTAAGTGGAATTATAATCAGATATAACTACTCATCGGTAGAAAAAAAAATGAAGTAACAGTCGCAAACAGCTGGAATGGAAAGGGGAGGCCACGAAGCTGATGGACATTGGAAAGGCAAAATTAATGAAGCCATCGAAAAACGATCGGTAGATTCATATAGGTACAGAGAGAGGCAAAGGAAGCGCAGTATATATCTAAAAAGGAAATAGACCAAATAAAGTCTTGGGGGTCGCCTAAGCTTCGCTTGAAGTGTGAAACCTGACAGCGGCTTTTCTTTTTTATAGCGCTCCACTACAGTAATCATACACAGGCTTCACCACACAGACGCACCACAAAGCATTGTTTAGGCCCTGTTCTAACACACTTCTGTGGCCTATGTGCAGCGTGCTCGTTCGGCATGCGGAGAGCCTGGGCCAACATCGAAAACCGCATCAACTTATTTTATAGAAATATTTACACTTTGCGAAGAGGGGAGGAGAAGAGGAGAGACGTACACCACGACGACTGCACTGCAGCTGTGCTTTATTGGAAAACAGCAACCTCCAAGCAAAGCTACCAGAGCACGCGCTGCATAATCAGTGTTATATTCCGGACAATTACATGGGAAAAGACATCGAGCCTATATAGCCAGCGATCTAGGAGGGCAAATCCTTTTTTCCCAAAAGCGCACTGAACTAGAAGTGATAAAGTTACCTTCATTTATAAAGATTAAATGAACCCTACTCTTCAATTTTTCAACCTCTGCCCAGAATGGCGAGGTTGCCGTAGCACCCACACATCCTACAAAGTCGTCGTAAATTAGCTCGGCCATCCGAGGAGCCTTGGGAATTGAAGCAGGCGATCATTGATACATCAGCTTGTTTGGCCGAGAAGCGTGAACGTTTGGGCGAGTTGGTCACACATACTTGACATGAAAGATAAACTTGACATACTTGACATTTGTATAAAGGCGTGGTAGATTGTGGCAAGCTCTCCAAGAGATGGGAGTTCCAATTCACCTCATCTGTCTCCTCAGGAACCTTTATGAAGAGGCCACAGTCAGAACTGGGCATGGTCTTACTGATTGGTTTCCGATTGAGAAAGGGGTGAGGCAAGGCTGCATACTGTCGCCCTGCCTATTTAACCTATATGCAGAGTGCATCATGAGGAAGGCCGGTCTGGACGAGTCTTCAGCTGGAGTGAAGATTGCTGGAAAACGTATCAACAACCTTAGATATGCGGATGATACCACTTTAATGGCAGAAAGTGAAGTGGAACTCAAGAGACTTCTGATGCGCGTACAAGAAGAGAGTGAGAAGTTTGGGCTTAAACTGAACATTAAAAAGACGAAGATCATGGCGTCTTGCCCTATCAAGTCCTGGAGCATCAATGGACAAGAAGTGGAAGCCGTGACAGATTTTCTGTTCTTGGGCGCCAAGATTACCTCGGAAGGAGACTGCAGCCATGAAATTAGGAGACGCCTGCTTCTGGGAAAGAGAGCAATGGTTAGCCTTGACCGCTTAGTAAAGAGCAGAGACATTAGTCTGCCAACCAAGATCCGTATAACCCGTGCTATGGTCTTTCCAGTTGTGATGTATGGATGCGAGAGTTGGACTGTGAAAAAGGCTGACCGCCGAAGAATTGACGCGTTTGAATTGTGGTGCTGGCGAAGACTCTTAAGAGTTCCTTGGACTGCCAGAAGATCAAATCAGTCGATATTCAGTTCAGTTCAGGCGTTCAGTCGTGTCCGACTCTTCGTGACCCTATGGACCATGTCACGCCACGCTTTCCGGTCTCTCACTATCTTCTTAACATCACATAGCTTCATCTGCAATGCCTCGAGAATGCCATCTAACCATCGCGTTCGCTGCCTACCCCTTCTCCGGCGACCCTCAACCTTTCCCAACATCAAATCTTTCTCCAGCGACTCCTCTCTTCTCATCAGATGACCAAAGTAGCTGAGCTTTAACTTTAGAATTTGACCCTCCAATGAGCAGTCAGGGTTTATGGTCGACAATATCGACTGATTTGATCTTCTGGCAGTCCAAGGAACTCTTAAGAGTCTTCGCCAGCACCACAATTCAAACGCGTCAATTCTTCGGCGGTCAGCCTTTTTCACAGTCCAACTCTCGCATCCACATCACAACTGGAAAGACCATAGCACGGGTTATACGGATCTTGGTTGGCAGACTAATGTCTCTGCTCTTTACTAGGCGGTCAAGGCTAACCATTGCTCTCTTTCCCAGAAGCAGGCGTCTCCTAATTTCATGGCTGCAGTCTCCTTCCGAGGTAATCTTGGCGCCCAAGAACAGAAAATCTGTCACAGCTTCCACTTCTTGTCCATTGATGCTCCAGGACTTGATAGGGCAAGACGCCATGATCTTCGTCTTTTTAATGTTCAGTTTAAGCCCAAACTTCTCACTCTCTTCTTGTACGCGCATCAGAAGTCTCTTGAGATCCACTTCACTTTCTGCCATTAAAGTGGTATCATCCGCATATCTAAGGTTGTTGATGCGTTTTCCAGCGATCTTCACTCTAGCTGAAGACTCGTCCAGACCGACCTTCCTCATGATGCACTCTGCATATAGGTTAAATAGGCAGGGCGACAGTATGCAGCCTTGCCTCACCCCTTTCTCAATCGGAAACCAATCAGTAAGACCATGCCCAGTTCTGACTGTGGCCTCTTGCCCTTCATAAAGGTTCCTGAGGAGACAGATGAGGTGAATTGGAACTCCCATCTCTTGGAGAGCTTGCCACAATCTGCTGTGATCTACGCAGTCAAACGCTTTCGCATAATCAATAAAGCAGAAGTAAATGGGTTTCTGGAACTCTCTTGCTTTTTCCATGATCCAGCGAAGGTTGGCAACTTGGTCTCTTGGGTTTATGGTCGATATTGTCGACCATAAACCCTGCCTGCTCATTGGAGGGTCAAATTCTAAAGTTAAAACTCAGCTACTTTGGTCATCTGATGAGAAGAGAGGAGTCGCTGGAGAAAGATTTGATGTTGGGAAAGGTTGAGGGTCGCCGGAGAAGGGGTAGGCAGCGAACGCGATGGTTAGATGGCATTCTCGAGGCATTGCAGATGAAGCTATGTGATGTTAAGAAGATAGTGAGAGACCGGAAAGCGTGGCGTGGCATGGTCCATAGGGTCACGAAGAGTCGGACACGACTGAACGCCTGAACTGAACTGGACTTCGGCAGCCTCGATGAAGCTGAAAGTTGGCGCTTGTCCTTGTGTATTATCTCTCCTCGTCTCTTTCCGCCGCGCCTTTCATGTGAAGTCTGTTTGGCCGATGTACACTTTATCACAGGAAAGCGAAAACCTACATGGCCACGCCCGTGACATGTCGTGCACATCTTTTCATGCTCAGTTAAAATAACTGGTTTCCTTGACCTGGCTCTTGATGTCGATGGTGAAAGCACAAAGAAAGGCAAGTACTAAGATAAAGGACAGACACACAAGCGCTTACTAACATATGACATCTCTGGGTCGCCAGTCAACGCACCACCGGCAAAGAAGGTAAGGGCCAGCCCTGATAAGCAGGTTACTGCTTATCAACCCCATCCTTGCAGCGGGATGTGCAGCGTAGAGGCAGAACATCCGCCACACATGCAAAGGACCCTAGTTAGAATCCAAGTGCCGCGCAATTCTCCACCGGTTCAAAAAAATTACAAGGGTTCAACCACGGTGGTTCAACGCTACTGAACCGAATATTGAGCGAAAGCATTAGCTGCGGGTGACCGAGCGTTCTTCTTCTATTTTTCTTCTTCCTCAGCCCACATATAAAGCCCCGCTTTAACCAACCCATATGACCGTGCCTTAGTGGCCTATAGGGGTAACATGAATGCCAGGTTCCTAGCAGGCCGATTCTGACATAACTGTCCCATGTGAAACGAGAGACCCAAGTTGGCAGCTCCTGCCAGCCCGTGTGTCACGTAGGGTGTGACGTCACAGCGTCACGTGGGTAAGACGTAACTGCGGCCGGGTCACGCGAAGACTTGAAAGTGCACAATAAAAATATTAATCAGCATGTCGATGGAATTACATAAACAGGTTTGGGATGCTACCTGATGCCGGAGAACACTGGCAACTCACTCCCTCTGGAGTGGGCCACCCTGGTGCAGTAATTGACCGCAACCTCCCATGATTAGTTCTATAAATCCCGGCCCTTAGTCACCAAAATAACAGCTTGAGGGGCTAGTTGGTGCTGCATAATACCCTGTGTTTGTGTTTGTTGCGCAACATTTCTGGGCCTTAGTCACCAGTGGCTGCGGAGCAACTGGCCACGGCGGCGGTCAGACCTGTGACGCAGCAGGGGGTGCTAAGAATATCTGGCTCCGCTGGACAGGCCGCCATTGGAAACCGACCCTGGCAACGTTTAACGCTAGAACCCTAGCTAGTGAAGCTAGTTTAGCAGTGCTGTTAGAGGAACTAGAGGGTATGAAATGGGATATGTCATAGGGCTTAGTGTAGTTAGAAGGCTAATGAGGCATATACTGTACTGAAGGACGGGCATGTACTATGTTATCGAGGTTTACCGGAGAGGCGAGAACTAGGAGTAGGTTTATTTGTCAATAAGTATATAGCTGGAAATATAGGTGCATTTTATAGCATTAATGAGCGGGTGGCACGCATCGTAATTAAGCTTAACAAGCGGTATAAACTCAATGTTGTATAGGCCTACGCGCCTTTATGTAGTCATATAGGCGCAAAAAGCAGTGTGATTTATATACGGGAAATATGCCAGGAAGGATTCGCCGTCCTCAATAATGTTACAAAATAAAATACAGACACTCGAAATCCGCAGAAAAATTAATCGTCTTGTACTACTTAATAATACTCTTTCTGGGAAAAATAATATGACGCTACTAGCGTCTGTATGTCGACCTTCTACGAGGAGAACACGACACAGTCGTGAGTATTTGCTTGCACCGATCTTCGCGAAAACAAACGCTTACAAGTTCAGTTTTTTCCCTCGAACGGTGAACGAGTGGGATTCACTCCCCATTGGTGTATTTCAGTCCAACAATATCATGATTGTGTTGCAAAATCATTTTTGTGCAAGTTGGCGATGTTGACGTTTCATTTGTGGTTCTTTTTGTACATTATGTTCATTTCATGTTACATTTAATACGCCTTTCTGTGCCTGTGAATAGCCCCTCCTGCTTGTGCCAAAGTATTGGCCTGCAGCATTACTAAATAAATAAATGAATAATGATTACCAGGCAGCTTCTACGAACATGTAGAATCGGCAACGCGGAAAAGAAAGACGCAGTATACTGTACTAATAGGCGACTTCAATGCCAAGGTATACGGGAAAAGCAGGCAGCTGGAGACCAGGCAGTGGGTGACTACGAAATTGGTTCTATGAATAGCAGGGGAGATTTACTAGTTGAGTTTTCAGAGCGCAGTAACTTACGAATCATGGATACCTTCTTCAGCAAACGGAAGAACGGGAAGTGGACATGGAAAAATCCTAACGGGGAGACTAAACATTCACTTCATACCGTGTTCTAAACCCGCCATTATACAGGATGTAGAGGTAATCGGGGAAGTGCGATAAGGTGACCACAGGATGGTAAGGTCTCGATTTAGTCTGAATCTGAAGAGGGAGCGAAATAGATAAGTGAGAAAAAAGTTTATCAGCGAATTAGAGGTGAGGGGGGGGCAGAAGAGTTCAGGATCTCGCTACAGAATAGATATTCAGCTCTAACCGAGGAAGAAAACATTAGCCTAGAATCAATGAGAAATATTTCAGAGGTATCATTACTGAGTACGCCGTAGAGATAGAATTGGCAGAGATATCAAAGCTAATCAATAAGCTCAAGTGGCCGATATAAGGAAGTTCTCCATGTTACACATGGAGAAAATTGAGCATTCTGTAAAGAACGGGGAAAGTGAAAAAGAAATTGGGCGCAGGCAAAAATCAGATGTATGCGCTAAGAGATAAGGCGGGCAATGTCATTAGGAATATGGATAAGATAGTCAAAGTAGCCGAGGAGTTCTTTACTGATCTCTACAGTAGCCGAAGTCGTAAGGACAATACTGAGATTGGCAGTAGGGAAAAGCAGTCAGACGTTCCGCCACTGACGAAGGACGAGGTTAACAAAGCGTTATAAACTATGGAAAGGGGGAAAACAGCTGGAGAGTATCAGGTAGCTGTAGATTGGCTGAAGGACAGGGGGGATATCGCGCTAGGAAACCTGGCCACGACCAATCAGCTTACTGTGAGAACTGCAACTCTGTGAACTCTGAGAACTCTGTGAACTCTGAACTCTGCAACTCTGTGAACTCTGAAAAAACTCTGAAAACTGCACAGCTGTCTACTTTTTGGGGTAGACGCCTGCTGTGGAGGGTCATGCACTGTTGCTTCAGCTGCGTCGTTTTGCTAAAGCATTGCCGTGCTGACTATCCCACTCGATGTGATATAAACGCGGTTGTATATGTGCAAGTGATCGCGCTTACTCAATGACAACTTCATGCTACTTTCAACCCTTGGAGGAGAATCTTTCGGACTGCTGCCCTTGTGCTCCTGGTACGTGTATGCAGCGTAACTGCAAGCGCGCTAAAGCGCTAGAGGAAAGCGAAGAATACATTTAAGCCGTTGCACGTTATTAATTAGCTCTTGCTAACTTTTTCCTGTGGCTGTGGGTACCAGACCTGGCGCTGACCAGACATATCGCTGCGCGCACTACAAGCGTCGGGCTAATATGATCGGAATACAGAACAGTGCGACGCTCTTTAGGGCCTGCTTTGCGGCCGTACTAGTCAGTCCCTCAAAGCCCGCTTTCCTCCGGCGTTTTAGTAAAATGCATGTTACGCTGTACATGCTTGGGCACCAGGGTTATAGTGTTCTAGAATTGAGAAGTGCGCTGTCTTCAGCGCGCGGCAATGAAAGCGAGGTGGTCGCCGGAGCGATGAAAAGCGTAGGTGGCGCTGTCAGTTGCAGGAGCGCATCAGAAGCGCGCGCGCCGCAGAGGAAACGCTGATTTATTTATTTATTTATTTATTTATTTATTTATTTATTTATTTATTTATTTATTTATTTATTTATTTATTTATTTATTTATTTATTCAATCAATCAGCGTTTCCTCTGCGGCGCGCGCGTTTCTGATGCGCTTCTACAACTGACAGCGCCACCTACGCTTTTCATCGCTCCGGCGACCACCTCGCTCCCATTGCCGCGCGCTGAAGACAGCACACTTCTCAATTCTAGCGGACGTCTGCTTATGCGGCTGGTGTCCTGCGTTAATTTCATTGCGTCGCATTGCTTCTCTGTTGTGCTATGATATGTTGCTGATGGTTGGTCAAGCAGGATAACACGGGTCTGCAGATAGCGCAGTCACAGTTCCATTCGTCTCCTTTGGCCCTGTGCATTCCCCCAAACTGAACGTCTCTTTCGGTTTGTTTGTTTGTTTGTTTGTTTTTTGTTCTTTTTTTTTTTGCTCACTGCGCTTCCTTTCCGATTAATGAGCTTGACCACTTGGTTCATGAGGGATGGTTAGAGAACGTCGAAGAGACCCCTTTCATAAATGTTAAGTCGGCTTCACCTCTATGCTGCATTCCCCACTAATGGCTGAACTGCAATGTATTGAAACATTGTATTATGGCCATAATTCATAAGATTTATGCATCAGAACATATTCGCATAACTGCCCTATTACCACTAAATGCATCTGCGTAGAAGCAATATGCGATTTCAGGTCTATATCGCCGTTTTTCTGGCAGCCAGTGACGCCATGTTTGGGGAAAGAAGCAGCGTGGGAAAGCCTACTTAACGATTTTTGCAAGGGGTCCATAGGCACAGTTCTAGGTCGCAGCTTATATTGCAGTATATGTGGCTTGAAAGTTAAAGCACAAATCAAAATGCAGTACATGTTCTGCGTATTTCATTTCCAGCAAATCATGCGCGCACAAATATAAGAAACTGAATTCATCTCAAACTTCGACCACGGAGATCTTCTTTATCCGTCTGCGGAGTTTGCAAAGATCGTAAACACGCTGGAAGAGTCACATTTTTTTTCTTTAGTTCAAGAATTATGATTAACGCAAGCAGCATCCGTGATTTTGCGATGTTTTTTCAAAGCGCAGAGGTTCCCGAGCCTGGATGTCCTACCCATATGATAGAGATATGACTCTTCGTATATGAAGTTCTACGTCCAAATGCGATTCCATTTTTCACTAAACGAAGAGCAGAGATCTGAAGCAGAGCAGATAAAGAACCTGAAGGTGAAGTGGTCCAAATAATCGTGTTTGAGGACTTTATCTAATGACTCTCTCCGCGTCTTGTGTGCTTTAAAATTTAGCAGCTTAATTCATTCACGTGCTCGTAGTTCAGTGATATTTCCATGTAATTCTGTAGCATTGCATTTATGTTGGTACCATATCCTTGAGCTATTTATTTATATTCTCTTACGTCACGAATTGTTCACCCTGCTGGTTTTTGAAGTTATCCGCTGTGTGGTTTCGTGCATTTGTATGATCTCTCGCTAATCTGTTTCGTATTTTTTTTATACAACTGCCTATTCATATATGTATATCCGTCCGCATTCAAATACGTATTCAATAGCCCCTGACATACTGTCTCCAAGCAATCTTCACATATCTCTATTTACATGTGGCGCAAACAATTAAAGTACGCCAGCCTAGCCTAAAACACCCTCAATTGGTTTTTCAAAACGACCACGCGAGCGTCGATGGGGGACCGCAGTCCAGCCCGAATAAACCGGCGCATCCGATAATAAAAACCTATGTGATCATAAATATACTTTAGACAATCGTCATTGGACATCCGGTTAACGTTTGAGAAATAAATTACCGAATACGTTCAAAAAATTTCTTGATGTTGTTTGTCATTTCATCGATCGGCAATCTGTAGCTGACTCGGCACCAGAAAAGCAGTCTTAAACACAATCCCGCATAGGCATGGTGTGTTTTTGGATTCCCGGGAAATTGAAATTATGACGGCACAGTTTTTTTTCAACACCTGAGTCTCTCCAAGCCATTTCTTTGGGAGAAGAGAGGCCTCGGATGTATAAGTTTCCTGACGACGGCCGCTTTTATAGTGAACTAGTTCATTTATTCATGTAAAAAATCGGTTTAATACATTTAGACAAGCGTGTGGGCGATAAAACGACACAATTTATTGCTGCGCGCCTTCGGTGTCCGAAGAACTAGCGGTGACGAAGGCAGTTCACCCAGATCGCTAAAACGACCAGCTCGCCGGCGGCAGACGGCACACTTCTCAATTCTAGAACACTATACCAGGGTGTGGCTGGAATGCTCTCCGCTACAAAACATAAAAGCGAAATGAAAGTGTCGTTCGTGCATGAGGAGCAAAGCGGTGGAAATCGGTGACTTAAGGGTCACGTCTACAGTACGCTAGAATATTCTAGCTCACTGCAATCACGCAATGCCAAATCGCGATAATGCTTCACGATTTTGTCCGTCGTGTGACTCCACCACACGTCAACTTTGGTATGCGACGACCGGGATGGATCGGGCAGCGTCGCGCACGTGACCAAAAAAATGGCGGACGACACTCATGCGATGGCGTCATGGGGTGCGATGACGTCATGTGAAATGAATATAGGGGAGGTCCTCTCATTGCCATGTTGAACAAAAATGGGGACTAGACAGAGCCTTGGGGGGGGGGGGGGGGGGGGGGTTCCCTTGCTCCCTAGTGTGGTTGTAGGGAATTTGATGTTTCAGAAGTTCATGACCCACCGTGTTCATGAATATCTCTCTGTTCGAGAGAAAGTCTCTAATGTAGTTGTATGTTTTCTCGCCAACTTCAATTTCTCAAAGTTCAGCGAGTATTGCCCCGTGTTTGACATCGTCAAAGGCTTTGGTTAGGTCCAGGCCGAGGATAGCCTTTGTGTCCAGATTATGTTGGTTTAGAATGTCGTACTTAAGTCTGAGCATAACGCCCTGTGTGCTGAGGTCCACCATTTCATGTGGCCAGAGGATTTCTTGTTCCATGTATTTGGTGAGTCTCGTCTGCACCATTAGTTTACCATGTATGCACGAGGTTAGCGAGATAGGTCTCAGTTTTTCTAATTTCGGTGTTTTACCCGGGTTGGGTATAAGGACTACATTCGCTCTCTGCCATGCTTGTGGAAGGCTACCGGTTTTCCTTACTTCACCTATGTATTTTGTCAACGCCGAGATTGATTCATCGTCTAGGTTTCTGAAGGTCGTGTTTGTTATTCCAATGGGTCCCGGAGACGACCTCGTTCTCAGGCCGATTATTTCGGCTCGAACCTCGGCTTCTGTGATGGGAGCATTTGGATCAAGATTGGGTTGGCCCGTATATTTTGGTAGCATTTCGGCTTCTATTTGGCCTATGTATATCTCGAATAATTTGTCAATCAGCTGGTGATCCGCCGCCTCGAATGCGTGCCTAGCCTTGATTTGATTGATGTTTGCCTGCATTTTCGATTTGTCCGGATCTAGAAGGTGTCCGAGGATGCTCCACGTCTTGGATAGGCTCATGCCCCGTTCCATGTCATAGCATCTGCCGCATCAGTTTTGCTCATTTATTTTATGGCTTATGTTACTATCTATTTGTAGTGTCGGGCTGATTGCCTCCTAATGTTGCTGTTCCATCTCTGGACTTTGAGCTTCTTTTCTAGTTCCCCTTTTTTGTTCCATATATTTAAGAGTTTGCTGTCTATGTTTGGTGGTGCATCCTCATCCTCTAGGGTGGTGGATGCTTTGGCCACGTGCTTCTTGAGTTGCTCTGACCATTTATTCATGTTCGTGATGTTTCCAATGACTTTTGCAGTCTGTCTAATCTGTCTAAATTTGTCCCATTCTGTGAGGGCTGTTTAAATCGTCTGGTTTTCGCCCCTTATCTAGCGTGAACGCTATGATGAAGTGACCGCTTCCTAGAATTTTGCTGTGTTCTTGCAATCTGCTGTTCCCCTGTTCTTGCTTAAAGGTTTGGGTCTGTGTGCAGTGTTAGTCCTAGTGTTTGTAGTCCTCCCACAATTGTCGGCCTTTAGTGTCTTGTCTCGTGTAACCCAACTAATGGTGGGCGGCATTGAAGTCCCTTGCTATCCCTAAGGGGTTGCTGCCAGTAGCCTTAAGAGCTTTACGAAACAGAGTTAGGAATCTTTTTTTGCCTCGGTACGATATATATGTTAAAAAGGAAGATGCTTCTTTGGTCCTTCCTCCTGGTAATAATTTCTGTTAGGACCGCTTCTATGTCGCGATATGTGACCTCGTGATTTATGACGGCAATGTTTCTTTTTATAAAGGTTGTGATTCTTAAGTTGCCTCCGCAATCGCTGCTAAAATTCTGGTATCCCGACAATTTGGTTGGGTTTTTACAAGTCTCCTGTAGGGCGATGGCTATGGATTTCTCTGCTCTTTAGTCTATGTGTTGTTGCAATAACGCTCGCTTTCGCTGGTACCCTCCCAGTTCCACTGCCAGATTGTAGAGCTGTCTTTTTGGTTACGGCTTCTGTCCATGCTTACCAAAAAAACTTTCTTCTAATTTTGTAAGGCTGTTAAATTCTGCAAAAGCGACGACCATGGTCTGTATAGACTGCGTCTGATCTCGCATTTGCTTTAGATTTTGTATCTGTACCTGAGCTTCTAGAATTTGCCGAAAAAGCGTGTTTTGGGTCTCTGCGTAATTTTCCAGTTTTGGCTTCGAAGCATTATTCGATTCTCTCACCTAGTGCTACTAAGGGATCGGTCTTCCCCCTTTTGCGCTTTTGGAGGGGAGTGGCCTGGTAATTTCCAAACTCATGTATTCCGGTTCGTTTGGCTTTGGTTCGGGTGATGGTGGAGTTCCGGTCCTAATTTCTGCAGGGGGGTTAGGCAGAACAATCGGTGAATTTTGTTCCGCGGTATGCCTTCGATTTTGGCTTTTAAATTCTGAATTTCGCGACTCAGCATTTTGATGATCTCTCTATGCTCTTCGTTTTCTCCTCTAAGGTTTTCATTTTCTCTTTTCTCAACCTGAGGAGTTTCGCTACCGAAGCTCTTAGTTTCTGCATTCTTCGGTTGGCCCCACGGGTTCCTTGGCCAGTCTCCCTGGATTTGGAGCTCGCTTTGGATCTCGAACTCGACCGGGTTCCGGGTTCTTCACGGCTCCGTCCACGGGATTCTCGTTCCGAAGGGGTAGAGGCTCCTCTCTTACTGCCTTGGACCTGCTGTTGTTGCTCTAGCTTCTTGCACATTTTCTTTTTGGAGAGCTATGGCATTCTATAGATTTCACGGCATTTGTTGTCACCCAGGACGTGGTCCTTGTCGCAGTGTTGGCACTTGGGTTCGCAGCTGTGGTTGCTTCCTGGGCTTTCCATGTCTTAGCCACGACATTTTACGTTGGTTGGGTCCGAACAGACGTCGGCCCTGTGTCCAAGCCTTCCACATGTTGTGCAGACTCCCTTGCCTCCGTCCTCCGGCATGGCGATGTAGGGTTTGGTTTCGATCGTGTTAGCTACAATTTTTATGGCTCGGATGGCCGCTTACTTGTAGGTTCTTTCGGTGTATGTCGTGGCGACTAAGAGTGATGGCTGGGTGACGTTCGTGGAGATTGTATCACCTCGTGTGGCCTTTAGGTCGAGGCCCGCGACCTGCGTGACAATCCTTTTGAGATTCATTTTTACGGCGGCATTCAAAATACTGTTGATCCCGCCTCTGGGGCGGATAATGATCTTGTTGGCGCCGCTGGGAATCTTCTCCAGCTGCCTCTCGACCGACTTTTCTGCCAGCTTCTTCCCGAGGAAAGGCTTCGGCCTCGTTAGGCTTAGCTTCCTGTCGTGGTCGACTCGGATGGCGTCGAGGGCCAGTTCTCTGTTTTTCTTCGTGATAAACCATTGTCCATTCCGAATTTTATTCGCGGGAGCATCGCTACCCTCCACGGTCTCCATCATGTTGCTTATCTTCGGGTGCGACGGCCATAAGGCAGCGCACGGTCCGAGCTCGGGTTAGGCCTAAACCTACCCTCGATGTCCCGAAGTCGAGCCAAGCCTAGCGTTAGGCTTCAGTCTAAAATCTTCAAAGCAAGACCAACTGAAATACAGACCTGCACAGATAGCACTGCTCCAACGCGCACCTTCTAGTTCATAGCTTTCGCCGCTAGGAAATGAACACTGCGGGTAGCCTAGCGCTACTGTACACCTGTTAATAAAAAGGGTCTATTAGTTCTGTCATTTTTCTTCGTCGTTATAGTAGTTTATCTGTCCACGCTGTAATGCACAAACGCCTGTTCTGCGCATGTGCAGCGAGTAACTGCAGTGCCGCCGCACAAAGCGGAATCGCGGTATGTCTTCTGGAGAGAGAAAAACGTAAAAATAAACATTCTCCGCTAAAATACAAAAAGGCAAAATTTTCAAAGTATAACTCGGGCAAAGTTTTTTTTTTAATTTCGGTACAGTTTGTTTATATTAATTTGCGATTTGATGATGATGAAAATGAGAAACGAACAGGTCAACCGAGCGCCCTCAACGGCGAGAAAGGAAACGAAAGTTGGCGCACGAGGTCCCATAGGACCCCGTTTTCTGTTCAGTTCAGTTCAGTCGTTCAGTCGTGTCCGACTCTTCATGACCCTGTGGACCACGTCACGCCACGCTTTCCGGTCTCTCACTATCTTCCTAACATCACATAACTTCATCTGCAGTGCCTCGAGGATGCCATCTAACCATCGCGTTCGCTGCCTACCCCTTCTCCGGCGACCCTCAACCTTTCCCAACATCAAATATTTCTCCAGCGACTCCTCTCTTCTCATCAGATGACCTAAGTAGCTGAGCTTTAACTTTAGAATTTGACCCTCCAATGAGCAGTCAGGGTTTATGGTCGACAATATCGACTGATTTGATCTTGTGGCAGTCCAAGGAACTCTTAAGAGTCTTCGCCAGCACCACAATTCAAACGCGTCAATTCTTCGGCGGTCAGCCTTTTTCACAGTCCAACTCTCGCATCCATACATCACAACTGGAAAGACCATATATAGCACGAGTTATACGGATCTTGGTAGGCAGACTAATGTCTCTGCTCTTTACTAGGCGGTCAAGGCTAACCATTGCTCTCTTTCCCAGAAGCAGGCATCTCCTAATTTCATGGCTGCAGTCTCCTTCCGAGGTAATCCTGGAGCCCAAGATAAAGGTCTGTATTTCAGTCGGTCTTGCTTCAAAGCCTTGTAAAAATTGAACGGATGGACCTACCGTCGAAATTTTGGTGTGCCCCTGACCTCCAATGTTCCGACGTTCGATTCTTGCACAATTCGGCGGTGGGACTCCAAAAAACACATTCGCCGGCGAAGGTGGCGGAGATCGAGCAGACACATCTGCTCTCCTCGGCGCCAACAATGGCAGCACATCCTTTACGCAATGAAATGCCATTTTGATTTTATCCTATAAAAGAGGCTTTTTTTTTTTTCTTAATCTACACCAGCTACACCAGTGCAGCAAAAATCCATTGTAGGTATAGGAGTCTTCCTACACTGATGCAGTTTAAACGAATGGCCCTAATGTTTATGCATGAAGTATTCCCGTCACACTACGTCAGCCAATCAGATTTCAGGAGGCGGCTCTTGACAGTCAGCAGTTCATTTCACCCCATTCGTAATAAAAGTGCAAGTCATTTCCTCTTTATCATTATACCCCCGTTTCCCCTCCACAATTATAAATACCATCCAGGCATCATGAATAGTGCTACTAAAAATCCGTTTTCACGCTAAAGTCACTTTTACGTCACGACAAAAAGCCATTTCAACATACCGCAATTTCGCGCCCCAAATTTGAAACACCTGACTGTATAGTGAGAATCAATCTGCGAAACAACATGACGCCGAACGACGGTCGATGTATTAAAAATAAGGTCTTTGAATATTTAAAGTATGATTATGTACTTCCGTCAAGTTAAACAGATTTTGAAACAAGCGTTTTTGAATGTGTCTAAGATTGGCGCATTCACGGAAAGCTCCGCAAACACTGGGACCAAAAAAAATATAGAGAGATAGAGAGAGAGAAAAAAAAAAACAATAGGGCGATTTTCTTCATTACACTGTGCACCAGCTACACCAGTGCTGCAAAAATTCAATGTGGGCACGGTGATTGTAGATATGGAGAGTTCCTGCTTTATCGTAGCTGGCGTAGGTTAAACAAACAACCCTAATGTCAAACCAATAAAAAAGAAGGCGCTCTTTGGGTGGAGTTTACGGATAGCAGCGGCACCCGTGTTCTTTAAAGCAAAGTGTCGGCAAGTGATTTTTTTTTTTTTTTTAATAATGCACGGTCACTTAAACTCGTGACAAAATGAGCTAAAAATAAAATAATAACAGCTATGTAGATAATTAGGAGGAACAAAAAAAAAAAAAAAAAAACAGGCGGTTTTCAAAATGCATTGGGGACACCCATAAACAGCTTTTATTGGTCTTGTTTAGATGGCGCCATAAAATCTAAGCACTCGAAGGAGTACTTGTTAAAACGAGTCAGTTTTTGAAGCAGTTTCCAAACTAGTAACACTAGTAGTGTTGAAAAACTCCAGTAGCCATGGCATCGTCGTTGTCATGTTGAGAAAATGGGTTCGTGATATTCGTGATGTCCAAGAAAAGTGTGATGTACTTTTGGGACCCGGACGTAGGGAACTTTCACTACGGTACGTGCTGCACTTGGAAACCTAGAGTACATATCCGATGGCTTCTCGGACGATGTCCGTCGAGCGGGGTACCGCTGTTACTCTTCCTAACGTACGCAATGTCATGTCTGGAAATTCTTCCGAGACAGGTGCCAGAGGTGTATTCCTTCCTGATTCGGCAGAAAGGGAGGGGGCAACTCAAAGGGCCGCTGCCTCCGCTCTGGAGGGTGTGCATTTCGCGAATGAGCTTCAGCAGATTGTCATGTATGAATCGAAACCTGTGGACTCTTCTATCCCCGTGGCCCAGCGTAATAACGCTGCTCTTGGCACGTAGGTCCGGGGCACCCGATGAAGCCACAGCGACTGTCGGTCACTCACAGCCTGGTGATGCACTATGGCCTCTACAAGAAAATGCAGGTACGTCCTTACTCGAATTGTGATCAAATCGAGGCACCCCGGCGCGATTTTAGGAGTGCTGACCGGCTGTGGATACTGCGACTCTTGAATTGATTCAACGTACACATTGACCCTTGGTTGGTCTCTGCTGCTCCATCGCACAGGACAAAAATAGTGGTTCCGACAACCTGTTTACCGTGTAGATTGCTGGCTGTGCGTACAATCGTGAGCAAAACACTCAGCCGGTGGCGGAGTTGGGAAAATTGCATTGCAAGGCTACCTAGAAACCGCTATCTTAGATCCAGACAATAGTGGTGGTGAACCATTTTATCCATATGCGTGTGCCATTGTCACAGTCCCTGTCGCTGTCGTTAGATGGCAGATAGATGCAGTAGATTGTTATAGTTAACCAATCTAAAACAGTAATTAAGATAGAGGGAGAAAAATGAGCATGATAGCTACTGCTATCAAAGGGAACGCTCCTATATTCCATCCATCCATCCATCCCGAGCTCCGTCACCGGCTGAGTGTTGTATACCACTTTTGCTCACGACTGTACATCTGGTTATGACCTGAGCCGGTTTTTGTAACATCTATCTAGTGAACGATGTGCTTGGAGGTCATTCACATTCTATGCGCAGAACATGAACGGCATGTTCTCCCACTTTGCTGGTCTCTGCAAAAATAGACTGTTTCATCAAGCTTGGACATGATGAAACTGTTGGTAGAATGATCCTGCCACCATAGCTACTGCTTGAGGCTACAGTTCGTTTTCTTTTTTTGCTTTGTATTTTTTTAGCAATGGAGGAAAGAGAAAGAACGATATCAGCATTTCATTTTATTTTGTGCATCAAACACATTACACCACATTCGAGTACTGTGTACTTAGTGGTGGAAAATAGGGCAGATTGTGCACAATTATATATTTGCCAGTGGCGACATATGATATAATGATATAGGTGATATAATTCTTTTCATTCAGATTCCTTTTGCGCTTTGCTTTTTCCCTATCCTGTCACTTCGAGCAATCACTCTGGGTGGGTAGTAAGAACCAAATAGAATCTGATGAAAAGGATTGTAGTCTTGCATTCATTACATGCCTTTCTCCACTGCTTACAGACAAATTAAGAGCACACAGGGTACAGTTAATTGTTCTGAGAGAGCAGTGCATGCAAAAAAGGTGACCTCATTCGTCTTGCATGAGCAGACACAGTTAGAAAGCCAGTATTAAAGTTTGATGTAGGAGGTGCTTCATGAGCGTATAAATTGGTGTAAGTTTGGTTCATGGAGCATCAATGACAGTAAATGAATTTTCCCATTTAGTTCTTTTCTGTGCAAACTCTGCCTTGCTTACCTCGAGTGCTAACTGTGAAAAATTACTTTGAGAAACAAAATATGTGGTTGCAACCATCAGCCAGCTGTGATTCTGCCTATTCTGATGACAAAAGGAGTCTGTTGTGCTGCCACCATACCGGATTACCTGCGTTATGAAAATCGCAGATAAGAAGGAAGGCGCTGTCATTTGAGTAATTCTAGACTTTAAAACGAGCTGTGGAACTTGTAATAAGAATCTCGTCACAAATATGCCATCTTGTTTAATTCACATTTCTCACAGCGTAGCCAAAAGACATGAAAAAAGCCTTCAAAATGCTCTTGCATTCATCAGGACATTGCCTGTTAGTGTATGTTGCACCGTGTTTTAGTGCACATTGAAGTCTACAGAAATATGCCAGATGCCTTTGTGTTGGCTGTCAAACACTTCATTATCTGCCTCATATGTCACCATGCTGTCTTTCAACCTGTACTTGAAAATATCAGCCACTATATGATTAGTGCTGTTTGGCATTACTGGTAGCAGTATAATATTATTCATGTAATAATTTCAAATAAAACAAAATTCTGTGAATGTTTGTGTATGAAACATTGTATATGTAAAATTGGTTGGAACAGTACTCGTGTTTGCTTAGTTGCATATATCTGTTGATAGGCATGTGTAAGAGCATTTATGCGAGTCTTCAATGACATCAGTTACAAGAGCCACTTTGTAGTTGTGTAATGTCATACATTGATGCAACTTTGTGGGGTAAAGTGTGCTTACTGAAATTAACATTAGCTTGCCCCATCTCTGTAGGCTTCATTTCATTTATATTTTCCACATTCACTGTCTCCTCTCTTATTCTCTATGGTGGCTTAGGGGCTGTGGTGTTCGGCTACTAAGCCTAAGGAAGTAGAGGCCATGAAAATGCTAGTGCACTCAACTCCTGCACCACTCATAGCTATGTGTCATTTAATCAGTAGTTCCACTTAGGATGGAAATTTCTGGCCCAGCGCTCATTAAATGTCATGCATTAGGTACCCGCTTACATTCTAGTGGCTTCTTGTGAATATACTTGTCGTTGCATACAGGACTGAATGGGTCTCTAGTAGAGCAGCCATGAACTATGCAATGCATTCCAAGTAAACTTCACTGATGCTTCTGACACATAGACCATGGAGACACGTCAGTCATGGTATAGCACGACAAGCCACAAGTGCACTTTCAGCTGTTGGCCTGTCCCAAGAGTGAGCGCTCTCCCTTCCGTCACCAGTGGGCCCTTTTCACCCCACTGTCCTGTCACCACCCCTTTCGCAGGCACCCGTGTACAAGCAGCCACTTTCTGTGCCATGTGGATAGGCCCACTGACGTAGCTATTGCTGATCATTGTCATGTGGCTATTGAAGTTATCATGGATCACATACTTCCCACGTTCGGTGCTTCCCAAGTGACATGTCAACACTCAGCTACGTCCCAACATGAAGCATTGGGACGTAGCTTTATGTGTTGACCACCACTGCCTGCGATGTCTGTGAAGGGCTCACAGTCGAAATTTTGCAGTTTAATGCCAGGGAATGAGAGCATGCATACACTGTAAAATATTACGTTCTAGTGAGCTCACCTCAGAGCACCAGGCTGAGGGAAATCTTGTATCCATTAGGAAACATTGGTGGCATTGGGGATAAACCCAGTGCCTCTCAAATGTGAGGTGTGTGTTGTACCACAATGGCCTTGAAAAGAATTTCTGTGTATCTGAGTGCATGGTTTCACATCATTAGCTTTGCACATATTGGCATTCATTAATTAAGCCTGCAATGACCATCTGTGGTGAAGAACTGGCATCTCATAAATCTGACTTGTGTACGAGAAAGGTTTTTTGCAGTGGGTGTTGGTCCAGCGTGCTGTGCAGTTCCTTCTGCATGGTTACCACTGCAGAGACACATAGAACTGACATGCTTTGTTTGCATGAAGAAGTCACTAACTGTTTCTCAGGGCTCACCTTACAGTTCGCTTTGTTTGTTCCGATCAGAATGCACAGCTGTGCTTGTGCATACAAGCTTTCTTGCTTTCATGGCATCTGCCTCTGTCTTTTGCTTTCAATGCGTTTCGAGGGAGGCGAAATGGAGAAAGTGCACATTGATTACAAATTCAAGGTACACTGCCTCTGTCAGGATGTTGATCCCAGTTTCAAGGACAGCTGTTGTGCCCCACTTTTGTGCGCCCAGGTGTTCCGGCCATACCGGGCGAGCTCGCACGACATGTGCCGCTTCCACTCGGATGAGTACATTGACTTCCTGGAGAGAGTGACGCCCCAGAACATCCAGACATTCACCAAGAGCCTGAGCCACTTCAACGTAGGCGATGACTGGTGAGTCTGCTGTGTGGACATGTGCTGTCCATAGGTATCACTGTGCATCAAACACAATAGTGGGGTTTTTTGGGCAGATCAGAACACTAGGTGGTCAAAATTTCCAGGGTCCTCTACTATGGCATCACTCATAGCCTGAATCGCTTTAGATCGCTGAACACTACAAACTAAACCAAACACCACCTTTTATTCTTAACACACTACCAACAGGGCAGGTTTGCTTTCCATCCGTAGTCACCACTGCTATGAGTGTCTGTGCATTAGGAGTTGCTTGGAACTCATAACTTGAGCAGTGTAAAATATGGGTTTCTTATCCACTACACCGCTACTACTATACTACACACAAGCCGACACCAGCTCTTCATGCTGTTGGGAAGGCTATATATTGTCACCTGGTGGTGACAGTGTCGCAGACAACGGACAGACAGACAGGTGTAGCACTTAACTCTTTATTGGGCTGACTTGTTCCTGCAAAAGAAGTAAGCTGCAGAAGAACGACAGATTGGGCCAGTTGGTGGTGATTCATAACATGAAGTAATTTAAGCAGCGCAGGTGTCGGGACTAGGGCAGAACACAGCGCTGACTTACAACTGGTTTATCAGAAGATTGGAAGTCGGTATATACACACAAATGTGGATGCACATGCATATGTAATGCATAGAAGCTGATGTTGATGGCCGCTAAATTGCCTGCTGGTCTTTGAACTACAGAATGCCCGCTGCAGCCAGCAGCACTCAGTTTAAACTCTGCAAAGGGGCGTCTAGATAAACCAGCCAAAAGGAACTCGAACAGCCTGGAACAGTGTGGAAGCAGACGCAAGTGGCTGAAATTATTTGAGATAAATCTCGGCACATCAGCTTTACAGCTGTCCAGCGCCCTTGTCTGTGCTCACGAAATGCTTTCGTTCGTTCCTTGCTGGACGTGCGTCTTCGTCTGCACTCTATATTCTATCTGTATCTTGACAAGCACTCTGGTTGACCAGGCTCCTGATGGCACGAAAACAGGGTTTGAAAGTTATGTACCCTGTTTTTGTCAATCCAAGCTCCTTTTCTTATTTAGCTGCCAATCTGAATTGAATTGAATATTGTTTATTGCACACAGAACACATTACAGAAGGGGCTGAAAAGTCATCTGGATCCTTAGCCCCTATGGCTAGTGATGGATCCATTACAAACATTAGGAGCAATGCTACAAACAATATGTATTTAGTTTGCTATGTGAACTTCGTTGCTAAGGTAGTGCCTTTTTAGTGAGGACTCAAAGTTAGAGCTTTGTTTCAGATTACATGGAATGCTATTCCATATTTTTGCTCCGAAGATATTGAGCGTCGCTCATATATGTTATGAGCTAGGGTAAATTAAAATTCTTATGCTGTTCCTGCCTAGTGTCTCGTTTGGGAGCGATTAGTATAGAAGAAGGATGTGGAGTGTTTGTGCTAATTATTCTGTGAACTAAAATGGCTGTTTTGTAATCGCGAACAGTGTTGAAGGGCATTATATTTAATTCGTTAAGCAACGGTTTGGACGGTGTTGCTTTGGAAGCAGATAATATTATCCTGAAAGCCCTTTTCTGAACGATGCTGACTTTTGTTAGGTATGATGCAAAGGTGAAATCCCAGGATTCAATACAGTATGTTAAATGACTGTGAAAAATGGTGAAATACAGTCAAACCCAGATAATTCGAATTTTGGTTATGTCGAACTCATGGAATATTCCCTTGAAAATTCCATATAAACGCATAGGAAAGCTGCGTCGCATATCGAACCCAATTTTACCAGTCATTCGATATATCGAACTTGGCACTGCGTATTGGACAGTGCACCTTCCCCAAAGACTATCGCATCACCCTCGGCCGTTTGGCGCGTGACGTTTTCAAGCCACACGCCGAAGGAATGGGAGGGCACAGTTCGGCGACGGCTGGTCTAGGCTAGGGCAGCGCCGCGCCCTTTCCCCGAAGGTGCGCGCATCTGCAGTGATTGTTTACCGTGCCAGCACGTGACGTTTGCAAGCCGTGTGCACGAAGGAGCGAGAGGGAACACGGTGGAAGAGAGGGAACTAATGCAGCCATGGTGTTTGGGAAAGGAGAAAAACGCGATAGAGCGAAGCGCTAGGGTGTGCCCACTTTTCTGCTGAGCTTTATCTCTCCCCTTCCTCTCTCTTTCCCGGTCTTGGTTCGCAGCAGCACGCACTACCCATGCGCGAACAAGCCAGCTCAGCCCGTGGCAGACGCTTCATAGCGGCTGACGTGTGATGCTCGTCTCGTGTCGTCATGCTGAACGTGCATAAGCTACGGCTGCGGGCAGTAAGAAACAGCAGATTTTTTTTTTGTGATAGTCGTTCATCCTTGCCGTTGTGCTGAAGGTGTGACATAGCGTATGCTATGGCGGCTGCAGACGTTACAAAGCAGCAATTATTTTTTTTTTTTCGCGATAGTTGTCCTTTAAAACGGAGAGTTCATCTAGTTGGCACATTTTTAAGAAATAACAATGCGGAGATGAAGGACAAGGGACAAGGAAGAAGACAACACCGGCGCTGACAACAGCACCAGCAGCGCTGGTGTTGTCTTCTTCCTTGTCCCTTGTCCTTCATCTCCGCAGCCACCATAGCTTACGTTACACTGCACCTTCAGCATGGCAATTAAGGACGATTATTTTTAAGGAATAACAGCGCGGAGATGAAGGACAAGAGACAAGGAAGAAGACAGCACCGGCGCTGACTCTCCGCGCTGTTATTCCTTAAAAATAATCGTCCTTAATTGTCATGCTGAAGGTGTAGTGTAACGTAAGCTATGGTGGCTGCGGTCATTAAAAAGCGGCAGATTTTTTTTTTTTTTCTTTTTGCAACAGTCGCTCATTCTTGCATCTATGAATCAACGAAAGCGTCGTTTGAAGCGAACGATGCTAAAAGCCAGTGTCATGATCGCAGGATCACGACACTGGCTTTTAGCATTGTTCGCTTCAAACGCCATTTGCAGCTATCACGCTTTCTAATGATTTTGTGGCAATGGACTACGCCCGCCCCAAGCACGGCGCGATAAATCGAACCAGGCTTGTGCAATCCAATCAACCCATCACGGGCACTCTGCAAAGTTCGCTGCAGGATCTATTAAAAGTATAGTAAAAAAAAAATAAACACGCCGTGACATTATCGCTGCTCAGCATCTTGGCGGCGCTGCCAATAAATGAACTGTGGATGCAATGGTCGAAACGCCGGTGTTGTCTTTTTCCTTGGCCACCGAACGGGTTTTTTTTTTTTTTTTTTTCAAATTCTTAGGGGCAAAAGTTGGGAGTGGGTTCATTATGCGAGCTACAGTATCATTTTTCACGATCACAAGTGGCATCTCAAGCCGATTTCTGTATATCGAATTATCAACATATCAAACTATTTCGCGATCCCCTTCGAGTTCGATATATCCGGGTTATTCTGTGTATCATTCATAATGTGTGCGTGTTGAAATGCTTTTGTGCTTTAACTAGTGCATAACAGCCAGTGGTAAATTTTTTGCACAGGTCTTCTATGTGAGGTGCCCAGTCTAGGTTTCCACCAAGCGTTACTTCTTTAAATGGGTATTCCATCGAGATGGAGGTGGCATGTTACTGGGATTGACTTGCTATGGCTCATATATGACATTTTGTTTTTAAACAGTCTGCTGTACTCTCGATAGCAGTACTTCTCTTGTTAGAAATCGCTAAAACCAAACATTCTAACTTGGGTATTTATTCACTCCGTGTTCAATTTACACCTACTCTGGCTACGTCTTGAAAATAGCATTCGTAAATGGCTCCAGCATTGTGTGTGGCCCAGCGTTTTGCGAAAAAAATAGATATAGATATATTCTTTCTACTGCACATACAGCAAAAAAATAAGCTTGGTAAAAAGTGTCTTTTGTAGAAATCAAAGCAACCAAAATTTAAAAACACGTTTTTTTCTTGAAAATTATGATTTTAGCTCTGCATCCCTTTAAAGGAGCCAGAGAACAAAAGTTGTCTCGTTCTAATGCAAAACGCAGATGCAGTGTAATGGTGCTCTTTGCAAATATTCAAGTCATTTGAAGGCACGCTCTTGGCAGAGCTGTAATCTATAAATAATTTTTGACGATTGCTCCTGGCGACTGCTCACAACTGATTTGGGTAACATCTTGCCATGTGTTCTTAACTGGCCCTGCCCATTGACGTCAACTGCATACCTCCTAACCCTTCCAATCTGCACAAGAGACTTCCAATTTTTGACCAGACTTTCATATTGTACGATCACTGTCCTAAATCTCCCGACAGGTGGCCTCTGCCCGCGTAAGAATGGTTTTTGCGAAACCAGCACCCAGGAATCTGCAGCTGCATTGTATTTCCAGCATCACCATCAGAGGCTGCACTAGCACAGCAGCATCATTGGGCACCATATCCGCATAAAGGAATGCTGTGCGGGTTCTTATCGGTAGCAGTGTGGCGGTCGCCAGATGTTGATTTATTGTATGCGATGGCAAATTTGGTAGCGGCAGCGCGCAACCGGTGCAGCCGCAGTAAATGTGATGCATCGCTGGTTTTGCCTCTGATCTTGGTTAAAGGACAGCCTCTCAGAGCATTGAAAAGTCATTGCCACGGCTTTGTCCAAACACCATGTCATCTGATCCTTCTGTATCTTGCTTGACCGTATGCCTCATGCTACCGAGTTGTGCTGTGCTATGCCTGATGACGGCGTGATGGCTCATCTTTCAGAACTATTGCGGCCAACAACAGTTGTTGATGAAATTGCATCTAATGGGGCTAGGAATGGTTTCACATTAACACTTTCCTGTCCGCGGGAAAAGCTTGCTTGGTAGAGGAGCGTCTAGTTTCAAATTGTAGTGGAGGAATTCCTCTTCACAATGGTATTAGTGGCAATTCATATATTTATTTTATGTGATGAAAAAATAACTGTTAGCAAAAAATTGTGGTAAAAAAAAAACACAAAAGTATATTATTTTTTTTATACAAATAAAACAAAAAAATTCAAAATATGCGTTTTTTTACAACAGGAACCAATGCAACATTGCAGCAAATTCTAACTTTCTGTGTATAGTATTCGCTGAGTTAGGAAAGAAAGCAGTAGTCGAGGTCGACTACACTGAGGTCGACTGCTGGCCGTCCTATAGTGGCAAACGCGACTCCCTGCTCTACCGGTGGCAAATAATACTACCCAAAGGACGTCACCTGAAGATAACAGTTGTGACCTTCAAAACAGTGATCTCTTCATATTAGCACGCAGCAAAAGCGGAAATTTTTGGGGGAGCGAACGCGAAACTTATCGAGGCATGGCTGTCCACGTTCCGGGTCGTTTTGACGAAGTTTAGCTGTCAGTGCTAAAGTCGGAAGAGCTGAATTCGTCTTCAGAGTCATCACTGCTGCTGTTCGCATCCAAAAACGAGCTCTCCGATGCGTCAGCTTCTGCAGAAACGCCCGTTTCCGTGCAGCAGGAACGCGCGACTTCAATGCCATGATGTAAACAAGAGTGCCGATCACCTGATTCCGGAGATCATCTAGACAAGCGTGGACTGACAGAAAAAATAAAACCAAAAGCAAAACTGAAAGAAGGGTACTTTTATTTCCCACTGAATGGCGCCACTCATCAAGAAGCGCTTTGAAAGCGGGAAATTTCAACCATCGATAGCGGGCAACACTTATCGGAGCATGGCTGTCGACGTTCCAGGTCGGTTTGACGTAGTTTCACTGTCAGTGCTAAAGTCTGAAGAACTGAATTTGTCTTCCGAATCATCACTGCTGCTGTTCGCAACCAAAAATGAGCTTTCCGATGCGTCAGCTTCCGCGGAAACGCCTGTTTCCGCGTAGCGGGAGCGCACAACATCGACGCCATGATGTAAACAAGGAGTGTCGATCACCTGACTTCGGAGACCATCTGGACAGGTGCGGCACGGCCGAAAAGTTAAATCAAAAGCAAAACTGAAAGAAGGGTTCGTCTATTTCTCATTGATTGACTCCACTTGTCAAGGAGCGCTTTGAAAGCAGGAAAATTCTAATCATGAAACCATTGATGGGGAATAGACGCGGACAGGGAAGTGTTAAAAATTTAAAAAGGCACGGATGGCGGTGAAAGAAAATGGCAGTGGCGCCGCACTGATCAATTTTGGCGAGGCAGGTTTTTTTTTTTTAATTAAAACTTGCATCGTCATGTTACATAAGCCTTGACATAACTTGTTTGGTCCCGTAGCCTAAATGCAGCATGTGATAGTACAGTGACACAGTTACAAAAGAAAAACAAAACTAAAAGCACTCATTAGAACAGTAATGTAACAATTCCTTTGGTTTGGGGGTTTTAACGTCCCAAAGCGACTAGGCTATGAGAGACGCCGTAGTAGAGGGCTTTGGAAATTTCGACCGCGTGTGTGTGTTTAGGATGCTTAGATTATAACTCATTGGACACCGCATAAAAGTATGCTTTCCCCCCTACCTTTTTGTTTGTGCAGAAAAAAAGCTTCTGATTTTTTTCTTGGCAGGTTGGCAGGCTTGTAACTGAGCCCTTTCGGTGGGCATGTCCAAGTGATGCAGGTGGTATAGGTTGAGATAGGCTGCAACCTGTCTGATATTTCTTCTTGCACATTGATATGCATTGAGGAGCACTATTTCACTATTTGATCAAAATGTTCGGGTGCATGTCCCTCTCTTGTGCCTTCTGTGAAATTGACATTTGTCTAATGTAACCAACTTTCCACCCTGATGAACACTGTCCTTCGCTTAGTTTCAGTCACTTATTGGGCTAATGTGGTGGGCAGTCATTGTCCACCCTGGTGGCTGGTGCATTTTGCTTGTTGGTTCTCAGTGCGCTAGGACACACTAATAGTTGAAGAAACAGATAGAATGAATAGAGCGCCAAACGTTTTTTTTCAGCCTTTAGCATGTCCTCCTAGCGTGCTGAGAACCAACTGGCCCCTATCATAGCACTGCTTGCATTTTGCTGTTGAATGAAAGCTTGCATGCAGGTTTGCTCCCCAGCCGTGCACTTCACTGAAGGCCCCCAGGGGCTTGCAATAGCTGGTAGAAAGTGGAGGTGTAAAGCACCCCAGTGGACCACACACAAATTCTTCGTGAGAAATAGTAATTTAAAGCTTTTCTTGCTACCTAACTGGAAAGCTAAGCATCAGAGCAAATTATCAGCTCAAGAGTTTTAACGCCCCTGTCTTGTTTGGTGCAGTAAAATATCAAAAACGGATTCTCTTTACTGTTCAGCGGAATAATACACACCAAGTATCATGGTCCATAGTTAGCAGCTGCTGTTTTCTTCAGTTGTATTCTACCATAGATGTAATGGTGACACCTCTTCCTGCCTCCTGTGGCATCGTGTCGCGTCACTGACGAGGCAGACGCGAGAAACACAAAACAATGTCACAGCCCCAAACCCAGGAACCTCGTTTGTTGTCCGCAAGTCCTTTTTATAGCCTGCCAGGTGATGACGTCACCAGTCAACACGAACTCAGAGCCTCTTCTTGAGGGGTACCCTACGTTCATTCGCAACAGTTTTGCTGAGGTTCGCACAGCAGAGTGCTTATCTGTGACAGATTAGGAATAAACCTCGCTAGATGATTAGCCATGCCAAGAAGTCTCCACACAGCGCTTACCTCGCGAAGCAACTCTAGGGTTTTGAGAGCATCTACTTTTTCGGATTTGGTTTTATACCATCTTTACTGATGAGGCCTCCTAAGAGCGTAACATTTGGATTTGTTGAGCGTGACACCTTCTTTTTCCTGCACTTTCAACGTTTTGTGAAGACGGTGGTCGTGTTCAGCTTTTGTGTCCCCAAAGATTCAAATATTATCCATCAAATTGATGCCTGTCATGCCAGCCAAGATTTCGGACATCTGTTTCTGGAAATATTCTGGTGCCGACGTGATACCGAAAGGTAGTCTTTGAAAACAGTACCTTCCACACGGTGTTATGGAAGTTGTCAACAACTGACTTTCACTGACGACTTGATCTAGTAAAAGCCACAATTTGCTTCCAGCTTTGAAAACACGGTAGCCCCACTTAGCATCCCTAACGTCTCATCCGTAATGGGCAGAACATAGCGTTTCCTAAGTACAGTTCGATTTAAATGCTTCAAATCAATAGAAATTCAAACAGCTCCTGATGGTTTCCACACAGGAACCATTCCTGTGCATCATTCTGAAGTACCCTCTACTTTCCTTATGATGCTCTGATTTTCCATGTCATCCAACCCGCGCTTTACGGCGTCTCTCATTGGAAGGGGAATGCGGTGTGCCACATGAACCCCGTAGGGACTGAGTTCAGCTTCAAGTGATTGGTAGGCTCTCCCGATAGCGTACCTAATCCCTGAAATAGCTGAGGATAGCGGTGCTCCCAGCGTTCTGAAGATGAAACGCCATCTACAATTTAACCGCTCCAAATCACAGCTTGAGAGGCAAGTTGATGCTGCATAGTACCTAGAAATGTGATGCAACAAACAAAATCACATGAGAAGAAACACAACACAGGCGCCTGTGTTGTGTTTCTTTTCATGTGATTTTGTTTGTTGCACCACATTTCTGGGTAATAACCACTCCAAGCCGTTCTGAGGCTTCTGTACCTAGAACAGACAGCAACGAAGCAACGACATAAACCACCTGTTGGATGGTTGCTTGCTTCCAGCTAATCACTGCCAAAAACTTTCCCAAAACTTTTAGTCAATTTCCGCTTGGTGCTGTTAGAACCACGCCCACTCTATCTAACTTTGAAGGGATCCCAGGGAATGTTGACAGAACCACTGACACCTGAGCGCCTGTGTCTACTTTCGTGGAAACCGGCATTCTGTTAATAAACACCTCGATGAACTTGGCATTCAGTAAGAGATTTCCAGCAGTACCGAGAAAGTACAATGTATTGTCCTTCTCAAGTGAAGACAGTCCTACCTCCCTGCATGTGAAGTCCTCTTTGCAACAGACCGCGATAAAATGTCCCTTTGCATTACAGTGGTAGCATTTTGCAGCCTTCGCCAGACAGGAGTTCCTTGAATGCGATGCTTGCCTGCAGAACGAACACTGCTGAGCTTTGTCTTGAGTTTTGAGACGCTCCTTTTCGATGGCGTCCACGTCTGCTTCCGTTGCCATAAGAGACTCACCTCTGCTGCTGCTGCTCTTGTACAGTTTCTTTTAGCTGGCCTTGGCGGCGGCGTTTGCTGGCGTGAGGTTGGCGTCCATTTGCAGTGCTTCGGAGAGCTTCACGTCCCTAAGACCAACGACAAAGCGGTCACGAATCATTCTCTCTTTGAAGCTGCCGAAGTCGCATCTGTCTGCAAAAGCGTGCAGGACCGTGACGAAGTTGTCGACCAACTCGCTTGGCTTCTGGCTTCTTCGGTGTTGTACACGATATTGCGAGTAGCCATGAAATGCTTGTCAAACTTCTCCTTGGCGACCTGGACGACCGACAAGCCGAAGGTTTGAAAAATTGTTCTCACTTGTCTTCCCATGGTGTAAAGGAGAGTCCGGACTTTAGCTTCCTCTGTGCGTTTAGTCCCGAAGCAAATCGCTAGTCGTCAAATTCTTGCGACCACTCAGACACTCTTCACAGTTGAAATGTGATGGCGACTCGATGGCAAACATTCCAAAAGAAGACAGTTTTGACTCATCACCTGGCATGCTGATGTCGCATGTCTTTGTAGAGAGACCAACAGCGATGAACAACAGCGTGAGGTTACTTTCTTGACACCAAGTCATAAACTTCCGACACCGTGTCGCGTCACTGACGAGGCAGATGCCTGGAACACAAGACATCTCAACCCCAAACCCAAGAACCTCGTTTATTGTCCGCAAGCCCTTTTTATAGCCTGCCCGGTGATGACGTCACCAATCAACACGAACACGGCTCTGGACTTGAAGACACAGGCGTCTGTGCATTGCAGGGCGCGTTCAGCAGAATGCTCGATGCTACGCCACACATCACTTCTTCTCTTGGCTCGTCCAGCACGCCGATGGCCTGGGTTGGGTACAGCTAGTAGATTCTCGCAACACTTGCCATATGGTATGGAGAAGACTGAATGAATGGTTTGTTGCAGTTTCTGCCTTGACTGTAGCTTGGGAGGTTAAAGCACAGGCTACATCTGTAACGGCCTTGACCTTGTTAGACTGCAATTGCTTTAATTACAGCATGCACAGTGGAAGCTTGCAGCATTGTAGGTGGTATTCTTGGCGTGTTGTTTACCAAATGATACCTTTTGCCAAATCTCGTTTGAAATTTAATGTCGCCAAGAGGAAGTGGAACCACATATGCTCAGGATGTATATTTTTTACCTTCACTTGTGTTGGAGACTCAGTGCAGTTTTGAACTGTGCAGCTAGAGATGCATTTGTACTTTTGCAGTACTACTCTTCCCTGCCTTCCAGGCGTGCGCACCACTTACATAAAAAAGAAACTCGAATGGGAAGCAGACCTCGACGGATTCCCTTTTCTCTGTGTGCCCACATCAGTAAGGGCTGGTGGTAACTAAATTTACCTGTGTTTCATTAAATGTTTACTTTGCTTAAATTAAAGTCCTTATAAATGGAAAATTCTTTTTCTTTTTTCTTTGTAATATCTCAAGTTTTGTAAAGGGGAGTTCACTGGGTGTCACATTAAATACCGTACAGGAAGTGAGCGAAAGTACACAACAACAAGCCAGCAGGAACAAAGACTATAATAAAGAAAGTTCTAATAGAATGCAATACAGTGAACGAAACATGGTGAAAAGTTTAATTTTATGGATTGCCATAGAGTGTTCATTAATCAAGAAAATTTGCCCGTAATTAGCCATTCAATTGATCACAATGCTTTTCTGTCATTCATGCTTAGCAAAAATGGAAACGAACTGGGTTCTAGAGGCATGAGCCACACAGTGTGCAAGAAAAACATTTTAAAATACACAAGGTGTGTTCCTTTTAGACACTCGCACAAACAAAGACATGCTCAGTAGGGTGAAAGTGAACTCTGAAAAAAAAAAAAAAAAAAAAAAAAAAAAAACAGCCCTTGTGCACTAACTAGGAGAACAGTTTGCTGTCATTTGATGCTGATATTATCAGTGCTTTTCCTTGTTGCAACTTTACTGTTATCTTTATCACAGTTTCTTTTTTGTTTGCATGTAAGTTTTTCTTGTCAGGAAGGATATGTGCATTCGTGTTTGTGAAAAAATGGCTAAACTGTACTTGGGGGCAGCTTTCTGTGGCTATGCTTCCAAGGTTACGCGCAGGTCTTTTCCCACAGTTTTACATCAAGTAGTTAAGGCATATCTGGTCGCACTTACAGTTTCAGCTTTAGTTATGACGACGTTAAATGAGTACTTTCGAAGTACCAGCTAGGTCAAAACGTGTTCCTTTACATCAATGCTGTGCGCATAGTGCGCTATCAGAACAAGTGTGTTGCGAAAGTGTATAGGAACCGGTGGAGACACGCTGCCCACCTACACTTTGTAGGATCGCTGACAGGTGGTGCTGCCATCAGCATGTGTACGGCTTGTTACTTCACAGCTGTACTCTCTAGTACCATATTTTTTAGTGTACAGTTGAACCCCATTGTAAGAGACACTGATATAACATACAGTTGGGTATAAGAGAGACCATTCCCCCATAACATACAGTTGGGTATAAGAGAGACCATTCCCCCAAATTGTTGGCTGCACTATGTCTTCCCTTAAGGGGAGACGAGGGTCGAAAAACGCGGGTTTTTTCGAAAATGACTGATGTTTTTGTTTTTACTTGTTTTGTCAAGTTCAGTATCTCTACTTTCATAAAAACAAAAATCTAAGCTGAATTTAAATGGGAAATGAGCTGAAATTGCATTTAACTGGACCTCTTTTTTAACAAACATTGCATGTAGAAGACAATTGGCTATAAGGACATGTTAGCCTTGACTTTTCATACTCAGTCTCGCTTGTAATGGACATTTTAACATTAGATGCCACCCCATCAGCCGCCAGGTTCAATTGCAGCCATAGTGAAAACAAAGAAGAGAGACACACTACATACCTTCGCTGACATTATTGATTACAACTTCAGCAAACAATGAGTACGTCATTAGCTAGGAAAACAGTAAAAGAAGCACCTGCAGTTGCAAGAGAAGCTCTTCAGGCTTGCCCTGAAGAGCACAAGTGCGACTGCGCTTTCGAGCATCAGCACGAGCCTACTAGGAGCGCTCGTTGGGTTCTGCAATTAGTGGAGCTTCCTATCAAGAAGCACCATAGGTGTTGTGTCTGCTAGTTGTCTGAAGAATACAGCGGAAATTGCCTATTACGTTGCATTTCAGTATAAACAACAAATCATCCCGTAAATGTGAAGAAAGCGATCAGCAGTTGCTGCTGACGTAAACAGGTCATTGTGCCTAGAAAATGAGACTTAGCCGAGCCAAGAAGAAAATAAACAACATAAAAACAGAAGTGGTTCTGCTTTGGCGAGAACAGAGGACAAATAAACTGCTCTGGTTGCTATTCCACCGGTTTCAACTCCACTCAGAAATGCCTCGTATGCTTTTAATTTTTTGTCTGACTAGCAACACTCACAGACTTGCTACTAATAGCCTCCGTTACCCTTTGTCAAACATAAATTTATGAGTGATATTTCTGCTGGTGATGTTTTATGGTTTTGGCTGCTTCTAGTACCTTGGTGGTAAGCTGGCTACTTTTATGATTTCGTGGCACTTTTTAGGCTTGAGTGGTTGCAGTGTTATCAGACACGCAATTTTTTCCAGAGTTGTGAATCGCTAGCTGCGGTGCCACGTCACATTGCGATGACACTTTGCAATCACTGCAAACGCAGTTTGCCAACATATACAGTTTTGACATAGCGGCTATGAGGCTCTTGGCCCAGTCCTCAAGCAGGAAGAAGCTGTGTTGAAGAATAGCATCAATGCAGCCATGAAGCAGACAAATACCTACAACTATTTCAACAGTAAATAAACATAAAAAAGTTACGGTGTGTTCAGTGTATGGTGGTCCACCAAGCAAATGCAATGAGTAAGTGAAAGCTATAAGAACGCTTTTGCTATCGGATATATCCTTCATTACTGCGTATTTTAACCATAGGATGCCTACATCGCAATAAGGTCAGGTTAGAAAATGGGAATGTGGTACCCTGCTTATAAGGGACCTTCATATAGGAGACAAAAACTGCTCCCCAGTGCATGTCTCTTATAAAGGGGTCCAACTGTATAAGCCATGTTTTCTTTTTACAAAAGTATATATGTGTATATATTATAGTGAACTAGAATACTTTCTAGTGGCGCGAACGACGGCGCTCGGGCACGCCGCTTTTCATTGACACCGCCAGATGGCGCCACTGCAACATCTTCTAGTCGACTTTTCAATGCTTTCTTGCAATAGTGCGACATAGTACCAATGCTTTTGTGCGCCTATACAGTAAAAGTGGTGATTGTTTTCCCTATGCCGACGTATGTGGACCTCCACCCATAATAGAAGGCGTTTCATTCGATAATATTCGGGTTTTCGCCGTTGCACTAGGGTGAAAGCGCTCTTATTTCGCTAGCGTCTGCTACAGCTCATGCGGGACGAGTTATCATGCACTGTATCATTACAGCACATTAATTTGTACGGGACAGGTATTTTTCTTAGCCTTGCAGAGCCCGCTTTATTACAGAGCCAACTCAGCTGCCAGCAGCAGACTGGTAGCAGAGTGGCCAGGCATCGTGCGCACGCACGGGTTCTCGCATCTCTCCAACCACGCCGCAGTAACTTTCCTTTAGCCAATAATGATGATTATATTACACTGCACTATTTGCTATCCACTGGTAACCAGGAATGCTCATTTTAGCGTGCTCATTTTAGCGTTAGGAAATTTGCCAACTGGTAAAGTGAGGAGCAGCTTCAGGCTGTTACATTTATTGTCGTTGTTTTTTTTTTTGACAAAGTGGTCATGAAAAAAAAAAAATCCTACGCTTTGAAACGAATCAGCCGGCGATATTCTGTGGCGTCACCATTATTCTCTGTTCACAGCAACAATATGTGTTATAAATCACCGCTGTAAGCCAGGTACGTTAAAATCCTTTCATCATCTCATATGCATAACATATATGCCAAAAATGCATACATGAGGAGTGCAGGGCAGTTTTGTTTAGGTACTTCACAAGGCTTCTCTACTGCTGTTTTGTTTTATTTGAGTGCATGGAACAAAAGCCATCAACAATGAGTTGTTTTGTGAAGTTATTGACTAAACAAACAGTCATCCATCTGCTCATCTTCAGGTGCTTTGAAGCTTGACATTGCGCTGGTTAATGCATTTTGTGAAAAAGTGCATGCGGGTAGTTAAGCAGTGATTTCAGCCGCACCAATTTGACAGTGGTCAGAGCACCCAATTTAGCAGGTTTGCTTGGCCAGTAGCATACTGAGTACAAGCTGTCTGCTTGAATTTAGACTGAAGCAGGTTGTAAACACATTCTCAAGGTCAAACTGATATCACTTGAAGGGCACAAAAGGCCTCTGTTGTCCCTAAAATTAGTAAAATTAGCCAAGTTTAATACATGTGACTTATCTTTTTCTTTTCAAAAATAAAAAGAATAAAGCTTTTATCACAGTTAGTTTGAGGTAGGATATAGAGAGACCACAATTGTATACTAGCTGCCAGCCGACTGGCTCACCCCAGGCAATTTTTTTATTTTGAAGTTAAGTAATTAGTTTTAATTACAAACTATAGCCTTTAGACAATAACTGGGTTTGCGGAATTTGAGAGCGCCTTCTAAAACCTCCATTTCATTTATTTCCGATAAAGAAAGCCTCATCGTTTTTCCAAGCTCTAAAGAAAGCCCGCGAAATACAAAAATTATCAGCCTGTACTGAGACTGGGCTGTTGAGTCACGGCCGCCACTAATTTCTGTCACTGAAACCATGCACGGTTGAGAGCACCACAGTATCGTAGTGCATGAATGCGTCAGTCACGTGATATTTTTTTTATTATTTCGCGGGCTTTCTAAAGAGGTGGGAAAACTATGCACGTGAGGTTTTCTTTATCGGGAATAAATGAAATGAGGGTTTCAGAAGAGCCTCCCCAACTTTGTAAATCACATTTATTTGAAAGAAATACTTAGTAAATTAGAATTGCAAAATGCAAAATTGCCTGCACCATTTTTTTTATCGATATTTATTGTCTTAGGGCATCAGTAGGGTATGATATGAAGGATGAATAAATGATTAAATAAATGCACCAGCCAAGGACATACTATGACTATGCGGATTTGAATTTAATTTAATATCAGCTGTCTGCTTTATTGAGCCAGTAGTAGTATTCCAGATCACACAAACAGTCGAAGCTTCCCAAAGTCTTCCTTTTGTTCAGACCTGGTGCGCCAGGTGGCTGTCAGCAAGTGGTTTCTTTGGCCCATCTCAAATGGTTTATTTTTAACCCTTGGCTGAAGTTAGCTTGGACACGCGGTATAAAATATGTCGGCTATCGTTTGGTGCCACAGGCTTAATAGCAAGAATCTGTACATGAGCACAACTCTCTGCAACATCAATATTGCCCACATCCAGCCTTGGCTTTACGGGCTTGACGGTAATATATGCCGGACAACCCGGCAAGAGTGTATAGGCACCGCATCAGGTGCCAGTGATGGCTTTTCACGCGGTATATCCTCACTTCTGCCGTTGATCATATATGTGCGTGGTCACGCAGCAGGATGAGATGCGGCTCGAAATGATGCTCACACACTGTCGATGTTTCTGTGAGAGGCTTTTCCCGCCTTCACAAGCTTCGTTTCCACTTTCTGCGATGTTTGTTGTCCCTCGGAGCAGCAAACAAAGGTGACTAAAGCACCCCGATAGCCGAGCTTCGGCATCTCGGAGCAAAACAGTGCGAGTTGGTCTTTTTCCTGGCCATTTCGAACTGCACATGGTGCTTTTGAAGAGCTGAGATGTCTTAGTTGCTGTGATGAAAGGCAGAACTGAAAGTTCGAGGCCAAAATTGCAAAAATGTGCAGACTGCACGGCGCGCCAAGCTTGACTTCCCTTTGCGGACGCGCACGCGGTACTAGTAAACGTAACTGCAGCGCCACCAGCGGCGGTCAGTGGCGACCGGCGTGCAAGAGGCGCCCATTTTCCTTCCGTTCGCGCCACTAGAAAGTATTCTAGTTCACTATAGTATATATATATATATATTTTTTTTTTTTTTGTAATATTTGTAGGTAGAAAGGACTGCCACGTTTGTGAAACCTATATTTGAAGCTCCAAGAATTAGTAATATGAAATGCCAAAAGATGGTGAAATCCGCGCTCTTACTCACGCTGTCAGGACAAGCCAACTCACCCTTCCTGTCTTCATTTCCAGTTCTGTTTGATGGCTATTGCATGTGCTGGGTTGCTGACCTGGTAGTTCAATTGCGCCCGAGAATAATGGCAGTCAGCGCAGTGACTCTGAATGTGAAGAGGGTATTTCAGCAGCATTGCCAACAGAAATTGGCAAACTTTCCGATAGTGCATTGGAAGATTAAGTCGTTGAATGCGTTAAGTTAGACCGATGCAAGTGCTTTTGGGGGCATGAGTGTTACCTCTCATTTTGTATCAATTCGCATAAACTGAGGTGGGTCTTATAGAAGGGCACATCTTAAAGGCGAGCTTTCTCGTTTAAAGCCTCTCAACATTGAAAAATACAATATTATAGTATTATTCTGATGAATTAATAATTTCAACAGTTTTGTAATACAGTAGAACCACGCTATAGTAAACTCGGACATAGTAAAGTGAAACTGAAGTCCCAGTTCATCTTCCATAGACAACTGTACATTTTCCCCCCTTAAAGACATTTTTGGTAAAAGTCGGTTATAGTAAAGTGCACCTCGCTGCCACTACGACTCCCACAATATGACATCGTCGCCCGCGCACTCCCTAGAATTGCAAAGCAAAGATTTTTTTTGTATTTGAAAAGAGAAAAATAACACCGAGTGTTCAGGAGAAGCCTACTTTACGGAGGAATCGCAGCCATGGAAAGGAGGCGGTGCGGTCCATTCAGAAAGTAAAGAAGAGTAAAAGTGCATCGAGAAATATAGAAGAGGAAAAAAACGGGCTAACATTCACAGCAGTTTGCAGTACGAAGCATGAGGCAGCGGAGGTAAGAAGTGGAGGTGCAGTGTGTATGGTCTTGCAGCACTTGACTGCCACGCGCATTTATCATTTATTGCCTTTTAAAAGACAAAAACAGCAAAAAGTGACATCATATTCATGCAAGGCTTTGGTTTTCACATGAAATCAAACTTGGTTGTATTTAGCCATGTTGTTCTCGTGCTTAACAGGTATTTCCACAAGATGTAAAAAAATTTCATAACTGAAAAAAATTGCTCGAAGAGATGATAACCGAAAAATGGAAGGTATTTTGGCATTTTTTTCATTAAGCAACAAGAGGTGTTTAGTAAGTAGCCGTTTAATTACCAGACAGCATCTTCAGGACCATGTCATCACCACCAACTGATATAGTAAAGACCCTCATATAGTAAAGATTTTTGCTGGTCCCAGTGACTTTAGTATAAAGGGGTTCTGCTGTATTATAATATTCCATTTCAAGATCCTGAAACTTTGTGGAAGGACTACATTCTGCTGAGGAGTGGGAATTTCAGCTGTGTTGCTTTTGCCGCATAGCCACTTAAAGTTCACGCTGAGTATAGGCCTAGTTGGAACATTCTGCATGGGCCGGTGATGGGCTGGCACTGCCTTCACTCTTATTCCTGTGCGGCCCTCCTAGCAAGAACATTGTGAGAGCGGAAAGTTGAAGGTTCGACCTCTGTATGTTGGCAGCGCTGGTGCAAAGACTGCGTCTTTCTGCCAAAGACTATGGCGGAAAGACTGTGGCTGAACCTCACTCCTTGCTACACTGCTGCTCAGCTTTTTGCTCGACAACGATAACGACTTCACCTCCGCCCCACCTGTAGCATGGTGGCATAGCAGCTGCTGCACCGTTCATTCGTTTTCCAGTTTGCTATTGTGATTCTCTGGCTACCCAAAGAAGAAATCTTGGTTGGGCCCCCTCCCACTGCGCACTTTTACTTCCGAGTTGCAGCAACTCACCTGAATGAAAAAGAGATTGAGACACAAAACTCGGTGCGGAATAGTGAGGCTCAACATCAATAAACTTCGTGTGTCAGAATAACATCCCTTGCTAGCTGCTAATAGTGGTGGGCGAGAGCAATAAGGTGAAAGCTGCTGTGCTTGAGTTTCTTGGTTTTTTTTTTTTTTTTTTTTTTTTTTTCTATCTTTTTGCGGGTGAAAGTGTTCCTCTGTATTGCTTGGCCTTTCTTGATGTAAAAATTCATTCGAGCTATTTGCTAGAACTTATTTGAGAGCCAAAAGGTAACATTTGCGCTCTCCTACTTCTTCAGGAGCCAAGAGATTCAAGCAGATTGTAATGGTGGTGATCACAGAGCAAATGGAGGTTCAGAAATGAAATTTGCAGCTTCGTTGCATTTGGCGCATGCATGTACCACAAGGAAGTGGTTTCTGACTCCCTTCTTTCCTCTTTTCTGTGCAGCCCCGTGTTTGATGGCCTGTACGACTTCTGCTCCATGTACACGGGGGCCTCCCTGGAGGGGGCCGTCAAGCTGAACAATGAGGTGAGCCCTTTGGAAATAGCCTAGGAAGAGGAAAATAGAGCACACTTCTGGTCATTTTACAGGACAAAATGCACATATATACTTCGTCTTACAAGATGTTTGCAGCACTGCGAAAGGCAGAGATACCCCGGTCCAATCAGGATCACGCGCACTACAATAGGCAATTGTGCTCCTGCGTGCCTCTCGCCTCTCAAATTGGTGGGGGTAAAAGTAGGAGCACAATTCTGTATTATAGTGCACAGGGGGCACAATCGCAAGGGCTCCTCTGCCTTTCGCAGTGCTGCAGATATCTTGTGAGACGAAGTATAAACATTTTGCATGTCTTCAGATTCAAAACCAAGGAAGAATGTTTAAAAAAAAATTGATTGTGCAAGTTTTTCAAACCTATCAGTCCTGGAGCAAGATCACAGATACTTCGGTCCATATATTAAGTCAGCAAACAAAGAAAAAATGAAAGATACATAAAAGGAGCCGTAGAATCTTGTGTTCTCATTTTCATAAGGAAGGTTTCTGAACCCTTTCAATCATGTATTTTGATGTGGAAGAAGACAAGGAGGCGTGCTTGTAGAAGATGATAGCAGAGCATATATTTATGACTTATATGCATATATTGTTACGTGTTACGTATATATAGTGCTACGTTAGTGTTGCTGTGGTGCTGCTCGCTGCTTGCTGCTATGCCAGTTGCAATCTTGTAAATAGATTGAGTCTTCACGTAACAATATCTTTGCCGAAATTAAAGCTGAAAAGAGCAGAAATGAATTTACAGAAAGAAGAAACTTTGTGCTAATTTACTTATCAACCTTGCCAGTTATAGCCTGCATAGAACCACATTACATGCTAAAGTATGAAGCCCCAGCCCAGATGGACTGCCTTGGTCTTCGATCACTTGAGTTTTTAAATCCTTAATTAACAAAGAATTAGGGGCAGTCATTCCTGCCCCAAGCGTAAATTCTCCAATTGAAAATGCCATGCAAGGTGGGAACTGCCCCTGTGGTTTGGACAAGCCTCGAACTCAAGGCTCTGCTAACAACACAAACTTCATCAAGAAGGAATGCGACATCACTCTCTTTCTGGTGAGGGTATCCACACCCTCTCCCTCTGGCATTCCTTCCACTTGCCTTCTGGACATCGCAAGCTGCCTTCACACTTGCGTTGCGTAAAATTCTTGACAATGATGTGCAGCCATCATACATGCTTGTCCGTTAAGTAACAACAGAGATGGAGAAGGAGCCATTAAGCCGGTATACCGAAGGCGACGGGGCCTCCGGAGGACAAAATAAGAGACCGTTTCACTTTGGGCAACTGTGCAAGAAGGGTGCCTTAATTACCTTTTCGCTCGGCAAGATAAGAAGGGTTCTGTTTCCCACAGCGTTGGGCCCCTCTTTCAAAAAGGCACCATAATGTCTTTTACGTACATCATTATTGTCATCTTTGAAAGGCATCCTTGTAAGGCCACGCAGCAAAGTGGGCAGCTGCAGGTGGGGAGACTTCAAGCACCTCTTTTGAGACGGCCTGTGGTGTCAGGAGGTCCCATGAAGGCGACAAAGATGGTCAAAGGCGCGATCAGTTCCCTCTTCTCACGGTGCATACTCTCTGTTTACAGTAGAAAACTGCTTGGGGGGTGCCAGAGTCATGCAAAGGGACACAGCTAGAAGTGGGTGGCAGCCTTACAGGAGCCAGTAGCCAGTGACACCAAGGGAAGCATAGGGTGTTTTTCTTGTGTGTGCGGGTGAACTTGATCAGTGTGGAATAATAGCGCAACGATGGAGGTAATTGACAAAACAAGAAGACGTCAGCTAGGTGTGAAGCAAATTGCAGAGAAAACCAGGGAAGCCAGTGCAACTACCAGCCTGCCTCAGTCTTGGTAACCTGTGACTGTCTCGGCCCACTGATGATCTTATAACAATCGGCCCCCATGTCCAGTTCGTTTCTCTCTCACCTTATAGATCACCATTTATGGGGCCAGAGAGAAACGCTATACACATTTTGACTGTAAGCCGAAGACCTCATGAGCAAAGGACGAGACAGCTGATACGGATCTAGGCCAGAACAGAACAGCCAGCCGTGGCTTCACATGCCAGCCGCCCTCTTTATTTTCTTCCGTTGCTCATGGCACAGCCAGAGAAAGGTGCTACATGACTAACACTTTCTGCTCTTGCAACACTACGATGGAGCCCTCAATCACTGCCAGATTGAAGAATTTAGGAGTACGGGGTTTTTAATGCACCTAGTAGGAACATTGAAAGGTGACATATCACCTGCATCCACACCTTATCAAACTTTAGCTTGGAATGCCTTTTCAAATACCCTTCATATGCATCAGTGCATTTTCAATCACTGCATTACTGGTGCCCTTTCATGCACCATGTCATTGATAGCAGAAGCTTCTTGGGGCACACTGTGTATCATCATGAACACCGCATATGTTTGCAGACATCAAAACCATGTGTAGTGTTGGATGTGTTGCTGCATATGCAGCATCATGTCTGATGCATGCATGATCCCAGAAGTGCAAGAAAGGCATTGCTATGGTGCTTCCCTTTGGCAGTTATCACTATTCCAAGGTTGTAGCTGTACACTATGTTTCTCTTTGTGTGGTTTTTCTGCCTGCATGTTTATTTATCGTTTATTTAACCCTTTCACCATCACGAATGTACCGGTACGTTTTCGCACTTCCCCCCACAGTGTCACTGACATACCGGTACATTCTCTATCATCCGTTCAAAACTTTTCACCTGAGTGCGATGCCCCGCGCTGTGTTGATACGTATACAGTCGAACCCGGATATATCGAACTCGAAGGGGATCACGAAATACTTCGATATATCGATAATTCGATATACAGAAATCGGCTTGTGATGGCACTTACGATGCGAAAAAACGATACCATATTTGTCGCGTAATCAACCTATTCGCATTATGAACCCACCCTCCACTTTTGCACCCAAGAATTTGGAAAAAATAAAGTGTTAAGGCCAGCTCGCTCAGATGCAAGAGATTGAGCGATCTCAGCGACGAGCAGCAGCGACAGAGCGAAAAATTTCAAACTTGTTGGAACTGCGTCTCTCTCGCCGCTCGAGCCACCGCGGCAGCTCAAAACAAGGTTTCTGTGTTGTGGCGGCAGAAATCGCGAGCGTTCTCGCTTGCATGTCGATGGCGCGTGTCGCTCCGTTTTGGTCGTCTCATCCACAGCTCATTGCTTGGCAGCATGCCAAATGCTGCGCAGCGATAACGTCAGGGCGCGTTTATCTTTTGATAGCTCCTGCGGTGGCAGGGAGCAGAGTGCCCGTGATAGCTTGATTGCACATGCCTGGTTCGATTTATCACGCCGCGCTTGGGGCGGGCGTCATGATCGCAGCAGCTGACCGCGTGCTTTCGTCGATTCATACATGCAAGAATAAACGACTCCCGGCAAAAAAAAAAAAACCTGCCGCTTAACGTTCGCAGCCGCCATATCTTACACTACGCCGCGCGTACAGCGCAACGATAAGAATAAATGACTCTCACAAAAAAAAAATAAAGAAAGAGAGAGATCTGCCGCTTCTTAACGTCCGCAGGCGCCATAGCCACGTCAGCCGCCGCGCGCAGAGGGTTCGCAACACATGCTGGAGAAAGCGTCCGACGACTGTCTGAAAACGGGCTGAGCTAGCTTGGCGCATGCGTAGCGCGTGCCAAAGGAGAGAGATAGCTCGGCAAAAGAATGGGCGCACCCACGCACATGGCTTGCAAACGTCATGTGCTGGCGCGCGGGAAACGATAACTGCAGATGCGCGCCTTTGGGGAATGGCCGCAGCGCTGCCCAGAGCAGCCGTCGCCGAACTGTCCCCTCTCATTCCTTCCGTGCGTGGCTTGAAAACATCACGCGGCAAACGGCCAAAGGTAATGCGATCGTCTTTGGGGAAGGCACACTTTCCAGTGCGTGGTGCGGAGTTCGATATATCGAACGACCGGTGAAATTGAGTTCGATATATGACGCAGCTTTCCTGTACTTTTACATGGCATTTTCAAGGGGATATTCTGTGAGTTCGATATAACCAAAATTCGATATATCGGGGTTCGACTATATATTGAAGAATATGAAGCAACCGCACTCACCCCCGCCACCTTCTTTGCTGGGGGGGCACGGTCGCTGTTCGCGCGCTAAGCGATTTTGCGGCGCGCGCGTGCGGATATGGGTTCAAGGGTTGTTCTGCCATCTGCCGCAGGATTTGCAGGTTTTTGTTTTTATTCAGTTGGCATGTCTGCTACGACACGTCAATTTCAGGGGCGCGCAGCGTTTGCCTCTCCAATACGTCGATATATGACTCGGTCGCTGCTTTTGCTTACTCACGCCTTGCCATTGCTTGTGGCTAGCAGCAGCAAAGGAGGTTGTTTTAGCCTCTGATTATGAATAAGAGCTGAGCTCGGATTCGGACTCTCAAGAAGTATCAAGCAGTGTTTTTTTATTCTTATACTATTAAACTCATTTATCTCATTTATAGACAGGCTGATGATGATGTTAACAACACCTGCAGAACACTGAAATGTGCATTTTTCGTTGACTATGTAATTTGTGTAGCAATCATACAGTAAGATCTCGGTGATACGAGTCCGGTTGATATGAATTTTGGGATGATAGGAATTCGCAAAAGTCCGCAGCCAGTGTGCATTGTGTACAATTGTCAAAATTTCGGATGGTCCGAACACTCTCCCGCACCACTACGGATGATACGAACGCGCGAACTGCGACCGCAACCTTGAGCACTACGCACTGCCCACACATCGTTGACTCCGCGATCGCCAGCCACGCTGTATGTATGCATCACGAGCAGTTTGCAGTGATGCTTCGTCTGCACCCCGTCGACGTTGCGATTTTTGTCGGGCTCACGCCGCGAAAAGCTTTCAGCGCGCGTGGCCCACAAACCATATCTTTTGCAACCACCGTAGCTGGCGCCGGCGTATGCGGCCGGTGCGCACGGACCGGACATCGCTGGCTCTGTGATCACGATTTCGCGAGCAGTTTGCGGCACCGCGCGGCTCGCATGTCGCCATCCCCAGTCATGCTGTATGCGCCGCAGGAAGTACGTGGAGGCGGGCGGACCGCACATCGCGATCATTTTCCACGGCGCGAAAGGTTTGCAGCGGCGCATGGCGGGCGCGAACAGGCCGCACATCATAGACTTCACGACCGCTAGTCGCGCTGTACTTATCGCGAGCAGTGTGTGGCGCCACACAAATGGCACGTCGCGAAAAGTCCGCGGAAGCATGCGGCCCGCGCGTCGCCGACGTCGCGATAGACTGTCGCGCTAGACTCTCGTGCTGTGTGCACCGCGAGTGGCGAGCTGTGACCACGCGATCGTTATAAAACTTCTCGGACGTAAACAGATATGCGCGACTGTCTTTCCTATGTTCTGCATACTTATTTTCGTTCGTTTCGATGATACGAGTGTTCAGATGATACAAATTTTTTCGCGACCCCATGAGATTCGTATCACCACGGTTCTACTGTAATAAAAATTAAATTGCTATGCTCGTTTTCTGATATGCTTGTTCCCTGAAACCAAGCCGACACTGGGGTATGTCACGGCCAGAAACCCCCGACAGCAGAAGTGTTAAACCCTCAGGGCCTGAAGGCATTGCAGAGGGGAGTGGGAGAAAATGCATTGCCTAACACAGCACAGTAAGAAAAGGAAATTTTAGGCATGAGGTGGCAAAAAATAGGAACAGTGGAAGCAGATGCAAAGGAAATTGACGAGTATTTAGAAAGAGATTATATATGGCAGCCTTAAAAGTATTGAAATCATTAATGTCAACTGCTTCTCTGGAAAGGTGGTTCCAACTATCAAATGTGCTGGGGACAAATGAATAAAAACAATCTTTAGTGTAACATGAGAGAATTTGTCACTGTGTGTGAGATATGTTTTCTCTCCCTGTCACATTTGAAACTAGTGCACTTTCTCGGTGATGGCAACATTGACAGCCTTTTGATACAGTGGAATAATGGACCTGCACTAAGAAGCAGTAGCCTGTTATTTGCAGCCTCAAGGAACATTGGTTCTTACCAGCATTCATTGTGAGGGCAGCATTGCTAACCAGTGGATGGCTAGTTTAGTTCTGTTTGTGTATTCGCCAGCTAGTTCAAGCTATGTTATCTGTGTTGTGAAAGTCTCCAGCTCACTAATTTCAGTGAGAGGGACATGGCATAGCCTCAGAGACACATTCACCACACAGCGTACTGGAGGCCTGGTCAGTGCTTAAAGCGTCTGAGTGCTCGGAGTCTGCAGGCCGCCTCAGGTTAAATATTTTTCCCTGAGGGCCTGGTGCAACCACACGCTGTCTATCCTGCAGTGCTGTGACATTGCGATCAACTGGTCGGGCGGCCTGCACCATGCCAAGAAGTTTGAGGCGTCAGGCTTCTGCTACGTCAACGACATTGTCATCGCCATCCTTGAGCTGCTCAAGTATCATCCACGGGTGCTGTATATCGACATTGACATCCACCACGGCGATGGGGTCCAGGTGAGCACTGGCATACCTGCCAACCCGCCCCATTTTTTAAGGAACTTTCTGATTATGTGACCGCTGCCCCAGATAAGTTGTCTGTCTAACCATGCAGCAATGGTTTTTGCAAACCCAGCACCATGTGACCTGCATCGTAATTACCAGCATTGCCATCAATGGCTGCGTTAGTACCATCAGCTAAACATCTGATCAAAACCAAAGTAGCTGTAGCTTAGTGTGTCTCATGTTCGCTGTTGCAGCTGCTTGTGTATGTTAAGGGTGCGCAGTATAAAGTTAGGATTCTCGTGTCCTTTAAGTCACGGCACTGTTAAAGCCCAAAAAGATGCATTTACAGACATTTTAGTGATCACATACTTCTGAGTTTCCATACTTCGTCAGACCAAGAAAAGGCGAACATTCTGGCATTTTGCGCAAGTGTGCGTTCCACATCAACGTTTCTCATGGTGGCAACAATGAGTTGAAACTGAAGTGAAAACGAGAACTGAATTCCGCTCGTTAATGTGCAAAATGATCATCCTGCTGCTGGTGAAAAGTATTCAGTCTGGACCATGCTTTTAGCAAATCTACTTCGACAGCTTTTGACTCTGTAGAAACCTTGGCAGTCGTACAGGCATTACGAAATCAGTGTAGACAAGTTGTATGTGAAAGTACTGGAAGATATATATAATGGCTGCACAGCAACCATATTTCTGCATAAAGAAAGTAACAAAATTCCCATAAAGAAAGGAGTTAGGCAAGGAGACACAATCTCCCCAGTACTATTCACAGCTTGCTTAGAGGAAGTATTCAGAGACTTGGAATAGGAGCAGTTAGGGATAAGGGTAGATGGAGAATACCTCAGTATCTGCGATTTGCTGATGACATTGCCTTGCTAAGCAACTCGGGGGATGAACTGCAAATAACGATTGATGACCTAAACAGGAAAAGTAGATAGGTAGGCTTAAAAATCAATATGCAGAAGACTAAGGTAATGTTGAACAGCCTCGGGAAGGAACAGCAGTTTACATTAGGTAGCGAAATACTGTAAGTAGTAGGCGAATATGTCTACTTAGGACAGGTAGTAACCGCAGATCCGGGCCATGAAAAGGAAATAACAAGAACAATAAGATTGGGATGAAGCGCATTTGGCAAGTATTTGCAGATTATGACTAGCAGCTTACCGGTATCACTCAAAAGGAAAGTGTACAACAGTTGAACCTTACCTGTACTCACCTATGGGGCTGAAACATGGAGTTAACGAGGAGGGTTTTATTTAAGTTGAGGACAATACAGAGGGCTATGCAACGAAAAATGGTGGGTGTAACATTAAGAGGTAAAAAGCACGCAGAGTGGGTCAGAGAAATAACTCGAGTTGCTGATATTTTAGTGGAAATCAAGAAGAAGAAATGGGCATGGGCAGGACATGTAGTGTGAAGAGAGGATAACCGATGATCGCTTAGGGTAGCAAACTGGATTCCAAGGGAAGGAAAGCGTAGAAGGGGTTGGCAGAATGTTAGGTGAGCGGTTGAGGTTAAGAAGCTTTCAGGGGTCAGGGTGATGTAGCTAGCACAGGACCTGGTGAATTCGAGAAATGTGGGAGAGGCCTTCAACCTGCAGTGGGTATAGTCCAGCTGATGATGATGATGATGACTCCGACGGATTTTTATAGCTAGCAAATTTTGCTACTACAAGATCCCTGCTAAAGAACTTTAACACTGCCTGAAAGCTTGGCAGTGGCACCAGCCGTGGTGGCTCAGTGGCTGAGACTGTCTGCCACTCGTGAGTACCACATGTATTTGAATTCTGACCGCAGTGGCCTCATTCAGTGGCAGTAGAGTGTTGAAAGTTTTTGGTGTGCTGCATTGGAGACCACGTGACATCGTTAAAATTGAAGCCCTCCATAGTCCAAGTATAGCTTGGGTTGCTAAACTACACGGCCGTGGGAACACCACCATGCTCAATGGTACTTTTGGTTCATATTCAGGCGACAGGGTGGTAATCACACTATATAATTAATGGCATCTCGTCACACAGTAAACTCTCCTTAATTTGATCTTTAAGGGAGCAGATAAAGATGTTCGAAATATTGAATGAGCCTGAGTAAACTGCTGAAAACTGTTTTTGTTACAGTAATTTTACCTAACAAGCATTCTTCGTCTGAGATGAAACTGAAGTGAGAAAGACAGTTTTCCCCCAGTTCTTTTGAAATGCTTAGCTTTGCGCACATTGTCTGGAATGTTGTAGAAGTTCTCCAAAGTCGTAAAGGCTTCCGCTACCCTTTTCGCAGTACAGTGCAATAGCACACACTCTTCGCAAAATGTCCCCATCAATTTTTGAAGATGCTTCACTGCACAGTCCACACTGTGAAGCACCGCGGTCAAGCGTGCAGTTTCAGCGGACTGGAAGCAGCATTTGGATGCACATGAGGGATATATGCTAAGGTGTTCGAGCAGTGCAACACAATCCAAAAATAAAAATTAGAGAACAGTGGCGGGGCAAGCAAACTCCAAGACACCATGACTCGCTGGTATGTGTGCTTGATTGCAGCCGTAAGATAGCATGAACTTAAAGGGCAACTCCAGCGTTTTCTCGAACTCCGCAGATTTTACACACTACTTTCACTACTGTACACACTCGGCAGTTTGCTGCTCAGTTGTGCCAAATTTTGCAGTATTTACAATGCCTTATTAGCAGTGAAAATGAATTTTAACTTTTCTTTTCGTGGCCTCAGTTGGGAAGGTTGCTATGGGCAATCTTGGGACGTCTGTGTTCGCTCTGCATTTCCTGCAGGACAAAATTCTGAGCTTGCTTTTTAGCACTTTTGACACAAATAGTGGGCTCAGATGTAACTTACAGTTGCCAGTTTGGGTAGTCAGTGCACACGATATGTTTTGTGGTCGTTTCTGGGACATCATATGTTGGTCTTCATGACTTCACAGCCTTGTTTTTGCTCATTTAATACATTTCTGTCTGATACTATTTTTAAAAATGGGCTTTTATATCGGAAAGAGCGCCTGAAGGAATGTGATGTGATTATAAACTCGGAATGATAAAAAAGCCTCTGGAGTTCCTCTTAAAGGAAAGTGTAACAAAAAATATGAGACTTAGCTGTGTTTCTGAAATGGAGAACTTACAATTGCCATCATGCCTGTCATAGCACGCATGAAGCATGCAAGAACCACTGTACCATGCAATTGAAGTTCCCAGTTTCGATTGTCCAAATTTTCAAATTAAGGGGGGGTTGAACTATTGAGATTTTACTTGCTTTGTAAAGAGGTCATGGGTATGAAAATGGCAGTAAATCACGGAAGCTGCTTTTGTACCGCATCTATTTTTTTGCACATTTTGCAAGACTCAAGGGTCAGAAGAAACGCATATGTGTTCTTTCTGTCCCTCTTGTGTTGATAAACACAAGGAAATGCGATTTTGAATAGTTTTCAACCCAACTTTCCACCTTAATAGTTTCACTTGACATTGCTCCTAATGTATTTGAAATCTCCATATGAGCACATATTGCAACACCTGGCACTGAAAGAAAAATATACGAATTACATTGCATTTTACACAAACAGTTCAAAAACTAATTACTATGTTGGAAGTGCAATACTATAAGATGAAATAGAAGAAATAACAAGTCTACCTCATTATACATGTTTTCACTGCAGAATGTTATACTGTTTGTTCTGCTGTGGAGAAAATAAGCGATGAAAACATCAAACGTAGCATTATTGACACTGATTCCTTGAGTGTCCTCACTGAGTTAAACTCTAAAAATGCAGTTGAACCGCCGATTGGCAGCATAATATTGTTACTGGAAAACGCAGGACGAAAGTGATGTGCTCATTTACAAAGACGACGACCGAGGAACGCGGGCACGACGAAGCGTTGAGAAAGAGGACGACGCTGACAGAGTGAATACTGCACGGCTACTGAAGTCTTAGCGTCGAGTTCAGCCCATCGCAGTGCCGTTACACTAAGTACATCCCCATAGCATCTTGGTGGAGGTGCGGGGTAGATGGAGCCGTGTCGGTTGTCATCGTGACGGTTCCGAGGTGACGGCCACTGCGGAGATCCAGCGTCAGATTGTGTCGAACCCGCAATACAGAGCAGATAAAATCCCAAAAACATTAAATTCTGCTGAGCCCCAGTCATGTTAAGATTAAGGGTAACAAGAGAGCAGACACATGCACTGCACGAGCCAGATCCATGAAAATAAAAATTAACTGGTGGCTGCGGCATGCCGCCTTTTCAAGGCCTCATTCCGAAGTACATTCTTCGCGTTCTGCCGCGCTACTGTTGCAGGGTGTTTGTCCTCCTCCATATGACACAGTGTTGTAACCTAGACAGGAGCCTGGGGACTCCTATTTACACATGTATCACCCCTCTAGCGCCCTTTACTTCCACATCACACTGACGTCACCTCACTTGACCTTGACAGGGGTCCAGGGCTATTGATGGCTTACATGACTATGCCCCAAAGTTACATGGCGACCACCAGGCTCAACACAGAAGTTTGAGCTCTAAATCTCCCTCAAGGTGAAAATCGTGCTCATGTGTCCTTGACAGTGGTCACGGGCCACTTGGTGGCCTACGTGACTATGCCCCAAAGACACATGGTGACCACCAGGTCAGGTGACCTTGACAGTGTGACTATGCCCCCAAGTCACATGGCAACCACCAGGCATAACACAGAAGGTTGACCTCTAAATCTCCCTCAAGGTGAAGACCGGGCTCCCCCAACCTTGACAGTGGCCATGGGCTACTTGGTGGCCTACGTGACTATGCCCCAAAGTCACGTGATGACCACCAGGTCACGTAGGCCACCAAGCGGTCACAGGCCACTTGGTGACCTACATGACTATGCCCTGAAGTCACATGGTGACCACCAGGTCACGTAACCTTGGCTTTGACAGTGGTCACGGGCCACTTGGTGGCCTATGTGACTATGCTCCAAAGTCGCATGGCAACAACTAGTCTTAACATGGAAGTTTGACCTCTAAATCTTCCTCAAAGTGAAAACCGTGCTCTTGTGACCTTGACAGTGGTCGTGGGCCACTTGGTGGCCTACTTGACTATGCCCCAAAGTCACATGGCGACCACCTGGCTTAATTAGAAGTTTGACCTCTAAATCTCCCTGAAGGTGAAAACCATGCATACCCGACGGCTCGAACTACCTGGTGTAGTGAAGGTGTTGCTTCAAAACATGAGAACATACCTCACAGGGATTGCATAAAGTTGGTTTGCAGCAAACTGAGAGCTAGGTAGCAAGCGGCTTGGGAAAATGAAGAAAACAACAAGCTGCATTCTGCAAAGCCCTTTTTAAAGGAATGGAAAGCGTGCCATCAGGAATGTTTTGTCGAAGTTATTTTATGTCATCTGTGTGTAGCACACAATCACCCATAATTTCCTTCTGACACAAAAAAAAAAAAAAAAAAGACAAACTAGTGTGTGAAGTATGCGATGATGAATTCACAGTCAATTCAGTTCAATTGTTTATTTTCTTTCATGGAAAGGGGAAGCTGGGGAAGGCTGGCTTGCCTGAGAAAGGCCTCAGCACCCATATACAGTTGGTAGGACAGTGGCAAAAGAAAAGAATTGCGATTGCACATATCACATTTTAATCTCATCCCTGCGACTTGAGGACCTTAGGAAAAGATATTTTACTGTATTTTACAATGAACACATTCCATTTCATTCTGCATTGCATTTAGGGGAACAAGCATTCGTCAATCTCTCTTGTTCGGGCATTTATTAAGAAAGTGAATGTTTTAAATCAAATATGAGCATCATAACTCTAGGCACTTCACATAACAAATCATCTAACCTTGTTTGGCGCATCATAGCCACAGTTGCTTATGCGCCAGGAAACCCCATACTATAACTATAATGTATGTGAAATGCATGTGGGTTTTGTTTGGCCAGCAGCTGTGCTGCATTAAGGCAGTAAAAATCATATTCAAATTTCAGCCTCACAAGCGAGAACAGCCAGAAGCCACGCAGGTTATGCCATTTCTTTATTCTAGATTGTACTGTTTGTCATGAAGACAGGTGGATTAGTTGTACCATCCACAGAGTAACTGTTAATCATTGTGGATGATTTGTAAAATATAACTGCAGTGTTAGTATTTAAGAGAAATCCCATGGCAGAGTTGATTTCAAATGACGGAAGTAATTAGTAACATCTACTAAAGCACAGCCCTACGGTTGCAAAGAAAAAGTAGCTGGGGTTTAGCTTTAGTTAAACCCGGTAGGTTGCGTAAGCAAAGCCGACGTAGCTTCTCTTTCTTCTTCTTCCTTTCGGTGTGGTGTGGCTACTGACCAGGTTTACAATGGCTTGAAAAGGGGCCCCATCTGCGGTCGCTCTAAAGGTCAAACGTGGCTACCGGCCGTGTTTATGCGACAGGCTGAAACCTGGCGTGGTATTGCTTACGCAATAAAAAGCTATACAGCTCTTGCACAAACTTTGCACGCTGATGTCAGAGTGTGTAGTTACAAGACTGCGTTTATCCATGCTTGCTCACTGTCACCATGCATAATGCAATGGCTACAGCCATGCCGTTTCTGTGTCTCACCGAATTGTAAACTGAGGGTACCAGCTTGGCAACTTTGCAGGAGGCCTTCTACCTGACGGACCTTATCCATGCTTGCTCACTGTCACCATGCATAATGCAATGGCTACAGCCATGCCGTTTCTGTGTCTCACCGAATTGTAAACTGAGGGTACCAGCTTGGCAACTTTGCAGGAGGCCTTCTACCTGACGGACCGGGTGATGACCGTGTCCTTCCACAAGTACGGCAACTACTTCTTCCCTGGCACGGGCGACATGTATGAGCTTGGCGCCGAGAGTGGCCGCTATTATTCAGTCAATGTCCCCCTCAAGGAGGGCATTGACGATGCCAGCTACTTTCAGGTGTGTTGCAAGTTTGCTTGTACTTGGCTGCCAAGCCCAGAAAAACACCCGTTTGCAGTGCTGTGCCTGCATGATTGAAGGACCGGTGTAAATTAATGCTATAAGTATCCCCATGTGTTGAGTTAGTATGCAGATCAGATTCTTTTCGTGGCGCACTTTTCACTCGTTTAATGGAAGCATTTACATTCTAGTTGCAGAGCGTGTATTCAATTCCCACTAAACAGCGCAAAAGAACAGTAGACGCGGAACACATGGGGACACAGAAGACGGAAAGTTCCCTTCAAGTGTGATCTGCAACACACCATAGTGGTCATACTGTTTCATACCTGATAGCAGTAAAATGCACAATTTGTAGCAACAAACATGCGAGGATAGGAGAATGAAGGTTTTTCCTGGCATGATGCATCACTTTTGAGCCTGTTGGCTGAGTGCAGTGTAATTCCACTCTCTTAAAGGTACAGCATCTCGACCTCCAATCTCACCTTCTCGCTTGCCTCACAACTTCTTCAATGAGGATTCTGGCTCACCTCAGGGTCTAATTTATAAAGCTGTTCGAACTCATCAGAAATGGTAACCAATTGGGCAGAAACACAGTGGCTAATGAAAAGAAGTTCAGCATAAATTGAGAACTGCGCAACGAGTTATGGAAAAGGAAACGATAGGTGTAACATTAAGGAGGAACACGGGGCTGAAATTAAATTTTTGTTGTCTTGGGTTGTGCATTTATTAAATAAACTTCTCAGCATGTTTGGTTGTTATCTGCACAGTAGAAAAATTCATGTTAATTTTTTGCGAGATGAGGTGCAGTCACCCACGAAAGCACATATGAATGCTGATTTCAAGGCGTAGTCGCATAGCGGGCAAGAAACTGAATGCGGAGTGTATCCCCAAGTTAGATTTCTTGGTTTTCGTGCTCCGTAGCCAAAAAGGACCTGCTATCAAGATGACATCAGACAGCTAAAACCAAAACAGAAAGGAAATTTAAATTTTAAATGTGGCAACAGCAGATTGGCTCGTAAACCGAAATAGAAGCTTGGATTGACTAAAACGCAGCTCATAACCTTCGAACGCTGTTTTTGCACCACTCATAGCCTGGCCAGCCAAAATGGTCGACAGGCTGGAGATAGAATGTGGAGCCTAGTGAAGAGGCACACCCAGCAAGCAACCAAGGAAAGCATTTCAGGAGCGGAAACTAGTGCACTGGATAGCTCTAAAGCTGAAAACAAAAGAAACAACTCAAAGCAATCACCACAGGACAGTGTGTTGTTTAAAGGAACGGGCCAACATATGTGCCAGGCCCAGATTGATTTTTAAGCCCTAAAATTGAATAGCATGTTCTGAAACCATTGAACTCATTTTTCTCAGTTTGCACTTTTTGCAAGTGCACAACGGTTAGAAAAACTACCATTTCCACTCTTTTGCCAAAGGCTGCTTTCAAGGTGGTTTCTGGGCTAAAACGTTTTTGGGAACAAGATAAGGTACCTTTTGGATTCCAAATTATTCTCCAAGAAAAAAAAGAAGCATCAAATATGTGACATATAAAGAGAACAAAAAAAAATGATAAATTTCGTTTTTAAGGGGGCTCATATTTTTACACCAATGCCATAAGAATCTTCAATTGGCCTTGTCCTGGACAGTGAACTACCTGGAAGTTATCTAAGTACAAACGATTTAGTACATTTTCATGATTTTTGAAATGGTAGTTTTCCTAAGCTGATACACTTAATTACACATTATGACCACCACTGCAACTTTTTTTTCTATTTGCATAAGTGTGATAAAACTTAGAATACTATATTGTAGCAAGAGGAAGATAAGCCATCCCTGAAAATGTGATCAAAATTGGTTTTGCAGAAGTAGCGTGGCTGCAGCTGTAAATTTCTAGGGGAGGCCTCTGTCCTGCAGTGCGTGTTGTCAGGCTGATGTCTGATAAATTCAGAGTGTGAAAAAAAAGATCTGCAAAATCTTTTAAATAAAGGGATTCAAATTTAAAAACCTGGTGCTAATGTATTGCATGTGCTTATAAGATTTCTGTTGCTGCCAGATGGAGAAGCTGTGGGACAAGGGTCAGTGGACAACCCCTTGAATGGATTTGAAAGCTTCTTGGCTGTCCGCAACTGACATTTTCAGTGCTGCAATCGCACCTGTGGTTGCCCATGTAGACATGTTTGCAATGTCATTATTTTGAAAGCTGAATAAAACTTCTGTGCAGTTGGCGTAGCTAAGTGTGGAAATAATGTGGCACTCAGCATAACATAAGCCTCGTTGAGTGACAAATTGTGCATGAATGCAGTTCCTAGAAAAAAGCCTTGGGTATCTGACCCATGAAAATTTGCCGCAGAAGGATTTTTTCTCAGCTCATGGTGGTTCATGGCGCAGTCGACAAATGACAGCCGGCAAATGGACACCACACAGTATAGAAGACATATACACAAGGCTGTGTGCATGCCTTCTTTACTTGTGCACGTGTTTCTTTACTGTGTGGTGCCTATTTGTCGGCTGTAGTTCCCTTGTGCCATGGGAAGTCTCTGCAAATTGTGGTGTTTGCTATGCTGGCAGCATTGAGCAGCAGCAGCCAAGCTTGGGGAAAAGGACGCAGTGCTCTAAAAACTCATCTAATGACTGTGTGCGAGAGAAAGAGAACAGAGTCGTGAGCCAGCACTCTGCCTTTTAAATGGGGATCCTTCAACACCATGTGCCTTGCGCTCAAGTATTCACCTACATCACATATAATAACAGGGTTTTCAGCACAACACACACACACACACACACACAAAAAGGGTTATTATGTCTGACTACCAACTAGCTCAGCAGTTAACTCTCTTAAACCTACATCACAGTGCCTCCATTTCACCATGGGGTGGTTGTATACCCACACTGCAAATAGCCACAGTACCGGGCCTGGTTTGCAATGCAGAGAGAACCATGAACTGGGCTCTGCAACATTTGTCTACTGTGCTATCATTGGCAACACTAGCCACATTGAGAATAAGATTCTCTGGCAAATCCCCCAAAGTGCACTTGAATCAGTTTGCACCACCCTCACAGCAAAAAAATGATGTCTTGCAAAGATCCCCCTTTGGCACTGCTCATGTATGAGTGCCTTTTGCTTGCATATCTGATTGCACATTTGTTTTCGTTCATTTTTGTGGCAGTGGGAGGGATGGTTTCCTTGCTTTGGGCACTGCATATTTCAAGCAATGGTTTTCTTGGGGTCGAAGCACAGGTGTTCAAGCCCGTCATACAAGGGGTGATGGAGTTCTTCCAGCCTAGCTGCATAGTGCTGCAGTGCGGTGCTGACTCGTTGGCGGGTGACCGGCTAGGCTGTTTCAACCTGAGCATCCGCGGCCACGGCGAGTGCGTCAAATTCATCCGCGAGCTGGGGCTGCCCACCCTGGTGCTGGGTGGTGGGGGCTACACGGTGCGAAATGTGGCCCGTGCCTGGACCTACGAGACAGCCCTCCTCCTCGATGAGCCAGTCAGCTCTGAGATCCCCTACAACGAGTACTTCGAGTATTTTGCCCCCGACTTCACCTTGCACCCCGAGGTGGTCACTCGGCAGGTGGGTGTCTCTCTGCAGCAAACTGTGGAAAGGGAAATAATGGCTGTAACAATAAGAGGTGGGAAATGAGCAGAGCTGGTCCACTTCGAGACTTCCCATAAGTACTCTGAGTACTTGACCCTGACTTTTACTTACCCCGAGGTGATCATGGAGCCTGCTGGTGGCTGTATAGTGCTGTATAGATAGCAAACAAGTATGGAAGGGGAGTTTTTGTCCCTGGGGTCTGTATTCCGAGTCATTTTCAGAAATGTTGTTTTTGCCCCGAGTCATTTGATTGGTGGAAACACTGGAACCGGTTGTCAGTTTGGTTTTCACCAACGAGATGAGGGCGAAACTGGCTCTGAATTTAACCTTAGGTCTCCTATGAGCAGTGTTTCATGTCCTCTGTTACTTATTAATCTCTCTCTTTGTTTTTGTTTGTACCCAGTGGTAAGAGTTTTACAAAAAAGTTATATAGCTATTATATATTATGTTATTATATTATATTACATTACATTACATTATATTATATTATATTATAATTTATTATATATTAGCTGCAAAGTAAGCCTGACAACAATGTCAGGCTTACTTTGTCAGCTCTTGCCTGGTGATGTCAAGTTGCTACTCTCTCACGTAGTCGTTGATTGTAGTCCTCTAACAGGAAGGAAAACTTCTAACGAAACTCTTTATTGGGCTCACTTTACATGCACAAAGCAATGAACAACTCATCAATGTTGATAGTAGCTAACGTGCTTGGTGGTTTACGCAGAACAGGATGCAATTTAAAGCTGACAGTGTGCTTCAAGGGAAGGAATGGAAATTGTTCACAACAGCCTTAAAAAATGTAGAACCAGCTGTGCGCTGGTACAAACATGGATAACTATGGTAGCATCTCCTGTCAGCAATGAAGTGATAAAGCCACCTACCAGTGGCTGCGAGAATAAGTAAACGCTGCAGTGCTTTGCGGCAGCATATACTTTCTGTACTGCTCTGCAGCCACACCTATTAGCAGTTGGCAGTTCACAGTGTCCCGACTCATTTCGCGTTTTCACACCACGAGCGTAGTAGACAGAGTACAAGTGAGGCCACCTAACCAAACATGTTGATAAAGGTGTAATTTTTCCGACTACCATCATTGTCAACAACCAGCACAGTCCCTGTCCCTTACCAAAGGGATCTGGGACAAGCAGCATGGTACTGATGCTGAACCGTACACAGTAAATCCAAATGCTATGTGTGATCCTATGTGGCAGCCTCAGAAAGCGGAAATTTTACACACAAATTTATCTGCCTCGGGAGGCAAAATTCATCATTCATTCAGACAGGCATCATGTGGACAGGTAGACGGGAGGAATGTGGATGGCCAGCAGATGGCAACTAATGCACTGGTGGAATATGCAGTTTCCACGAGTCATGGTATCAACTAGGGTAGTGTGAAGATAATTGGAAAAGGAAAGAATAATACTCCTATCGCATGGACAAGTTTAGCGACACTTTCACGAAGTGCACTTCTATTGGATTAATGACACTTTCGGAGTGTGCTGTCACACGGCGAAAATAAGTGTCATCTTTAAATGATGGTAGTGCCGATATGGAGGTTGGAGCACTCTGTGGAAATTAGTTTCACATAATATCTTAAAAGGCAATGTTATCGCATGCACAATTACTCCAAAGTAATATTCAGTTATTTTGCATCTGAACACATGTTTTCAACTACAAAAAGCATTGTGATGTGACACGGGCATGCTTGACCGCGCTTTTCGCTAACATGGTTTCTGCTGTTCACATGCAAAACCAACTGAGTTTACTCTGTATGGTTGCGCTGCTAGCCGCGGTTATCGCTATCTTAGCTTTGTAACTTTGGTTTGCATCGATAGCCGAAAAAAAGGAAGCATCTAAGGATGGAGGGGACTCACCGATGTTCGAATTCGAATAGTGCATGACCTGGTCTGATTCAGAGAAGCATGCATTTTCACACAAAATCGCATTTTAAGAGTAACACTTACTAATAGGCAGAGTATCAGTGCCTGTTTCACGGCATTTCTATGCAGCCTCAACTGTTCAGCGGCACAGCAACCATATACTGCAGCAGCATCATGTCTCCACGTTTGTTTGGCATGTCGTTGAGCAAGTCTTAAAAGGTCTGGTCCCTGCCACTTCATGAATGCAGGCGAGAAGTTCACAACGTTCACTGCACCAGATTTCACTAGCTTACCGCAGTGGTGCTGCAACACCCATGGGAGGCAGAGCATGTGGGGTCAGTAACACTTGGCCGTGCGCTACTCCGGCTGTGGTCGTCGCTAGGCTTAGTTTGTTTTACATCCTGGCATCAGTGGGCAGTGCATTCATATTAGCCAGGTTGATGGTTGTGGCACTGCCTTATTGTTAACTTTACTGTCTGATAATAAGGGAAAGGTGTAGTTCAATTTGACGACTTAGCAGCGGAGCTAGCGTATGCGTACAAGCTGACCAGATGAGCCACTCCACACCGGCGGCGGTGGCTGTGAGGTTGTGAGCAAAACTTTGCTTGTATCTCAGCTATTACTGCTACTAGCAACTCGGTAGGGGTCAGCGGTCCCTTGACATTATTTTACTCCAGGGCTTATTATTTGCTAGAGAAACATATTTTAGAACTCTCTTTTGACACCGGTGACTGCAGGGATGCGCCATAAAGGTGCTGGCTTGGCTCGGACAGTTTGTGGGAAGCGAAGCGGTTCTACCTTCGGTCGGCACTTGAGCGCACTGTTGCTATATTTTTGGATGACTTTGTAGACACTGAGTTACAAATAACTCTAACTTCATTGATGCAGATTGAGATTGAGCCTTAAAATATGCGATGTGCAAGTCATCAAAGAGCATCAGCAAACAAACGCCTTTGCGTTACCGCTAACACTGAGAGCGAGAGTAGCTGTTCAAGCATGCGCATTCTTTTAGTTTACAAATTAAATCTAGTGCCTCTTGAAAGACACACTCATGAAAGCAGGATAGATTTTCAAAACATTGTAATTCTCTAAAATGTATAAATAACATGTAAATACCCTGCGGTTGAGACTACACATATGCCTGCTGGACAAAGTGTAGTAAACTCACTATGAGTGAGTGCATTCTGGTGCGAGTGTCACTTATTATTGTCGTGTGACACCACACAAAATTGAAAGTGTCACTAAGCTTGCCCGTGTGACAGGGGTATAAGACAACAAGGCTTCACATGGGATCTTTTCATATGTATTCAGATGACAGCACACATGCCCATTCATAACACAGGCTATCTACCTTCGATGTACAGTATGGTCCACTGTTAAAGGGAACACCCTATAGCATGGCCATAATGGTCTGAGAAGCGCCCCCTATAATGACCGGTGAGAATCGGCGACACCAGGCACATGTGCAGTGACTGCAGAAGGTGAAGTCAGCTATTCATTATCTGCTACAAAGTACTGTCCTGGTGCTTGGCTTTCGGGGGATAGAAAACCTTTAATGTGAAGGCTGAACTAAAAATACAAACTGTGTCATTCTTGCCGTTTCATAAAAGACAAGTATTTTTAAATATATATATACACCTTTCATTTTCGATCTTCGGGAGCATTTTTTCCACAATATGTGGTGGAGGTCTCCTTTAGTTCTTGTCAACTGTCTGTTTTGAACCCATTACACTAACCTCCTGTTGCTGCTGCAGAGAAATTATTATGCAAAGGAGAAACAGCCCGTCAGATTTCCTGACTTTCTGCTTTGTTATGTCATAGTCACACTAGATCAGTAATTCAGGTGTTTTGTATTCTTCGTAGAAATCAAGGTATGTGTATTTGCATTAAGATGTATGATTTTATATACTATGTGATACATGGTTATTTATGCTGTAAGAATACGTTCTATTTCAGGTCGGTGTTCCGACCGAGCGCTCAACTAGCCAGCGAGTCTCTTGCGTCGTCTTCTTTGTCCGTCTTCCTTTTCAGCACGCACCTTTCGACCTACGCTCGTCTTCTTTACTACAGTCACCGAGCGTTGGTGCTACACTACAATTACCCATGGGAAAAAAAGGAGGCATCCTGCCGACTAATGGCGTAAACACAACAGGCGGGTTGTAACAGGGGCTTGAGGCGGTCAACGTGCAGTTTCACGTCTGTGACTGTGCATATCCGGCGTTGGCGCAAGCGGTTCAATAATATAGTCCACTGGAGACTAACGTCTCCAACCCACGATATGGACCGATATGGCAAATAACATGATATGGACCATGGTATTTTGAAGCAAATTTGGTAGATAGGCCGGAGGCGGTAGCAGGAACCCAAAGCCACACGAGGGAGTGTGCGGTATATGAAGGAGCTGGACATATCGGTGCGCGAAGGGACTTCTGGTGACTCTGGTTCTGGGTTCTGAATGATTGGGCAAGCTGGTGACATTCTTCTGCATATGCTGCCGCTTGAGAGACTGTTGTCGATTCGGAGTTATTAGGGCAATAAGGGATTACCGTGTTGATAGTAGAGGTGGGATCACGGCTGTAGAAAATGAAAAAGAGAGTAAGCCGGTCGTATTTTGTATGGTACTATTGGAAGCGTATGTGACAAACAGGAGAAGCCGGTCCCAGTTTGAGTGGTCAGACGCGACATACATGTCACGTCTGACATACAGCATATCACTCAAGGTACGGTTAAAACGTTCCGTCATGTCATTTGTTGTGGGTGGTAGGCTGAGGTAGAAAGGTGGACAGTACGGCACTGCTGAAAGAGGGCTTCAACGGTCTCGGAAAGAAAAACACAGCCGCGGTCACTGAGCAATTCATCAGGCGAACCGTGGCGCAGAACGAGATGGTGAAGGATGAAGGATGCAACGTCTGGCGCCGACGCAGCAGGTAAAGAAGATGTTTCTGCGTAGCAGGTAAGGTGGTCAACTGCCACGATGACCCAGCGGTTACCAACTGGAGTGATTGGCAGTGGCCCGTAAAGATCAATGCCCACACGGTCAAATGGCCGGCTGGGACGGCAAGGGCTGCATCGGAACCATGGAGCGGCGTGGAGGGTTTTTGTGATGTTGGCATTCCTGGCATGCGCGGACATAATGACGCGCGAAGCGGTACATACCCAACCAGTAATAGCGGAGACCAAGACGAGTGCAAGTTTTCAACACTCCGGCGTGGGCACAGTGAGGATCGGCGTGAAATTCGGCACATATGTCCAAACGGAGGTATCGAGGATTGATAAAGAGCCACTTCCATCTGCTGGAAAGGCAATTTCGGCAGTAAAGCAGGCCGTTGCGGATGGCGAAATGACGAACTTAGCGGCGAAGCGTTTGAGAGGCGGGGCACAGAGAAAGTGTAGATAGAAGCGTGAGAAGGGAAACGATCCAAGGGTCCTGCCTTTGTTCTTTCGGCATGTCGGCAATCTCCGAATAAGATGAGTCACCCGTGGTGAGGGCTGTCGAGTCAGTTACATTGGAGAGGTGACCTAGATAGGGCATCAGCATCGGACTGCTTACGGCCAGACCGATAGATAACCTGAATGTCGTACTCTTGTAAGCGGAGCGCCCAACAAACAAGACGGCCGGATGGGTCTTTATGGGTGGGCAACCAGCAGAGTGCATGATGTTCCATGACCACTGAGAAGGAACGACTGTATAGGTAAGGACGGAACTTCCCAATGGCCCAAATGATCGCCAAACACTCCTTTTCAGTTACAGAATAATTTTGGGGGGCCTTTGCTTGCAACTGGCATGAGCAACAACATACTCGTGGTAGCCGGCCTTGTGTTGTGCAAGAACAGCGCCGAGACCCACGCTGCTGGCATCAATGTGGAGTTCGGTAGGCGCCCCAGGGTCAAATTGGCGGAAAATTGGAGGTGACACTAGAAGGCGTCAAAGCGTCGAAAAGGCCTTATCACAGCCGAATGTCCCAGACGAAAGATTGGCAACACTAGCAAGGAGTTCAGTCAGCGGAGAGATGGTCGAAGCAAAATTGCGGACGAAGCGACGAAAATACGAACACAGCCCAATAAAACTATGCAGCTCTTTTAGTGAAATTGGGCGTGGAAACTGTGCGACTGGACGGAGTTTCACAGGATCTGGATGAACACCGTCTCTAGAAATAACATGTCCCAATATAGGAAGCTGCCAAGCCCCGAAGCAGCACTTTTTTCAAATTTAGTTGCAGGCCGTCAGTCCATCAAAAATTTCTCCAAGTCAAGAAAAATGGCACGATATATTCTGCAGTGCATTTTCATTCCACAGCAAGTATGGTATTCATGAAGGATATTTTTGTGTGTGTGTGTGCTGAGCGCGTGGTTGCGTGGCAAGGCGAGAAGGGAGGCCCGAGCGCTTCGACACCAACTCATGGCTAAGCTGCCACAATAGAAGAACCAATATGCCGTGAATTGGGCACTTAATAAAATATGCGGAAGTGTTGAATGAGAGTAGTATATGCGACAAAAAGCAGGAATAACTGCGCCGGCAGTGGCCAGCGCGAAAGTGGTCAGTGAACTGTGCTGCCAAGCGCGTGCGTGCAGCGCAGGGCTAGGTAGGGTGCCCAGTTACAAGGACAGTATTTTGAGCCCTGAAAACGGTTTCTTGAGGGAACTAGCGGTCCGGAGCCAAGGAGGCCCTAGCCACACCATGAAAAACATTTGTGGCGCTGACACAGTCCATTGTGGCACACCAGCGGTTGACCATCCTCACGATCTCACCACACATTCCACACCTCGTGTGCACGATAAAATTGCTTAACACTTCCATGTCCACAACCACGAACTTGATACTGGCGTTGCATTCCACGCTGACGGCGAGGTGAAATTCGCGTTGGGTTGCTGACTTTTCTGACAATGGATTTTGCGCTGACCACTGTGCTGGCTGCGACATAGGGTAGTACGCGGTGGCGGCATCAACTTGAAATGTACCATGATCCGGCATGCAATTCGCACTGTAATTTGAACCTATGGTGTCGTCATCAGACGGCGTGGTTGATGTTCCCTGCCAGAAAGCATAGAGTAGGCGCTGTCTCCGTGCACATCAAACAAGTCTGGCATCGGCTGTAACGGAGGTACTCACGGCACACTTGTGGCCGGCGTCTTCTGGTTTTTGTTCCACGCCCATTTTTTACGGCTTCCAGAGGCTCGTTGCGTGCAGGGTTACTACAACCTACTATTTTCCGGTATCTCGATTATGAGGAAAAACTGCAGAAAGCAGTGCATCAAGAAACGTGAGCGCAAACCAAGACTCGCATGAAACGGCAGCAACAGCAACGAACGCAAAACAGAAAGAAAAAAAATGACGTTCCGATCATGCCAGCCAATGGGAGACTCTGAACGGAGCGCTTGAAAAGCGCGCCGCGTGAGAGCTAATCAGAGACCATAAATGGTCTTCGGAAAGCCGGCGCGCGCAGCCAGTCTATAGCCAGTCCGCTTGAGCTATAGTGAACTAGAATGTAGTTCAATATGCTTGAGTGAAGCCATTTTAAGATGGTGCAAATTCTGCTCAAAAAAAAACAGTTTCAAACCAACCCCAAGATAGCGATGAGCTGGAAACGCCCGTGGCACACGCGGGAACTTCAAAGAAATTTCCTCTTTTTGGGGGGAATTTTGTGGCTGCCATGACGTTTTGAAAGCCGGTTTTATCGCATTTCCTGGCCGAATTCAGCCTTAATAATTCGAGTGCAGGTGATCGAAAATGAAAATGAATTTTTCTCAAAATCGATTTTTTACCATTTTCAATCGTCCCAAGACTCGCGTCTCCCCTTAATTAACTCTGTCTTTAAGAATTTTCGCTACTGCAAGTCTTCAACTAATTTTATTTTCCAGGTGAAGGTGCATTTATCAACAATCTGAAAGTTTGCAACTTAGACACAGTTTCCTTATGACCACGGGCCCCGCCCCTATTATGCACCCTATATACACCCGAATTTTGACCAATCAAAATCGCCGGTTTTGATGCATGGGGCCTATAGGAAGTTTCGCAACTGGTAGTATCAAAGAGCTGTGAGGCTGGGTCAGTGCGCTTTTAATTTTCAGTAAACTTTTAACGTTTTTACCGGCCATTAACACCTAATAACAGCCTTTCACTGTTGTAAAACGAAGAATATGATTAATAAATAGCTTTTTGTTGCAAATTATTCGTCTATGCTCATTATCATCAGCAGCTACATTTTTGAGCCTCTTCACTCGTCAGGGAATTTGAACTGAAATATTCAGGGATTTTGAAAATAGTGGTTTGCTAGACACCCTGCTTTAGGAATGCTCTCATTTTATTCTCTTTGCTGTACAGGAGAGGTGCATGAGTGCAAATGCAACATTCTTCACAATCGCAGCAAAATTTAAGCGATCTGCTGACCTTTCTTTAATATACTTGGAACATTTTTATTCGAATGCGCTTCATTTTATTCTGCTATTTTGCACCCCTATAGCAGAATACACTTTGGGACATTGCACTCTATATGCCATGCATACCATGCTTAAATATCCTGCTCGATCAGAGCTAGGTTGTATATGGATAATTAGTTTTTTCGTCAGGTTCTTAATGACCATCAAGAGAAAATTTAATAATCTGAGAAATAACGCTGCGGGACTTTATCGGGATCCTTACGATGTTTACTCGCTTTCTAGGACCGGTGATAAAGCGACTCATTGAAACTCTTGAAAGTGAAAACAGAGAAAGCTACTTCACAAGTCTGGGCCGTTTCGGCAATATCGCGCTGGAGTGATTGCTCAAAAAGGTAACTGCAGTTACCTTCGCAGCAGCTTCTGTGGCCTTTTCTGTACAAATATATACATGGGCAGTACTGCAGGGAAATGAGATATCACAACATGGTTTTCCTGCCTTCGATTAAGATCTGTAGGCAAACCGAATATCGCGTCAAAACTTCTTATGACTTAATAGTATATACAACAAAACATGCAGCTGCAGGCTTTTGGCTGGCATCACAGCCAGAAACGCCCGACAGCGAAAGGGATAAAGGCAATCCGTCGCCGAAGAGTCTACTTGTCGCGCTTAACGCCGCTGCCCTTCGCTTTCATCTTTATCTGACCGCAGGAAATGTGAAAGCAGGTGCCATTTTATTTTTTTGAGGCTCTTGGCGCAACCAATCATACCACAGCTTGTAGAAATATCGGGAATTATGCTCGAAAACACAGCAAGCGCCACGCATCCAATGCAGATAGCACGAGCTTTTGCCTACACTCCTAAAGTCACTGCTGTCGCCAGCGCCGCCGCATCTCCACTGACGTCACAGGCTGACACTTGTCTATAAGGTCGCGTTACCAGGAACAAAGCGCATGCAGAAACTTATTGCCAGGGACATCAACTCGATGATGGTGAATGATGCAAAGGGCCTCTGCGAGCGGCAATGCCACAATATTAAAACGTGAAAAATAAGATAACACCAAAGAACTAAGAGGTAAATTACGCATATAAATGAATGTAGTTTGCATATTTTTTCTGTTGTTTTTAGCGACCTCTCTCGGTCATTTAGTATCCGCTGCGTAGGTGGCCGATGTTCAGAGCGAAGCGTCTTTTTTTTTTTCACTTGGGATGGGTGCAGCAATGGTGCCGGTTCAACGTTGCGTGCTGCTTTTTGAAAGTGTCTGTGTGCAATCTAGATTATCTGCGTCAAACTCTCAGTATTTCATTGTGCTGGTCACGGTAAAGCTTTACAACAAGGGAGAGGCAAAGACTGTGTGCTCGCAGAAAAAATATGTTGTGGTTTAGCTCTGGTTAACCCTAGTTAAATTGCGAAAGCAACGACAGGAGCTTTTTTTGCCTACTACATTATTCCCCTACATGTCTGCGTGTCGTAGGAATAACGAGAATGCAAACGGTTCTGGCAGGCTGATTCTGATATCCCCCTCCCGTATGAAAGAAGCGACCCGAGTTGGCAGCTCCTGCCTGTGGCTTAGGGGTAACATGAATTCAAACGTCATGGCAGGCTGATTTCTTTTATGAGGGACCACGGACACTGCACACAGCGACGAGTGGTTAGACCTGGCGTAGTATTGCTTTCGCAATAAAACTTGTTGCTGCTGCGTGCGCTCATTTTCGGACGATGCAACAATGCTGAGTCGTTGCTCGGCCTCCTGGACACATCGCGTGGCAGCTTGTTGTGTGGATACATGTCTGCGAGAACGGCGTCTCACTGCATCGCTTTTTCACTGAACTGTGAAGATGAGGTTTTATTGCCCTCAAGGCTCATGTCGCATTCCATAAAGCCTTCATTCGGTCTGCTCCCTTTGCTGCATGTTTTAATTACTGCCTCGTAATAATGCACCGTCAACTGAATGTGCTTTAGCAGGTATCACAAGGAGGTTGTTATTGTCAGCGGGATATTTTTTGCAGATATTTTAAATTCTAAAGTTGCTCTAATTCGTAGCCTCACATTGCCTCCTCAGTGAAGCGCAGAAGAATTAATGAAGCGCAAGCAAAACAATGGAATCGTGCACCGCAAGACAAGATTTTTGATGTAGGGAACAGAGCTGTATCGCAGTTGATCTTCACAGGCGCATTAACTTCTAAGTAGTAACGATCCCCCTTTTGAATTTATTACCTAAGCTCTTATAGCTATGGCACTATGTATTCTAATGCTAGCATTAAAGTTACCCCATTCACGTTTCTGTGACATTGGTGGTACTTTGCTCGTACGCAAGTGTCTGGTCCTTTTATGATCTTGCCGCGTCTCGTTTGCAGACACTACGCTCAGGTCACTTTGTTGTCATGAGGATTACATGAAGACCATGACAGACGAATAAAAGGGGGTTGCCTTCCTACAGTTCAAGAGTTGTGTTGTCGTGACACATCTATGTGTGCCGTCGCGAGTTAATAAAGCCTGGCTTTCGGTATAACACGTTTGTGCTTTTAGATGAAATCACTCAAGACACGTGATTCATATTATGTGCTTGCAGAGTTCACTTAAAGGGCCTTTTTATTCGTAAAGGTGCCTGCAGAAGTAAGCCACAGAATGCATTTACAGGACATGCCATGAAAGACAAGGCCAACGATGACAGAGCCAGAACGATGCTATGATGAAGCAGTTGTAGACTCCTTAACATTTCAGTTAACGTAAAACTTTACAGTCCAAATTCATGTCAAATAAATTTGGCTGAACAGTTATGGTGCCCATTTTGTCGCCTTGACCGAGTATTTTTCTGCCCCTACATCTTTGGCCTTGTATTTTGTCCAAAAATAAAAGTTACCCTCCAAATGTGCGTCACTACGACATTTCCTGGCATCACAGCTTACAGGGGGCGCCACAAAACTAAAGCCCCTGCTCAATCTTAATGCAGGCACCTGTGGGACTTTCGCTACCAGGGTGCTACCATGACGCCAATGTCGTAACTCATGACTGAACGAGCGTAACGTCGCATGCCACATGGCGTTACCAAACCAGAAGCAACATTCCCAAATCAAAAGTATGGCCCAAAGTGACGCCACTATAAACAGAAGCAATGTGCCCTACTGGGAAGTATGACATGATAGGATGCCACCAAACTGAAAGTGGCATCACTGCATCACATGTTATTGAAAATTGAAAAAAAAATTATTTCCAGTAATATACAGGAAATGGGCCTCGGGCAAAAAGCTACAACGATAGCTTGAGAGACGCCCGAGGCCCAGTAATGGCAGAGCAACAGGACGTCTGACATTAAGGCAAAGATATACATAACATGAAAATTATAAAGCACAGAAAGAGCACATATATACAAATGAAACAGCAAGTTAAAAACCAGCACAGTAAATTAACGGCCCACAACAATGTAACAGTATGCACAAAACATGGCAAAACGTAATGAAAATGAAGTGACTATTCTTGTAATAATGTTTAAGGCAAGGAACGGAAAGTACAGAGAGGCCGCTTAGTACTTCATGATTTTCCTGGGATGCTTCCACAGGTGTCTTTTTTTTTTTTTTTTCGTTCCTGTCTTGTGTTTTTGGTCATTATTTGTTTATGACAGTTTCTTTTATGCAAAATGCATGTCTGCTGTCTATTTTAAAGCCACTGTAAGCTCACTTTTGGTCTTTCATTAAAGCGGGCAGTGGGCCATACAGACTTGCAAGTAGAACCAGGTGAAACTCTGTCATAAGCTCTGCATTTCCTGCTTGTGCAATGGCATAAGGTAAAACTAAATGATCTGCTGTAAAGATCAAATAAAGTCCTCACAGCTGCCCTGGTGCTAGAGCCACGAATTGCTCCCAAAATAGACGGGACCTATGGAAGCTCCCTCACACTAGGTTCGAATTATAGGCACTGAGCTGGAATGCGTTTCTCTGTGCAGGAGAACGCCAACAGCAAGCAGTACCTGGAAGCTATTGTGCGCGCCGTGGCTGAGAACCTGAAGTGCCTAGTGCACGCGCCCAGCGTCCAGATGCACCATGTGCCACCGGACATGCTGCCCTGCTCGCGCAAGCCGCCGGCATCGCCTGCCGCCGCCACCGATGGAGCAACGAGCACACCACCTGCCACAGATGCCATGAGTGGTGCTGCCAGCCCGAGTGGCAGTGCCGGCACGCCAGCCTCATCAGGCAACACGACGCCGCTGGCTGTTGAAGCCTGAAGGAGGCGCTTGCTGGGCGGGCTTCCGCCGCGTGACTGTTTTCTTCGCGTGTTCTTTTTGTCTCAATGAGTGGGGGAGAGAGAAAGAAGAGCGAATAAATGGCTGCTGCTGTTGCTTTCTGTGCCACCACTGAAGCCACAGTTGAGGAAGCAGCAGCCAGAGCACACAGGTCAGTCCTCGCCATAGCTTTTTCCTTTCCTTTTTTATTTGTAAAAACAAAAAGCACACCCATAGCCATTGGGCTAGTGATACAAAATAATCACGAGAGAAATGGCAAGCATTCAACGCACGACGCAAAATACATGTGAAAGCTTGTTAATTCGAACCTCTATAATCCGAATTTCCTGATAAATCAAACTGTACTTTTTGGTCTGGCCAAGCTCCATAGAGGTCTGTGTACGCGAAAGCCAGTTAATTTGAACGTGAGCCGGTTTCGCTATGGATAATTTGAAGTATGCGTCGCATCTAGGTGGCCTGGTGCCTAGCGCGTGGCCAAAGAAATGCCACCGCAATAGGGTGGCTCTGCACATCTGAGAAGATAAAACCGGTAAAACCAAAGAAAAGTGGGTAGAGCATAACTGCCGCCATGACCAACGCGGCGGCCGGCGGCGACGTAGAGAGGGAAGGAGGGAAGGGGTGTACAGCGTACGGCTGCTTCCGGTCTATCCCACGCGACCTCTGCGACCTGCGACTAAATGCTTTATAATTTGACGGCCGTTAATTCTGAAATGTGGATAAGTATCTTTTTTGGCGCTGTCCTGGCGTCCATGCAGTAGCCTTGTTGCAGAACATCCGCCTCGTATACGGGAGGTACCAGGTTCAATCCCCGGTGCTGCTGGGTACTCACCGGTTTCTGAGGGTACAAGATTTCCCCCTGGTCTGGTGCTCAGCTCTACTTGGGTGAAATGCTTGGGAAAGGGTCATGAAACGTTTTGGCTTGGGCATGTTCAAAGAATCCCTTTTTTGCTGAGGATTTGGCCTCGTGGTAGAGCGTTCGCCTCGAATTCGAGAGGCACCAGGTTCGATTCCCGGTGCTGCCAAGTACCCACCAAATTTTCAATGCGTACAGTATTTCGCCCAGCCTGGTGCTCGGCTTTTTTGGGGTGAAATGCTTGGATGCTGCTGATGCTGAAGCTAGAAAGTAGGAACCAAGACAAACATGAACAACCTTGCAGGCTGTGAGGGTTTGGCCCACCAGGGGCACAGCAGGGTTTATGGAGTTTCTTCTAAGCACATACCCTTACGAAAGCCGAGCGCCAAGCCGGGGGACGCTTGTACCCATTTTTACCGATGGGTGTCCGGCAGTTGGTTTCGAAGTAAACACCTCCCGCAGCCGAGATGGGCACTCTAACCACTTGCTGCAGCTGCGTCCAAGAGCCGGTGCAGTGCCATTCCTACTTCTGGACCCCAGCCTGACCGGCTCAGCCCTCAGAGCCAGTCTTTTTCCCAATGTTACGGATCCGTTTTGCTGATTCCCTTACCTACATTGGTCTAGAGACTAAGGGCCGTTCACTTAGGAGACCTGCTGCGGATATGGGTACGGTTCAGCATGAAAATCACACTCCCCTGCTTGAATTTTCAAGGGTACACAGTCGCCTCGTGCGGCAGAAGCCCATGCAGTATTACCATTTGTTTAAACACCGAAGCAGTATTACCATTTGTTTAAACATTCTTCTTTAAACTGCATACAGGCGCACTCATTGTTAAGACGTGGCTTCATGACAAGGGTATATTCATGCTATGGACAACAAACTTTTATTTGCAAGAAACCCCATACAATAGAACACATATTCCTGGACTGCTGCGACCCAATATTTTTCTGGGATGCACTACAACGCACATTAATGAAACAGCTCCCGCTAGACTCGTATTGCATACATTTCTTGCGGGTAGATTTATCGGATGATATCCCGTACGTTTTAATTATGGTAAAAATTGTGACATGACGGATTGTGTGCAGTGTTCAAGTGGGTGTCATACTGTTTTGCTTCCGACTTAATTAGCGTCCATCTGGAAGTCAAGTTGGAGGCTAGTTTGTGACAGATTCCAATCGACAATATATGTACACCTCCAAAATGTTTTCAAAGCAGTTTGAACCACTAAAGTTCGATGAGATGAAAGCCTTTGAAACGCCGCTGATTCCTGCTTTACTATGTCTGTTTCTGTATGTTATGTGGTGCAGCGCATTCGAGGAAGCGCGAAATTAAAGGCACAAAACGGACGCCTGGATCGGATGCCTGGTGGGTCAGCTTGGTGTATGCGCGAATAGACTGGTGATGCCATCAGTCATGACCGGACGTGACATCATGATGACGGCATTTCCGGTTATTATACAGGACCGAATGTAACGTCATGATGACGTCGCACCAGGTCATGGATGGCCGATGATGCTACCAGGTGATGGCGTCAGTCTCGCGGAATCTCACGATGACACTCGTGAGCCTTTAAGCTTTAATGGTATGCTGATCATTGCAAGCATAGTGTTGCAAATGGCTTGCAGACATCGCACCGGTGGCAGCGGTTGTTGCACGATGCTCGCGAGCAGACTCTTCCCACTTTCTGACCACTCGCTCTAAAATCAGACTTTGTGAGTACTCAAATTCTAGGACGTTAAAAATGTATACTGTGTTGTAAATGAGCTAGCAGGGACTGCCGTCAGTTTGAAAGCTCTTTCTTTGCGTGAATTTAAATAATACTCTCCAAAAAAAGAAAGTTCAATGGCTGACCACAGTTGATGAGCAAGGCCCAGGGGATTGAAACAGGCCGTGCGCGAGCTTTTTTAACTCACGTGTACATTGTTCGCATGTATACTTCTTTGGGCTAAGGTATTTTTATATATTTCATACAAAATTAAGGCCCTTTAAATATTTCATTTCTTTGCCAAGTTCCATTGACTGGCGATAAGTATAGATTAAAATATCATGTGGGCTTTTATATCCTGCATTTTGCATACTGGTGAGCATAAGTTTGTTGAACAATTTATTTTGTATTACTCAGTTGGTCTTTGTAATTTTCGAGTTTCTTTAGTGTAGGCAAAGAGAAGAAAAAGTGAAAACGTCAGTTACAACGATCGACAAGGCAAATTGCAGCCGCATTTTTAATTATTTGTGTTTAATGCATCTTCACGTTACCCACATTTTAGATTAATTTTAGTTTAAATTTGCTGTAAATTTCTTCCTGAGAAATCATATATGCCAACTGTGATAGCCACTGGATGTGATGTGTACCTGCATTAAATTGTTTCCTTATTGCAAACAAAAAGAAAAGTGGTATAAATGGTATTATATGTATATAGTTAAACTGAAAAACAGATACCTGCATGCCAGTCATCTTGGGCTGTTATGATCTTACGTCTTGCGAACTCAATGTCTGTTTAAGAACTGCAGAGGTAATACTGTGCTCCCGAGGAGTCAGTTGATAAGTCACCCGAGTGGTGGCAGCGATATGGCTGGGGAAACACCGCCGCTTCCCCTTGATCGGCTGACCCAGGCGGCGGTAGACAAACAATTCTTCATTCCGATCTGAAAAATTAAGAGGGACACGTCAGACCCCTTTTTTCCCACGACAGCATTTTCTCCACATGGAAGTAGAGGACCATTTCAGCCTGAACGTACAGCGTCGTTACAAAGCAAAATAAAACAGCTCGCGACTGCAAGGCGGCAATATGCCTTCTCACGTGTGCCCATATATATGTCTGTAGTCCCCTGGAGAAAGGGGGCGGGGAGGGGCTGGTGGGAGTTGGAGGCTAGTCAAGCAGTAGGCTTACGTAGCTACAATCGAACCCGGATATATCGAATTTTGGTTATATCGAACTCACGGAACATCCCCTTGAAAATCCCATGTATAAGTATAGGAAAGCCGCGTCATATATCGAACTCAATTTCACCGGTCGTTCGATATATCGAACTCCGCACCACGCTCTGGAAAGTGTGCCTTCCCCAAAGACGATCGCATCACCCTCGGCCGTTTGCCGCGTGACGTTTTCAAGCCACGCGCGGAAGGAATGAGAGGGGACAGTTCGGCGACGGCTGGTCTGGGCAGCGCCGCGCCCATTCCCCAAAGGCGCGCGCATCTGTGGTTATCGTTTCCCGCGCGCCAGCACGTGACGTTTGCAAGCCATGTGCGTGGATGAACCAGAGAGAACCGGTGGGAACGAGAGGGGAAAAGCGCGATAGAGCGAAGCGCAAAGTATTCAGAAATGTGGCGCAACAAACACAAGAGAGGAGACACAACACACGTGTGTTTGTGTTTGTTGCGCCACATTTCTGAATACTATGCAGCACCAACTAGCCCCTCAAGCCGTTACTTTGAGAGCGAAGCGCAAGGCTGTGCCCATTCTTTTGCCGAGCTATCTCTCTCTTTCCTCTTTCTCGGCCTTTGTTCGCAGTAGCACGCGCTACTTTCAGACAGAACGTCGGACGCTTTCTCCAGCGTGTGTTGCGAACCCTCTGCGCGCGGCGGCTGACGTGGCTATGGCGCCTGCGGAAGTTAAGAAGCGGCAAATCTTTTTTTTTTTCTTTTTTTTTTTTTTTTTTTTGGGGGGGGGGGGGGGGGTTGCGGGAGCCGTTTATCCTTGCATGTATGAATCAACGAAAGCACGCGGTCAGCTGTGATCATGACACCGGCTTTTAGCATTTCTCGCTTCAAACCGCATTTGCAGCTACTTTATCACGCTTTCCAATGATTTTGTGGCAGTAGACTACGCCCGCTCCAAGCGCGGCGTGATAAATCGAACCAGGCTTATGCAATCAAGCCATCACGGGCAGTCTGCCAAGTTCGCTCCCCGCCGCAGCAGGAGCTATCAAAAGATAAACGCGCCTCGACGTTATCGCTGCGCAGCATCTTGGCACGCTGCCAAGAAAAGACCGAAACAGAGTGCGACATGCAAGCGATAACGCTGGCGATTTCTGCCGCGGCGACACAGAAACCTTGTTTTGAGCTGCCGCGGTGGCTCGTAGGGCAGAGGGACGCAGTTCCAACAAGTTGGAAATTTTTTGCTCTGACGCTGCCGCTCGTCGCTGAGATCGCTTAATCGCTTGCATGTGAGCGAGCTGGCCTTAACGCTTTTTTTTTTTTTTTCCAACTTCTCGAGTGCAAAAGTGGACGGTGGGTTCATTATGCGAGTGAGTTGATTACGCGACAAATACAGTATCGTTTTTTCGCATCGTAAGTGCCGTCCCAAGCCGATTTCTGTATATCGAATTATCGATATATCGAACTATTTCGCGATCCCCTTCGAGTTGGATATATCCGGGTTCTACTGTATATGCACTTGGGGACTATCAAGTGTAAACCGCAAACTGACAGTTTCGAGCGCGCTTCATATTTCTACTTTTGGCTTCCTTGGTCGATTACCTGCTCGCACATATTCTCTAATCCTTTTTAAGTATGTGAAATAAACGAATGAATAAATAAATAATGAAGTTTGCTACTTCTGCCTACTTCTGTACATCTGCCTACCTTTCTCTCCCTGTAGCGAAGCCGGCGGCCCCTTTTCTGATCCAGCAGGGCAGAGAAGCGATGTCCAAAGTAGTGGATGCATCTGTTTGACGATAAACATTCATCAACTCATTTTGGCGGCACAATGAAAGGCCGCAGCAGGACTTTTTGACGGGTTAGTTGGTACATGATCTTGATTTTTATAGCGCTGATTTTTATAGCCTGTGGTGTTTCTTCAGCGCTATAAAAATCAAGAATGAAAGGCCAAGGAATAAAAATGAGGCCTGGAGGTAGGGCACCACGTGTTACGGGTGCGAGTAAGCCGATCTTTCAACTCACCGAATTTCAAAATATCTTTTTTTTTCAACTATAGCCTCGGAAAACAAAATATAAGGAGCGTGTGCCAATATATATGTCATCTGTTATTTCCGCCGTTAATTGATAAGGCATCCAAAGATGGGGGCCGGCGGCGCTGAGACAGGGACAAGGGAGGTGGAAAGGGGTAGAAAGGGCAGTGACTCCGCGTTATGGAGAGGATGGGGCTGCAGCTCGCGCATTGTGAGTCTTCGGCAGAGACGCGCCCCGACTCCCAAGCCTGGGCACCGTAGTGCCAGAGTCGTTAGCGCTTTCGAAGAGCGGAGCCTGCTGAGATCTCAACAAGATACTCCTCCATCTACAACCAGGACATCCTCTCAATGCACCAAACTACTACACCTGGCGCCAAAGCTTGCCCTCCGTGGAACTGGCGTGGCCGTGCATGGCGCATACTTTCTCTTACAGCAGCCTATTGAAATTCTCGCCCCTCAAATGTCTTGCACTGCCTTCTCATGGTTCCGGAAGCTGGCCTGCTTGGCAGGACCAGGACCCAGATGGAGGGGAGCAGGGAGGGCGGGGCGGAGATGTGTTGAGTTTGAGTGAAACTTGAAAAATTCTCTAACCATCACATTTTTTTTTTATTATTATTATTATATAGAAGCCTGACGTTTCGAAGCCAGCTCAGCTCCTTCGAGGGTTCGTATGACGCTGGTGAAGTAAACGAACAGAGAGGCTCGAAGTGGGGGACGGTGGGAAGTGGGAGAGATGGATGTGGAAGAAGGGGGGGTTAAAAACCTGTGATGAATCGCGGTGTCTCAGGTGCAAGGGTCCCCGCTAGCGTCCTTTTTCTTCTGTGAAGTGGCCAGGACGGAGAGCAGGAAGGTTGCCTATTGTCCAGTTGACATTGTTTGCGGTCGGTCGTCTGTTTATGCCATAAGGCCATAATTCGAGAAGGCGTATTTTCCGATAATTAGTCTCGGTCTCCAGAATGCACGTTTCTTGGAAATTTATTCTGTGGTCGAAATTTTCTAAATGTTGAGCTATGGGGTTGCGTTCTCTTGCGAAGTTTCGTACATCACTCTTATATTGCCGAATTCTTTCTTTTAGGATTTTTGTTTCGCCAATGTAGCTAGCGTCATAGTCTGCGCGGCTGCGCGGGGAATTTTGTAAACTGTGCCTTGGGCTCTTTCTCATGGTGGTCAATTCCTGGGAAAGATAACGTCGCTCCCCAAAGTGCTTGAAGGTTTGTGCGCCACTCGGATTCCTTCTAGAAAACGGCCGTCGATGGTTTCCCTGGCGCCTCGGATGTAGGGAATAGTGACGTACTTTTGTGCAGTGCTGTTGGTTCTTTTATCCCGGGGCCTGTCGTTGCATTTTCGGAGACGAATGATTTTCCGGATAAAAGTTTTACGGTAGCGTGCGCCTTCATAGTCCTTGAATATCAGCCGTTTTTCTTTTGTTTTTTCGGGTTCTGTGCGGCAAGGTGTCTCGACTCTTTGTAATAATTGGTCTTTACAATTCTGACGTCTCATGACTTATCGGGTGGTCCGAATTGTAAAGTGCAAATATCGTCCTGTGTGGGTGGGTTTGCGGTAGACTGATAATTGCAGACGATAGTTTTTTCGGATCACCAGAACGTCCAAAAACGGCAGGATATAGCCACTGTCGGCTGCCGCGCGGGGGACGAGCGACGGGGAAAATGAAGCATTTCCGCTTCCGGTCCGCCATAGCCTGGTCATCGTCTGCTGAGGTTTCGTTTGAGTAGTTCAGAAGATCCAAGGTGCTGTGAACTCTGTAATTTGCTACAATAAAGGTCAATTGCGCTGTCTACGGATGCGGCAATAGGTCCTGCAGGTGTAAAAACTCCGAGAACAGCACAGCTGTCAACTTTTTTGGGGTAGACGCCTGCTGTGGGGGGTCTTGCACTGTTCTGCTTGTGCTGCGTCGTTTTGCTAAAGCAGTGCCATGCTGACTGTCCCGCTCGATATGTGATATAAAAGCGGTTGTGTATGTGCTAGTGTTCGCACTTATTCAATGACAACTTCATAAACATGCTACTTTCAACCCTTGGAGGAGAACCTTTCGGACTGCTTCCCTTGTGCTCCTGGTACGTGTATGCAGCGTAACTGCAAGCGCGCTACAGTGCTAGAGGAAAGCGAGGAATACCTTCAAGCCGTTGCACGTTACTAATTAGCTTTTGCTAGCTTTTCCCTGTGACTGTGGGTACCAGACAAGGCGCTGACCAGAGATACCGCTGCGCGCACTACAAGCGTCGGGCTAAGATGATCGGGATGCATATTAGCAAACCATATCCTGTAGGAGCACTCGAGCAGACGACGCTCCGGCGTTGATGATGATGATAGTGTTAGCTAGTCCCTTTGTAACGGGTGGACACCAGATTGATGTCCCAGCTAATATTAAACACACACACACACACAATTGTCGAAAGAGACACCAACCAAGAAGTTCACACGCAGCACTTCACCCGGACACACCCCACCACCGCGCCTACCCACACCACACCACACACACACACACACACACACACACACACACCCACACCTGGCCAAAACTTAATCACAGTTGGCGAACTGTACTCCACCATTCGGCGAGCCTTCTCGTCGTCGCCGCAGTTGCTTTAAGCAATGCTTTGTCAGCGGCCGCGCTGTCTCCGGCGGCGCCGTCCACTGCTGCGGGTGGAGTTGAGGGGAAACCGAGCGCCTGTGGGAGTGTGGCGCCCTCTATGGCCGGCATGGAGGTCAGTACCGTAGTAGTTGGTTATTCATGATGGAAAATACAGCGCAGAGAAGGACGAGGACACATAGTGTGTCCTATGTGTCCAGCGCTCGTGTGTCCTATGTGTCTTCATTTTGTCCTCGTCCTTCTCTGCGCTGTATTTTCCATCCCGGCATGGAGAGACGAAGGCAGCGCAAGGCTATGTGCTCCACCGATTCGTCCTCGGTGCCGCACACCCTGCATAGAGTACAACACTGCAGGATCGAAACGGCGCCGGTACAGCAAAGTCCGCAAGGCACCAGCCCGTGCCTCAAAAGGAGGCCGCTGCCTATGCTGTTGTCGTAGAACCGCACTGGGCCGATGCTCTGCTTGTGCTCCCGGTACAGCGCCAACGTGGACTTGGCTTTCAAGCCCTGACCCACCTGACACCCTCAGCCTCCCCGACTCGCAGCCGCACTTCAGCAGCCCATTTGGATGGAGAGTCAGCCGCCATAGGGTGGGTGAAAAAAGCTTCTTCTCAAGTTGATAAACTCGCCTGGCCCAGTCCGTCCGGATGCAAGTGGCAGCCAAATACTCGAACACGCGCCTCGTCCAGCGCTCCCGTGGCAAGAAGAGCAGTCGGCCGCGATAGGCCAACTTGCTGGCCGCCTCCCGTGCCTCGAAGGTGGACCAGCCTATGTCGCCCTGGATGGCCTCGATGGCAACCTGGCCATGGCAGCCAAGGGCAATGCGCCCAACCTCATGTTGTCGCCTCTCAAGCCATCCGCGCGTAACAGCCGACAGGCAAACCACAGAGTTGGCGAACGACAGCGCCGGCACGTGAACCAACTTCCAAAGGTACCCATCAAATAACGGCTGCAGCCCCACAGGCACCGGCGGCGGAGGATGCACTGAGCCCGGAGAGCACTGTGGCGTAGCGCCGCTTTGTGCACAGAGTACATGTCCGCCCCATCGGAGAAGTGTACTCCGAGGTATTTATAGGCTGTGCAGGTGGTCAGATGGTGCCCGCCCAGCGTGATCTCGTCCTCGCCCGCGCGCTCACCAGCCAGCCGGACAACCGCCGTTTTCTTAATTAGTGCTGAACCGCAGCCCCAGCACGGAGATTTCAGCGTGGCAGATATCGACGAGCCGCTAAAGGTCCCTCTCCGATTCTGCCATCACGACCAGGTCGTCAGCGAAAGCAAGTCCTGGCAGTCGGCAGCCCTCGTCGACTCCGCTTGTGCTCAGCCGCAGGCGAAGTCCCAGGTTTGATGCAATCAGGGCCCGCTCCACGCTTGACACATATACCAGGTACAAAGCGGCGACAGTGGGCAGCCCTGCCGAAGGCCTTTCGCCACCACTATATGCGCTCTGAATGCACATCACCAAAACACACAGTGATGTAGTTCCGCCTGTAGAGGCGCCGGATGGTGAACACAAGTATCCTTGGAGTCCGCGCGACAACAGGCACGCAAACAAGGCCTCATGGGACACGTTGTCGTACGCTTTCTCGGCGTCCATGAATCAGCACAACAACGAGCGCCTCCGCGCGATGCCTGCACACTGCGTGATGACAAATAAGTTGTCATCTAACCGGCGGCCAGGCCGGAATCCATTCTGTAGCTCGGTGAGCACACCGCGAGCCTCCACTGAGCCACTCCTTTGGTACCCTGGCAAAGAGCCGGTACATGACACTGGTGACTGTAATCGGACGGAAGTCAGGCAGGTTTCCCGTCACTTCTCTATTCTTTGGAATGAGAACGACTCGCCCCCGCCGCCAGTCATCCGGGATTGGTGCTCCCTTAATAACAGCTGTCAAGAGACCAGCGAGCTGCTCTCTTGACTCCGGGCCGAGGCTCTTCACCAAACGAGCCGGCACATCACCAGGTCCCGGGACTGTACGAGCACTTATGCGAGTGAGGGCGCGCTCCATGGTCTTGCTGGAGACCTCCCACCGCGGTTCCATCTCTTCCGGAGTCCCCTCATCCATCTGCGAGGTGACAGTCTCCTCTTCGGGCTCCTCACACGCTACCGTCTGTCCATACAAGGTGGCATAGTATGCCGTCAGGTACTTTTGCTGATTTTCAGCTGGCTCTCTGTCGTCGCATCGATGATTGGGGGCACTGGGGGATCCCGCCGGTCCATTGAACGCACATAGCCCCAAAATTTCTGCGCTGCCGTCTTGCCCTCCTCGCGCAGGGACTTCATGAGCCGAAGGTTGTGCTCCGCGAGTTTCGCCTGCACCAGTGTTCGCACCTTGTGCTTTAGGTGCAAATATTCTGCCCAAGCGGCCGCTATCACGTCCGGAACACCTTCCTTAATGGTCATCCGGTGGTTGCGATTTGCCGCACGCCGCTCCCGCCATGCCACTTCCACCTCTCGGTCCCACCACGAATTCCTCCTCCTACGAGGACGTGAGCTTTCACGAACCATGTGGTCCAGAATTGTTGCATGTAGCGCAGACATGTACTGGTCATAGGTCCGCGCCTCTATTCTCCCCGGGGGCGCCTCGAACTCGTCGACCACTCGCTCAGTCGCCTGGCATGAAAGATATGCGCCAGCCCGATGGGGGGTACGCAAGCTGGTTCCATCTTTCTTGCGGGAGCTGCCAAAGACGAGTCGTAACCGGTTGTGGTCGCTTCCGAGGCTGAAAAGATCACCCTCGTCGACTGCTATCTCCCGCAGTGCAAGCATAAGGCTGGACGAAACCAACGCGTAATCAATAATTGTTGAACTACCACGCGCGCACCATGTTGCCTGCCCCTCACACCGTGGCTCAAGGTTGGCGACCGTCAGGTCGTACTCCTCAGCCAGCTGCAGGAGAAGTTGCCCATTAGCGTCTGTGCGGCCGTCCAGCTCGCTAAGGTGACCATTGAAGTCTCCGAGGATTATTACTTGCCTGCTGGCGGATAGGCGACGCAGATCCCGGCGAACACAGTCCATCAACTGTACATTCTCGGCCTGATGTTGTGGAGACAAGTACAGCACGCACACTACAGTGGGATGCCCCATTACTTTACCATCCACCCACAATAAGTGTTCCCTGCAGCCTTCTTCCACGCGTTTCCATCGAAGGTCCTGTCGCCACAATATTCCGACCCCGCCTCCTTTACGACTGCGGGCATCCCTGTTGCACCCCGACCAGCACCACTCGGCATCGATGGGTGGTTCTTCCAGGTTTCTTAGGTGCGTTTCCACCACCCCATACACCGAAAACCGCTCTATGTCCAAAGCGCGGTACAGCTCGGCCCATTTCTGCTCCCGCCGAGCGCCCTGTAAGTTCAGGAAGCCCACCGAAAAACACAGCTGCTCCTTTCTCCGCCGGTGGACGCGAGCCCGCCTGCGGCCTGTTACTGTACTGGTCGGGGCACCTGTAGCGCCATGTGGCGACTGACCATCTCGGCCACTATGTGGTAGAGGTCGTGGCCTATTCCGGCGTCCATTTGGTGGGCTTGGGACGCGGACTGCTGGGCGGGCGTCGGATAATACTGGTTTTGCAGCACACTCTGTGTCGGCCCAGGTCCATAAAACCGAGAATCGGGCCACACTGGGATTGGCGGAAAAGGCAGCTGGGGTGCAGGTGGTGCCAGATATGCTGGTCCGTCCCGATTGGTGGGCCGGACCCAGAGCACCCGTCCCTGAGCGCACAACTGCGGTGGTGAGGTCGCCTTTCCGAGGGCCAGGGGAGTGCTCCCCTCTCCGAGGGCTCCCGTTGTCATCTGCCCGCGCGCGCACAGGCTTTCGGTGCTCATGCCAGCATGTTCTGCCGGACCAGAAACGGGCATTTGCTTGCTCTGCGCCGTGGTCTGGTGCACCTGTAGGCGATGCTCCGTGCGGGTTTTCCGTGCCCCGCTCTCTCCGCCTAAAGCACGCTGCGTCAGCTCCACCAATTTGTTCGCCACTTGTCGAGCTGCTTCAGCACGGTAATGCAGACCATCCCTCGCCAATCCTCGGTCTCCTTGCAATCCTGCGGCCTCCACGAATGTGGCGCCTATAGATGTACACAACCTTTTCAGCTCGGCATTGAGCCGTACAACGCGCGGCCTTGGGCCGACATCCCTAACACACACCACTGGAAGGGCACAGATGACCAAATTCGGCGCAAACGGGAACACGTCGTCACGAATAGAACTGCACACCACCTCCGGCTCCACACCTTGTATTATGTCGAACACTCCAATGTGAAGCACCACCAGGCAATCGCGCAGCCGCCCGTGGCTCTGATAACGACGTAGCAAACACTGCGCATCGTGCACCGTCGCCTGTCTGACGTAGCGCCATTTCACGCAGTCTCAAGTGCCCAGCTGGCGGCGAAGGGCTCGCGCCAGGCGTGGGACGTTTGTGTCCCCGATGACACGTGAAGTCGGGGCCAGGACGTCCCCCGCACCCGTACGGGGCACCTTGTGCCTTCGCTCAAGGTGTTGTCCCTCCGTTTACCTCGGGGCCTGTGCTGCTGGCCGGCAGATGATCTCGTGGTGTCTGGTAGGCCATCGCTGTTCGCCGCTGACGTGATGCCACCCGGAGCAACGATATTCTGCCCGCTTTCTCCAGCCTTCATCTTTCCGCCGTCTGACCCAGTGCCAGCCGCGTGCAATTTCGAGCGTGGGGTGGTCTGCTGCGACGTCGGGCGTGCATCAGTTTGGGTGCTCAGGGCCCTTGCCTGGGCGTTGTTCTCCGGACTTTCCGCTGTGCACAAAAGGCTATTTACATGTCAACAGCTGTCGACTGGTGGTCGCTCGCCGCTTGCTACTGCTGGATGTGCTTATCACCACCCCTTGTCAAAGGGGCATGGCCCAGGATGGGGCCGTCCGTGGCCACTGCAGGTAGCTCCCCGCAGGGCTGGGTCGAGGAGGAGGAGGAAAAAACATTTATTTAAACCCAATAACTAGGCACTGGTGATTAGGTGGTCGTGTCCACTTCAGGCGGCCTCCTCAGTCCAGGATGCCGGCAGCTGCTGCTATCCCGCGCGCCCGCTCAATCAGCCGTTGCTGATCTTGCAGGTGTGAGCTAGACAGAGCAGCTTCCCAAGAGGAGACGGTGGGGTGGAAAATGGGCGGGAAGCCTGCATCAACTTCCGGATGGACACCATTGCATTCAAGTATAATATGGTTGTTTCCGTGGATTTACCACGTACTACACATGTGTCATCTTCATCGTTTTCGTTTTGTAGCTGCGTGTTCTAAGGCACCCTGATCTAGCTTCAAAAAATAGGGCACTGCCTCTTGAGTATGTGTGATGGTGGCTCACACCACCTAGCTGCATAAAGCACTGTAACATGTATAATCGAGCGGCGGGCTCGCACAATATTCTTGCGGTTTATTGGAGGGTGGCTGCTCCTGGCCCGGCTGAGACTGTATGTAGGTCTTTGCCGCTTGCGGCGGGGGCTAGCCTGCCACCGCATTTTTATTGCCCCGCCGGGGTAGTGCAGTGGTAAGACGCCCGACTACTATGCCGGAGTACCCGGATTCGGACCAGACCTCGGCGGCTGCGTTTCGATGGCGGCGAAACGAAGAGGCATCCGTGTGCTGTGCGATGTCAGCGCACGTTAAAGATCCCCAGGAGGTCGAAATTACTCCGTAGCCCTCCACTACGGCTCCCCTTTCTCTTTTCACTTTCACTCCCACCTTCCTCCCTCCTCTTACGGCGTGGTTGAGGTGTCCACAGAAAACAATTGAGACAGTTACCGCGCCTTTCCCTTCCTATAAATCCATCAGTGCATTCATTTTTTATCTGTTGTAGGCCGTCATTGCACACGCTACCGTTTCGGTGGTGGACGATGGCTGTTGCGACGTTTCTCTCCCTTTTCTTTTTCTTCCCACTTTTTCTCTTCTGTTGTTGTTGTGGCTGTAGGAAGAAGGAAAAGAAAATGCACGGGCCTGCTACTGGCTCTGTAGCTGAGCCACCTCCGCTGATTGATCGATTTATAGGAAGGAAAAGGCGCGGTAACTGTCTCACTTGTTTTTCTGTGGACACCTCAACCGCGCAATAAGGGAAGGAAGGTGGGAGCGAAAGTGGAAAGAGAGAAAAAGGAGCCGTAGATGAGGGCTACGGAGTAATTTCGACCACCTGGGGATCTTTAACGTGCGCTGACATCGCACAGCACAGCCGCCTCCGCTGCCTCGTGCGGACAGGAGAAAATAGAGAAGAAAATGAAGAGGGAAAGACGCGTGCCCGCAACAACAGCCGTCGTCCACCACCGAAGCAGTGGCAGGTGCAATGACGGCCTAAACATAAAAATTCCGTAGCAGGCAAGCCCTCGCCGCAAGCGGCGGTGACCAACCTTTCCCAGCCCCATCAGGGGAGACGGAGTGGTACATTTGAGCTTCAGCGCGCGGTGCTTCAGCGCAGTGATGCCATTTCCGAAAGCGTCGTCCCAAAGGTCACTGAGAAAGCAGGCCCCTTCTTGTTTGTTTACAGGAAAGGAAAGGCACAGTATCTGCGACTTTCTCCCACAAGTGTGCGTTCGGACGGTACACCATCGCTCCTGTCGCGTGGCGTTCCTTGACACGCGCTAAGTGCGGGATTGCAGATGGCAGGAACGCTAGACAAGATGAGACTTCTTTTACCGGCGTTCGTTGCAGTGCTACATACAATTTTAATTGGTTTGCAGGAAAGGGAAGGCGCAGTATCTGTCAGATTTTCTCCAGTGTGCGTTTGGACGGTACATCATCGCTCCTGTCGCGTGGCGTTCCTTGGCGCGCGTTCAAGTGCGGCATTGCAGATGGCAGGGAAGCATCCCGCCTCGGCCAATCAGAACATCGCAAAAGCGGGAATCACTTTGTCCACGACAGCATGAGACATTTAAGGCTTTCGCCTTAATAATTGGTTCACAGGGAAAGAAGCAGTATCTGTCATGGTTGTTCTCTGGACACCTGAACCGTGCAGTAGGAGACGGAAGTTTAAGCGGAAAGAGAAAGGGGTGCCGTAGTGGAGGTCTCCGGAGTAATTTCGACCACCTGGGGTTCTTTTAACGTGCACTGACATCACACAGCCCAGGGACGCCACTTCGTTTCGCCTCCGCCTCCATCGAAACGCAGCCACTGGCCGTCAGGATCGAACCCGGGTACTCCAGCACAGTAGTCTGGCGTCTTACCACTGCACCACCCTCGAAGGAATTTTCCAGTGAGCACAGCATCACAGGTAAGCAAAGCGTAAATATTGTTTACTACTTGCTTAACTATGTATTGCTTCCGTAATTAGTTTCTAATGGTTGGTTTGTGGGGTTACGTCCCAAAGCGACTAAGGCTATGAGAGACGCCGTAGTGAAGAACTCCGGAAATTTCGACCACCTGGGGTTCTTTAACGTGCACTACATCGCGCAGCACACGGACGCCACGACGCACCTAAACATTAGCAGTCATAAGGCAACGCATCCTAAATATTAGCAGAGTCATAAGGCAATGCATACATTAGATCCACCTTTACTCGGAGAGAAGCAATGAGGTTCTGTGTTGCAGTGGTTGCGTGCTCGCCTCGCACTGCGAAGGTAAAGTGTTCGACTCCAAGAGTTTCCGCAAAACTTTTGTTTATTCGATTTCTTCAGATTTTCGCATTACAGCTACAACGCCGACACCGGCTTTTCTGCAGCACGAGACCCTTAACACTGTCGCGTTAATAAAAGCAGTAAGCAGTGCTGCACACTTTGCATTTAAGTAGCTGATCGGCTGCATTTTTTTCACGTGGAATAAAAAGGCACTTACGTAGTGTCACATGGGAGCAGCTAGGCTCTGCCGTTTTGCCGCCTTTGAACATCGCGTCGATCCGACCGTTGCGCGGTTTCTCCGCAGAAACAGACTGGCAGTTTTTGAAGCCGCTTATTTGATATAATGCGATATTTTTAGCGTGAACTCCTTTTTTGTGGACAGCCTGGTTGGACCCCAATAATCAGTCGGCGACTTGGACATAAAACCAAAGGAGTTTTTTTCTGTCAGCCTTGCTGCAAATATTGAGAAATTTTACGCCAATAATCACAGCATTTAGCATTTTTTTCGAAAACAAAATAAACAGCAGAACGCATCTGTCGAATTTTCTCAGAAATGAACACCGGAAAATAGACGGCCTAATTTTAATGTCCCAAAACGACTTATGCTATGAAAGATTCCGTAGCGGAGAGCTCTGGTTAGACCACTGGGTATTCTTTAAAGTGCACTTCAACTGCACGATTTGTGGGTGCCTCACTGCAGTCTGCCTCCATGCATACAAATGCATAACAAAGCTTAGCACCAAGTGAAAGTGTCCCAGATGGGATGGCCACCTTTACGCTGTAGCGTTGCCACCCTGCGTTTCTTTCCAGAGTTGCAAAATGAGAAATCTGAAATCGTTTTTGTGGGGTATAACCCAAAGCAACTCAGGCTATAAGGGACACTGTATGGAGGGCATTTGGATGTGAAGGTCAAATCAATGAATGGCTGCAGAATAACCTGAAAGATAGAAACAGTTTCAGCTCAGCTCAGTTCAGTCGTGTCCGACTCTTCGTGACCATATAGACCATGTCACGCCACGCTTTCCGGTCTCTCACTATCTTCCTAACATCACATAACTTCATCTGCATGCATCAAGTCCTGGAGCATCAAGGGACAAGAAGTGGAAGCTGTGACAGATTTTCTCTTCTTGGGCTCCAAGATTACCCATGAAATTAGGAGACGCCTGCTTCTGGGAAAGAGAGCCATGGTTAGCCTTGACCGCCTAGTAAAGAGCAGAGACATTAGTCTGTCAACCAAGATCCGTATAACTCGTGCTATGGTCTTTCCAGTTGTGATGTATGGATGCAAGAGTTGGACTGTGAAGAAGGCTGACCGCCGAAGAATTGACGCGTTTGAATTGTGGTGCTGGCGGAGACTCTTGAGATTCCTTGGACTGCCAGAAGATCAAATCAGTCGATATTGTCGACCATAAACCCTGACTGCTCTGGAGGGTCAAATTCTAAAGTTAAAGCTCAGATACTTTGGTCATCTGATGAGAAGAGAGGAGTCGCTGGAGAAAGATTTGATGTTGGGAAAGGTTGAGGGTCACCGGAAAAGGGGTAGGCAGCGAACGCGATGGTTAGATGGCATCCTCGAGGCGCTGCAGAAACAGTTTCACACCGTAGCAAATAAATAAATTTGCCGATGAAACAATTAGTCTGCTTTTGGGTGAAAATAGTGCAATGATTATTTTTTTCCCCAATTTCCTCATGCTGTACCTTTTTGTCAACATTCACTATTGGAAAACAAGTGGTCACTCTGCAGCCTGGCACCTTCTGAACGCGAGGCAGATGCTCAACCACAAGGCCACCGCTTCGGTGCATGATGCCATAATTAACAGTTTGAAGCTAATGAATTTTAGAAGCGAAACATTGAGTGCAGGGTTCAATAACCTGAGAGAGTGGCACTTATTGTAAGCCAAGTACTACGAAAAGTGCGTAGCTTCGAGGTTATTGGGAACATTCCATATAAAAGAGCAGCGTTCATCATTGATGTTCCCATCCATCACATTCCGTCGCTGCCATCCTTCAGTGCCAACATTGAAATACGTGACGATCTGTCGAAGAACTGTGACTGAACTTGTTGATTACATACCTCTTATGGTTAATAAATGAACTGAAATGATATAATTTGGGGAACCCTGACAAAGTGTTACCACCTCAAACCTGCAAGCGAGAAATGCAAATGGCCCAAATGGGCCTATAGTGGATTGCCTGCCCTCAAACAAATTCATGTGCTTCTACCTGGCTTCTACCACTGGCTTCTACCACACTATTTCAGTGCAAGCTGCTGCGGCTAACATCTAAACACAGCTAGCAAATGCTATAGCTGCGGGCTGCTCTTGTGTAGCAACGTGATTTTGATGGCCCATGTATAGCCTAGAAAATGCTCCATGTATGCTAGAATCTTTCTGTAACAAAGTCATTAGCCCGTTGCACCTAAGGTGGTGCGGGCTGAGCAACGTCTTCTTTCTTTTGTCCTGCCCACACTAATTCATGTAATGCAGTCATTAAATGATTAACGCACTGTGATGGCCATGCAGTTAATTAGGCCGACCATATCAAGCACATTAATTACGGGTTTGTTCATCCTTGGTTTGTAAACCTTTGTCACCACAAAAGCCCATGCAGGTACATAATAATTAAACACACGATGATAAAGGATGCAGGCTGCCCACTCCACAGGGGCAGAGTTCTTGACACGTCAAGCGCGATGCTCAACAAGCTGCTTTGCTTCCTTTGTTTCTCGTGCCAGATGACATCTGCTAGCAGAGGGATGACATGGCTGTGTTTCAGCACTAGAGGTAGCAACGCCTACTTGCTGTGCATGGCACAGAAGCGTTTTGCCAGCTTAAGGAAAGATGGTGGCTCAGGCCTAGGTTTGAGTATGCACGAGCCAGTCAGGGTGTGAGTGTGTTGTATTCTGGCCCATAACAGCAAGTGTCCCAATGGTAAGTACCGTGTCTCATTTTTATGCTGCACTTGAACCCCAGGTCTCTTTTGCAGGCTGCATACAGGCTTCACGGGCAAGCCCAAGCCAATGCATAGCTCCATTTTTCTTTCCCACACCACCTCAGAGATCAAGATGCTTCTCTGCCACATGTAGATACCAGCACCTTGCTTTTACACTGCTTATGGATGAATGTCCGCTGCATGACGGAGAACATATACGCAGTGCACAAAGGAGCAGAGAAAGCACAAATGTACCAGATGGCGCTTTATACCACACGGCATCATACACCCGACGACACCGCACAAAAAGGGGACAGAAAACAAAAAATGAGGGAAGAGGTGCTGCCAGTTCTAGAAAAGCTAGGGGATGAAACAAATTGCCAGGCTCCTCACCAAGGTCAAGAGCGGACATATCTTTAAGTTACAAGAGGCAAAGAAAAGGTTGAGAGGGAAGGATGCTGAAAGCATTCGCTAACAACTGAAGAGAGGGTAACAACAGTGCTGGAAAAAAATAATAATATAGGGACAAAACTGTGCGCTCACTTCCTTTCGGGGGAAAAAAATGGCAGAAGTGCGATGGTTTGCCAGACAGAAATGCACACGCTTTTCTTTTTCATTTTTTTTTTCTTCGCAGCAACACTTCGCTTGTGTTCATTTGTTTGTATACTCGCCACTTTCAGTCACCACAGAGTCACTTGGCTGCCATCCCTGACACGAGGACAGGGATTCAAAAATGCTGACACACCGGGGAGAAGATTCAGGTCAGCGGAGGGGCAGAGGAGAGGCGGTTGGTAATATAATAAATAGTCCTCGGGCGGATGGTGTTGTGCGCGCGCGCAAAAGTTCTCCAAAGGCTGGCAGAAGAAGTGGGGCGGTTTTCTCACGAGTCCCGTCCCGTTGGCATATCTCGTCATTGTCACTGGTGACTAGAGTCCTCCTCGAGAATCTTGCGGCCATCCTTGAACCGGTGTGCAAATGGATTTGCTGTGCTGCAACACGCATGCTCTGGCCCAACTGCATGGAGGAGAAAAACAACATGCGCGTTTGCCTCTTCCAGGTTTTTGTGAAAACTGCTGCGCACAATCGGATTCCAAAATTCTGCAGGGCAAAGATGAGGAACAGACACAAGTGCATACTTGCACCAACGCTTTGTATGGTCCACACAAAATTTATACGTGGTGGAAGACAAAAGCAGTGACGTCTGACAACATACTGTGTAAACAAAGCAAAGTAAAGCAAAACGCAAAAACCCAAGAACTTGTGAACACGTTTCACCGGTTTGCAGATTGCCCTGCATCTAGGAATGCGACCATTTTCTTATTTGGATAGTGACATTGACGAACTACTGATAACAGAGGCGGGAATCCCCATGGGAATAGATTAAAGCCTCTGTTCATAGCTATACAGTGAAACCTCGTTAATATGTACCCGCTTACCAAGTAGTTGTAGTTAAAACGTAGTTGTGAAGATTCCCTGGCTGAGCCGCTATTGAAACCCATGTATTGGTTGACCACTTAAAACGTAGTGGCTAGTGAAGTGCCTACCTGTTAATACGCACTTTTTGTTGCAGTTCGGCTGACGCCGTGCTGCGACGCAAAACGCTTTCTTCTTTACAAAAAGCGTTATGAACGTACGGAGTGCTGGTTATACAACTATAGTGTACTAGAAAGTATTCTAGAGAAATTACGCGGCTATTTTGACCATGTTCCAATGAACACTGTTCGCCGCGGTGATGTCCATGTCAATAGGCAGCCCGGGAATCAATGGCTGCTTCGATATCGTTGTTAGCAGCCCTATCGCAGTAACCATCACAGTCAACCCAGCCATCGTTACCATCGTTTATGAACCCAGCCTCAGTACCAATCCAATCCAACCCACCCACGTGACTTCGCGCAACGCATGCAGGCGTGCAGTTGCGACGTAGCGGACATAGCCTATCTTCCTTTCTTTGCTTTGTGAATGTAGTGCGAAACCGGTGATTGCATCGTCTGTATTGAGCTGTGGTGCTTTGCGAAGCGGTTGATGCATGAGTGTGTGTGTGAACGGGCGGCACTATGCCCCTCCTCAAAGAGATGAGGATATCAAGTAAGAGGACAGCGGCGATGACTTGGAAAGAGCCAATTCAGGCCTTACTGTGATGGAAGCCACTCAGGCATTAATAGGCCTTATGGAGAAGCTTGCTCGCAGTCTCGCTGATTTTGAGACGACTGTTGTCGCCGCGCGACCACCACGGCGGCAACTGAAAATGACAGACTTTTGGTCTGCAGGATGGGAATAAAGTGCACGTATGTGTACAGCCGACGACCGATTTTTCGGACTTTCAAAGGACCACGAAAATGTCCGAAAAATCGGGCAGTCCAATAAAACGAATGTGCACCAAAAAAGCTCAATTTATTGCCTATTATTGACTTTGGGGCCGGAAAAAGTCATGATTGCTTTTCTGCACCATGCTCCGCTTCCGTGCTAACAGGTCCGCCTGAATTTCGCTTGCATCAGCTCAGATTGCGTCGGCTGCGCTGCTGCAGGTGAGTCATCGTCGTCATCGCTCTCAGACTCCACAAGCACTTGGCGAATAATTCCTGCATCTACGAGCCCAGCGCACAGTTCCAACTGGTAGTCCACGTCTGTGAACTCTGAAAACGAGACGGCCGATGGAATTTCGACACCAGCAGTGCGAAGGTCCTGAACGAACTGCTCACTGCCTGACAGCTGCTCGACGACACTCTCCTCGTCCAAGGCAGCCGACTCGTCATTCAGCAAAAATCGACGTACAAAAGCAATTGCGCAGCGTTGTGGGTGCTACAGACTTCCACGCATTGGTGCTCCAAGCAGATCGACAGAGTAGGTTTTCCCACTGCCGAGGCACACCACAACCACCAACCAATGAATCACAACACAGACTCCGTTGAGTGCCTTCTCGCTGCCGCGTTGCACGAAAAAAAAAAAGAACTTATAAAATCCGGAAACAGCTTCTTGAAGAACCGAAGTCGATTCAATTAAATGCGAGCCACAGTAGCGACAGAACGTAGTTCTCGCATCGACCATGGCTAGGCCTACTCGCTACGCTCGGCAACGCACAGAGGAACAGGCAGTCGAAGCGATCACGCTAAAAGAAAAAAAAGCACTGCAGCGGCGAGCAGCGACAGCAGCGACGTTGTCCCGGAAACGGAAGCTGCCAGGCAAATAATATAGCCTCGATTCAGCGTGTTTAGCTGAGGAGCGGCACTCAAGGCCTGCACCGGCTTCGAGGCTATCGAAGAAAAAAGTAAACAAGCAAGATGGCGGCGAAACCGTTCAAAATGTGTGGCAGTTGGCCGGCTGACACTTGGAATGTCCGAAAAATCGAATAGCCCTCCTTAGAGTGTCCGAAATTTTGAGCAGCGTAATACATTGACTTTATAAGATATGCCCTGGGGCCGGGAAAAAGTCCGAATAATCAAGCATGTCCGAAAAATTGGGTGTCCGAAAACTCAGTCATCGACTGTAGCCCAAACAAGCACCAGGCATTCTCGCTCTGTGATAGAATAATTTTGTTGGGGCGTTGATAGGAGGCGGCTGGCATACGCAATTACCCTTGTATGGCCGTGTTATCGCTGAATGAATACAGTTAAACCTCGATGTAACGAACTTCAGTGTAACGAAATCCTCGATGTAACGAAGTATTTCAGTTTCTATAACTTCGCTTCCATAGAACACAATGTATTTTCAACCTCTGTATAACGAAGTAGTTCTGGCGCACTTTCAACGTAACGAAATTTTGTTGCTGGCTCGAGATGAACCAAAATAATTTAATAAAAGTATACTGCGAAGTTTAGTGGTTGAAAAGTGTGCGCGCACTAACCTGCGCCCCTAAAAACGGCCGCGGCACAGCTGTACATGGCTGGCAATCGCGACGATGATGACCAGGTACCGTTTGCCACGCCATCTGAGGTAGCACGGGTGACACTGCCGAACGTTGTGTCGAGTAAGTCCGCTAGAGGACACTAGCATCGACACATTCAGTCGCACAGTTTTCTCGCCCACGCAGTCTAGGCCTTGCCACCGAAACGTGCACAGCAAGTTTTCTGACGGTTTTGTGCTCCTGAAGTGTACGCGTCGATGTGTCTCGCGCTGTGTTTTTGTGCGCACACCTGACATCTCGGAAAGAATGAGTGGGAAATGCAAAGTCCTAGCTCTTGAAGAAAAGGCAAATGTGCTCAAAGCCGTGGAAAATGGTGAAAAGAAGAAGGATGTCGCCGTCCGGTTCGGCATACCGCAGAGCACCCTTTCGACGATTTTGAAAGCGAAAGACTCTGTCCTCGAATCCCTGAAGAACGGAACAAACGCTCAACAAAAAAGGTTGAAGGTTCCCACTTTCGAAGATGTGGATAAGGCGGTCTTTGCATGGTTTGTGTCGGTTAGGGAACAGAACATTCCCATATGCGGCGCATTACTGCAAGGAATTTTGCCTGTCTGTTCGGCCACGACGATTTTCAGGCCAGCAGCGGGTGGCTGCACCGCTTCAAAGCCCGTCATGCTATCGTGGGCAAAATCTTAAGTGGTGAATCAACATCAGCTGACACGACAGGATCGGCTTCTTGGGTCGACACAGAAGTGCCGATGATCTTGGCGCACTATGATCCAGCCGACGTCTACAACGCCGACGAAACGGCGTTGTTCTATCAGATGCTGCCGTGTCGTACGTTGGCATTAAAAGGTGAAAAGTGTCACGGTGGGAAACATAGCAAACTGCGCATCTCGGTCTTACTTTGTGCCAACATGGATGGCAGCGACAAGCGTGTGCCGCTCGTGATAAGGCGCAGCAAGAAGCCGCGGTGCTTCAGCAATTCGCGCCAGCTGGAAATACAGTACGCATCCAACCAAAAAGCATGGATGACGCGTGATATTTTCCGTCACTGGCTGCAAGCCTTCGACGCGGACATGAAAACCGCTGGACGCAAAGTGTGCGTCATCTTTGATAACTGCTCCGCACACCACATTAAAGATTTAGAACTGTCGCAAGTTGAGGTGAAGTTTCTGCCGCCGAACTGCACGTCACTAATTCAGCCCCTGGACCAGGGCATAATAAACAGCGTAAAGTGTGCATATCGCCGGCGGCTAATTGACAAGCTGCTGCTTGACCTCCGACTAGAACGCCCCACTAAAGTGGACTTGTTTCAGGCCCTTGAGATGTTGTCCGCGTCCTGGAACTCCACCTCAAAGGAAATTTTTGAGAATTGCTTCCGCAAAGCGGGCTTCAAGACAGCTGAAGCAGCTAGTTCTGAGGCGGACTTGCCTGCGCTGGAAGAAGAGGCGCTTGATGAGAGGTGGCAGCGTCTTCGCAGCGACGGTGCCATCCCGGAAGGAGTCGAGCTGGATGACTATCTTTTCGGAGACTCCTGTGTCCTCGCGACGGAGGAGGTGACGGTGGAAAAGATCGTGAACGACGTGTTGGGAAACTCTCAAGACGACAGCGAAAGCGAAGCAGACGCGATCGACGTGCTCAGGCGATTTGCTAGCGCAGAAGAAGACCAAGATGCCATCCAGTCACTCTGGGCCTACGAACGACGTGTGACGCCTTTGTTGATGAAGAAAAAAGCGCAGAAAAAGATAACAGACTATTTTCACCATTAATAAAGCATTTTGCCGTGCGTGCACCACACTCACAACACGTTTTGGAAGTTCCTTTGCATGCTGGGAGGCGAATTTCGGCGTAACGAAATTTCAATTTAACGAAGTAAAGTGCCGATTTTTCCGACTTCGTTATATCGAGGTTTAACTGTATAGCACCTATGCAATGGCCACTTGCGTTGGTGCGGAGTTCAGTATTGGCGGATGGGTTGAAATGGGCCAAGACCGGTGGAGTAGTGAGAGCAGCAATAAGCTCCAAGAAAGCTGCAACTTGTTCAGGGCCCCAATAGAATGTAATGTCTTTCTTGAGGAGGTGGGTGAGCAGACGAGCAAGGGCTGCGAATTTCGGGACGAGTCGTCCATAAATAGGAAAATAGGCCAATAAAGCTGCGAACATCGCTGGATGAACGCGGAGTGGGAAAATCTCTGACGGCCCAAATCTTGTCAGGGTCAGATTGAACACCGAAAGCAATAATCAAGTGACCAAGGACTTTGATTTCTCGATGACTGAAGCTGCACTTCTTGGAGTTTAGTTGAAGCCCGCACGGCTAAAAAGCGCAAGAATTGTAGAAAGGCGAAGGAGATGGCTGTCAAATGTAGAGGTGAAAACAATTACATCGTCAAGATAACAACAAACAAATGGTCCACTTGAAGACTCTGAGCAAAGAGTCCATCATGTGTTCAAAGGTTGTTGGGGCATTGCAAAGGCCAAAAGGAATTACTTTAAATTGATCCGAAAAGCCTCCCCCCCGAACCGAAAAACCTCTGCTGATGCCTGCCCTACAAAATAACTGTATCGACGTCCTTGTAGATGGAGTTCCCGTTTCTGCTCTCATTAATACAGGTGCCCACCTGTCCGTTCTCAGTTCCTCATTTCACCGTCGCCTCAAGAAAGTCCTTACACCAGCTGTGTCGTCCACAGTTCGCGTCGCAAATGGTAGCCCTGCTGCCGTTGTTGGCATGTGTACGGCGCGAGTTACCATTGCTGGCCGTCAGCAAAACACACACAAGACTCCACTCACAGATAGCTTGGACACTGCCAATGCTGTCGTCAGTGGCATCAGAAGCAGGAGAGTCGGCGTCCACATCTCCAGCCAGCATTGCCTCCAGCTGCTCCACAATGCTCTGGAACGTGGGCCGCAGGGACGGTTCCACCTGCACAGACCTCAACTGCTCAGACCTCAACTCCCCACAAATGGTGGCAATTTCAAGGGCCTGATAAGAAGGCCTAAACGAAACCAAACAGCAAAATGTGTGTTGATGGAGAACAAGGTGGCCGCAAACATGACGACAGTGCACAATGACAGCTTCTAAAAAATTGACAGTCCAGTCATTTCTACTACACAACAACGCACACTACAGTTAAGCCTCATTATTTCAGCCCCAATCAATTGTACAGTAGAGCGATTTGGGCGAGTTGGTATCTATCCGTATTAAACAGCGCGAAAAAAAAAGGGGACTAAGGAAGGACGACTGCTACTGGATTCCTGTCAAACGCCCAAGCAAGTTAACTGCATCAGAAGCTCGTTTATTTGGACACCCCAGGGATTGCATCGACTACTTCAAACACACTCCAGAAGTGGCGGATTATTCAGACAGTTGCCGCCACAATGTGAACTGCATCATTTTCCATGCTCCTCTGCCATGAACACCAGTAGCCATGTGTAAACAAGTACAGTCTTTGTCAAAAGTGTACAGCCCAAGGGGTCTGCTTCTGAGCAACTTCGTGTGGCTTGTAATGCATTTCTAGTGTTCTGAATCCCTCCATGGCAAGAATATTTTTTTACCCTACCCTCTCCAGTGGGATGAACCTCCAATAATTGTCAATCAATGCCACTACAGGGCTCAGAAGCAGAACCCCTAGACCCTAAGCTTTTGACAAAGGTTATACCTTAAGAGATGTTAACAACATGCTGTGTTTTACGAAAAAACATAGTACTGTCGAGCCTGCATAAGAAAAACAGAGATGTTTCAAATGTTGACTAAAGAAACAGGAAAGTAAGTACACATCAAATTTACACCTCACCAATCATTCAACATTGTTGCAGCCTTGAAAGTGGCACTTCTCCGGTCATGCCGTTACAGACACTGCTTTGCATACCACTGCTCTTTTATCTGTGTACTTGAATACAGTCAGGCTATTCCAATGCTTACAAATACAGTAAAAGCTCGTTAATTCGAACTTCACGGGACCGGGGAAAAAGTTCGGATTATCGAATGTTCGAATTATCGAATGGCCTCGAAAAAAACTGACAAGAACCATTTGTATTCCAGTAAATGTACCGTATTTAGTCGTGTAACGAACTCGCTGACATAATGAACCCATCCAGCCCCGATTTGTGCCTACGAATCTGGAAAAAAAAAAAAGCGTCAGTCGTTAGGCGCCCCTCCGTTTCGCGCCCTCACGGTCCACATTTCGACTTTAGCTCCAGCAGGGGAACGGGGGAGGGGAGGAATCGAACTTGACAAAGTGCCAGTGTTTGTCCGGTTGTGCAAGCCTCCTTTACAGTACATTCGCTTTATCATGCTATGAGCGACTGGGGCAGGCGCCGTCCACTGCCACTCCAATCATCAGAACGCGCGATAGCAGCAAGCGGCTTTTGAAGCGACCAGTGCTAAAAGCCAGCGTCATGATCGCGGCTGACTCGCGTTCTTCAGTTGACAACTGATGGGTGGAAGGATAAATGGCTACCGCAAAAAAAAAAAAAAAAAGACAGAAAAAAACATTTAATTGATAGTGCCCGTCCGAGCAGGCAGAGCAGGCAGGAAGAGCAGGCAGCCGCCGCCGCGGCCATGCACTAATCTTGCCGCGGCCGCCGTCCCCTCCCTCCAACGCCGCCGGCCGCCGCGCCGGTCATGGCGCCATTTAAGTTTTACCCACTCTTCCATGGTTTTACCTGGTTCCATCTTATGTCCCCGTTTTGGACATGCACAGCCTCCAATTATGCCTTCCAATCGCGGAGTGTTTCTTTACTTTTCTTTTTTTTTTTTGTAGTTCGTAGTTTTTGCGTGTAGTTCGAATTATCCGTAGCGGAACCGCCTCGCGTTCGAATTAACGGACTTTTTTATACACAGATCTTTACGGAGCTTGGCCGGGCCAAATAGTGTAGTTCGAATTATCCAAAAATTTGAATTATCAGGGTTCGAATTAACGAGCTTTCACTATTTATTTCCTTCTTGCACCTATGTGCTTCGTTTGCTCCCCTCATCATCATCATCATCATCAGCCTGACTATACCCACTGCAAGGCGAATGCCTCTCCCATATTTCTCCACTTAACCTGGTTCTGTGCTAGCTGCATCCACTTGACCCCTGCGAACTTCTTAATCTCATCCACCCACCTAACTTTCTGCCGCCCCCTGCTACGCTTTCCTTCCCTTGGAATCCAGTTTGTTACCCTCAGCGACCATCGGTTATCCTCTCTTCGCACTACATGTCCTGCCCATGTCCATTTCTTCTTCTTAATTTCCACTAGAATGTCGATAACTTGAGTTATTTCTCTGACCCACTCTGCACGCTTCTTATCTCTTAATGTTACCCCTACCATTTTTCGTTCCATAGCCCTCTGGGTTGTCCTCAACTTAAGTAGAACTCTCTTGGTTAGCCTCCCCATTTCAGCGCCATAGGTGAGTACAGGTAAGATGCAACTGTTATATACTTTCCTCTTTTGCTCCCCTAAGTACACTGAAACATCAAGTTTTGAGAATGCTTAACCCCTCTGCCTATGAAGTGGAGCATCCTGGATGGGGCCAACTGTATGGTAAAGCACTCCCAAAATGCGTGTAAGAGGCACGCCTGCTATGGTGTCGCAATGTGAAAAGCACTGTGAAGGAATTTAAGATTCTGGAACAATTTCGCCACACTTCCAACAGCTTGCGCAAAGCAAAGCACCAGACTTTCAAAACTGTGAAAAGTCGTCGTTGAACCTTAGTTTTCAATTCAAATGTACAGCCAACCACATTCCAGGAGGCCATTACCTAAAATTATTGCGATACAAACAGTTCTTAAGCTTTTTTTTTTTTAGGCAAATTTCATAAATTTTTCGTATAATTCTAAAATTTATCCTGGTCTTTCCAAGGCTGAACTGAAATTTTAGAATGTGAATATGTAAAAAAAAAAAAAAAATTAATCTGGATAATGAATATTGGTGATTGAAAAAAAAATTAAAAATATCAAACATTGTTTGTCTCGTTTATGTCAGAGTCCACATGTTATTTGCAAATAAAATTAAACCAAAATTGTAGAGAGTATAACCTAGTGAAAAACCCAGGATAAATTTCATACAGGATTGTGTATACCTGTTTTTGTACAGGAAGGCCCTATATAAAAATGAGTGGAGCTGTCATATTCCTGCTGAATACTGTAACGTCTCATTTATTCGGCCCTCAAAGGCCCAGAAAAACATGTCTGAATTAAACAAAAGCTCTGAACGGGCTTGCCTCCGCTGCAGTTTTCACAGTGGTCCTTCTTCACAAAACAGCCCCATCGTGTTTTGAGGATGCTTCACTGTACAGTCCAAGTGGCAAAGCATTGCAGTGAAGCGTGTAGTGTAATGAAATTGCAGTGAATTAGAAACTTTTCTGTGTATTCGGTAATTTTCGAATATTCCCAAATTCCGATAGTATCACTTTTTAACACGAATACTATAATACACGCCTACTATAATACATGCACCAAAATCATATCAAAGAACTGGTGGCGGCGGCATAGCCCATGCATACGCACCGTGAGCAGTGGCCATAAATACAGATAACGCATTTCTCGTGCACAGACTTCATAATGTGAGTACCGTAAAAACCCACTTATAAGATATACCAGGTTTTTCTCCCTGAAGTTATCGTGCCAGATTTTCGTCTCATGTTATATGTGGAACCAAACAAATTTCAGCCTAAATTCGAAGTTCGCTCCTTGTGATTAATCAGTGCTTTCAGCATCAGGCTTCCAGCAAGACGAGGTTATGTAGAACTACGCAGAACTCGTTGACGCCAAAGTGCCTGCTAGCGCGGTTGCTATGCTACAGTCCATACTCGAAAGCTTTCAGCTTAAAAGCAGCTGTATAACTTGCGCACTGCCCCACCATGATGCGGCACCAAGAACATGGTAGACGGAACGAAGGAACAATAACAATGAGACGCGGAAACCCTTCGCAAAATGGTGGCGACTACGAGCACCATAAAGGTAAAAGGAAAAAAAAAAAAACAGCATAACCAATGATGATGATAATGATCTACCCGAGCGCTCTATCGCAGCTTGGTAGCGCGTGCACATGAGGCCAGCTAGGTTCAGTAGCGCACCAAAGATGGCGCTTGTTACTACTAGCAGACGACTCTCGCGGTGGTAATACTGGTGGCGCAATGATTATGCGAGGAAAAAAAATTCAGATTTTTGACTCCCAATGTTGGGGGTGCGAACATTATGCGAGTAAATACACTATATGCAGGTCCATATTATATTCGAGTTTTTACGCCATACTCTGTAACCTGTAGAGGTTCGTACACTTCACTGGGCGTTGAGCAATGTGAACAGCTTCTGCAGTGCTCCTCCTCCTGCTCAACACACCCACCTGGCAGCAAGCAAGGGCCAGACGCAGGAAGGCAGGTGGGCAGTCATCGGGGCATAGGCGGCGCAGAGCCAGGCGGTCTACGCCGAAGTCAGCCGTGCGAGGCAGCACATCTGGGTCCGCCTCCAGCCGCACTATCATCTCGCACAGGATGATGCCATACGAGAAGACGTCCGCCCGCTGGTCATACCTGCACATGTGCACATTTCTCAGCCACCCACCTGTATGTGCAAGTGAGCGGTTGCACAAGCACCAAGCGAAAGTGGTGCCAGAGAGACGAATCTCACACCTTACAAGATGAAATGCATCCCATGTTTTGTGGATGTTTCAGCCATGAAAACATGAGGAATCATTGAGGCCTTCCAGATGGCAGAACATGGCAGTGCCTGTATCTCTGCCAATCACATCTGAGGAATTCATTTTTTTTTTAATGACTTTGCATAGTTGCGGTCCTCGTTTGGCAAATAAGTGCTGTGTTTAATAAAAATCTGAGCTGTTAGTCCAGCCCTTGTACTGTGTGGTTGTTCCTTGTGAATGCATCTTTTTATTAGCTGGCAAAAATCCCAACATGCTCCCCCATCCAGTTTTGCCTCACCCACACATGCGAGGTAAGCAGCTGAGGACAGTGTTGCTTGTGACGAGTTATCTTCCCACAAAACGTTTCTAAGGCCATATTTATGACTCTCGAATGGGAAGAAGATGCTCCGTGCACCCGATGTACGGCAGGACGCCACTGCCTTTAAAGCGAATCTGTGCAGAGCCAAACAGCTCCTACCAGGCACCGTGGAGGCATTCGGGGGCCATCCAGTAGGGGGAGCCAACTACGGGCAGGCGGAAGTCACGGCCACCCCCAACGGGGATGCGCTCGGCCAGACCCAGGTCGCCCACCACAGCCGTCAGGGTTGGGGCACCTCCGTCCTCCTCTGGGTGGCGCTTGATGAGCACATTCTTGGAGGTCAGGTCCCGATGGAAGACGCCCCGTGAGTGCAGGTACGCCATACCCCGCGCTATGTCCAGCGCCAGCTTCAGCCGCAGCGCCCAGGGCAGGGGCTCCGACCTGCACCCAACGAGAGGCACTTTTGCAAACTCCTCCTGGAACTGCCATGCTCAAAATGCGGTGAACTGTGCCCAATGGTCCCAAAGCAACAAGGGCTGCGAGGAATGCTGTTCTGACCCCCCCCCTGCCTCCTCAAGCTGAGCAGTTAAGCACCCTGACCAGTGAGACACTTTTCCGCCATTCTGGACACTGGCTCACACCACTGCGGATATCAGCTGCAACTGTCAAGCACTCTGCTCACACTGTGCCAACACCATAGAGTCTCTTACTCTTACCGAGAGAAGAAACTGGGGTGCTGCACTTCAGCCACCATGGGCGCGCTAAGTGTCATGGGCCAGTGTGCTACTTGGTGCAGGGCAGTCGCTTTTTTTGGGAACACACAGTGGCATCACTAAGGCATATCATCATCATCATCATCTCGAGGCTCGAACGTAGAGCGAAAAAGCCATAGTAGAGTATGGAAAAGCATGCAACGCCAATGCTGCGTTTTTCACGCATGCTGACTAACTAGCTCAACATTCCACTGTACTATTACCAATAAACGATTTCTGTTTTCCAAAATGCCAATAAAAAGCTTCTCAGAGTGAGCAACCATGTATATCCTTAAAATTTTTTTTTATTTTGGTTTCCATGTTACTGAATACTCAGCCAATAGGAGAGAAAGCCATCATTTATTTTGGACAAATTTTACACTTACATGCCGTTTTGCTCACTTTTTGCAATTGGAGATATTGAATGTTGGGATATTTTTTATTGTAGAACAATGTCGATTTTCACATTATGTTTTGGCCAAAGTAGCTCTCCAGCCCATGATGCTTAGAGCATCCATAGAGGCTGAACTGGTCGTCAGGAAGTTCCATGCTAACTCTCATAGATGGCGGCAGCAGCTTTCCCTCTAGATAAGAGTAAGGAACTCTATGGCCAACACCAATGGTATGCACAAGTAATGGCAGCATGTGACGTGCACACTGCCGACACTACAACTGCAGATATTATAAATGCAAACACGCAGCATTACGTACATAATGCAGCAGTACGTAGCAGCCATACACAGACCAGCATGAATGCTCTTCAAGGCACACAATTTGTTTGCTGTGAAAGATACGAGCAACGATGAGCACAATTTTTGCAACCTCGTGGGATTTGCATCATTGAGGGACTGCTACAATGCAAACAAGTGCACTAGCCAAAACATTCAAAGCTTGTTACGCACACACAATAGGCACATGAGCCCGTCACAGCCTCTGTCTATATCGCTGCAAAACCAGGGGAGTTTAACCAAACTCTGCATCTGTCAGTGCACAGCTATGACAGCAGTGTTGAGTGAAATGCTTGAGAAGAAACACCACCAAGGCGCGGGCCTGGTTTCACAATGCCACTGCTCAAAATTATCATCCACATTAGAGCTGCAAATTCAGCAGCTGCAATACATCTCAACCACTCTTGGGCCTGAAGTAAACACTAGTAAAACATCATAGTAGTTCATAACGATGTCCTTAATACCCTATCCCATGTGGGGAAGCTAGCCTGCATATGCTTCCCCAATAGTCTCCCTTGGAATGATAGTACTGCTACTGTCTTGCCTTTTACCGACAATAGGATGCAGGGTGCAGAATGACATTCCGTGCACTTCCCAGGCGCTACTGCTTGACTCGAGGCCCCAAGGCTGGAGAATCAAGCAGCATGCAACTGTCCTGCAACATGTTTTTTGACAAATTCAACTATCCAAGACTGCCGCACTGATTCAAGTGTGCACACACTTTAAAGGCACAAGCATAGCAGCAGAAAAGAGAGGACAAGTGCTCAGTGCCAGGTGGATTCAAAACATAACCAGAACATTACAGGAAATAATCTTCTGCTACGCTTTTGAACATATGATGAACTAGGAACGCTGATTCAACAAGGTTTTCTTGAGGGGGCCGGGAGTGAGCAATGCCTGCCTCTACAGAGTCCCTGAGCAGTTAGTTGTACAGATTCGATCACACTTGTCTAGAGCGCTCGAGCAGTGCTGTGCAGAGTAATCGAACTTACATTAAAAGGTAGGCACTATTTTTAGGGATAATAATGGCACATTAGCACTGCAGCAGAGCCATGTGTACCGCACAAATGCAAGCATATCGCCTGCAATAAAACAGCTGCGTTAAGATTTGTCTTAATTTCTCCGCGGCATTGTGTTCTAGCGCTCTAGACAAGCATGATAGACTCTGTACACTGGGCCTCACCTCACATGCCCTGGAGCTACTCGAGTCTACGAGCTGTGCCAGTCATCCTTGTGGGGGTGTTGCCACCTTGGGCGTGTGTGGATGCCGCCTCTGCTGCAAGATGTGCCTCAAGTTTGTGAAGGCTTACGGATGGCTCTAGAGCGCTTAATTGCAGATACATGGGTCAAGAATCAATTTCAGGAGGACTCACCTCGCTCCTACCCTTTTGCCGCATGACTACATGTTAGCGTCAAGAGCAGGTGCCAGCGTAGCAGCAGCACTTGCACCATGCCACCACTCAGAGGAAACTCTCTCACTTTGGCATCGGAAACTCAGCCAGAGCGGCCGCGAGAGAGGCCCGGATATCTTCCCAGAGCGCACTGCAGCGGGCGCTTTACGCTACATATATCCAAGCATAGCAGAGCTAAGCCTCTGCCAATTTTTATGAACAAATATTACCTGGAACCAAGCTTTTGCGATTTATTTCTGCATCGTTAACATGTAAACTGGGCAAAAGGGAACACGCACAGAACCCATTAACACATACACTTTCGTCACCTTAACATCAATATGGGAAGTGATGAAAACAATCTCTACAGTGCCAATCAGATGTTCCATTTTTTACATTTTGAGTGCAGAACACAAGAACACAGTCAAATATCGGAAATTACTGCGTGATGAACCTTTTTGCTAGTTTCATACTTCAGGGTGGAAGGGTGTCTAATCAATGCAGCTCACCCTTTCCCATATTATCAGAATGGCTGTGAACAAAACTATCTGCAGTTTGCAGCACAGAGAAAGCAGCTTCAAGCTGACTGATCAGTGCTATATAGCAGCGGTTCCTGGGATGTGAACATCTGTAGTAAAAGCTTATTTTTCCACGAGGCACCATGAAATGTACCATATATCACTAGACTCGTCCAACTAGACCACTTTATTTCAAATATAAGCTTCACTGGTACAACTAGCTTGTAGGTCCCAAACTTATTCCCAATTTCAACTCCACTGGCGACTACCATCCCCAAAAGCAGAAACTATGTTTGTTTAAATGCCCCGTCGGGGTGGTGCAGTGGTAAGACGCCCGACTACTGTGCCGGAGTTCCCGGGATCGAATCCCGGCCTCGGCGGCTGCGTTTCGATGGAGGCGAAACGAAGTGGCGTCCGTGTGCTGTGCGATGTCAGCGCACGTTAAAGATCCCCAGGTGGTCGAAATTACTCCGTAGCCCTCCACTACGACCCCCCTTTCTCTCTATCCACTTTCACTCCCACCTTCATCCCTTCCCTTACGGCGCGGTTCAGGTGTCCACAGAGCAAGTGTGACAGATACTGCGCCTTTCCCTTCCTATGAACCAACCAACCAACCAATGTTTGTTTAAAATAATTTTCCTTCACGATTTATTACTTTGGACGACTCGATTTATGAACAGTTCTGCTTGGGGATCAAGCTATCCATACTAATAAGACAAGACTGTATATGCTATGTACTCTAAACCTATACTCCCCCCCTTTTCCTTCTTTACTGTTAATCCTCTTTGTCTTCTTTTATTATTAATTATTATTCTAGGTTATCCATGTCCTAAGCAATATTACGTCTAGTTTGGGCTACAATGCCTCCTGTTGGTTAATAAGGCAGAACAATTTTTTGTTCTAGAAAGGAACTGATGAATCGGGTGATAAATGTTACGCACCTTCGCTGTATGAGCTGCTCGAGGCTTCCGCCGTTGATGTACTCTGTGAGGGCGTGCAGCTGGCCCTGGTGCACACAGACACCCAGAAAGCGCAGAATATTGCGATGCGACAACCGGTTCAGCAGCTGCACCTCGCGCAACATGTTGGGCCTGTTGCTGCTCGAGGTGTTCATCTTCAGCACGCATACCTGCACGCGGCAATACGCCATGTGACCGGGAGGCTGCAATAGTGCGCATGAAGCATCCACCTGTTGTGCATGTACAATCTAGAGCGTAAGACCAGGAAGCAAGGTGTGAAGGTGTGAACAATATCATCATCAGCAGCCGGAATATATCCACTGTAGGGCAAAGACCTCTTCCATTTTCCTCCAATTAACCCGGTCCTGTGCTAGCTGCTTCCATATGACCCCTGCGAGCTACTTAACCTCATCCATCCATCTAAACTTTCTGCCCACCCCTGCTGCGCTTACATTCCCTTGAAACCTACCCATGCCCATTTCTTCTTGATGTCAACTACAATATCACCAACGAGATATTTCTCTTATGCATTCTACCGCTTCTTATCTCTTTAACGTTACGCCTACCATTTTCCATTCCATACCTCTTTGCACTGACTTCAACTCCACGCTTCAGCCCCATAGGTGAGTACCGGTAAGATGCAACTGTTACATACTTTCATCTTGAGTGATACCGGTAAGTTGGCAGTCAATGTTCGAGTACATTCCAAATGCGCTCTATCCCAATCTTACTCTCCTAGTTATTTCCCTTCATTGTCTGAATCTGCACTTACTACCTGTCCCAAGTAGACATATTTGCCTACCCCTTCCATCGCTTTGCTACCTATTTTAAACTGCCGTTTCTTTCCCAGGCCATTCAACATCACCCTAGTCTTGTGCGTGTTTTCAGGCCTACCTTTCCGCATCTCCTCTCTAGATCATTAATCATTTGCTGCAATGTCATCAGCGGATCGCAGATTACTGAGATATTCTACATCAGCCCTGATCTCTAACTGCTCCCATTCCATGTCTCCGAATACATCCTCTAAGCAAGCTGTAAATACCACTGGGTAGACGGTATCTCCTTGCCTAACACCTTTCTTAATTGGAATTTGATCACTTTCTTTATGCAGTAGTATGGCTGCGGTGCAACCATTATAAATATCTACCAGTACTTTCACATACGGCTCGTCTACCCCCTTATTTCGCAATGCCAGCATCACCGCCGAGGTTTCTACTGAGTCAAATGCTTTTACGTCATCAATGAATGCTAAGTATAAAAGCTCGTTATATTCCGAGCATTTTTCTATCACCTGGTTGATGGTATGGATATGATCGATAGTAGAGTACCGTTTCCGAAAACCTGCTTGATCCTTTGCTTGATTGCAGTCTAAGGTTGTCCTGATTCTATTAGCGATTACATTAGTAAATACCTTATACGTAACAGACAGCAAGCTAATTGGTCTGTAATTTTTAATGTCCTCAGCGACCCCTTTCTTATGAATGAGAATAATGTTTGCATTCTTCCATGGTTCCGGTACCGTCGATGACACCAGGCACTGCGTATACAGGGTGGCCAGTTTTTCTAGCACGATATCCCCCCCGTCCTTCAACAAATCTGTAGTTATCTGATCCTCTCCAGCTGATTTCCCCCCTTTTCATAGTTTCTAACGCTTTCTTGACCTCGTCCTTCGTCACTGGTGGAACATCTGACTGTTTTTCCCTACCGCCAATCTCATTACGGTCCTGACTACCTTGGCTACTGTAGAGATCTGTATAGAACTCCTCGGCTACTTTGACTATCTTGTTCATATTCGTGATGATGTTGCCCGCCTTGTCCCTTATCGCATACATCTGGTTTTTGCCTATGCCCAATTTCTTCTTTACTGCTTTAAGGCTTCCCCCATTCTTTACAGCATGCTCAATTTTCTTCGTGTTATACTTCATTATATCGGCCACCTTGCGCTTATAGATTAGTTTTGATATCTCGGCCAATTCTATCTGGTCTGCTGGATTGGAAGTTTTCATACTCTGGCGTTTCCTAATCAAATCTTTCGTCTCCTTAGACAGCTTACCAGTATCCTCTCTAACTATCCTACCGCCTACTTCTACAGTGCACTCAGTAATGATATCTCGGAAATTATCGTTCATTGCTTCTAGGGTAATGTCGCCATCCTCGGTTAGAGCTGAATATCATTTTGTAGCGAGATCCTGAGCTCTTCTGCCCTCTCCCTCACGGCTAATTCGTTGATGGGTTTCTTTCTTACTAATCTGTTGCGTTCCTTCTTCAGATTTAGGCTAATTCGGGACCTCATCATCCTGTGGTCACTGCATCGCACTTTCCCGATTACCTCTACATCTTGCATAATGGCGGGGGTGGAACACAATATGAAGTCAATTTCATTTTTAGTCTCCCTGTTAGGACTTTTCCATATCCATTTCCGGTTCTCCTGTTTGCTGAAGAAGGTATTCATGATTCTCTGCAAACTCAACTAGTAACTCCCCCTTGCTTTTCCTATAGCCAATGCCATAGTCACCTACTGCCTGGTCTCCTGCCTGCTTTTTCCCTACCTTGGAATTGAAGTCGCCCATTAGTACAGTATACTGCGTCTTTACTTTTTGAATGGCCGATTCTACATCTTCGTAGAAGCTTTCAACTGCCTGGTCATCATAACTACATGTAGGTGCATAGGCCTGTACAACCTTCAGTTTATACCACTTATTAAGCCTAATTACGATGCCTGCCACCCTCTCATTAATAATATAGAATTCATCTATATTACCCGCTATATACTTACTGACAAGGAAACCTACTCCTAGTTCTCGCCTCTCCGATAAGCCTCGATAACACAGTACTTGCCCATCCTTCAGTACAGTATATGCCTCATTCGGCCTCCTAACCTCACTAAGCCCTATGACATCCCATTTCATACCCTCTAGTTCCTCTAACAGCACTGCTAAACTAGCTTCGCTAGCTAGAGTTCTAGCGTTAAACGTTGCCAAGGTCAGTTTCCAATGGCAGCCTGTCCAGCTGAGCCAGAAATTCTTAGCATCCCTTGCTGCGTCACAGGCCTGACCGCCGCCGTGGTCAGTTGTTCCGCAGCCGCTGGTGACTGAGGGCCGGGCTTTTATGGAACTAATCATGAGAGGTTGCGGCCAATTACTACATCAGGGTGGCCAACTCCTGTTCTGGTGAGGGAGTGCGTTGCCGGAGGTGTTTACCGGCATCAGGTTGCACCCCAAACCTGTTTATGCAATTCCATCGACCTGCGGTCTCTTTTTTTTTTTTATCCGGTGGAGAACTGCGCTGTACCGGGATTTGAGCCCTGGTCCTCTTGCATGCGAGGCGAATGCTCTGCCGCTACACCACCGCTGCACCGTTATTATTATTATTATTATTAGAGCTATTATTAGAAACTTAAGTTTCTGATTTGTCAGGGCCAGTTATTTTTACCCTCTCTTTTCTTTCTGCAGTTAGAGGGTTGGGCCGCCGATGTGGCGGGGGCGTGATTGTGCTCATTACATCAGATGTGCTGGACGTGCACAAGGCACCTCCCATAGCTGTGAGTTAGGCCTCCCCGTGTGAGGAGAGGGCCGGCCAACTTAACCGTCTGCACAAACTGCTTGGAGGGTAGTGGAGTAGCATTAGCTACCTCCAACTGGTCCTGGCCGAGGTTCACTGAGTGTGGCCTCTCCAGGGGCCGAGGAACGCTGTGATGCCGCACCCTTATCTATCACAGCGGAGTAGGATGGTTTTTGGACCATCAGTCTACTGCGAGCTTCTTTGCACGTTATATTTGTGTTACTTTCAAGGTTACAATTTCCTTTTCTTTTTTCCAAGTTGGACAGAATCGTGAATATGCTGGGTGGTTTCCTTCGCAGTTGTCACAGAGATGTGGTTCGACTTGGCAGACGTCCGCAGAATGTTCGTGAGAAGCACATTTGGTACATGTGAGCTGGCTGCAGCAACTTTGGGACCCATGGCCATATTTCTGGCAATTATAGCAACGATGTGGGTTTGGGATATAGGGCTTCAATGTCATCTTTGTATAGCCTACCTCAACAGTGTCGGGCAGTTTACGTGATGCAAAGGTAACGACTATGTGATAGGGGGCAATTTCTTTGTTGTCATGTCTCACCTTGACGCGGTAAACATTTCGCACATTTTGTTCTTTCAATCCTTCCAAGAGTTCTCCTGTCACATATTTGAGGTCATTGTCTGAGATGACTCCCCGTATGGTGTTCAGTGATCTGTGTTTAGTGATGGTCAATGGGACTTCTCCAGAGTTGGTTATTCCAGGCAGCTTTTCAGACTCGTAGCTGTATAGCACTTCTAAAAGAAGGTCACCATTGGCTAGTTCTTTTTAGTTTGTAGCCTTGACCTAGCTTCTCTGTCAGAGCCTTTGTAACCAGGAATGGGGAGATTAGGTGTGCAGTTTTCTCGGCATCTTAGCTGTGGATAACATGGAAGCGAGGGAAATTCATGTTTTTTTTTTTTTTTTTTTTTAAAGTTGGCTGTTTCATCAGTGTGCCCCCTTTTCGGAGGGCGATTTGTTGAAAGGGAAGAAGTAGCTATAAAATTAGACTGTTGTTTGGCCACGGTGCCAGCCACCCACCATAGAGTCCAACAAGGGGATGGGACAGAAACTTGTGCACAAGTCCTGCCCACGCCATATATGGCATAACTCAGGGTGGTTAGCCATACAAGGTTAACCTTCGTCGCCTGGAAGTAGGATGAGATTAAGAAGGTAGGAGAAGACAGGACAATTGTAAGAAAGAGGATAGGAAAGTGAAAGATAGAGGGGAGAACAGGAAAAGGCGACTGCCGATTTAGCCCGGGTGAGTCAGCCCGGATGTGCCGCCTATGGAAAGCGTGGGCCAAAGAGGTGTGTTGCCTCTACCGGGGAGCCTTAAAGGTCCAAACACTCGGCATCGGCTCAACCACCAGGATCCCCTTTTCCCCAGACACGGCGATGCCACGCACAGCTAAGCGCGGGTGCTCGGAGTCCGTGATGTCGCACAGTACACACAAGCATCTGCTTTAGCAGATGCCCCCTGCAGGGTATATGCATTTACTGAATGATCGATAATTCCTTCAGTACTCCACGAAGGAAGACATGCAAAAACTCCTTTTGTTGTGTAGAACTACACAAATTCTTTTCCTTTTCTTTTCTGCTGCCTCGTGGCTACTAGTGCAGCCTCCAAGGCATTTAAAACGATTAGAACTTCTGCATTAGGCCATAGCTTTCTTTTACTGTGCATGAGATTTAAATCTCAATGCGATGTGAAAGCGCTAACCACTAGAGGCGACAATTCGCGGCAGTACGATAGACGACAGCATTTCGCGGTGGCCTGAGGATCACTATATAGTCACGCCACTCAAGTTCTGGGTTTTTAGAAAATTTCGCCTGTCACCCAGAAGCAGGTCCTGAGGCCGCCAATCACAGAAGGATTGGTGTATGCAACTTCCATTCCAGCTTTTTTGCAAGTAACGTTCATTTTTAGAGTCTGGTTTGAGCGAAGAAACTGCAGACACTCACTTCATCTGACCAATGCATATCAGTGCATCGAGAGAGTTCAAGTAAAAACTTGATAGGAAAAGAAAGGCTAGTGTGGCTAGACATCGTTAATTTTAGAAAGCAACAAGAGAAAGTCATTTCTTGCATGTCTGCATTGCCATGTACCTCGGTGCACCATTCCACTGTGTCGCGCTGAAATGAGATGCGTTACAAGAATTTTCATCAGTGTTTTATCCTACTTCATGCTGTTTAGTCATAGAAACAAGATACTAGCATAACTATATACAGCCCTTGACGATGAGGCAGCAGCAACAGAAAAACACTGAAAATGCACCGTTTTGTCGCCGAGTGCTGTCACTTCGTGCACCAGCGGCAATGACGGGCGATAGCGTCGTTGTTGCCACTGGTGCATCGCCAAGGTATGTCACCTCATGCGGTTGCATTTAAGGGATGCCGTAGTGGAGAGGGCAGCAGGTAAATTTTGACCTCTTCAATGGATGGACACTAGCCCCACACAGTATGTGGGTACCTTACCCTTTGGTAAAGCTGACTCTCGACCTCTTGGAAAGCAAAGAAAGCTTTCAGGCAATAGCTTCCTATTCTCGGCACCCTGGCTGGAATGAATCCAGGCTCCCTTCTCTCGGATTTGTGTGAAAGAAACAAAGAAAGCAGCGACCCAGTAACAATAGCCTTTCTTTAACACAAAATCAAGGAGCACCAACCTGGCCTGTAGTTCGGTGCGTGACCTTGTAGACCTCGGAGAAGAAGCCTGAGCCAATCTTCTCCGAGGTGAAATCATCGAGGCGGGTGAGGGCGGCCACCGCATGGCGCAGCGCCTGGCACGTAGACCGTGTCGGGGGATCCAGCGCACGGCAGGCCCCCAGGCAACAGCGCATCACTGGCCCCTGCAATGCTGCGTGTGAGCTGCTCTGCCATGCACCACAAGAGGACCACACAAATCCCATGCTAGCTGAAAGAGAAGGCACCACAAAGGGGCCCAGAAAAAGACACCACGCTCCTTCGCAATGGCTGCCCACAATGCTGGTTTACTGCAGGAGAGGGCAAATATGACGCATGCACAACAGTTCTGCTTGGTTCGCTCACTGTTTGCCCACATGACTGGACTCATTGCCCTGATAGAGGCAAGCAGTTGTTTAGCACTCTGTGGTCTCCCTTCTTCCTCTGACCACATCCATTTCAGAGTGCCATTGTGAAAATGGTAAACAAAACAGCAAGACTCTCAAATGTGTCATTCTGAACATGTGCTGCTTTGCTATGCAAGCACATGTCCCAAAAACTGACACAGTAATCCCAGCATGTAAATGTAGCTGTCAAGCTCAGAAGTGGGAGGTGCGAGCATTTTGGAGCAAAAAAAAAATTAAAAAAAGATACTTTTGGAGCATTAGAGTAAGTTTTCAAGCATATGCTTCGAGGGTCAAACACCTTTAATACTGCAATGTTCTATTCCCGACACACACACAAAAAAATAAAAAATTCCTTTACAATTGTAAAGGAATTGTTCATTTTTTTTTGGAAAGGCTTCTAGTCATTCCTGCCTACATACATAACGCTCCAAGTATGCATTTGTGTGATGTAGGCTTGACATACTCGTTTTCACAGAATAAGTACTAGAACAATTTGTGTAGGTTTTTTTAGCCAGACAAGTTTGTGGTATCTGCTTTGATCGCTGCTCTTGCTTCCCTCTCCGCCGGCGATTCAGAAGGTTGGGCCAAGATGCTATGTAACAAGCACATAAGATTTTATTGCAATTGACTCCTTCCAACCTCTTGCAGCTGCTTTTAAATGTATTTACGAGCTTATATTTATTAGGCTCCATGCTTCTTTGGTTTATGAAATGTTATGTAAAATAGGCACAGCAGGAGATGCAGTATGCTTCTGCCAGCTGTGTGCTGCCACCACTTCGACCATGATTGCCCCATAGCATATACATGCAACATGCCATCAGCCTTCTGTGCTTCTCACAATCAATCGAATTCGATTGCATCACATTTTTCTATAGGCAATTCAATGCCACTGTGCAGCAGAAACCAGTGTTCTGCTAAATTCGACAACAAAACATTGGGGCAGCAGCTTGGGGGCAGTTTTGGTGCCATATTGCGTTTTGGAGAGGGGAAAGCAGTTTGGAGTAGAATGAAGCAGCACTTCGCCCCCCGATCATGCTTCTAATGAAAGCATGAAAGCAGCATGCATAAGTGTTTCTGCTCTCACTGAGCGAGAGCTTTTTGCGCATAAATGTTGCCTCTTTTTTTTCTATCATTCACACGTACATGTACAATTTTTTTTTTTTTTTTTCAGGTCAGGTACATGCACGCGATGGTTGAGCTACCATGTATAGTCAAGTACTATTGCCCTCACCTGAATAAATAGAGCCGAGTCTTATACACCAATTTTTTGTTGAAAGCCTCTAAATATGAAGGGTGCATCTTATACAAAGGTGTGTCTTATAAACCGGAAAATATGGTACAATCCACGCAGTGATTTGTTTGCTGCATTAAATATAGAAAGGATGCATTACTTGGACAAAACAGCAGTGAAATGTTAATGTTACGGCCAGATGACCTTTGCTGCACTCCCGACTTCCCTTGGACATGCATATATATTCCCACTTTTCGTCATTCCCCACAAGGTGGTTTTAACGTGAGGCGCATCAGATGTACCCAACTCAGATGCCAACTTGTCTTGAACAGCTGCTGGTCCTAAAAGATGAGCTCCTTGCAACAGGGAACCTACTCTGTCCATAGCTGCAGAAAGGCCTCCCACACGAGTGGTGCCCAACCACTCCTCTGATGCATGCAAAGCCTTACAGGTCCACATCAAAATGAAATGTGGGCAATGTATCATGAAGGGGCAACAAATAAAAGTTGGCCTGCACCGGCCCTCATTAGACAAACATGTATTGCTTCTGTCTACACTCAAACTGATGCCACGCATGCTTTACACACATCATGCAAGTCAGATCAAACAAATCTTACGATGGGAGCTGCCACACGAAAAGATTTTTCCAGTCAGAAAATTGGATGGAATTGTTCAAGTTGTTAACTGCCTAAGCTCATTAGAAGAGTTCTGATAAGAAAAAAGAAGTGTTCAGTTCAGTTTTATTCCTTAAAGGCCCCCTTTTCAGGAAGTGTTACATAAATGCAAACAAACAGTAATGATTATTTAACATTGAAGATGATTTGTTGCACGCGCTTGAAAAACAGATGGCGAAGCGATAATGACGATGCCATACACTTGATAATGTGAACAAACAGCAATGATTATTTAACATTGAAGATGATCTGTTACACGCGCTTGAAAAACAGATGGCAAAGCGATAACGATGATGTCATAGGGAAGGCCATTCCAGTATGAATCTGTTCGAGAAAAGAACGAAACAGAAAAAGTAGTTGTGTGCGATGGTAGGCGAGCAACATGCAGTGGGTGACTGGTGCGGTGACATATGCGTGCTGCGGCTGTGATGTATGGTGCTAAAAAAAACTTGTGAAAAAGAGCGAAGCTAGCGATGCGGCGACGAAATGAGAGGTGTAGCAATCTGGATTTCACTTTCAAAGTTGAAACACTGGTGTCGTACGAGTATGAGGAATGAATGAACCAGATGGCACAATTTTGAAAAGATTCCAATGCAGTGATTAGATATGCTTGATGTGGGTTCCAGATGGCGGATGCATATTCTAATTTCGGTCTTACCAGTGATTTGTATGCGAGCAGCTTTACCTGAGGTGGGGTAAGACGGAGATGACGTTTAAGGAAACCTAGTGTTTTATTTGCTGTTGAAATGATGTTACTAATATGAACGCGCCATGACAAATCAGGAGAGATGGTGATTTACAGATATTTTTACGATTCTGTTAGCTCAATTGGTGTCTTAGAAACCGAGAAATAAAAGCGATAAGGATTACGACGATGAGAAAAAGACATGAGTTTGCATTTAGTAGGATTAAGGGACATCAACCAATTATTGCACCAGTTTAATACACTGTTCAGATCTGCACGAAGGGGTGTGTTGATCATCACAATTAATGGTACGGTAAATGACACAATCATCCGCGAACATTCTAATATTGCAGGAAACCTGCATGGGCAAGTTGTTACTATATTGTTACGTGGCGGCAATTCGATGAAAACAGGAGACGGAACATGACCGATGGCGATGGTAAAGGACGTTTAATGAAATGTTGCCTGGCCTAGCGCAAGCGCTCCTGTCTGTGCCACTGCTCGCTTCTTCTTCCTTTATGTCATCCGTAGCATGACCAGGGGCCACCGAGCGATCGTCCCGATCGTGGACAAGGAAGTGCACGATGTTGATTGCATGACATGATGATGGGCGTGTCTGGATGCTTGAAGAAGAGGAAGAATAGAATGGCTTGCCGGCACGATGATTGCTGATGAACCTTGGCCCAGGACACTCTCGGGCCACACATTGCCACGACTCGATGGCGGAGGTCAAGGCACGCACCACATGGCATAGGCAGGGGAGGATGTCTTCAAGTGTAGTGTCTTGGGTCGTGGGGTCGTTGGTCGGCACAACAGGTCAGTGGGGTCACATATGGTCATTCAGGCCTCTTCTTGTGTCTTGTGGTCATGTGTGGCGTCTCGGGTCAGTTTCGCCTTTGTTGTATCTTGTGGTCGGAGCAGGGGTACGGGGCGGAGGAACGCAAGGTCTTGCTGAGTCCGACAGGCTGGGGAACAGCCATGCGATGCCTCCTAATCTTTCGCCGAAGGCGCAAGAAGTCACACGGCGCCGAAGCTCCGGACCAGGATAAGGGGCTGATGATGAAGTACCTCGCACCTCCAACCAAATGTTACGTGGTGGCAATCCGATGAAAACAAGAGACGGAACATGACTGCTGACGATGGTAGATGACGTTTAATGAAATGTTGCCTGGCCTAGCGGGAGCGCTCCTGTCTACGCCACTGCTCGCTTCTTCTTTCTTTATATCGTCCGTAGCAATATATTAGGAATAGAAAGGTAAATGAGAAAAGGCTGGCTAGTCTAATGAAGCTGGAGAATGAAGCAATATGAGGACAGATTGTTCGGAGGGAGACCTGCTGCTATGGTATGCCGAATTCTCATTGGCTTCTGTGCCGGGCCAGACTCACACATGTGAACATGCTCCTCTGCAGTCAGTTTAGATGCCCAGTCCCCAAAACCGATGCCAGCAACCAATGCCAACAGCAGATCAACCCCGAAGCTTATTGTCACTGTTGGCAACTCTCTTCCAGCAACAGGAAACTGGTAAGGTACTCCCAGCAATACCGAAGACACTTTTGGGGCCCCAGCAAATGCGCCGGCGCTTCGGGAACCTCTTTGCGCACCCTCGGGGGCCCCGAGAAACTGCAAAGGCGAGCTTCTCGCGTCTGCTCACGGCGACTAGTTTCCTTCACCGGCGTACCTACGTTAGGGAGGCTCGACTGCATTGCCCTAGCGCGCGTGTTCACACAGTGCACACCCTGCTGTTGTACTGCGCACGTGAACGTGCTCGTAAAAATGCAAGTAACAGTTCAAGGTTAGCGCCAGACCAGGAAGTGTCTGTCGCTGTTTGGCTGCCGTGGAGAAAGACAGCTGCGCAGCTTCGGCCACCGTCGACCACGGCGCTTTGAAGCGCGATTGTCGAAACGCGCACCGCACTATCCAGTGTGCCAAGAGAAGCAGTGTGCTTCGTCATGCGACCGAGTTTTTATTTCCCGTCAGGCGAGTACACAATTCGAAACGCAGCGTGAAACGCGATCGTGCCGGCTGCGCTGGATTGACCGCCGGAAGCCGAGTGCGCGTGACGGAAAACCCACGACCCTCCTTCAGGGACAAATTTTTCACGCACCACGGTCGCACGACTGTACGCGCCGCGCCGCCACCGCTGTCGTCGAAAGCGAACACTTAGTCCTCTGACTACACAAACGCGGCGATATTCATCTGCGCTCTAGAAGACAACGGCGCTAGGACGTTTGGCGGCCTCGAAATAACGGAGAAAAAAAAAAAAAAGCATCACGGGGCGAGGGGGTGTTAAGCCGACAAGCAGGCTAGCGTACGTCAGTCGGTTTCACTAAAAAACTGGGTCGGGCCTCGGGCAAAGACGGCGGCTACTACGCCGTAGTGCTCCGGGCTAGGACAAGCAGCGGTCAGTCTGAAACACAGGTCCAAACAGCTGTACGCCGTCGGCTGGCGAGCAGTCGCCGTTCTGATGGCGATTTTCTCGTGCGGGAGGAACGACTTCTTGGACGCGGTTCAAAACGTAACTGGATATCCCCCGGCCGGGCTCCAACGAGGCGCCAGTAGGCTTAGCACACCAAGCCAAGGGGAAAAAATGCACGAAACTCGGCTGCGGGCTCAGCGGAAACACACCCGCAGACACTGGAATCAACACGCGGCTCTTTCCTCACCTAGTCGGAGATGGTGTGGCGTCGGCTCTCGATGTCGACGCGCTCAAGTTACACGACCTCGGAGGACCTCGCTGGCCCATAGCGTCGGAACGACTTCCCCAAGCAGCGTTGCTTTTCACGGGCTGTCTTTCACTGGTTCGGTGTCGCAGCAGAAGGGACGCAGCACGGAGGTCGCACAGGTTTGAGGCGGATATTGGCGCTCTTGTTTCGTTTTCTCTCCTTTTCCGTTGCTCACCGTGGCACTATTAGCGAACTGTAACTTTCCGAAACTCCGTTCCCGGGTAGGCCGACGGCTGACCGTAGATGCCGTTGTTGACTGTTGGTGCTGTCGGCGGGCTGACGGCCACAACTTTCCACAGCAGGAGGCGCTACCTGTACTTTCAGCGGTCATCATCATCGTCCATAGTTAACATGTTGAGTGTTGAGCCGTAGAGAGGGTGTTAGATTAGTATTCTAGTTACAGGAATACACAAAAATAGAATTACTGTATATGCTGCCAACCTTTGGCAGGGCTCTATAACTCCAGGAGGCAATGGCACTACACGAATACACTGTAACCATGGCATATGATGGCATCGTCTGCTTTTGACAGCAGTGAGCTCTCGTTGCGATTGTTCATAGGCTTGTTCATAAGCTCCGGGCGCTCATTTTCCGTTTGGAATCAAATGCGACACCTTTTCGTGCTGCGATGAGAAAGTGTCGACACAAAGTAAAAAAACGCGAAAATTCGATCTTTTTATACTCTAGAACCACTAGAACCACTAGAACTACACGGACAACGAAGACGGAAGTGAAGTGCATTACTTCGCTATGTTCACAGATTTCTGTCCGCAGATCGCGTCAGCAAAATCGTATCCGAATCTCTGGAGGTTAATGAGTTGTGTCAATCGATAGAGGGTGCCGTAATGTTGTTATAAAAATAATTAGGCCCATAAGTTAATTACGTAATTAACTACAGGAAAAAATGTAAAAGTTGTCCGCAGCAGTGTGAGTAATTAAAAAGTGGTAGAGGTTAATGAGTGGTGTCAGTCCATAGAGGGTGACGTAATGTTGTGTCCGAAAAAATAATTAGGCCGATAAGTTAATTAGGTAATTAATTAGAGGCAGAAATTTTAAAAGTAAAGGCGAAAATGGTCTCATTAGCCAATGGCTTGGCGCCACATTTGAATGTATCAATTAAATACTAAAATAGTTAATTAAATAAGTCAATTAAGATGACGTTAAGGATGTGACCTCACGCAACCTGAAATCGAGTCAAACAAGGGCATAGGAAGGGATTGGCTTGCAATTTGAATGTGCCAAAGACTAAAGTAGTTAATTAAGCAGTCAATTAGGATGACGTCAAGGATGTGACGTCACGCAACCGGAAGTAGAGCCGAAAAAGGGCATAAGAAGGGATTGGCGCGCAATTTGAAAGTACCAAACACTGAAATGGGTAAACAAGAAGTGAATTAAGCGACTAGAAGCAACCAACTACAGCATCCGTACTTTCGCATTACTCCAATGCAGATTCTGCAGTGCTCCTTATATTTTTGTGGAAAGGAAAGGTTCCTTGATTCAGAAATTAGCCCAATTCCTGTCACTTCTGCACAGAAACAGCACTATATTAAATCATTTATAATTTGGGGATTGTTGGGCCCATCTACTTCACAAAGAACTCAGCCTGATTAATTCTTCCTTGAATTGCGAAATGAAGTAAAGGCCAGGACATCCAAATCCGAGCCTTGGAAGGGCCTGTGTCGACCGAGATCCCAGACAACGCGCCCCCTACCAGGGACGTCCCGTTTAAGTCCCCATCTCCCACATTGTACTTGGGTTATCCACGGCATATAATATGTCCCTCAGACCTCCTTTTTGGGATGCTTTATATCTCCAAGGGAGCTAGACTTCCGTGGGATGTCCCTTAATTATACTACCACTTTAGGACCATGCTAAATATACAATCCATGACGGTTACATACGTTGTCTAGAATCATAACATATACACAGTAAATGTAAGCACATAACTTCATTAGCTGAAACATGGAAGTTGACTCTTTTGGAAAATATATAAAACACCATGCAATATATGCTGCATTACTATCACAGCCCCCAACTTCTTTGAAGAACACAAAATATAGCTCTAATCACTTTATTTTCATTGTCAACAAAGAAATCGAGGCTCATTTAAAAGAATGTTGCATGTGACCCTGATTAATTGTAATGCAAATAAAATAAATAACTATTCACGAGAATATTTTATATATCTTTGCTGATCTGCAGTTAGTTACCTGCACATACTGGTACACCTTGTGGAGCAGTCTATAGAAGTACTTAAAAGTGCCAATCTCAAGACGGTGCCTGCTCTATGCTTTCTAACCTCTGAATGTGTAAGCGTTTGGAACGTGTGGGCTTCTGATGTGTGTATTATACATAGCAATGCAACATTCCTGTGAATACTGTGGTAGCAACTGCAGATCCAGACCATGAAAGGGAAATTTGGCAAGTATGCGCAGATTATGACTAGAAGCTTACCATATCACTCAAAAGGAAAGTATACAACAGTTGCATCTTACCTGTACTCACCTTCAGTTCAGTTCAGTCGTGTCCGACTCTTCGGGTACTCACCTATTGTGCTGAAATTTGGAGGCTAACAAAAAGGGTTCTACTTAAGTTGAGGACAACACAGAAGGCTATGGAACAAAAAGTGGTTGGTGTAACATTGAGAGATAGAAAGCGTGCAGAGTGGGTCAGATAAATAACTCGAGTTAATGACATTCTAGTGGAAATCAAGAAGAAATGGACATGAAGTGCATGTAGTGCGTAGAGAGGACAACCGATGGTCACTTATATGGTAACAAATTGGATTCCAAGGGAAGGAAAGCATAGCAGGGGGCAGCAGAAAGTTAGGTGGGCGGATTAAGAAGTTCACAGGGGTCAAGTGGATACAGCTACCACAGGGCCGGGCTAAGTGAAGGAGTATGGGAGAGGCCTTCGCCCTGCAGTGGGTGGGTATAGTCCGGCTGATGATGATGATGCAACATTCCTTGTGTGTCTAAAACAACACCCGTAGTAGGCATGCAGATAATGCTGAATTAGAGGCTACAGCAATGTTGAACTCCCCCAAAACTTGCTCTGGCACACGAGCACTCACCAAATTTGCACTGATAGGAATCTTTTTTTCAGCCAAAGAAGATATACATGTGCTGAATCAGCCCATATTTCAATGTGTTCAACACAATAAATAACTAGAAATAATGTTGAGAACGGTCAACTCAGCACGGTGGCCAATTCTTCGATAAAATTCAACTCTGCCTCAATATTCTGCCCACATCAGCCCTGCCTTACCCTAATACAAATTAAAGATGGCATGTTGAGTCTGCACAGGAACACAAGCTAAGAATTAATTTTATAAGGGAGAACTGGAAACAAAGCATTTTTGGAATACATAATTGCATGCTTCTAGAAAACCTCTGCAAGATGACCTAGATAACAACACGTTGAGGAAAGCCCATAAACAATGTACCAATATAAGCTCCCAAAGCACCTCGAACAAGTCTCACAGCGGTATTGCTTGGGACGTCCTCAAGAAGTCACTTCTTGTTTCACTTGTTATTTTTGGGGATTTCTCCAGACTTCCCAATCTTCCATTATTGGAATACCTTGGATGTCCTTGGGACACCAGTGTACGTGCTGTCTGGGATGCTATTCAGAGCTAGGTGAGTGTAGGAGTTGTGCTGTACTGTCTTTGCAAAGCGTGCAAGTGGTGTACCATTTCAAGTGATGGTCCTGCATACTCGTGCAAGGTATTGCTCATTTTCAAGAATGTTATGTTTGTGTTGCATACATGTTAGATTTATGTTGTCTAAATGTTTACTGAAACTTTATACTAACTTTTCTATGCAACATTGCTAAAATATTAGAAAAAGAAGGACATTAACAATATGAAAATAATGTTCGGCTGAAGCAAAAATGTAACATGTGCACACCCCCCCCCGCACAAATTTCTTAATAAAAAGAGTTGTGCGTTGTTTTATGCACATAGGCAATTATGGCCATCATGTGCAAAGAGCAAGATTTAAAATCTCTGCTGACAGAAAGACATTAAAAAGTTGTTTAAAAGCTTTGCTTCTTTTAGGAATGAAAAAACATGTTACATATTAATTAGTGACTTTTTATATAACAATTATTGGTTCACAGGAAAGGAAAGGTGCAGTGACTTTTATCCAAGTAAACTAGGGTGTAGTGGGATGTGTTCATTGTAAACTTGTGGGAAGTGCTTTTGTCTTAGTTCTTCAAGTTTTGTACATGTAATTACGATGCAGTTAATAGCAACAAGCTCGCCAAGAGTTTGCACATAGATATATCTTATTTTGTGAGAGTGAAGTTGTGTGTTAAATGAAAGTAACCGATACAAAGGCAGCAGTGAACAACTTTGATGAAACGTTCTTAGTGACTACATGATTTCCATTCTTGTATCACTGGCTTCACTAGGTTGTTGTTGTTTACTTCCTGCCCTATGATAGCTGCCATTTCTCGTTCAGTTTTCTTCGTATAAATTTTTTGACATCTTTATGTGGTACATTTACATATTCTATTTTAGTATTCTGGGCGACTACAGCACATAATTCAGCTCGTTCGTTACTGCTGATCCCTGCATAACTTGGTATCCAGCAGAATTTCACTTTATGTGCTTGTGTTTCGGCTGTTCTCATGTAATGTGCTACATTTCCTAATAAGGGTTCTGTTGCATCTCTGGAGAATCGTGTTGTGATTACTCTGAATGCGTCTGTGAAGATTATACTCTTGTCAATGTTGCTCTTCAGTATTTTTTCTATAGCTAAGAAAATGGCATAACATTCATCAGTAAAAACTGATGCAATATACTGAGGTAATTACCAGTTTTCTTTTTTTCGTTTTTCTTTCACTACACTCCTATCAACACAGAAAGCTGTTTTACAACCATATCTGTATGCTCAGTGGTTTTTGTACTTTTCATCTAAGGCCAGGAATTCTTGTAATATGTGTTGAGGCAGCGTCCGCCTTTTACGAAATTGTGTTAGTGGCTTTTAACGAAATTGTGTTAGTGTGAGGTCGCATACAGAGGGAAAAGTGTACCAAGGGGGTAACAAGTCGGGACTGCAGGCAATATTTGGGAGTCCATCAACTAACTTTCTGTTCAAAACAGAGGATTAGTGGTCTTATTGCTGGGGCACTTTGTGACTATTGGGCAACAGATATGCTTTAGGGGTGAAGGGATTTTTAGAACGAATGAACATGTGAGCATGGTTCTGCGGTCTGCAAGTAGTGGTTCATTGGTTTCTACATACCCTCTCTTTATGGGTGACGCCCTGTAAGCACCAGTTGAAATGCGCAAGCCTGAATTGTGTACAGGGTGCAGTCGCTTTAAATATGACTGCCTAGCAGATTCAGTCTAAACACGGGTGCACCACAGAATAGTAAATTTGTAAAAGGCATGTTCTTTCAGAACCCCGGTGCTTATGCAATAGGGCTTTTAGTATATTCAGAGACTTTGAAGCTTTATTTTTCTGGTTGTGCATGTGAGGAAGGAATGAAAGCTTCCTGTCAAAAGTTACGCCTAGAAATTTATGCTCATGTTTTACAGGTAGCTTGACATCATTTATTTAGGCAGATGGTGGGATCAGTGTGCAGTCCTCTTTTAAGAGAGAACAGAACAGCTACCAATTTTTATGCAGAAAACGTGAAGCCATTCGTATCTGCCCATGTTGCCAGTACATTTACTGTCAGCTGTATTTGCCTCTCACACGTAGATACACTACAGGATATGCATGCAATCTGCAGTTTGTCTACGTAGACGGAGTACATAACAAATTTTGGGATTATCTTTGCTGTGGCATTCATTTTTACTATAAAAAGTGTAGCACTTAAAACTCATCCTTGAGGCACACCATTTTCTTGTATGAAAGTTTTAGAAAGGGTGGAACCAAGACGTGCTTGAAATGACCGTTCAGAAAGAAAGTCACCTACACATCTTAAAAACCTGCCGCAAATGCCAAGCTCTCCCAAATCACGCAGCATCTTGAACCTTCATATGGTGTCATAGGCTTTTTCAAGGTTGAAAAAAACGGCAAGACAGTGTTGTTTGCGGATAAAGGCTTCTCGGACAGTATTTTCCAGTCGGACAAGGTGATCAGTAGTTGTTTACACAAGTTTTTTCGCAGTGACACTGGTGGATGCCAAGAAGCTTCTGGAATTCAAGAACAAACATGAGCCTTATATTCAAATGCTTTCAGAACATTTTGCAAGACAGCTCGTCAGGGCCATTGGCTTATAACTGCTTGGACAGTCTGGAGACTTCCCAGGCTTCAAGAGTGGTACTATAATAGCTTTCTTCTAGTATTCTGGTATTGTTCCAGATATCCATATTTTGTTAAAGAGTTTCAATAATGTGTGGACTTAGGATTGAGATAAATGAGCCAGCATTTCATAGTGTGTTTCATCTGATCCTGGTGCAGCATGTTTGCCAGCAGACAGCACTCTATTTCTTCAAATGTAATTAAACAGTTGAAAAGTTCATTTGCGTCGCCAGTTGTTGGAAGTCTTCGTTTTTTGGCTGTCATTCTAAACTTTAAAAAAGAATGTGTATAGTGTGCCGAACTAGAGACTGCAATGAAATGTTCCTCCAATATGTTTGCTTGTTCTTCTATGCTCGTTTATGTACTGGGAGTTGTTAAAAGTGAAATTGTGAAAGGAGAGTATTTGTCATCGAATTTATTAACCTACTCCCACATTTTTTTAGACATGGTTGCGCTATTTATTGAAGACAACTTTACCATGAAGCTTTTTCGATATTGCAGCAAATGTATTGTGCTTTAGCTCTGGTCTTTTTGAAAGTTGTAAGGTTTTCATGTGTAAGATATCTCCAGAATACTCACCAGGCTCTATTTTGTTCTCCTTTGGCTTCTTTGCACTCTTGCGTGCACTACTATTTATGGTTTCGCTGTACAGCTCCCAAGGACTGCGGGATAGCCAGGAGCGCTGCAGCGATAATACAAGTGGTAATCTTTCCATTCAGCTCATCTACACAGAGATTTTCTGAAAATACTTTTTCAAGGTTGGCTTTGTTCTGGAATAGTGGCCTACCATAATTTGTCCCTTCTTTTGAGCTCAAGAGAGCTTTGCCGCTGCTGCAGCGGAGGCTGGTTTGTCTTGCAGTTTTTTCAGCATGTTCGCTATGAATCACACGATATTGGGGAAAGCTTGGGGGGTGAAATCAGTACGCCCCCAGGGAGGCGATTGGTTGTATGTTTAGAATGCCATAAAAGGAATATGTTTTTCAGCCCAAGTGGCAGCCATCCACCGTGTAGTCCAACAAGGTGACGGAACAGGAACTTGCAAGGCAGTCCTGCCATCGCTAGCCAAACAACCCAACTATAGGGACTGGGCGCCCGTTGTATGGCGCCACCGTTGCCTCGGCAGAACAGCGCCGCCCGCGGAGTGGCGTGGCAGCTGAGCGGCGCAGTCGTTTCCGTTCTGCGAGGCGTTTTTGAGCATCTCCCTACCCGTCGTTTTGCGGTGTGGCTTTGAGAGCTTTGAGCTGCTTTGAGCAATCGCAAGGAGCATTTTTCAACCGGAAAATCTTGAAAAAGGAAAGGGCCGTCCTCAACAGAGCGTGCATTTTTTTGTTTTGTTTTTTTTTAACTGCCCGGCGCATGGTATTTCTGTTATATGCTCGAAAATGCCGCGCGTGTGATTTCACCATGCGCTAGGAACACCTTCGTTAGGCGCTTGTAAAGACGACTTCGAAGACGGGAATTGCGCCTGCACTGCGCGTTCACTGTGCGTCTAGTCGAAAACCGCCTGAAGATCAAATACTGCCGAGCCGTGTAGCCGCGCCGCCGTAGTAGTGGTAGTTGTAATGGTCAATGTTCATGTAAAATGAAAAAGATGCTGCACCTGTCTTTTTTGGTAATAGCTAGGCTAAAACGATTCAGAGTAGAATAATAGCAAATGATATTTCAGTTTCAACCTTGCAACGAGAGCTGGAAAGGAGAAAAATAAACAAGCAAGGCAAAAGTAGGATCCTATTTATGGTTGGAAAAGCAAACACACATATACTTCGACTTCCTGCACAATTACGCTACAACAGCTCACTGAGCTCGGCCGTTAGACTATCAAACTTAATCATAATTTATTTATTTATTTATTTCATAAATACTGCCAACTGCCCTTTGGCGGTCAAGGCAGGAGTGCACAAAGAAAAAAAGAAAAAAAAAATTACAAAGTAGTAACAACCAAATAACAGCAGCACAGGGCGATTACAGTACGAGAACAAAATTCAACAAGACCAACGGGAAGCAAAAAAGTACAGGCAAATCATCCGACGTCAAACAGACTAAGTGAACAGAATAAAAACAAGGAAATCGAAATACACTGTGTACTAGACGCGCTACTGCGATACATGAGCCGAAACAGCAGACAAGAAAGATTCTGAAGATACCAGGTTGGTGATATCGCTTGGCAGTCGGTTCCATTCGGAAATGGTGCGTGGAAAGAAGGAACAAGAATATGCTTTTGTTCGGCATCGTGGCATCAAGATAGTCCGTTCGTGTTTGTTACGGGTGGGGCGTGTTGTGTTGTATTGCATGTAACTCTGAAAATTCAGTTTTGTTTTATTATGCTTGATATTGAACAACATTTTTAGTCGGTGCTGCTTTCGACGGGATTCAAGCGTGGGAAGCCCAGATCTGTTGAGCAAATCAGATACCGAGACCTGCCGACCATAAGCATGGTAAATAAACCGGAGTGCTTTCCTCTGTACGCCTTCAAGAATTTTTATATCCGTTTTTGTGTGCGGATCCCATACAGCGTCAACGTATTCGAGCACTGGACGCACAAGTGATGTGTATGCTGTCAGTTTAGTTTTGCTCGTGCAATGCTTTAGGCGGTGCTTTAAAAACCGAAGTTTTTTGGACGCTGCTGAGACAATGGACTGGATGTGCGCGCTCCAGTTCAGGTTGGATGTCATGGTTACCCCAAGATATTTCACCTGAGTCACTGAGTTGATCGGAAGGCCATTGATTTTGTATGTGCATTGGAGCGGTTGTTTCTTTCGTGTTACTGTCATTTTTCCGCATTTTGAACTGTTTATACCCATTTGCCAAGTACAACACCAGCTAGAAACTGCTGTTAAGTAGTCAGCTAGGAGTGCCTGGTCTTCGACTGATGTGATACTATGGTATATAACACAGTCGTCGGCAAAGAACCGACAGCGTATGCGTGAGTTGAAGGACAGGTCGTTCAAATAAATAAGGAAGAGAAGCGGCCCAAGGACTGAGCCCTGGGGAACTCCTGAAAGTACTGGCGCTTTTGTGGAATGAGATTCAGATATCTGAACAAACTGATGCCGCTGTGTAAGGTAGGAATCTAACCATTGTACTACTTGCCGATTATTTAACCACCACCTTATTTTTAACAAAAGATTGCCATGCGAAACCCGGTCAAACGCTTTTTCGAAGTCAATGAAAATTAAATCTACCTGTCCATTATTGTCTAGTGACATCATAATTTCATTTGTAATATGAATAAGCTGCGTCACTGTCGACAAGCCTTGCCGAAACCCGTGCTGGCTTTCAATAAAAAAACCGCTTCCCTCTAGGAATGAACTTATGCGCTTGAAAATAAAATGTTCTAATACCTTACTGGACGTACATAACAAAGAAATTGGCCTGTAATTCTTCACGCAAAGCTTGTCTCCTGATTTGTGAATGGGTATCACCTTTGCTGTTTTCCAATCGTTTGGAATTTCTCCTGTCCTGAGACTTTCAGTAAAAATAATGACAAGGTATTTAGCGCACCACTCAGCATATCTGTACAGAAAAGCGTTAGGGATATCGTCTGGTCCAGAGGATTTTTTTGTGTTCAACTCCAATAGAGCCGAAACAATACCCTCCTCGTTAATAATTAGGTCTGGCAGATTGAAATGGCTAGTTCGAGATTCGGAGACTGAGTTGCTGTTACTCAGGAATACAGAAGAAAAGTGCTCATTGAAGGCAGTCGCTAAGCAGAGGGAGTGGGTAACAACTGTGTTGTTAAGGAGAAGTTTGTTAACAGGGTCTTTTTTCTGTGACAGATGCCTCCAGAACTTTTGGGGGTCAGTTTTTAGAAAATTGTGCATCTTGACATTAAAAAAGTGGTACCGTGAAGATTTTATTTTTGAACGCAGTTCAGCCCGAAGAGCCGGCAAAGCACCACCAACTTTATTACTTGACCTTGATAAGCGCTTCACGCGACGTTTTAACTGTATGATCTCGCGTGTTATCCAGGGACATGCCATTTTCAGCTTCTTATGTTTAAGCAGCACGTACTTGTTGATACATTGATGAACCGTACTTTTGAATTCTAACCACAAGTCGTTCACACTTGTACGCCCATCAGTGTATTTTTTTGCAAAGGATTCATACGTAAGTTCAAGCTGGTCCAGAACGCTTTCATCCTGAGCATTGTTAAAGTCGCGAAACACTTTTCCTGCCTGATGAACAATTACTGGTCGCAGCAATTCGCTTTTAAAGAGCACCGCTTCATGATCTGATATTCCGGGAAAGACATCTGTCGAAAAGCCCAATTGACTAACAGGGTCCGATATAAATACTAGGTCAAGAAGAGAACTGGTATTTTCTGTAATGCGCGTAGGTTTCTGAACAACCTGGTTTAAGTTATAGTTGAAAGCAATGGTGAGCAAAGCATCCGAGTTAGCACACAAAATAGCACACACATAATATAAGTCAAATGAGTAATACCACCTTAGCATCATTTTTACATTTACGACAATGCTCTTGTTGAACACGTCGGAGCTGCTACATTAATTTACTTAGAAAAAATTATACTATAAATACTTTTCTCTCGACATGCTGCAGAGGTTGTGAAAAGAAAAAAAAATTAATTTCCTGCTATCAGCGGCCCTATTTTTTCGGACACCTGCTATGATAGAGACCTTGGTAGTATTTGGCTTTTGCTTATTTAGGCGTTCTCTCAGCGCCGGAAGTTTAATGAGATTGACAGCAACTGCCTTGAACATTTGAAGGCAGTAGTCCAATACCGTCAAACTGTTAAATACAAAAAAAAAAAAAAAACACGCACACAGTGTGATGTGTTGTAAGATAAGCCACCGACAACTAAGAGAGTGTTCTATTGTTAAACGAATCCCTCTGATGGCTGGTTCTCTAAGGTGTTCTACTTTCTCAGCGTACCACGAACTTGCGGGGCCGATACCAGACCTCGATACCTGATGAGTGTGAGGGGACAAGACCATGTAGGTAGTTTTCTGTTTGCATGTAAAGGAATCCGGATAACTGAAAGCCATTCCTTTTACAACTTTGTCACTGCAGCTTGCCGGACTGCCGCTAAATCTGTTTACATTGGCGATAGAAGCAATTTCTGAGAGAGGTAAAACGGTCTTGTCTTACTACGCCACAATCAGGAAATCTCACGTTCACTAAAGCGCCAATGAGAAACACATGTATTTAGGTGGGCCAGGAAATGGCCGCTGTTGAGAAAATACTTAAACCCGTGTCAGGTGCAACGTGAATGCGAAAAAAAAAATTGCTACACGGCCTTCGAAAAAACAAAAATGCTACGTTTATGCTCGTTTCCACAAATTAAATTGTATTTTTGTTTTCTTGTTCGACTTTTATATGAAGCCGATAGCAGATTTTGTGACCATGCGGTATTGATTGAGCTGTGAAATGAGTGATTTTATTAGGCGAAATGGACATGCCACAAACAAATGTTAACAAATTCTAAGAGTATCAACCCAGAGCTCTCAGCGCATTTTCATTGGTTGACAAACGAAAAGAGGAAAAATGACAAGATCATGGTAATAGGAATTATGTCTCCTATATCTGCTCTTTCTGTTAAGAGAAAAAAGTAAATTATCTATAACTATGTCAGCGAAACTAGCTGCACAAACATTGTCTCTCTGCCCATCACTGAAGATCGTAACACAGCCCGAACGACGATGGTGGAGCTGCCTTTTCTTTTTCCGTGCTGGGGTTTTCTTGTACACAGGCGGGGAAATGCTAGCGTTGTAACTTACGCTGTTGGGTTCCTTCGATTTCCAATTATCAATAAAGTGACTACAGATGAAGGAGTGCGGCTTCGACTCAGAGACTCTCATGCCGTCACTCCTGGGGAGCAGAAGGCACAAGGCATCCGGTAGCAAGCGGAATTTTAAAAATTCGGCACTTTCCATGACCGCACAGTAACATTATACGTAGATTTCTGCCTCTGCCTTTCAAAGAACCATGCTTAGGTCGCCTGCCACTCATGCTTGAGTGGAAACTCGTTGAGATGAATCGACTTAAAAGCGCCCGACAAGTTTGCGTAACTTCAAGTGCCACCAACAACGCACCACGTTTCGCCAGCCTTGTTTGGCCAGACTTCGTTTCACTGGACATATTCACACAACTAGCTCAACTTTCTGCTCTCTTGAGGATACATTCACGCACATCATCTAAACATTAGGATTTCCAATTTCCACACAAACCAACGACAAACAGCACGCTCCAATGCGCCGTCTGGGGCTGGCGCATTCCAGCGATTGAGCGATGCGCCGAGAGGCGGCGCCACCAGTTCAGCTGTCCGGTCCCTATAACCAAATATGGCGTAACATAGACTGATTAGCTAAAGACAGATATTCATTAATTTGGGGATGCAGCTTTTCAATGAAGCAAAGAAAGAATTGTTGAAAAAGTCAGTAGACTATCCCTTCAAACCTTAGCTTTTGGATCTTGCTTGTCCATTTTGTGCTCATGCTTCTCCTGTAATGGTACTTGTGCACCTTTCCCGCCCACATTGCTTCTTACATTTCGGACAGTCTCTGCTCGTACTTCACTTTGAAAATTCACTCTCTCACCTCAAACGATGTCCAGCCTATGTAGCCTGGATGTCCTGATTTGGTTTGTTTCCATGGGCTCCCAGGGCTAACCTGGCCACCCGTATATGACTGATTTCCAGGCTTTATTGTACTTCCGATTTCATGCACAGGACAGCATTTACAAAAGTGAGGCCTGGTACCACAGTTCCTTACACCTCTATCGCATACCCATTGTAGGCATACCACCAGTAATATCCATTGCCAGACTGGATTGCCAATCAGCAGCAAAGATAGGCAATGGCTTCATTATCATGTGACATATTGCTAAGGAATATTGTCTTAATGGTTACTGCTTAGCAAAACAGAAGTGACCTCTCTACGCTTAGGGCAAATGACTGCAATATGCAAAAGTGGAGTCACCATCACAGGGACAGGTACCCATTAAAGCAAGTCATCGAGTAGCTTTGACACCCTGGAAGGCACTGGTCGCAACACAGAGCGCAGCACACAGCTCGGTGACGTCGCCGGCGAACCTGAGGAGCGGACGACTTTTGCACCCACCATGTCTTCAACACCGCAGGTGTCGTCGCTACACACCCCGTTGTCCTCCTCGTCTTCCGAGCTCCAAAAGCTCCATGTGGGATCCTCGGCCGCGCCTTTTTCACAGGGGACGCCGAGAAGGGCTGACACATCCAGACCACGCACACTAACGTTAGCACGCACCGCCTGCGGCTTCAGATACCTTATTAGGTCACGCACTTCGACCAAGGAAGCGTGCGTAGAATAACACAGTCGGTAGCAGTTGTCGCTGAGCCTCTCCATCAAAAGGCTCGGCGCGACGCGGTGCGCGAACCACATGGCCGACAGTTTGACTGTCACGCAATTCGCTCCTAAGTCGCAATGGCAGTCCGCATGGATCGGTGTCCCACGGGCGTTTGTCGTCAGAGTATCCAGCACATCGGCGACGCCCGCGTAACGCGCGAACTGACTCCCCGTCACGTGGACCTTGACGCCGAAGGCTATGCAAAGCGACTCGAACAGGGTCTCGTAGCCCAGCTGCGCGCCGGGCAGGGCGAGTCGCAGGCGGCAACCGGCCCTGAACCTGGGCTCGAAGAAGGCGACCAAGGCCTCCTCACTGTCTCTTCGGGTCGGAACGTACGCAGCGTCCGGGTGGCAAAACGTCGTGTCGACGTATGCTGCCCTGATAGGCTTTACGCTGCCGTCGCCGCTGTAGTGAAGCGGTGCCAAAGTCGATGTATGGCCGACGTCAAATCTGAAGTCACCTGTGTAGAGGACGACTCCGCGTCGGCCCTCGAAAAGAAACATCACTGAGCCGGCGCAGTGGCCGGCTGAAATCGCTGTGACGACGACGTCGTAACCATTGGCGCACTCGCCGTTCGTAGGCACGGTCAGCGTCCGAGGCGAATCGAGCGGCAACGCCGACAGGTGCCTGCGCAGCCAAGCGTACTTCGGCTCGTTGACCAGAAGTCGGCAGGACAACTCAGACGCATAGAGCTTTATGTCACTCCTGCTCCGAAGCAGGTTCCGGAAGGCCTTGCCACCGAGTCCGTGCATGTGGTCACGGTGGCAGTGGGACAGAAAGAAGGCAGTAGAATTAACATTGCCGCCATCAAAACGATCGATGGACACCCGCTCGTACTCCACCAGCGTGCCGCGGAAGGTACTCATGTCAGCTACCAAAGTGACCGAAGTTCTGGCAAGAACATACTCTACCTACTATCGTGGCTGACCGAAGAAATGCTGCACAATGTGAACAAGCCACTGACATCGCTGCTTCGCGACTAAAAAAAAAAACGCGTTAGTGACCCTTTATAGCGCTAGCGCATGGGCGCTGCCATATTTGATCATGTGACTTATCGCCGGCCTTCGGAGCGGTCTTGCTTCGGAGAGCCGGCTCCGTGAACTGCGCATGCGCGCCCAGGACCAAAGTGGAAAGGAGGATGCGTTGATCATTTTTTGGTGAACGTCTTGTATCCCGCTCCGACATCATGTTGCATGGCACACTACATTCCCCTTCAAGTACTGCATGTCTGACGACTTGCGGGACAGTTCACAGCACGATAAATTGACTGCGCGCAGTTGCAGACGGCAATACGCCACCGGCGCTGTCGCTAGCAGACGCTCCGGAGCTGGAGGCGGCCGCGGTGGGTATCACGCTGTCGTCTGCTGCAATGCGCGAATCTCGTTCGGTTCATATTGTCGTATGGCGTTTGACAGCTGCTTTTTAAATGTAATTCTGTCTAGCACGTATCACTGGAGCGACAGTATTATCAAGCTTATTTACCCTATGCGGCAGCATATCAGACTGTAAGCAAAACTGCGCGATTCGCTACACCCAGCTTGCCTTTGGCGGTGTCTGGATTCATAACACAGGTTATTCGGGGAGTTTTAAAAGTAGACTGCCTCCGCAATGACGCGCCATACTTTATCACACACTTCTTCAAAGCGCTGGTCAACGTTTAACGACCGGCCACCACGTCTGATGCTCTGCGAAATGAGAAAAATGTTCCGGTAAGTTGTCTTTACATGTATTTCTACGGGTCGCCCTCCCAATTTGCACCCCCATACGTTTCGCGGTATTTTAAAAATACTTCGCCTCGTAATGAGATTTCATACTTTCGTGATCTGTTCTAGGATGTTCATAGTTGCTTTGTACCGAATAACGACATCATAGGTGCCCTGTGAAATGAGAAAACTGCTTAGAAATATTTCGGTTACATGTATTCCTATGGCTGTGCTACAAAAGTGATGTTCCACTTATGCGCTAGTCGCTCCTTTTGGCCCTGAAGCTTTCTGCAACTGACTTCGCCGAGATGGTGCTTTGTTGTTTTGGATGAAAGGGCTGGTCACTCCCGAATGTAAGTAAACAGTGCGCGAACATCACTTTTAGATGTTATTGCTGGATGGGGAAGTGTTTTAATACAGTTGCAACCTACTGCGCACTTTGTTCGCCCTGGCGTGAAGTTTCAAGCACGGAGTGGTTACAAGCGTGAGGCGATACCTGCCACGGGACATGTTTATTCTCGTTGACGAGCGTACCACAAAGGCCCCGAAACGAGTGCCTCGCGGCTCTCTCTTCTATCTGCGTTTCTTATTACGAGTGTTTGGTAATATTTTAGAGGAAACCCTCAAGGCAGAGCGGAGTTCTGGAATGAGAGTAATCATTACGTTCACCCGTGCGCAGCCGCACGGCGACAAAAGAAAGCTCACAGATTTCGCGGTTAAAGAAAAAATTAGTCTTTAGGTGTAAATCGTGAATTATATGTAGGTTCATAGTTGTGGTTAAACGGAATGTGAATAAAGCATAATGCCAGAACTACTAGGGCCGGTGGTGCGTGACTTTGGCTTTGCAGTGGTGCGTGACTTTGCTATTTTTCATTGTTTTTGTTTTGTAGATGTGACCTGCCCACGTAGCGAATTGGTGCCGAAATAATGCTAGGCTGAAAATTCAATGATATTACTTTTGCATAATATTGACTCGTTTCCTTTGGCTTGCAGAGTGATTAAACATGTATGGCACAGTATGTTGCACTGTGTAGTAGAAGAGTACCACAAAGTTTAAAAAAACCTGTTAGATTTGCTGGCTTCACTCATATTCTGTACTTAAATCCTTATCTTTTTGCATGGACTGTAGTGAGATGATGCCATGCATTGGTGCAGCCTTGACAAACATATGTTATAGCTCACAGAGCCCAATGCTGAGCCAGATATGAGGGCTAGCATCCATGGAGCAACAGGTCCTTGAATTGTGAGCAGACCACTCTTTCTTACTCCTTTGGATCCCTGGTTTTTCAGATATGCTATCAATGCCCTGCTGCATGATTTGTCAATGAACACAGGAACAACGGCGCAACGACACTAGCACAACGAGAGAACCCGCAATCACATGTACGCTATCAGCCATCATTATGAAAACAAGGAGCCAAACTCTTCCTTCACACCTAAGCAGATAACACATCGCTATCTCGCACAACCCGTCTATCATCCATGCATAAGGCTAATAAACAATGAAAATTTTTCCTTTCCAATAAATAAAAAATTACCAAATAAGCCAAAGCAGTGTCCACCCCAACACTCCTGAAGTGGCGCATGAAATTTTAGCGGCTTTTTTGACCAAAAAAAAAAAAGGGGGCAGCAGAAGTGTTGTCACGACGCATGATTCCGTTCTCTCAATGGAAGGGTAGTAACTCTAGTAGGGTCCTCTAAGCAGCGTCACCTGGCTACAAACAGCGGAAATATTGTCAAAATGAATAAGAGCACATTTAAAGCCTGCCGTTCCCGTTGTTCTAAGAAAAAACAAAACAAAAAAAAGCTTCTATGGCGCAATGGATTAACACTACTTACCTGAGCACTGGTATGTCTATTCAAATCCTCCAAGTGCAGTTTTTTATGATTTCCAAGGTTAAAATAAGCTACCAACATCTTTCATGGGCTGTTTTCCCCTTTAGATTGCATTGATCCTTAATATCCGCAAAACCACTCGTGAACGCAGCCAGGAGGTCACAGTATAAAATGGTTACACTGTACAATTACCTTCACCGTAATCATTTCCTGCCTTCATTGAGTGTATGTTACCTTTAGGTTGTGCTCAAAGACACCGCTCAGCAACAATTGCCATTTAACTTGCAGATCCGACAACCGGTGGAGAGAAAGAAGTTGTGGTACCCTACCGTTGAGGAAATGGAATTGCACGTCGGCGACACACTCACTAGCTATGCACAGAAATGAAGTATCTTGATGCAATTTTCTGTATTGTTGTGAGGGTTGTGTGGCAGCTCTGTTTTCCTTTGTGTTTAGGTGTGTGTGTGGCTCGTGACTGCTTCTAGTCTTGATGTGTGACTGTACTTTTGCTGTGTTTGTTTGGCCTTGTTTCTTTGGGTGGACACTGCTTTGGCTAAGACATTTGGTATCTTTTCATTTTCAGAAATGTAAAAATTTCATTGTTGATTACTTGAACCCAGGTGAAAATTTTGTGCTGGTTTCCTGCTGGGATCCTGCTGGTTCCAGCAGTGCTGGGTTATTAGCACATTCCCAGCAGCTGCTGGAACCAGCAGCTGCTGGTTCCAGCAGCTGCTGGGAATGTGCTAATAACCCAGCACTGCTGGAACCAGTAGTTGCTGGGACCAGTAGCTGCTGGGACCAGCAGCCACTGGGACCAGCGGCTATTGGAACCATTGGCTGCTAGGTTTCAACCGAGGGCTGCATATAGTCAGAATTTGGTGGATTGGTTCTCTGGGGGCTTGTCAGCCTACGAGAATTTGGTGCAGCGACTGCCTTGGACTGCACAAAGAAAATAATGGCAACAGCAGAGGTTTCAGTCATGACTCATAGTTTAATTTTATTTTCCATGCCCGTATAAATTCTGCAATCTGCATGGACACATTTTCCCTTCGAGACTGTGGTACTGCAGCAGGTGTGCTCCAGCTCCAACTCGGATGGTGCCATGAAGGCAGCTGCATGAAAAAAAAAAAAACAGACCAGAAAAATATGCTACCAAAACCATGCTACTGCACATAAAATATGAATAATGGAAATTGAAAGCATCTACCCAAGAACCACATATTTGGTGCAAATCCACATGAGAACTGGTCAAGTGTGATGCAAACCACGTTTAGAGAAAATTTTTAATGAGCAGTGCTTCTACTAATGTGTGGATGGCTAGCTTTTGCATGTGCCTGTGCAGACTGCACCAATGCCCACACGCACTCATGGTGTTTCATTCATTCAACCATGAGAACGCCACTCCTAGGAAAGTGTCTGCATTGCTTTAGGCAGATGCAACGTAACAACTGGTGTGGTATTACCAGAAAGGTTAGATGAAATGAGGGGCTCGTTATGTTACAATTTAAAGGAGCAAACAGTCTAGAAGTCCAAGGTAAACATTGGGGATAATTTTTCTTTTTAGTTTTGTTGTCCATGTTAACAAGAATGAGTGTTAAGATGATTTAGGGAGAAAGAATATTATATGAAAAGTGGAAGGAAAAACAATGCCGCTTTTCATGCAATATTATTTCTCCCTAAATCATCATAAGACTCATTCTTGTTAATAAAAACAAACCTAAAAAAAATTATCCCCAACGTTTACATTGGAATCGTAGACTGTTCGCTCCTTTAAATTAAATCAGAGAGGTTAGAGGTATACCCATTGCTAGCCAGACATGACTGTTTAGCGGCATATTCTTTTAACCTTGTTTGGTATGCCACTCGTCATACACCCATACCCTGCAAATGGATTGGCATGGAAAGACAGTCAAGTTAGTCTATTTGCAACGAACCGTATCGAATGTGTGTTAACTTGCGATTAGACGTTCTTTGAATCCTTGGCTGTTCACCATTGTTCGTACAAAGCGAAAAACAATCGGGCGACAAAGATATTTTACTTGCCGAAAATAGCACCAATGATACTTCGGCAAAATGATGTGGCCTATTTTAAACTAGGGACGACAAAATTACCAGCTCACTTACTAGTCAATTACTAGTCACTCGACTAGTAAGCAGCTCTCATCACTACCGAACTGCGCTGGCAGTGGTGCGCGCTTGAGTCACTGTTCCCGCTTGCTTCACTGTTCTTTTCCTCCGTGCCTATAACAAGCTCTCGCCAATCCACTAGACGTTACACAACGCAAGAACTACAAAAAAAAAAAAAAAAAAAAAAATGAGATGCACTTTTTTACTTACCAAACACACGCAGGTCCTAGGCCTTGCAGATGTCACATCACATTTCTCAGTCTTGACAGAAGTTGTCACACCACCTTGACCGGTTCAAACTTACGTAGATATTTCAGATAAAATGCCTTAAATAATTCATACTGACGACGACGTTTAAATATTGTAAAACGCACAAAATACTCCTGCATTCGCAAACACGAGCCGGCACAGAACAGCTCACTACGTAAATGTCTAAACTTCGGAACGGCTTCTTTTGGCTTGTTGAGCTTCAACCGGAGACTGGTTACGATAGTGTCGTAAGCGCTGAAAATGCGCGTTTGTCAAACGTTACAAAAAAATACTCCTCAAATATTTCAAATTGTGCTAATATTACTATTTGTATACCATCTTACACGTAATTGTATTCGCTCTGCTTTGATCGTTGCACCAGATCGTTCGAAGGCGCGTCGTCTGCTACGCTAGCAGATGATGAAGGTGACAGCAGTAACAGCCTCGTGCATTACGCCGTGATAAACAAATTCGTAAAGATCAGATAACATTTTTTGCATCTTTGATGTTTGCAATAGCTCATAGCAGTAAAACACTGCGGCTACCGGCCGAAAAAAAAAAAAAAAAGCATAGCTTCTTTAAAAAGGTGTCTTTCGCAGCTACGGTGATATTTTGATCACGGAGCAGAAACATGGTGTAAAAACGGGTATATACTTTCCGTGCTACGTTTTTGTAGAATCAATGAGCTCGCGATAGGGTAATGCAACAAGTTCTCACGTGCGTAAATGAACTCCATTACATGCGTTTGTAAACTTAGGTGGGTTACTTGCTGGTTCCAGTAGCATTCCAGGAGGGAACCAGCAAAATTCTAAAACCAGCAACGAAAACCAGCAAGCATCCTGCTGGAACCAGCAAAGCCAGCAGGTTGCCTGTTGAGACCAGCAGACGCTCACTGCTGGAACCAGCACAGCCAGCAGGTCGCCTGCTGGGACCAGTGGAAAACCAGCAGGCCGCCTGCTGGGACCAGTGGAAAACCAGCAAGCACCCTGCTGGAACCAGTACAACCAGCAAAAATCCAGCAGGCTGCCTGCTGGTTCCAGCACAAACCAGCAGCTTCCAGCAAGAAACCAGCAGAAAATTTCCACCTGGGAACCGGCCTATTAAAAGGAGAAAAAAAATGTGTAAAGTGAGGGCGTGTAAAGGGTGCAAATAAAATCAAGGATAAAATGAGAGATGAAGGCAACCTCCCTGCATGGAAGGAAAACAGAGGCTGTGCTCATGCATTCATCCTCGAGGTTTGCGATAGTGGTGGCTTCTACTACTCCGTGCGTGAGCTTCTTTTTGGCACTTTTTCAGAATGGTTGTTTATTCGAAAACGGGTACATTTTGCATTTTTGTCACATTTGCAATGTTCACTGCAGATTTCTAAACAGGGAGCATTTAATGTCATTGCTGTGCTTTGTTAGTCTTTTATTATAGATATGGCAAAGGGAAACACTGGTTGTACTATATGACACAAGAATCCCATCGTAGCATGCACAGGAATCGTCATATACTCCATCCACTATCTTTTGGCAAGCATACATTGGCCAATCTAGCCAAACTATCAATAGAGACTAATTTATAGAGTGCAGCAATGATGTTAAAGTTTTACAGCCCACAAACCTTCCAGTGCACTGTCACAAATGTGACAGCAATGGAAAATGTTCCCCAGTTTTTGAGCAAACACCATTCTGAACGAATGCCATAATAAGCTCACACGCAAAATAGTGGAAGCAGCCATGATCGTGAAGCTTAAGGATAATGCGCCAGCACAGCCTGTGTTCCTCTCAAGCACATAAATTGCATTCATCTGTGTTTTATCTCATTTTATCCCTGATTTTATTTGCACCCTTTGCATGCCCTCATTTTATAGATCCCTTTTTTCCTTTTAAGTCTGGTTCAGTGCTTGTTTATCCTGTGTGCTTCTCCATGCTCTGTTCTCATCCTGCTATGTGCTACATAAACTGATTGAAAACCAATGAGCTCCTCAATCGGTTCATCAATGAATCTTTCATACCGAGTAATTTTGACAAAGACCATCCCAAGCAACCACCGACGTCCGTTGTACGTCCGAACTAGAGCCGAACGTCCTTTTCCGAAATTGTACGTCCGTCGGACATACGTACAACCTCCGGTTTCGGACATCCGTATTCGTACGTCCGTCGGAGGTACAGACTAAGTCCGTTTTTGTATATCCGCATGAGAGACGAGGTGTACGTCCGATGTACGTACGGACGAGTATGTTTCCAGGACATATATTTCCTTGCTGACAAAATTCTGTTTCAACATTCACACTTGTCTTCAATGCTCGAGATGTGTCCTGCCTGGTCAAAAAAAAAAAGAAAAAACATTGGGGCCAATTGGGACCTGCAAATGGTTACATCTGGACCCAATATTGGACACCACATCTCCAATGGATTATTCCAGTTGGATTAACCAAATGGTTCTGCAAATACCAATTGGGCATTCCAAATGTTCCAATTGCGTGTAAAATTCCATTCGGATTTTCCAAATGGTGCTCAAAATTCCAATAGGAAATCCAATTAGGTTTGCAACTTCCATTCGGCCCCTGAGATAGCGAATTGTATTATATACCAAATGATTAGCTGGTTGGCCTAAAAAACTCTGGCGCATACACAGCATGGGGCGATTGTCATTAATTTATCAGCTTTCATGCCGCAATTCGTTGTATCCGTTGGTAGCGGCGGTCGTGATCTTCAATTGTTGCTCTAGTTGAGCCTTAACGTATGTACTACATGTACCACCTGCGCGGCTTCGCCATCCACGATGGTCCACGACCACGTCTTGGCGAACGAAAGCGCCGGATTACCTTGCACTGTGGGTCTTTACAAAAATAGTTTTTTTGCTGCTTGAAATCCCCGCCAGTCCCCGCCGGCCGGCGGCCGTACTGTTTGGTTGAAAGTTGCGTATTTCATCGCAGTGTGTGTGTGTGTGTGTGTGTGTGTGTGTGTGTGTGTGTGTGTGTGTGTGTGTGTGTGTGTGTGTGTGTGTGTGTGTGGGAGGGGGGGGGGGAATGGTAGGTTTCGCTTGAATATCCTCACAAGAAAGGGTACCTATTTAAAGAAACTAACAATATTCAGTAAAAATATAGTGTTAACTTATTACGGCCAATTCATTTCAGCGCATGAATGTTTCTGCCGTAGTTTCGTACCAGGTGTTTCTGTGCCGCCATTGCCGGCTGTCGTCCTACTGCCGCGGCTCGCGGCAGCAGTTTTTTTTTTTTTTCGTTCTGTGCGGGTGCACGCAACTATGCTCTTATGCCTTCACCCATCCGCGTGCGCTGCAAGGACAACGATTGCGCAGTTGTGCCAGTTTCCAGTGTGAAAGGATTATCCCCTTGGAGCAACAGTGGCTCACGACGATAACACATCAGGACGGACGACTCCGGCGAAAGCGACCGCGTTTGAAAGTGAGTACTGCGATCGAGCTTCGTGAAAATCTGCGGAGCGAAAATTGTATGAATGTGTAACAGCGCAGTGAACCTACTGACACATTTCAACGCGAGAGCATTAAGGAGCTAGTTACACCGAAAACCAGGAGTAATCGGCGCGGTGGCGTCCGTGTATGTCGAGTGAGTTGGCTCTCCCTCTCCTCTACGCAAACTAGGAAATTGCTGGAGGTGCTATCGCGTTCCACTCTTGCAATCTTGCGAAGCTTATAACCAACCTCCTTGTTTTCGTCAACCAAGGCGCTGGGTAAACAGTCGGTCGTCAAAGAATTTTTTTTTTTTTTTTTTTTTAATATGCTTGCCTTCGCAAGTGGCATGCTCTGCATTTTTCAATGCAAGTTGCAGGTTGCGAGGGCACAGTCTGCGCTGCAGTGCATTACAGTGATAAAATGCATAACAGCTCCTGTACAATGCGATAAGCGATAATCGCCCAAGCTCGCGAGCTTGAAAGTTGTGCACCACTACAAAAAAAAAAAAAAAAAAGCATTTCAGATAGCGAGTGGCCTTTTCTGTGCTTGAAATTATTGAAGCGCGTTATCAGCTTATTTTAATTTAGGTATGGCCTGTATGATACTGCCTTCTGAACTGTTTAGCTTATTTAGCTTTATCCTTGAAGCATTGCAGATGAATCTATGTGATATTCGAAAGATAGCGGGTGCGATATAACTGGCGTGAACTAAGGGAAAGGAGGGCAGAACCTCGCTGATATTTGAGACTGCTTGTAACAAGTGTTGTAGGGCAGGTACAATATGAGAAATACTCAATTTTCTTGTTATTGGTCTCCAGAAAACCTCGAGTCGAGGATTATGCTGTGCATGAGCTACAGGCTATTTACTAACCTGTTTCTTTTTTTCTTTTTGCAGAAAGCTGGTTGCTTCCACTTCATCACGGAAGATGTGCGCTTCAAGTTTTACGTCATATTGATGAAGTAGACATTTTACTATAAAATAAGCCTGTTGTACTTTAAGCTGCTTTTCTATTTTATTGCCTCGTGGGAGCGAAAAAAGCATGCATGCAGCATATATGCGAATATGCGAGAAAGATCCGGGAACGGACGTCCGAAATGGACGTCCATTGGCCAGACAAACATGTCCATTTGGGCGCCCATCGGACGGCCGACGGACGTTCACTGGCTGTTCGCGGACGTCCATCGGCCATCCGGAACATCCGAAACGGATGGCCAGTGGCCGTCCGATGGATGTCGGTGGTTGCTTGGGATGTTTTGCTGCATAATGACATCAGCTGGTATGCTTCATGTGTGTGTTACATAAGTTGCTCTTACACTGATTCCTTGGCCATGTGCTGTGGAGGTGACTGCCCTGGGCTAGTGACAGTATAGCACCTGTTTTCAGCAGCAGAGTATAGTTAAGTTTGAATTGTTGTGCAGGTTTCTTTCCCTCACATAATCAGCACCTCGTTTTTGCTTTCTGCAGCATGCAATCGGAGGAATGTCCAGCTATAGTTCAGTGTACTTGTACCTAGTACCAAGACACTGAGTCACAGATTACTTGCATCTGTGTGGCAAGAAATGGACTGAATTTGTCACTTTTTATTAGGCTCTCAGAGTGGTCATATTGTCAAGTGCTTCGGGGCGTCAGGAAAGGAAGAAGAGGCTAGAGAGAAGACGAAGAAACGGAAGACACAGTGGTGTGCGCTGGTGCTCCTTGCGTGACTCGCAGCGCTTTAGACTACCAATAAACACCCCCGTTACGTACTGAGTACGTAACAGTTGTGGTGGAGTTTGCGGTGTAGATCAACACGGATCCCCGTTGTCTTCGACGAAGACGCCGGCTCGCTGGTTTGCCACCCCTACCATCTAACATGGCTCAAGACGGCGACGCTGACCGAACAACACCTGCGGTGAGCAACTGGCAGCACTACCGCGAGCCGCGCACATTTGGTGGAAAACCTGACGAGGACGTCGACGAGTGGCTAACCAACTACGAGCGGGTGAGCCGGTACAATATCGTTGGGACGCGACCGTTAAACTAGCGAAAGTAGTGTTCTTCTTGGAAGGCACTGCCCTAGTTTGGTTTGATAATCATGAAGACTCGCTTACCAGCTGGGATTGTTTCACAGAAGAGATAAAGGACTGCTTTGGCGACGGATCCGCGACGAAGAAACGCGCAGAACAAACGTTGATGCAGCGGGCCCAGGTACCTGGCGAGACATGCACCGCATATATCGAGGATATTGTGAAATTGTGCAAGGTGGTAAACCCTCGGATGTCCGAGGAAGATAAAGTGGGGCACTTGCTTAAAGGCATCGCTGTAGATGTCTATAATTTTCTTATCAGCAAAAACAATTTGAACTCTACAGCTGACTTCATCTAGCGGTCTATGATCTTGTGGTAGTAGGCCCCGCCGACGGCAATACCGGGAGATGTGTCCGGTCATGCCACAGCTATAACACACGGGTTGCTGGCGCCACCGGTCCGAGTAAATGCGGGCGGAAACTGGTTCTGGTTGGCGGTAGTAATCGGGACGGTATTGCTGACGAACCACCTGGCGTGTGTAGGTGGTTCTTCGGGCCATCCGTGGCTGTGAAGTGCTTAAATCGTTCTGTTGTCTGCCCCCGCCAAAGCATGATGCATTTAAAGCCGGAATCCAGGAAGTTGATGGGGTCGCGGGTTCTGCTTGCAGCGCGCAACCGTCATACTGGTACGCCCAACGTTTCTAATCATTTCGACACTGAATTTCATCCGACACAGCCGCACGGCACAGATACGAAACGGATCGCCTGCTTCGAACCGCAGCAATTGACGCCGCCAACCCAAAGACAGCGACTATCTCCGTCTCCTCGGCGCCGTTCTTCCCCTTCGGGAAACTAGAAGACGCGGCCGATGGGGGTGAGGTCGCCGGAAAATCAACGTTCCCAATACCTCTGCCTGTGTTTATGTTAAAGAACAAACTCGAAGTATCCATTGACGGCATCCCCACCATGGCACTAATTGACACTGACGCAACAGTCTCTGTTATGAGTTTAACATTCAAGAATCGATTAGGACAAAGTGATGTTTAGCGTGAATCAAGCTGTGGTATTCCGTGGTGTTGGCGGTGAATCGTTGGTGCCTTTGGGTGTGTGCTATATGCGAAAGTTGTGATTAGTGGCCAAGCGTTCCGAACCGAATTCACAGTGTTGCCTCGTTCCACGCATGAAGTAATTCTAGGTATAGACTTTTTGCAACAGTGTGGTGCAACGTTAGACTGCCGTAGTGGACAGATCTCGCTTAATGCTGCGTTGATGTCGGCCCTTGTAGAAACCTCGTCGCTCGATTTAGGAGCGTTTTCTGTGTCTGAAGATACAGTTGCACCTGTGAGGTCCGGAGAATTCATTCAAGTTATCTCATCTACGAATTTGAGCGAGAATTTCGACGCCGTAGTGGAACCTACAACGCTGGCCTGCGCAAAGAAGAGTGTCTTGGTGCCTCGTTGCATAGTTTCAGTCACCAGAGGCCACACCTTGCTGTGGACTGTTAACTATTCAGACGAGCCAGCCGTCTTGCCTCGTGGCATGAGGCTCGCTCATTACGAGGAAGGTGTGTCGAATTACGTGGCGGCACTAAGTAACCATGCTCCTGAAGAGAAAGCATTTCATGTTGCAGAGTCTCGAAATGATAAACACAGCGTTGGGAGCACAGGAGCGCCGAATTTTGACAGACCTGCTCTCCAAGCATGTTTCGGTTTTCGACTTCGCCAGAGATCATCAGCCACCGATTCCAAATTCTCGCATCCATCATTCGATTGATACTGGAATTTCTCGCCCGATCAGACAGAAGCCCTATCGTGTGTCTCCGGCCGAACGTCAACTTATTGACGATCAAGTTCATGACATGCTCCAACGTGGCATTATCCAGGAATCTTCAAGTCCTTGGGCGGCTCCAGTTATTCTCGTTAAAAAGAAAGACAACACATGGCGTTTCTGTGTGTACTATCGTCGCCTTAACGCCGTCACCAAAAAAGATGTATATCCTCTTCCACGTATTGACGATGCAATCGACTGTCTTCATTCGGCGTCATACTTCTCCTCGGTAGACTTGAGATCGGGGTACTGGCATATACCGATGAACCCAAGTGACAAAGAAAAGACGGCATTTGTGACCCCCAATGGTCTCTATGAGTTCAACGTAATGCCCTTTGGATTGTGCAATGCGCCTGCCACGTTCGAACGATTCATGGACACCATTCTGCGTGGACTGAAGTGGAAAATTTGTTTATGCTATTTGGACGACGTTGTGATCTTCGGCAAGACCCTTCAGGAACACAATAGCCGCCTCGCCATCGTTCTCGATTGCATTGAGAGAGCAGGCCTCGTCCTCAACTCTAAGAAGTGCCACTTTGGCGAACGCCAAACAATTGTTCTTGGTTACTTGGTCGATAAGGATGGTGTTCGGCCGGATCCTCAAAAGATTGCGGCTGTAACCAGCTTTACAGCACTTCGGAGCTTTTTAGGACTATGCTCCTATTTTCGTCGTTTTGTGCCCAGATTCGCTGACATCGCATGTATACCCGCTCACGTGCCTTTTGCACAAAGATGCACCGTTCAATTGGACTACTGACTGCGACTCTGCCTTCCGGCACCTCAAATTCCTTCTGACATCAGGACCTATCCTACGTCACTTCTGTCCTTCTGCCCCCATCGAGGTTCACACTGACGCTAGTGGCGTGGCGTTGGTGCTGTGCTCATCCAGCGTCATGGCACCGATCAGCACGTGATAGCCTATGCTAGTCGTTCGTTGAGCAAGGCGGAGCGCAACTACACCGTTACTGAACAAGAGTGCCTCGCAGTGGTTTTTGCGGTGCAAAGATTCCGTTCCTACCTATATGGCAATGTTTTTACCATCGTCACTGACCACCATTCGCTCTGTTGGCTCGTAAATCTTCGTGACCCTTGCGGCCGGCTCGCTCGATGGGCATTGCGGTTGCAAGAGTTTAACTTCACTGTGGCATACAAAAGCGGCCGCCAACATGCTGACGCTGACTGTCTGTCACGCTTGCCGCTTTCATCAACTGGTAGTGATGATGACAACTTTGATGACTACCTGGCGCCTATCTCGGCAACGTTTCCTGACCCTCAACTGTTCCAGACAGAACAACGCAACGATCAGACTTTGGCACCGCTCTTCTCTGCCGCTCATGATTCAAGAGATGCGCGTTTCTGCGTTCGTGCCGGCTTACTTTACAAGAAGAATTTCAACCCCGGAGGTGCACGTTTTCTCCTCGTCGTGCCGGAAAACCTCCGCATTCCCGTTCTTGAAATGATGCACGACGATACCACGTCGGACCACTTGGGATTCGCCCGGACCCTTCATCGCACACAGGAACGCTTTTACTGGCCGAAAATGCGTCAAGTCATTCAGCGCTATGTAGCCAGTTGTGTCAAGTGCCAGCAGTACAAGCTCCCTACTTCCTGTCCACCTGGACCGCTGCACCCTATTGCGCCTCCGACCACACCCTTTGAGCAGGTGGGCATCGACCTCTTGGGTCCTTTTCCGCGATCTTCTAACGGTAACCGGTGGATAGTGGTATGTGTTGACCATCTCGCTCGATATTCAGAAACAGCCGCAATACCCTCAGCCACTGCTTACGAAGTATCCCTATTTCTTCTGCGATTTCTCGTCCTGCGCCATGGCCCTCCTCGAGTTCTGATCAGTGACCGTGGGCGCCAATTTACTGCTGAAGTTGTCGAAGAACTGATCGTCTATGCACCTGCGATTACCGTCATACAACGCCGTATCACCCGCAATCGAATGGACTTGTTGAACGGACCAACCGCACTCTGACCACTATGTTGGCGATGTACGTGGACTCTCATCACAAGAACTGGGATGACATCCTCCCTTTCATTAGATACGCGTATAACACTGCACAGCATGAGACGACTGGCTACAGCCCGTTTTACCTCCTGTATGCTCGAGTTCCCTGCAGCTGTCTTGATACCATCCTTCCTTTAAAGGAAGTAGTGGCGATAGAAGGCTCGTTGTGGAGGGAGAATTCTCCCTCCACAACGAGCCTTCTATCGCCACTACTGTATGTCGAGCCGAAGAAGCTCGCCGCGTTGCCCGCCTCCGCATCCTAGACTCACAGGAACGGTCGAAGGAGCGTTATGACAACCGACGCCCACATGTCTCTTATGTGCCCGGTGATTTAGTGTTGCTGTGGACGCCGCTGCGCAAGCGCGATTTAGCCCAAAAGCTGCTGTTTCGTTATAGCGGCCCTTTTGTCGTTTTGGAGCGCCTGAGTGACGTGAACTATGTAATTTCACGCCGCACCGAAAGTGGCCGATGCTCACGCCGGACCCAGGTGGTGCATGTCGCTCGACTAAAAAGGTTCCATCCCCGGCACCTTTCTTAAACTGCTTGTCCTGGGGCTTCGTCTGCGAGGGGGGAAGTGTCACGTGCTTCGGGGCGTCAGGAAAGGAAGAAGAGGCTAGAGAGAAGACGAAGAAACGGAAGACACAGTGGTGTGTGCTGATGCTCCTTGCGTGACTCGCAGCGCTTTAGACTACCAATAAACACCCCCGTTACGTACTGAGTACGTAACAATGTAGTGTTGCATAATGCAGACTTTTTACGCTAAGTTATGTGTTTACTGTGTGTGTGGAAAACAAATATATTGCATTTCAGTCTTGTCGCAGTGGTGCAATGGTTAGGGCACTCGACTGCTGAACCTTAGTATGCAAGATCGAATTCCGACTACGACGGTTACTTTTCTATGGAGACAAAAAGCAAGGAGCCCGTGTGTTGTGCAATGTCAGTGCATGGTAAAGAACCCCAGGAGGTCAAAAATTTCCGGAGACTTTCACTATGGTGATAGCCCGATTCACTTTGGGATGTAAAACCCCATAAACCAGACCAAACCTATATTGCACTTTCATAAATAATATTTTGTTGCTTATGGGTTATGATCGAATTGTGAAAAATATATAGGCTTGCTCTTCCAGCTACATATGCTAAACTTTATGAGGAAAGTTTGGTTTTTTTTCCTTGTAATCAATCAAGTTTCATTTATAAAATAATATTGTTTTCTCTTTGATCAATGCTACAAACTTATACTTTCCTTGGTTTCAGTAACTGCTGGCTTTTTTCATGTCTATAACTTTGTACTATTCTTTCTGGCAACCATTGATAAAATATGCATGAATATGTATGAAAAGGATGCTGTGCTCCTTGCACACCTGCCTGTCATATCTGGATGCTTCAGCGTGTGCATTGTTCCTTTATGTTCCACTAATTCCCATACCCCATCTCGAAGCCATTTGCAGCACTGCCAAGGGCAGGGCGACCTGGCCCAATCCTGGGACCTCTCACCTCCGCGCACTATAACAGATATGTGTGCTCCTACTGTTGACCCCACCAATTGGGGGGGGGGGGGGTGAGGTGAGGCATGTATGAGCACTATTTCTTATTATAGTGCATAGGATCCTAAATGGTGCAGGTCACCCTTGCTTTTCACAGGGCTGCTAACAGCTTCTAAAAGGGATTATCAGTTTGCGAATGAAGCATTTTGCTTAATACCAGCTACAGAATAAAACTGCCATCTTGAAAGTGTTCAGCCTTATTATCCCTGGCTGCAAATCATAGTGCTCAATTTTGCCTTCTGCACTTTGCATTCAGGCTGATGGTGATAATGACTATATGCACTGCAAGTACTTGTCCAAACCTGACAGGCATGGAGATGCTTTGATGATTATAGGCAAGTTTGCAGAAATACTGGGTTGCATATCTAATATAGTTTGTAATAAAGTATGTTGGAGCATAAAAATTTGCTTAGGCTTTCGATAATTGCTTTGGCATATTTTTGTTTTGTTTTTCAGAAAATCGTCCCAAGTTCGGCTACAAGTCCTGCCATAATAATACTGCTTGCCCCGATGCAGTGCTGGCAGGAACAGATTGAAAACCTCCTGAAGACTGGAAGCAGCATTAATTCCGTTGATAAAATTGCCATCAGTGTGATGCTTCGTACTTTGTGGCCATTAGTTGCTTTGTAGAGGCATGCATCCCACATACTTTTGGGCGCATGCCCAATTTCAAGCATTTTATGGACTCATAAGTGCATGGAGTCTGCCATATTTATTAATTGCCTGCAGTAATCATAAATTGCTTCTTACAAGTAGAGAAGACATCACTTCCGAATGTCCTCAATAGATACGCTAACGGATATCCGGCGCGATCTCCCTGGGAGATTCAAATAACTACTCTTGTACATCCGTGCGAGGTCCGTCGGACGTCCGCGGATATCCGTATGTCCATAACCGGACGTACGCCGAACGTCCGATGTATGTCCGGTGGTTGACTGGGATTTCATCGAGATGTGACTAGCTGGACCATAGCGTGGCAAGCGGAATGAGGCATAACACGCGTTCGATGTGCATATAGCCATGAGCCTGCATATCGACGTCCGCCGTATCTTTACGAGAATAGAATGGGTACGTCGGACGTATCTTTAGACACTTCGTTCTTTATTACCCAGGCAGCGGAGGTGGCTCAGCTACAGAGCCAGTAGCAGGCCCGTGCATTTTCCTTTCCTTTAGTCGCAACATTTGCATTAAAACTAGCGTCTATGTGTTGTGAGATATGCCAGTGCACGTTAAAAAACCCAGGTGGTTAAATTTCCGGAGCCCTCCACTATGGCTTCTTTCGTACCCCGAGTTGCTTCGGGACGTTAAACCTCAAAATTAAACCAATCATTTTGAAGCAAAAAGCTTCACTACGAGGGTCGGAGCCGGGCTTCGCGTATGCCGCGACCGAGTTACGTCACAGCGAAGGCCAGCTGCGCAGCCCAAGCTCTGCCGGCGTTGCCTAGCAACGCTTAAGATGGGACTCCTCCTCATAAAACAAATAGATCTCCATCCGGGAATCGCACCTCCATCCCTTGGATCCCCAGCCGAGCGCTTTACCACTGTGCCACGCTTGTTTTTTCTTTATTGCTAAATTTATTATCAGATTTTACACATAAAGAACATTACTCCACAAACGCACAACATATGGGTTAAAACCACGCGATTTGGGCTGCGTGATTCATTACAAATAAGACATTTGCAGCAACACTTCCATTCTCGGAAGCCACTCAGCTTCGTCTTGTCTTGAAAACTGTGACTCACAACGGCTTTGCGAAAATACTGCCGTATTTTCCTCACATCAACGTCTGCATGCCTGAAAGTCGTTCTGGATCGCCAGATACTGTGCATACGGTGTCTAGTACTGTGCAGGCCCAATAAAATGATCACGTCCAGCGCGGTAACCCATTATAATCTTCAACTGGTAAAAATCGAATTCCAAATGCATCCACGGGTAGGTCTTTTTTAACTGTTTGTTGTAGAATGTCCCAGAAGAAAAAGGCTTCCCAAGAACGTGATCGATAGTTTCCTGTTTGCGGCATATGAAAGTGATTTCCCCAAGGTAAAAAAAAAAAAACCTTCATTGCTAAATAAGTCTTAACTTCTAGTGTACTATATTGCTATGGAGCTTGGCAAAAGTTTTTGCTCCCCCTGGTACAGCCATATTTTTTACTCGTTTAAGGACTGACTTCCATGGACTTGCATAGTACAACGATCTGCACAATGGGATCGGGAAAAAGACATCGCATAAAAGTCCTTATATAGTTTCTTTCGCGTTACAATTGATAAAAATATTCAAACGCAAAATGGGTTTGCAATACACATGACGCCAGGTGGTTAACCGTTTTGTTCTTTCGTGATATGAAAGACCCATTTTTACGAACTCTGTGTCAGGTTAGGTTGAACAAAGTGCTACCAAATTTAATTGTAAGTTCGGCAAGCATGCAAGGGAGGATTTTTGGAATCAAAGAACCGCTGTGCCACGCTCCGGGTCGTGAAACGCTGTTCATAATTCCGCATGTCTACCATGAGAATGATAGCGGGATTCCGCGAGTGACAGATACTGCGATTGGCGCGCAATTAGAAAGTACCAAACTCTAAAATAGTTAAGTCACTCAATTAGGGTGATGTCAAGGATGTGACGTCACCCATCTGCCGTCAGCTATAAGGGCCAAGCGGGAACAAGTGCGCTCCAAAGCCGCCGGGCGGCACTTCTTGCCTTTTGCGGGTGACAGATGCTGCACCTCTACATTCTTGGAAACAAATTAGAATGCCGGTGAACTTAAGACGCGTTCAAGATGGAAGCCAAGGAGAGTTTAGCTGCTGGTGTATGGCGCAGAAGACTGGAGAAATTAACTTCTGATACCGAGGTAGTTACTGATCTTTGCTACGTATATCCAGGCATAGCAGAGCTAAGCCATCTTTTATTTTTTAAAAGGGAGAAGCATTTTTGGAGGACAATATAATTGCAAGACCTAGTATAACAATCTGCCGAGGAAGGCTTCCTAAACAATGTCCCAATTAGCTCCCAGAACTCCCCAAACTTGTCCCACAGCATGGTTTGAGACGTGCTGGTCACTTGTTTCACCTATGATGTTTTTAGGGTTTTTGTAGGACTCCCTAGGACATCCCAATCTCCAATAATCAAACCCCCGTGCTATCTGGGTAATCATGCTCTCTGATGGATAACACAACTCTCCTTATCTTTCTTAGGCTGGCTGAGTGAGTCTCCTCACGGCTGGGGAGTTTCTAACAGTGCCTTCATTCCCCACTCACTTTATTCTGGCAATCCAATGCTGCAGTCTGAGACGCTGGTCAACCGCTACAGCTATGATGTCAGAAAAGATTTTGTCCTAGGACACTGCCTTTAACTCAGCATTTTTATGTGGCTGTGAGCAGCAGTGAGGATAGGGCCTGGAATGCGCAACTCAAGCTCATAAATGAATTAAAGGTGGCTGTGTTAACAATTTCTTGTGCACACCTTGCACTGGATGATAGTATGTACTCCAGTATAGCATGCATTCTTAGATTGTACTTTTACAGTTGATGCTACATTTGTGAAGTTTTATTTATAATTGTAATATGCCAAACTCTCGCTACTTATGTGCTGAGCCACAAAAATGACAAGGCAGGCAGTCTTGGAAAGAAAACCCAGCTATGAACTTAGCCAGCTAGAAATGCAACTGATGGTCAGTCCAATTGGAACATGCAATGCTGCTCACATTCCAAGTGCAGCTTTCCATTGGTTCCAAAAACACAACTAGGTTTTCCAATTTTCAAACTGAAAAGCCCAAAAGGACCCAAAGGTCTTTTTTACCTGGAGAGAGACAGACTGAAGGTTTCTTAAAAGAAATTAGGTCTTATGCTAGTACCATCCAATGCAGATATAAAATTGCATACAGTACCCAACAATTTTGTGCTTGAAATAAATATTGCTTTTGATGCCAGCTTCACACAGTGAATCTATACTCCTTTAAGTGAGTACATATAAAGTCTTTGGTTATGTTTTATTCTTCATGACAATGCCTAACACATCATAAGGATCACCATGTGGTATCTGCTTATGAGCACTAAATAATTTGAAATTGACTTTTTTCTCTCACCTGTTGACGTCATAGCAATGGCTATGATGTCAACATGCCACATAGGCCACAAGATGAGTGAAAAAACAGCAATATAATTGCTGTTTCTTCACTTATGATTCTGGCCCTGGATCCAGGCTGGCTTTAACATTGCAGTGAATAATAACAATGAAGGCATGTTGATATATATATAAAAAAAAATCCAGTTATAAATTACTCGTCAGTAATAGACGGACTCCTCATGGCAATCCATGTACAGTAATGTCTCTAACATCATTAACAAGGAGAAAACATGCAACCAAAATTTGGTGTCTATACTTCTTTAATGTCGCAGAAATCGCATCACTGCACACACCAATGAAAAAAAAACATATAGTCATGACCGCAGAAGCCACCGTTATATATATACTACTCTCAAGCGATTTTTTTCTACTTTGAATATACCTCTCTTTGACAGATAGCACATAAAGATTTCTTATGTACACAAATAAGTGCAATAATTAAAATGGCAAGCACAAAACTCTTTGGCCCGCACCCTTGCTAAAGCAGCCGCAAGCGTATAATGCAAAAGGTGCAAGTACTAAAATAAAAAAGAAAATGCACATCTCGAAGCCTCACAGCCAGGAAAGAGAAAGGCAACATGTAAAGAGCAAACCCTTCCCAGCTAAAATACAAGAACTGATAAATGCATTAAACGTCTTCCTCCACACTCATTATGTGTGTACCCAAAACTAAAAAAAGACCAGCCTATGTGCCATGTAGGAGGAGAATGTGCTGTGCAGACCAAATACAGTTCTTTCAGCTGTGATATGCTACACAGTAATGCAGACACACAAGCAGTGATTCGATACAAATTCATAAAGAATGAAAATGTGCCAAATAAAAATAAATGCTTACAACATGCCCAAAACAATTTGACATCGCTGTACCGCTGCCAGGATGTTACATTTCAGTATGCCAGATTTGTCCTGTACAAACAGTGGTTGCTAAGCCACTGAAAAGTGAAACTTTGCTGACACTTTAGCTGTCAGAAAAATAAAAACAAAAAGCTGTAAGTTTTGTCCAGCAGGTACACACGTCATCAAAACAAAGCACAGACATTAAGTGCATAACATGGGGCATTTTTGTGAACTGCACATCACTAGCGTTGGTTGTAAGTGGCAATAAGAACTACTGCCATACACATATGCAGGATTTATATACACAAGGCTAGCACAGCTCACGCCACAACATGCACAAACTCATGGTCAGACAGCTGGCTGTTACAGATATGCTCTAAGAAATGCTGACCAGTGACAAAATGTGCAATACAAGCTGTGAGCCTACCACATGAACAATGAAGGCACTGGTATAAAGCGTGCCCTTTCCCTTGTGCTCCTAACTGTAATGTGCCTAGCAGTTGGCGGTCATTTGCCCTGCAATTTGCAAAGGATGCACTGAACACTCTGGAATGGTGCTTTGCATGTTAATGTAGTCACACCAACATGAAATAAAACAAAGTAATGAAGGAAATTATGCCCATTGTGACATCCTTCAGATCCTGAGGCAATACATTTGGTACCGGAAACCCGCTGCATGAATTAGCAACTCCAAAATACTGTGTCAATAAAATGATTTCCAGGTCTTGGAAAAAAAAAAAAAAAAAGTATACAATCAAACCACGGGAAAGTACACATTAAAAATAGAAGCGCAGAAAAAAATAATGCGTGCTTTCAAAGCACCAATGGAGTAGAGTGGGAAAAGGTATGAAGTGAAATTTCAAAACAGTGGTGGGAATGGTGGACGAACGAGTGCTTAACGGATGGCAAAAGACCAATCTGGATCTGCCTTTTTATTGATGCTTTCTTAGAAGAATCCCAATACCACAAATTTATGCAGATCACAATGGTGCCCCGTAATAAGAAGAAAATGACTCTGAATGGTTCGCAGTCGTTCAAGACAAAAACTGACAGACGATCAGTGCGAGTGATGCGGTGGAAGGTTATGACGTAAGCATTACAGCAACTCTGCCCCATCTCCAATCACAGTCTGATATGCCTTGTTTTGCTGTCGTCACTCAGCATGTCAGACCCAAACATTTTTTGCGACAATGGGCACAATTTGAAATAAGTGACAGGTAAGGCAGATCTTGCTAAAAAGCAGGCATTCTAATATATACCAGGGAGACAACCACAGCGTAATGGCGAGGAATGACAACCTTAAGATTACAATTACAGGGTGTACCACTGAAGCACGATACGAGGCATTTAGCCACAATACTAGTGGCCTTTCATTGAAAACAAGGTATCTGATCAAGACGTGCACAATTTTCGAATACAATTAACTGCTGATGGCTTCAAAGCAGGAAAAAAGAAAACCAGCCATGGGGGCAATACGAGATGTACCACAGCCAGGAGCTAAAGTGGTATACAATGCTCGGCTGCCAGCAGAAAACTGCAGAGCAATGATATATACCGACAGTCAGTTTGGGGCCCTGTTTCATCAACAAGTATGCCAATTAGCTCGGTCTGACATGCAGCATTCATTTTCGACTAGATGCTGTAATGCAATAGCAGTTCCGCGAGTAGAGTTTATTTTCATTGCGTGGCCAAGATGTGATGTGGCAAGTGGCACTCGCCGCACAGCGATGCGGTCAGTACCTATATTCTGCACTACATTGGTGCCATTCTACAGTTCACCAAGCAGAAGCGTAACACATTAAAAGTGCCTGCTGATATGCCTGCGGAGGGTCTCCATTGTACACCACTTTTGCTACTCACCGAGCAATGATTATGACGTCAGAAATTTCGACAGAATAGTTAAGAGTTACATAATACATACTGGTACATAGACCAGAATAGCGAGACTGTTAGCGCGAGAACTGCAAAAGACGTCCAGTTTGGTGCATTCCCACCATTGTGCAAAGGGAGGTAGATACTCGGTAATTCGCAGAAATACACAGAAAAACCCCTGTTTTGGCAAACGAGACTTTTTTTCAAGTCAAGCTAAAAAAAAAAAAACCTGAGAAGATTGAACCACACAATAAACACAAGTACAGGTAGAATGTTTGCACTTGGGCAAGAAAGTGCCGCGTACGAATCTGTGTATCCTACTTAAAGATTAGAGTGGTGGCGTCTGTCGCAGCACATCTAATACTGACTAAAGTAACGCGTGCGATAAAACTCTAGTTCTGTTTGCCACTGAAACGGAAACTTGTGACGCCTGCACATTAGTCCCCAGTTAGCTGAGGACAAGAATAGAAAGCAAACAAACAACTTGGAAAAACTTGGCGCTCCCTCTGATGACCTTTGCCTGCGAAGGCCGCAGGAACACATACACTAGTAGGAAGGGTCCCAACCACAGAACTTGCAACAGTGCACCCAGGCTCTACTCCCCCAGTAGAACCCGGCCCCTTTAAGCAGAGTCCCTGCAGTCGTCACACCAAACGTCCTTTAGAGTTGAGCACATAATGAAGCCTGTCATTAAATACCACCTCCGGCCTCTTTCCTTTCAGAGGAGAGGATGAGAGCCACACACCAGTGCCACTGGCACCAACATCACTTCTACACTTGCACCATGGCCTGTGCGCTCTGCTCACACTGTGCAATCCTCCCATTAACCGGCGCACGCTATCATACTCAGAATGAGCTGCATACAAGATACCACAGCAACTCAATACAAATTGGTGCTCAAAAACTGATGCTTCAAGTAGCATTAGAAACAAAGCTGAGTACCCCAGAAACTTCCCCTCATATGGTGCTCCGTATCAGGGCTCATTATTCACGTGCAACAATGCAGAAACCTAAGCTCCCTCTCAGTCCGTGTGCACGACACAGTGCAGCAGTGCAAGGAACCACAGGTGCAGGAAAGACAAAAGCTGACTTTATCTGTACAAGAGCTAGAAGGCAAAAAAAAAAAAAACCCACACAAGAACAAGTGCCAACACAGTTCAGAAAACGAAGTGCCTGTCGACCAGGTCTGCACGTTAGGAGTCCATACAATCCCACGGTTGCAATGTCCCAGTAGTAAGACCTAGTGGATCACTACTGAGGGCACCATCAATACTTCTTGGTGGCACAAAAGGAGAGGGGCGTGACTATCAGTTAAAAATATAAAAGCAGTTTTTTAAAATTACACACACATGTCGGACTAAAAGAACGCAGGGACAAAAGGCACCACTGCGAACGAGAGATGACAGGCACAGTACGCAGCCAATACAGGGGATGAGGGAAGGCGTTACAAACTGCCGCAGCAGAGAGAGATACGAACACAGAAGGGTGCAAGTGATGCTGAAGAACAAGACAGCAGTAGCTTCCTACGAAATGTACAAACGTGTGACCTTTCCATGTAAGGTGGGGGTGGTAATCCCTCCTCCCAATGACAGCAGTTGTAAAAACAGTGGTGAAACTTCTAAAAGCAAGGCAGTGAAGGTACAGCTGCTGGCAACTGGCAAAGGGGCAATATACCCCAGTAATAATAGTGGCAGGCCCCAAGACAATGCTATCAAAAAGAGGCACAAAATGCCACATGTGGTGCGAGTAAATACTGGTGGTTGGCTGCATTAAAAGTACTGGCTGGCATTCCCAAAGGGGTTCTGGTTGTGACCATGGTGCTGCAGGTGGCGCTGGTGGTAGAAAAGTGGGTGTGATGCTCCCACAGAGTGCCCCTGCACAAATTGGCAAACAAAACTAGGCGTCAGAAAAATGGCGTGGCACCAGCAGCTCTGATAAATAAGGGCAATTTAAAATGCACTTCTAAGGAAGGGGCGCACAGATTTTTATTCTTTTTATTCAAGACTTGGTCCATTCTAACCATAGAGCCCCACTGAAGACAAAGCTTTCATTAGAGAATGGGCATTCTGCAAGCTTTGTGGACATGCAAACTGCAATGAAGGTAGCTTGTACAAATGGATCTCCGGGGCCACCCTGCAATCCCTTTTCATCTCAATGACACGAAAATTGCAGTCGAGAAATTGTGGATGGCGGAATATGTGTGCAATGTTGCAAGGTACAGCTTGTAGTACTATTGTATCCTGCCAGAGGCACATAAAGCAGATGACACTAGATACAAGCAGAGTTCCTCTCAACGCAAGCCACCATGACTGCAACTTTCCAGATAGTGCGCATAAGCTAACACAAAGATCATGGGATCAAAGATCAAAGTCAACACAAATATCATGGGAAATGTGTCTGCTAGCCACTTCCAGTGTATATAATCATTCCCAAACTGCAAGTAGTACAGTGCACCAATCTCCTGCGTCATCTGAAAGTACTTAATATAGCGATTTTGGCCTCAAAACATCTCACAATGCTACCTAAGTGATAAGAAACACCTTGACAGAAAGTGTAAATTATCTGCTAGGTAGTACAGTGAAAGCTCGTTAATTGGAACATCAATCATTCAAATTTTCGGACAATTCAAACTACACTACTTGGTCCGGCCAAGCTGCATAAAGATATATGTATAAAAAAGCCCGTTAATTAGAATGCGAGTCGGTTCCAATACGAATAATTTGAACTACGCACCGCCGCGTCTAGGCGACTTGGCGCACATCACGCGGGAAAAAAAACAACAAAAAAAACCCCACACCTTTGCGATAGGAAGGCATAATTAGAGGCTGCGCACATACAAAACGGGGACAGATGGAACCAGGTGAAACCATGGAAGAATGGCGCCGGCCGACGGCGTTAGAGGGAGGGGACGGTGGCAGCGGCAAAGTCAATGCATGGCCGCGGCTGCTGCTGCCTGCTCTCTCTTCTGCGCAACATCCGTAGCTCGCAACTAAATATTCATTAATTCCAGTCCTGTTAATTTGGAAATACGGATAAGTACTGTCTGCGCGGTCCCAGCTGACACCCATGAAAGGCTATGATCTCAGACGAGCACTATGGGTGAAACTTATTTTTTTTTTTGCGAACGATCATTCGTCAACGAAAGCACACGGTCAGCCGTTATCATGATGCCAGCCTTTAGCATCGTTTAAAGCTGCTTTCGGCGCCCGCCCGTCGCCCATAGCATGGTAAAGCAAACGACTGAGGAGGCTTGCATAACCGGACAAGCGCTGGCACTTTGCCAAGTTCACTCCCCCCATTCCCCCTACTGGAGCTAAAATCAAAAGGTAAACACGCTGTTATCACTGCGCAGCATATTGGCACACTGCCAAGAAATGTGTTGTGGACCGTGATGACAGGAAACAGGGACGCGCTAACGACTGACGCGTAGGCACCAATCGGGGCTGGGTGGGTTCATTATACGAGTGAGTTGGTTACGCGACTAAATACGGTACATTTACCACAATACAAATGGTTCTTGTCAGTTTTTTCGAAGCCATTCGATAATTCGAACATAACTTTTTTTCCCGGTACCGTGAAGTTCGAATTAACGAGCTGTTACTGTAATTGCTGTTTGAAAGGAAGACAAAATACCTGAAATAAAAAAAGTTATTTGGCAGGATTAAGGAGTAATTTTTATTTAAAAGCATATGCAACCTACACAGCAACACACCCCAATGTATAAGCCAAGCACTAGCCAACTACTGAAGCGGTGACGTCCAGAGCTCCTAACTATATTCCTTTTTCTCCCGCTATAGTGATACAGTTGACATCCTGTGCTGTTTGGTTTACAGTTTCGATATGCACACTTCCGATTCCTCTTTCCTGCTGCTGCTTGCCGGTTGCAGCTTCGCTCATTGTGCAGCACTATTGTAATACCCCTGTCACACGGACAGTTTCAATGCCCGTTGAGTCGATGGAGATCAAACTCAATGGGGATAGGCCACTGCCACACAGCGGTTTTCAATGAGAATTGAACTCTATTGGCAATGACTCAATGAGGTTCGGGAATGGCTACTGGAATGCCAAGGAACATTGAGAGCAGCCTTGCACCCACCTTAAGGTGAAAAACAAGACAAATTTAAAACAAATAAAACATCTTCTAGCTTAAATTTTTAGACTACATTAAACAGTTCGTCAACTCGTTTTTCGGGAGTCAAAATGATCACTCAATCTATAGAATGTGTGATGATCAGATGTAAATAAACTAATACTGTTCTATGGCAGTGCGGCATGCTGCAGTATTCATGTCGCCCTTTACCATGCTTTAAGAGCCCTACATGTGCTTCTAACAATAGCAACTACGAACACAGCGAAGACCATTGCTGAGCTGTGGCAGCATCGCTGACGCAAAATAGATACGGCGATTGCACATCGTTCGTCGTCGTTCCACTGCTTGCTCGTGGATTATGCCAAGCTGTGAGGTATTTGAATACCCTTCTCTGAACGAACTTTCATTTAATAATAGCATTTAGTGTGACATCCACCTTGTTCTATCCCGTTTCACTTCACATTTTTACTGGGTGTTATTATTCGTGGCGCCGTCTGTCGGATGACACGCTCACTACTCAATGGCCATTGAAATTTGCCGTATGGCTATGGCGCATCTCGATGACCCTCAAAAATTTTAATGGCCATTCACTCAATGGTCACTGAGATAGCCTGTGTGACAGAGGTATAAATCAACATGCTCATGATGTCTATGCAGACATCGACATTCCCAAAAGGTAAGAACATTCTGTAGTGGCTAATATACCAAAACGCTGGCCATTGCTAAATAGGTTAACAAATCAATTATATATAAGCACACGCACCATGTATCCCATTTAAATGTAGCTATTTTGAAAAAGACTGTGTCCCAGCATAGTGAAACCAGCTGAGGACTGTTGGGAGTCACTTGGCTTTGTTGGCAATATATATTTCCTTTCGTTCACCAAAGTTAATTGCAAAGACTAATTAGCTAATTATTGAATTATTCAATTGATAAAAAAGTCTCAATGTTCTCAAGAAATGACTAGCTATGTTATTTCTATGAAGGTAGTGTTTACTTAATGTTTTTTTTCTTTTCATCAGTTGTAAAGGTAACTCTCACAATTAAAAAAGCTTCTTTGTGGCAGCAACACCACTACAAAGCCCCGAGACAGGATTTCAGAAGTTTGACAGAGATTAAGGAATATAGATCCTGCAGATGGACTGCTTGTGAATGTCATGAATTCTGAATGAACAGTATTCAAGAAAAAAAAACAAATGAGGGGCATTACTTTTTGGGTACCTCAAGTCGCCTACTGCACTCTAATCCCAAAGAAGATATACTGAAACTCAACACGATCTCCTTTATAGTCGCGAAACATCACAAAGTAAATTACAATTATCAATTGGTCGTTTTGCAAAGAAATAGGGGTGACGCACGGATCCTCAAAACCAGGATGCATTGCCATCCACTTCAAGTAGATGATCATCCGATTCCCTCAGAAGGTTGAACCAAGTGGCAAGAAATGAAAGCTTTCTGCTCCACATGGGCCCACTTACAATGCCTAACAAAGCAGTACGGTTTTTCCACAGACACTGAAATTGAATGGGGCTGTCCTTGGTGCAGCCCACGTCACTTGTACGTTGGTCAGGTGATGAAGCTTGGGAGAGAAAAAAATGGAGCACGAGGAAACTGTAGGTGCACCGTGCCGTGCACTGCCTTCATCAGAGCCCAAAGGTGCAGCAGTGACATGCACACACAAAGCACAGTGCTCCCTCGTCAACCATGTCAATGGTGCAAATGTGACACATATCATGCACACACACACACACACACACACACATGCACCCTTCCACAACAAGGGCTACCAGTGAAGGGTGCGTCCCGGCCCTTGCCAGGAGAGGAGGAAAGGGACGTACCCGCCCAAGGGAAGAAGGGTGAGAGGTCAAAGGTCAAGCGAGCGCGGCTTGAGGCTCGCCATCATCCACTGGCGGGCCTGCTGCGTCAGCTCCAGCTGGTCCCGCGTCTTTCCGCACACCAGGGGATTCAACTTGCTCAGCTGGCGTGGCAAAAAGGCACGGTACCAAACCACGGTCACTCACCATTAATAAAGCCCCCTCCCTGCACTGCTCTGCACATGCAACCTGTGCTTGCTTACAAAAGTGGTGTGCCCCATCTATCATGCCAGTTCCTGCAATGCGCATTTTTCATAACCTGCACTGTGATGCCAGAGAGAAGCAGCTGCCATATATTGCCATATATAAGTAGACTGCAAAATGTAAACTGATGACAATTTGCAGGCATCCCTTCTTCGCTACCAAGTCAAAAATGAGTGACTCGTGTCAGCAGTATGCTCTTTGATGTGTAAGACCTGGCATTTAATTCTCTGACTGTTTCCCCTTCTGTTGATTTCCCATACAGTCACAAACATTTCCTCAAATGTTTTAACAATGTCACCCTCCTGCAGGGGCATCCCATGCTTGCACCACAGAAACTTTCAGTACAATAGATGTGCAGCAGTGCCAACTGCAAGTGCCACAGGCGAAGAATAATGGAGGTCAAAGTATCTCTCTCTCTCTCACGCACTAAAATAAGCAGCAGACACCAATGAGAAACGTGTTTGGGAAGTTTACGGAGGTTTGCTCTCATGCTGAAGTGAATGAGTATGACTACAGGGGCATGACTATCTGATGACAGAGCAGGTCTGCACGACAATTAATTAGTCATTTTACGTAGAAATCACTGATCCTGGCTTTGGTACACAATAAACTGCCCTTGAGCCAACACTGCGTTGGACCACACAATCAAGGCTCCCCAATTTTAGCTGGTCATCATTTTGAAAAAAAAAAAAAAAAAGAAAAAAGAAAACAGGATAATATAGAAACGTATGGTGAACTATATAATATAGATAAACGCTGCAGTTCATGACTCATCAATGCAAAAGCTGCCACCTACAGATTCCTCCGCAGCAGAGCTCACATCTGGTGATGGTATGCCAAATTTTGTGGGCCATGCCTGGTGAAACGACGTAAGAGATTATTATTCTGTGGCAACTGCCAACCACACGACTACAACAGAGCTGGGCCCACTTCCTATAGCTTGCCACAGGAATACCCAAAGCTGCATAAACCAAATGGACATTGAAACGTCCTTGGATGTCCTAGACATCCACAGCACGTCTAAGGGAGATTCAATGCCCGCTGAGTTTATGCAGCTTTGAACATCACTGCAATAAGCTGTAGAAAGTGGTGCCAGCTCTCTTGTAATAGTGTGGCTGGCAGTTGCATCAATGCTTAAGGTGTGCTTTATCTCATTCCCCAACTAAGAGCTTTGCATCCCATGCACTATGGCTTCGTACAGTAAGGTTTCTGCCCCTACAGAGGTCACTGATAGACACTGAGACACTGGGCCCAAAGCAACTAGTAGTGTATTTCCATTCCCTCAATGGCACAATGCCCAAACTTCCAGTCTGGCCTCCCAAATCATCTTAATGTTCTCGAAATAGTGCTTTCAGCTTCAAAGCCCCTCAATGTAACACATGGGTGACAAATAGCAAACGGTTCACAAATTCACAGCTTAAAAATTTTGAAGTAGACAAGTAAAAGTTGATTACTGTAGAACTCCACTGTTGTACCTTTCACAGGAACCTGGAATTCATTGAAGTACCAGCCAAGAAATGAAGTAGAAATGCAGTAGCCAAGAATCGTGTGTGAGAGAAAAGAAGTCCACCATTGCCTGCTGACTTTATATGTTTGCTTCACTAGTGGAATGGGGAACATATTTTGCAAGGCTTAGAGGCTCTCGCAATGTTTTTGCACGCACAGGAGTTCCAACAAGGCTCTCTGTCTCCCTTAGCAACTCCTGGTAGAAGAGAGGCAGCAGCGAAGAAGATGCACCCTTTTTCGTGGCCGCCGCTTTAACCCAACACAGTCCTTACCAATGGGAGCTCAGAAATTGCAAGGACACCAGGAACAGCATTACTCTGGAGCCCTCCAATATGGCCTCTCTTTCTTTCTCTCCATTTTCACTCCCAACTTCCTCCCTTCTTTTACAGTGCGGTTCAGATGTCCAGTGAAATTCTGAAACATGCCTTGGAGTTACCACGAGAAAGGGCATTTGGTACAGCGCAGTGCCCACATGCCATTTCTCACGGCAGAGTTTCGCTTCCTTCACGCTCACACCAGAGCAGCAATGGAATTGCACCAACAGCCACAACAAACCGTTGAAAGTCGATCTAGTTGGTCAGACGACATGATGCACGACGCAGCAGAGTAGGCGACAAAACGCAGCATTGTCCTTGTTTATGTGCATGTGTGTATTGTGTGCCGCTCCTGTGTTTCATTGCCTACTCTGCTGCGTGGTGCATCATGCTACAACAAAGGTCACATTGCACCTAAGTGCACATGGCGTGGGTGCAATGCACCAGAAGCCACTACACATAGTGCCAGTAAGTGCCAACGAAGTCTGCAATGCCACCTTGCTGTCCTAAGTGGCTAAACGAAGGCCGTCAAAACGCCGGCCATGAGGTGAACCACTATCACAGTGTAGCATGTGGTAATGTTGCCACAGTTGCAATATAAGAGCCAAATCTATGCTGCACGGGTTTGTAGAGAAGCTTGGACAGGACTGGTTTGGAACAACATAGCAGGCGGGAAAACACTCCTCCTAGGAATGTTGTAACAGCGGAGTTCTACTGTACTAGAAAGGTCCTCCATGCACTCAAAAACAGAGCAATGATCACCTTCCATTCTGCTCTTACCCTTTCAAGACTATGTGGTGCTGCTGTATTTGTTTTAATACACATTTTCTGGCATGGTGGCTTTGATGGTATGAACTAATGCCAGCTGGCTATGCATGCTAGCAAATGCCCAAAGGACACCGATAAAGATGGAAAACTACAGCGCAGAGAACGACGAGGACAAAATGAAGACACATAGGACACACGAGCGCTGACTTGCAACAGTTTATTTTGAGCCTCAGAGCCTTATTATACAGATGAAAACACCCAACATTATACTTGCGCAGTAGGCGATACATTCATATCTTGTCTTAAGTATATCAACTCCTTATAAGGCTCTGAGGCTCGAAATAAACTGTTGCAAGTCAGCACTCGTGTGTCCTATGTGTCTTCATTTTGTCCTCGTCCTTCTCTGCGCTGTAGTTTTCCATCATGAATAACCAACACGCCCAGACTGCTACGGTATTGAACACCGATAAAGCTACCTATGCTCTGCCTACAGTTGCATGCACAGTGGAATCTCACTAATTAAACTACACAAACAATGCCATTATTTGGTGCTGCATCTGCCGCTTCGCCCCTCTCGAGCTTGCATACCGAGAGCCAATTGAAAGTGCGATAGTATATTACAAAGCATTAAAAGGTCAGGGAGAGGTGCGCTACACTGGTGCAGATTGCACATACCACACTAGCCTATTTCATGCACAATCAATTTATGCGACTGACTCTGGGAACAGATATTCTGCTACCACCAGTGCAATGAGCACAACAGGGGCAGCAGGAAAGGACCATGAACTCAGTGAGAATTCGTTCAAGGCATGGACGCACAGATAATGAAAGAAGTGTCTGAAATGGCAGGCATGCATCCTCTCTCTTGTCAGTGATGTCACCGAAGGTTTCGAAAGAAAGTCTTGGCACTATTCAATAAAATGCCTTGACAATCCCTTCGCAAAGCTGCTGACAGCAAAGCAGCAGTGTTTGAATGCGATTTTGGGAGTGCTTTCCAATCTTTCTCTGTTTTTGTTGTTGCTCTTGGAATAAATAATGGAGTAAGATGGCAAGAACTGTCTGGCAAACAACCAATGGACTGCCAATATGTTCCCAACGCCAGGGGCTATCTAAACTTCCTTCCATTGTGGCAGGTTTCACAGTCGATACACACCAGCAACACAACACCTATTACAGGAGAATGTACAAGACTGCCCTCACCCAGAGGGGCAAACACTGCAATGCAGAGAACGAAGGCACACAGCTGAACCACCGTGCTTACCACACTACGCACCAGAACTGTTACCCCCTGCTACCCCATGCCACCCCCTGCTGCAGAGGGACCATCGGTCACCTAGCCCTGGCACAGCATGCTCTGCCTTTTTCCTTCTTTCTTAATTTCGAGTAGGATGTTCCCCGGGCTACTCTGCTTTTGCTCGTTATCATTTTTCTCCGAGCATAATGGAGAGGAGCAGTGCAAGCAAACAAGGACACAAGAACACAGTGAAAAACAGGACCAGCACAGACTACCAACTGAATTTTTATTGAGAAACAGGCCATATTTTATACTCCTAATCACGCAAGACCACTACATAATCGGGAAACACGAAGCACAATCATTGCCATCACGACAGTCATCTTATCAACCCAGGAAGTTCAGAAGTAGTCAACAGGGGGGAAAATAAAAAATAAAAATCTGCTTCTCAACTTCCTGGGTTGATGACTGTCGTGCTGGCAATGACTGTGTGTCGTGTTTTCCGATTAGTGGTGTTGTGTGATTAGGAGCATAAAATACGACCCATTTTTCAATAAAAATTCAGTTAGTAGTCTGAGCTAGCACTATTTTTCCGTGTGCTCTTGTTTCCTTGCTTGCTTGCGCTGCTTCCTCTCCATGATGCCTCACCGACTGGAATACACGAAGGTATTAATTCTCTGAGCAGCTCATTGCACTGTCCGTTTCAAGCCTTGTAATAACCACTGCAAACGTTGCCACCCACCGCTAGACCTCATCACTTCCGGCAGCACTGTGGAAGCTAGACGGCCTGTTCCGCCAACTATGAGAGCGGGTTGGGTGCATTCTTCTATGCCAAATCCTCTGCTCATGGTATATGCAGATAGAGTATAAGTAGACACTGTCTATGTACCTAAAAGAACATTTGGAAGCTTTGCCTGATGTCGCACTGTTTGTCACATTTGCACATTCAATTCAGCATGCGCAAATTAAGCCACAGTGGCAACTTTTTAACCTAGGGGCGCCTAAATGGTTTTTGGAAATAGATCATTTTTGTGAACAGACCGACTTTTGTTTAGGCCTAAGAATGCAGAATTATCCCCCCCCCCCCAAAGGCAATTTTTAACTCTCTTGGATGTTGCTTAGGTGACATTTAAGCCAAACATGCCTGACGTGCCATTTATAACCAATGAACTACTCAAAAATCTAGTAACAAGATGTTGACTCCGAGGCAAGAGAGCCGACTTCAAACCATGTCGCCATGTTAGCGATAGGATCTTATCGTAGACAAGAGTCACAAACATTGAACTTGAGAAACAGCATATGCAATGCGAGCCTGCATTAAGGCTCAGCTTGAAACAATGTTTCATGAATGTGCACTTCAAAGCACTTGATCCCCCACGCTCATATGGACATCTTACATTGGCACTGCATTCTGCCTCTGCACTTGTAGCAGCTTTGGTACAGCTGCAAGAACTATCAGATACAGAGGTAGACAGCACACCTGAGCGGCACGGTAACCACTGCTGTATAGGTTGATACATTCAAAAGTAGGAGTAACAGATGCGCAGCTGTTGTGGTTCCTCCAGTTTATTCTGGTTATATAATGTGGCACTAGCACTACAATAAAGGTCCTAGCGTGTGGATTGCATGCAGTTTGTGAAGATAGCATAGTCAGGGCACAAATAAGCACTTGGTGGCACTTCTCATATCCAAACTGGGTATTTGCAACCACACACCTTTGACAACTGCTGGTTCTTTGTTCGCACCAGCCCTGGAGCCCTGGCACAGTGCACAATGCAAAATGCGGGCCTCATTCATAGTGCAGCACAAAATACAAATTATTTCTACCTTTAGTTCCACACAGTTAGCTGACAACTGGTTCCTTATCGCCGCATGATAGTTCGCTGGCAACGTACAGTTACTGCTGGCTGTCCAAACATTTTGCACCTGTAGTTTGTAAACAAAGATTTGCACCTATGGCAATTCCCTCAGAATGGGGACATGCTGCGATTCCCAGGTGCAGTGCACAGGTGAAGCAGGCAAAGGTGGTTTTCGTGCAGTGCATGTGTAGGCAGTGCTACCTTGGTGGTGAGTGGCCACCTGCGCAGCGGTGTGCCCTCAAAACGGTGGTGCAGCGCCATGCGAGAGGAGGAAGACACGCCACTGTGCGAGTGCTGCTGCTGATGATGATGATGAGCCCTGGCCTGTGGGGGGAGGACAGGTGCAACAACACAAGAAATAAAATGGCACAATAAGATTAAGGCCAGGCTGACAAACTATGCAAAGAACAAGCTGTCGGACCAGTTCGTTTTGCACTGACTACCTATGCGAAGCCACAAGAGGGTGCCACATGATGGCTTGCAGTGTACGAACATATTAAAATTTCCTGCCTCGCGAGTGGCATGCACAGGGTCTCCCACTACAGTGCGTCCTCATGAATTGGGAATCACCCATTACAAGATTAATTAATAAAGCACTAAATAGTTATGAACATGATTAAACAAATTAAATGCGATCATTAGAATATCATTAGATAATTATTTAACCGAGTAACATGGAATGACTAATTGATAACAATTAATCAAAATTAGTTATTTCATGGGAACTAATGAACTGATTGCAACTACAGGAGTAAGTTGCTCACTGGTGGATCACTACTGATTACATGATACCAGACATGTCCAGAGAAGACGAGGACGTCGGTGCAGTGAGGGAGGTCGTACAGTCCTTATAAAAGCCATGCGTCACCATGTGTGAGTTTGCTCCCAGGTGTTGACAAGGACGCATATGCGATGGGAGCTAAGCGAGTGCCAATCAGAAATGCTTCATTAAAACTTCTTTCTGGGCGAGTTGGTGCATATTGCACATTTATAGCGAAAAAAAAAAAAAAAAATCAACCACACGCAGACAGGGTAATGGCACAAAACACAAGTACTAATTTGTGAGCTGCTTGTGTTGTGTATTGTCACCCTGTCTGTGTGTGTGGTTGTCTTTTTTTGCACTATAACTTTATATTATATGGAAATAACTTTCATATTACTACACCTGACCAGATTTAAGTGCACCCTTTGAATTCTTTATTGCTTTAGATACCAACCGATTGGCAACAGAAAAAAAAAAAAAAAAAAAAAAGGATGGCTTCAGATATTCAATCGAACATCCATTTAAAAAAGAGAAAAGAAATCTGAAAAAGAAAAAAGATAAACCGTATTTACTTGCATAATGCTCACACTCGCATAATGCTCGCACCCCCAACATTGGGCGTCGAAAATTGGAAATTGTTTTTTTCCCTCGCATAATTATCGCAGCACCAATATTACCACTGCGAGAGTAGTCTTTTAGTAGTAACAAGCGCCACCTTTGGAGCGCTACTGAACCTAGCTGGCCTCGTGTGCACGCGCTACCAGGCGGCGATAGCGTGCTCGGGTAACTGGCACCGCAACACCCAGAGGGCACCACTCTACTATAGGCGCTGGGCTTTGCCGCCTCTGACGACAACAGTCCGCACGCGGCGGTGGCGGCAACAAAAAGCAGACTTCGCCAGTGATGGGGGTTGACTCAGCAGCGCAAGCCGAAGCCGAAGGCGAACTCGGTAACTCCAGCGAAGGCGCCCCCCGACTGTGGTTAAGTGGTGCCTGTGTGCTGCTGTGTGTGTGTGCATGCTATGACTTATGACATGTAAACGGCTAGGGCGCACATCGTGCCCCCCCCCCCCCCCCCCCTTGGTGCAAAGGGATAGCCACATAATTATCGTCATATCATCATCGGTTATGCTCTTTATTTTTTACCTTCGTGATGCCCATAGTCGCCATTTTGCAAGGTGTTTTCGCATCCCATTGTCATAGCTTTCGAGTACGGGCTACAGCATAGCAACCGCACTTCGGCATCCACGAGTTCTGTGTAGTGCGCTACTGGAGACAGCGATTGCAGTGTCGATACGGACTCGGATCAAGTCTCTGATCAAGCAGACTATATGGTCTGCTGTGAGCATTATACCACGGAACGCGGGGAGTGATGATGAGGCTGCGTGCAGTAAATTTAAGTGCTTTAGCAATTTGTGCTTTTGGCGACCTTGTACTTTTATAACAAGGGTAAGTTCTGCTTGAAAGTAATGTTTTGGTTATAGTATTTACAATAGCTGACCCAAGAATCCATATTCGCACCTATTTAAATTTGCTTTTAGCGCTCCAGAACATTTGCTCGAAATTATCACACCCGCCAACTTAGCATCAATTTTCCGCGAAAAAAAAAAAAAAATGCGAGCATTATGCGAGTAAATATGGTACATGCAAATGTAATAGTCCTCAGACCAGAGATTAAGAAAATATCTTAAGGTGGAGTAGAATTTGTAATAATGGAGTGATTACTCATTTGCATTCACCCAAACACAGCCATATGGCTACAAAGGAAAGCTTCACAGCTCTGGCAGAAACTTTGAATCTAAAGAAAAATTCTTCCTGGTCCGGGGTACATATGGTTTTCAAAGCCAAAATTGGAGAACACCACTTTGACTCAGTATCATAGAAAGAGAAACTGCCTATGTACACAAAAATATTCTGTTTGGTTAGATGGCATAACAGAATGAAACCTGATATATGGTCATGCTAAATGAGCAACAAACTGAGATCCATGAAGTGACAGTGGACTGGCGACAAAACAACACGATGGATGCTAAAACCTCAGTAATTCAGGCTCCAAGGTGGCTAGAAGAGATGCCCGAATTATCAGATGCTTTGTGAAAAGGCCCTAATGCACCATCAGCACACTTAAAAAGTGACGGGGACATGGAGGGAATGCATGAAGAGAAGAAGAAATGACCAGCAGCATACCGGTCAGTGCTCGAAGAGGTGCAAAGCTGGGCTCTGATGGTTGGCAAATGCCTGCAGTCACTGTGGGCTGGCAGCAAAGCTATGGATATATTTTGATCCAGCGACAGAGCCCAGTTGTCAAAGGTATGCACGGGCTACAATGCACATGCACCTGGACCGTATGCATCAAAGCGCGCCTGTAGCACTGCGCAGAGGAACAACCAACCATACAACACTGCAGCACCAGCATGCGTAAATGTAAGCAGCTCTTTCATCAAAAAGAGCAAGGACAGGTGCAAACATTGAGCCTAGACATTTGGAGGCCAGAAACTTGGGTCGCACTAAAATTCCCATAGGTCAATCATTTCTTGTTGCAGTAATGGAGTGGTGCGTGTGCGGAATGAAATCCGCAATTAAAGAGGAAGACTGAAAGAGAGCTACAGACACTTTTTTAGGTTTCCATATATTTGGGCTGTTCTTCTGAATAAAGTTCAGTTGGAAGCTTGTCTGTGTCCTCCCTTGGCCATGTGTGTTCTGTTGGTAGCCATGCCTTAGAGCAGAGGCCACACTGTGCCATGTTACAATGAAGATGGCCAAACTGCCTCCTCCCAAGCATGCGGAAAGAAGGTGAGCATATAACTTTACTGGCATCATTGCAGAGACTCCAAAACTGTGAAGCATTCCACTACGGCCCCGTTTATTTCACTGTGTTTGTCCAAATTTTCATATTGCCCTCGCATTATATCCAGGATGTCTATCAAGCTGATGTTTCCCTGACTGTATATGTAAAATTACCTGAGTGACATAGTATTGTTTTATGCTAAAATGAGCTAACACAATTCCACCTGATGCTATTAGTAAGCATGCTAAAAAATAAAAACCATATTTTGAATAGTAAGGAGTAGCATTTATTTCATTTAAAAGCAAAATAGAAGGCAGGCATATTAAATCGTAACAAATTGACTATCTTTGAAAAAGTGCTATAACCAAATCAAATCGAATATATTTTCAGATACAGCAGCCGACCAATTTTTCGGACTCCAATAATTCGAACTTGAGCGGTATTTCAGTCTTCAGAAACCATCCTGCGCCCCATAGAAACGTGTATTTCAACCAATATTTTGGACTTATGGTGTTCAAAAGTTCAAATTTTCGGACCAAATTTTCGCCAGTAATACTGTGGGGATTATTTTCTGGCCGAAGTCTCGGTTTTGCGCATCACACGGATGTGAGTGGGCATCGTTGTCGCAAACAACCCGCTTTGCGCGGCCGTGAAAGCTAGGCGAAGCAGTCATTAGGACAGACAGCTTGGCTTTCTGTTCATCGCTGATTTGAAGTAGTCGCGGTAGCCTACAATGAGCGCACAATCGGACGTAAAATGGAACAGAGCACTGTCTGCTGCAGATCACTCCGACACTGCCGCTGTCACCAGTGGGAAAAGAATGGGGGGTGGGTGAGGAGTGCATTCACGGAGGCTCTCGTTCCACTTGCTTTTTCCCGTGAATTTCATTTTGTGGTATTCGCCGTCCTTAGCCGTAGAACCACGAATACGTTGCGATGGACGAGGGCAAAGAAAGCACACAAACACGACAGGACTAAGCAACAAACCTGTCTTTTTGTAGTCAACCAAGTCGTATCACACATGCAATTACCCATCTACCGCATGCTCATGGAGCACAAGCTGACGCAGTATATCAGATCAATAGAAGAAATGTTAACGGGAAAGACGAGAAGAAACCATCCTAACCAATTTTTAACAAGGCCACAGCAACAAAGACAAAAAACGTTTTTCACGGCTCTACAAACATTCAAAGCTGACTGATAAGATTTTTCCTGCAAAGAAATCATCATCGCAAGCTATTTTCCTGATCTGACAATTTTTTGAAGCGAAAAACTTCACTACGAGGGTTGGAGCCGAGCTTCGCAGACCCCTCGCCAAGCTCTGCCGGCGTTGCCTAGATACGCTTAAGAGGTGTGCGATTCTTCCTCAAAAGAGATCTTTATTTGGGAATTGAACCTTCATCTCTTGGATCCCCAGCCGAGTGTTTTACCGCTGTGCCACGCCCTGGATCATGAAACGCTCTTCATAATTCTGCTTGTTTACTGTGAGGATGATAGCGGGATTCCACTCGTGACAGGTACTGCCATTTGAGCACAATTTGAAAGTACCAGACTAAAATAGCTAAGTCACTCAATTAGGGTGACGTCAAGGATGTGACGTCACCCATCTGCCGTCAGCTATGAGGACCAAGCGGGAACGAGTGCGCTCCAACGCCGCCGGGCGGCACTTCTTGCCTTCTGCGAGTGACAGATGCTGCGCCTTTCCTTTCCTGTAAACGAATTATAGAACGCCGGTGAACTTAGACACGCTCGACATGGAAGCCAAGGAGAGTTTAGCTGCTTGCGAACAGCGCAGAAGACTACAGAAAATAACTTTTTCTGATCCTGAGGTAGTCACTGCTTTTTGCTACATATATCCAGGCATAGCAAAGCTAAGCCATCTTTCATTTTTTGGCATAACCCGGTTATAACAATAATTGGTTGTAACATCAATATTGCTTACCTTGGGGGGCCTGGCCAGAGCGTTGGCAAAGGGGAGATCTCCCATGGACACCTCTTCAGGCAGTGTCTCACGGATGATGGACGGTGGAGAGAAGAGCACTGACGAGTCGCCCAGCAGGCTCTTGCTCTGCAAAATGGCAGCACATGTACGCTTGGCGAGGGGAATAAAAATCAAATTCTGTGGCCTCAACCAGGGAGATTTCCATGGGCAACCTTGGGTGTATCACACCCTTGGACGCATGCTAAAGTCTGAAGAGGGTCACGCTAGTTGGTTTCTCATTTTTTGCAGCGCGTAGCTGGACATAGGCAAAGCAGAGAGGAACAAATAGTAAACACAGGCAAAAGTCTGTCGAAATTCTGAGTTTGCTTTTTAGCACTTTTCACAAAAACAGTGACCCCGGCTGTAACATACAGTCGCCAGTCTGGGTACTAATCAACGCACACATGGTAGAATTTGTGGCTATATCCGAGATGTCACAGATTGGTTGGCTGGTTGACAGTGACATCACAGGTGGGCTGCAACCTGCTTTCAGTTCCAGTTTCCCGGGCCTCTAAGGAATGTGATGCAATTATAAAGTTGTAATGCTCTAAGACTCTTGAGTTACCCAGGCACGCCGCAATTTTGCAATGCTCAATGACAACAATGACTAAACCCCAGTAATAAATGCATATCACACAGCCAAGCCTTAATATAATGAAATAGATACTACAGGCAGAAAGTTAGGTGGGCGGATGAGATTAAGAAGTTCGCAGGGGTCAAGTGGATGCAGCTAGCACAGAACCGGGTTAAGTGGAGAAATATGGGAGAGGCCTTCGCCCTGCAGTGGGTATAATCAGGCTGATGATGATGATGATGAGATACTACAAATTGCTGGCTGCATCAATCTTTCATAAACCACATCATTTTCGCCTTATGTAGCTCACACTGAAATGACTATATTGAACTTCTTGGCACCAAACAGGCAGCAAGCTTTCCTGCACAATTCAAGCAACTAGCAGGGGTGAGACAAGCATTCGTTCCAATGTTAGCATTCTTATCTTTGACTCGGCAACAGCCCCATGGTACATGTACCGAAAGACATGGAAGATTGGAAGCTACGCTTCTCAGACCTGTTGACAGTGCCCAGGGAACAGTATTCCCCATGTCATTATGAGCACTGCCAGAGTTGCTCTCTCCTCACTGACTAAACTGCATGGCTCTTGAGCATGCATTATTTACCAAAATTTTATATAACAAACTTCAGCTATACCAAACTATTTTGCCATCTTTTATAAGCCTGGTACATATATTGAGGTTGTACTGTAGTTGCATGCCGCAGCATAAATGTAGTCGGTGATTTTGAACTGTTTGAGGCGCGGTTCAGCGGACACTCAATCATAAAGACCTCTTGGGGGAGATACCTCCTTGCCCCTGCTGCTGCTATCGAAGGGCAGCAAGCGTAACTAGTGATGCATGTGAATGCAGTAAAAACAATGTAAAAAAAGTAAGGCAAACTGGCTATTTCTCAAGTCACCCAAACATTGGCTAACTACTTCAGAAGTGGGGACACTGCATCTTTGAGTCTTGGAGTGGGGTACTCCCTAGACCTTTTCAACCAAAATGTTTTGTGCAGGTAAGTTGCTAAGAATGCGAGGGACACGCACGGGCGTCTCGGGGAGGATGAACGACTCGGGGTCAAGGGGTGGCAGGGCTGCCGCTGCTGTGAGGCCAGGCACTGCAATGTCACCGGGAGTGGACCAGGTCTCGTGGAGGGCCTTGCGCACCCGCTTGGAGGGCGACAGGTTCTGCACCACAGGAGAAGGAGAAGGCTGCTAACACCCACAATCTTAGTGCTGCAACATTGCACTATTCATCTCATCCCAGAATTTGCCTTGACTGGTGCCCACTGTATTATAGTCTTACCATAACCCAAGTGGGCGCTGCACACCATCCAATCACTAGGTTACAGCCCCACAGAAGAAACAAGAAATGGGTGCATGTAGTAGTGGGCACATAACATAGTTTACAACACAAATAACCATTACAAATGACTTGGCAAATTCAGCATGCGGCTGTGCACGAAGTGAGCCATTCAGTCAATTCCAGATTTCTATGGTCTGAGGGCAAAAATAATTTTTTACCAGAACCCACTGACACCGATAGAAGAACTACCATATTGCCGCAAATCATTCGAATCTTTGTTTTTCTTTTTAGACAGCTGCTGTCACGCGGCATTATCACTGTGAATCTAGCACATGGATCGATTCTGTGTTGTTTGTTTATTCACGCCTGTTGTCCAGAGACGATGCTGTACAGTTAAACCTCGATATAACGAAGTAAAATCGGCACTTGAATTCGTTACATTGAAATTTTGTTACGTCGAAATTAGGCTCATAATATGCAAGCAAAATTCTCAAATGATGTTGCTGGTGCGAAGCACACATGGAAGAACTTTTATTTGCGGGTAAAGTAGTCCGTCACTTTCTTTTGAGTCTTCTTTGCATTCAACAATGGCATTACGCACCGTTCATAGGCCCACAACGACTGCATAGCCTCTTCCTCTCCCGTAGAGCCCGTGAAGTGCCTCAGTACGTCAATCGCATCGACTACTTCACGGGAGGTGGGGACGTTGCCACACTCGTCCTGATTGTCCGTTTCGTCGTCACTATCACCTTGCAATTCCCAAACCACATCGTTCAGGATCGATTCCGTGGTCACCTCCTCTTCTGCCGCGAGGACACATGAATCACCAAGTACGAAATCGTCGATCTCGACGCCCTCCGGCATAGCACCACCGCTGCGAAGGCGCTCCCAAGACTCCTGAAGTGCCTGCGCTTCTGTTGTTTCAAGTGTGGACAAATCACCTTCAGGTAGAGCTGCTGCGGAAGCGTCTGCTGCGGAAGCGTCTGCTCCAAGACCTGCTTTTTGAAAACAGTTTTCAATAATTTTCTTTGGCATTACTTTCCAGGATGTGGACAGCATCTCGAGCGCTTGAAACAAATCAACTTTCGTTGACCGTCCCAGCCGAATGTCGAGGAGCACCTTGCCAACTAATCTTCGGCAATAGGCACATTTCAAACTGTTAATTATGCCCTGATCGAGCAATTGGATGAGTGATGTGCAGTTGGGTGAGAGAAACTGCAGTTCCACGTGTGCAAGCTCCAAGTCGTCAACGTGATGCACGGAGCAGTTGTCGAGGATGAGGCACACGTGGCGTCTGGATTCTTTCATGTCCTCTTCAAGATCTTGCAGCCAACTGCGGAAAACACTGCGGGTCATCCATGCTTTTTTGTTCGATGTATAGGCAATCTCGAGTTGCCATGAATTCTTAAAGCAGTGAGGTTTTTTGCTGCGCCCGATAACAAACGGCAAACGCTTGCCACTTCTATCCATGTTGGCGCACAGGAGGACTGTGATCCGTAGCTTGCTATGCTTGCCGCCATGGCAACGATCACCTTTCAAAGCTAGTGTGCGATTAGGCAGCATCTGGTAGAACAATGCCGTCTCGTAGCGCTGGAGGATATTTGGCACTGCGTTCGTAATCCAGGCAGCCGATTCTGTTGCATCAGCCGATGATGACTCTCCGCTCAAGCTTTTGCCAACGATCGAGTGTCGAGCCTTAAACCTATGCAGCCAGCCGCTGCTGGCCTGGAAGTCATCGCGACCAAGCAGGCATGCGAAATCCTTTGCTTTTTGTTGTAGGACCGCACCACCAATGGGAGTGTTTTGCACCTGGGTTGACATGAACCACTTGAAAACGGCTTTATCCACGTCTTCATAGGTTGCTGCCTTCAACCTTTTCCGCTGGCTGCTTGCCCCCTTTTTTAAGGAGTCGATGATGGATTCCTTGGAGCTCAAAATCGTGAAGAGTGAACTTTGCGGTATCTCGAACTTTGCGGCGACATCTTTCTTCTTTTCGCCCTTCACGATGGCATCCAGTATGCTGGCCTTCACTTTTAGAGAGAGCACTTTTCGTTCGCCACTCATGCTGCTGGAACGGAGCCGCCAAACAAACGTCGCGACTACGACGACGACGACGAGGGACAGGTCACCAGTCATGTGACAATGTTACAACAAACAAATGCACACACGCTGCACGCCGACATGCGCTGTGCAAAAAATAGGCATAAACTGGGTAGGGAGCCTGCATGTTGCGCTGCGGCGCCTAAACTGGGCCGATGCTCGTGCCGCCTACTGGAGTTGCTCAACACCATGTTTGCGTCTCCCGCGTAGTACTTCAGATGGCGCAGCGTATGCCACGTCGTATCATCATCATCATCACATTTTTAAGCGCGCTCGACTCTGCTGCGCTGCCGCGCCAAGGTCGACCCACCTTGGCCGCACTGCGCTTATTTTCAGGCTGCGTGCGCTTTGATGGGCGCTGCTTTCAACCACTCAGGATCGTGGTACACCTTTGTTCAAGCATTGAGTCTTCAACTAAATTTCGTTACATTGAAAGTTCGGCGAAATTTACTACGTTATAGGGGGGCTAAAAATACACTGTGTTCTATGCGCCCAAAGTTACCGAAACTGAACTACTTCGTTACATCGGGGATTTCGTTAAATTGAAGTTCGTTACATCGAGGTTATACTGTATCATCTTTCTTTGTCGCGCAAGATGCGTCGAGCTGTATCACGAAGATTCCAACCAGTCTCATGCGTTTCTACAATGTTCCAGGTTAAGCTAGTCGCCAGTTGCGGCTTTATCTAGATGTTTCTTCGTCTGTAAGTTGAGCGCTGAAAGGCGCAACAGCATTCTTTGTTCAACGACCACTGAGCACTATTGCTGATATCACCACCACCGAGTCCCTTAGTTCTTTTGCGGGCACAAGTCAGCCCATTAAAGAGTTTCTTTAGTGCACTCCGAGACTCTTCATTCGTGCCATCGACCTTGGTGATCCTTGTCATCACCACGTGACAATATTTACTCGCATAATAAATCCACCTTCCCCTTTTGCCACTGAGAACACACACAGACAAAAAAAGCTAATCGTTAGTGCATCCCTCTGTTTCACACCGTTGCTGCCCAGTGTATTTCTTGGCAGCTCGCCAAAATGCTGTACAGCGGGAACGTCACGGTATGTCTCCTGGCGTGACTTGGAGAGGACTTGGTGGCAGAGTGGCAGCGGTGAATTGTTTGGCTCGTACGGTTGCACAAGCCTGATTTTCAGTACACTGCTTTATGAGGCAGCGATTAGAGTGGGCACTGTCCACTGCCACAAAATCGTTGGAACATGTGATAGTGGCAAACAATTTTTGAAACAAACGATGCTAAAAGCTAGCGTCATGATCGTGGCTGACCGTGTGCTTTGTTTGATGATTGATGAGTGAAAGAATGACCAACTCATAAAAAAAAAAAAAAAGAAAAGGAAAGAAGAAAGGATTTTTCAACTCTTTTAATGTCTTGAACCCTCCCCTCAAACCGACACAAATTTCTATATATATAAAAAAAAAGTGGGTCCATTGCGCAAGTAAATACGGTAAGTTGAGCAGGCTACTGTAGAAAAGAATTGGCAAATGGGCCTGGTGCTTGCACAAGTTGGTGCCATGGGCAATCTCATGGGAAAGAAAGATGCAATGGTCAGCAAAGGAAGAAACGACAAGGTGGCAGCACAACATGAGGGTGACAAATTGCGGTCATAACACTGATAAATATCTGATGGCTCTTTTAACAGACTCTAATCATTTTCTACTGCGCACATGACGCACTGAGCAATTAGCGCAAATATATTCAAGGAGCGGTCTTATCAAGGATTTGTATGCTGCAAACTCGCACTCTTTCGAGGAAATTTTAGGACTGCACTTCAAGAAGCCTAGTTTCGACTCTGCTTACATGCAAAACAGCTCTGTATGCCTATGCCACTCCAAGTGAGGTGTGAGAATTACACCTGGGTCCATATTCCGAGTTTGCATCGTTATCGTGAGTGTCGCTATTTCCCCGACTTCGAGTCACCTGATTGGTGGAAATGCTGGAAAATAATTTTGCCACCTCTTCCGGTTCCGCAGTGGCAACACTCAGTTCCGGCGTTTGGACCAATCAGATGACTCGAGGTCACGTGAGATAGCGACACTTCGATAACGACGCAAACTCGAAATACGGGCCCTGGATACTCAGTGCAAAGGAGCAATAGACCAGCACTTTCCAACTAGTGCTTCATGAACTGGACAAAGTGCCCCAACATCTCTGCAACACACAGTGGAAAACAAAAGAAATATTAGCAAAGCGTGTCAATGGAAAATGTAGAATAAGAAAACATCTGCAGGTTTCTTGAATTTACCTTTGGCCAAAGATGCCATTCGTGTTCTCAACTGAGAACGGAAAGAGAGAAGGAATTGTTTGAAATGCGACTCCTCCATTCAGTTTGTTTTTGCCCATTCCTCAGCACATTTTCATTTCAGATAGTCAGGAGAGACATTTTGTTTCAATTGTTCCACAAGCTTAGTGCTGATGGTGTCAACAGGGAAGAAGGGATGATGAAGGCCCACCTCTTTGTTTCCCCGCTTCTTGGGGAGTTCCCCGACGACTGTAAACCTTGCGGGCTGTCCCACGCTGCCCAAGATGTCGCCAATGTCGTCCAGGTTCAGGGACGGGGTTTCCGGCTGGACAAATGTCGAGACAATACAAGCTGGTCACTTCATGCTATGGTGGAAGAACAAGCTAGGTGGTCGGACGAAGGCTGCGCAGGCGGTAAAAAGTTGTGCATACATCGCGCTGCCCGCGACAGATGACGCTATACGCAAAAGGGCTCAGTTTTCAAACCTAGACGCTGAATGAAAGCAGATCCGGACGCGAAAAAAAAAAAATGATAATGACGCGTGTGTTCAGCACCCAATTTGCAATAGACACGAATGTTGGGTAGGGCTGAGGCTGAAAATTGTTTTAATAAATAATACTTTTGCTCCGCGAGTTTCGGCATGCCCTGCACCTTACAGCGCTCGCGCTCGTCGCTGCCAATAGGAGCATACGACACGAGTCGAGCGCAATGTCTCTGGACAATATTTACCACTGCATATGGCGTTGCAGCAATGCGCTTTAACTAACAGTGAAAGCGGTACTATAGCGCATCTGCCTTAGCCAGACGGGAAAGCAAAACTGACATTCTAGTAGAAATCAAGAAAAAGAAATGTGCATGGGCAGGACATGTAGTGCGAAGAGAGGATAACCGATTATCTCTAAGAGTAACCAATTGGATTCCAAGGGAAGGAAAGCGTAGCAATGGGCGGCAGAAAATTAAGTGGGTGGACGAGGTTAAGTTTGCAGGGGATACAGCCAGCACAGGACCGGGTTAATTAAAGTAATATGAGAGAGGCCTTTGCCCTGCAGTGGGTATAGTCCGGATGATGATGATAATGATCAGACTGGCTCCGAGGCTTTTGTTCCCGTTACACACTTCTTGATGAAAAACACAGCTGAACCGACGATACACAGAAGAAAGACACACATGCACACACACACACAGACAAGGACGATGCTTATTGACAACTAATTAGTATTCACATCCGTGCACCTTCTTCTTTGCTCACTTCTCCTAAGTACAGATCACTTCCTTCACTTTATCATGTGTGCTCAGCATTCCCCTGCATTATTATACACTTCTCTTTTTGGATAATTGCGCAGGCTGAAATTCGTTCTTAAGTGACAAGTAACCAAGTGCCATAGCTCGCTATATAGCTAAAGCCTGCTTCCGTAAATGCCTCCTGTCGCGGTTGGCCGCAGCGCTGCCGCTTGTTTCCCTTTTCCTCCAGAGGGTTCGTCATCACTCTTATGATGCCATGGTGAGCACATGCAGCCTCATGATTTAACCGACGTGTGCACAGTGTGCAGTTGCATTGCCATGTTTGTTTTTGAAGCCTTATCATTATCTCACATTCTGCGATGAATGAGAACACGTTTTAATAGTGCGAGATGTTGCAGTGAGTGTGTGCTGCGATAGCTGGCCGCAAGTTCAGATGGACAAGGAATTTCGAGATTTCCAAAGATCCAGATAGGACTAGTAATTACTATTGGAGACATATTCAACATTTCAGATATTCTCAAAAACCCCCCTGAGGACAAGAAAGCCATCGCATATCGAGAAATAGAGTATGCCTGGCCTTTGGCACAGCTCAGTGCAAGTCCAGCCAATTCAATGCGTTTGGCACAGCCTGGCACAGGAAATCTCGTTTGCATCTAACTGGCTTAACACAGATGTTCCACCCAGATGTTCTGTCCAGGGGTGCTGAAGTGTTACTCTCTTTGTTGGACCTAATAAAGCGTTGAGTATTCTAGCTATGAACCTCCACAAATGACCCGTGCGGGGCTGCTTTGCCGTTTCTCAGAATGCCACATTTACGATGCTTAACATTAGAGAAATATTTTTCCGTCATTCAAGAGCAACACCCACCATCCTGGCAATGGGTCCGCCTTTCTTCTCCAGCTCGGCCAGGGCGTTCTTGAAGGGTGTTGGGGTGCGTGGTGTGTTCTCCATGTGGAGCCTCTTCAGCACGGGCGTGTTGAGGGGCTCCTCTTCACTGCTGCAACAAGAGAACAGGCGGTCAGGGTGGACCATGTGCCCTGTGATGCAGCTCTTACGGGCACAGCAGTGCTGTAGCCAAGGCACACTGAGGTTTGCAAACAATGAAAACGAAAACCCAGCAACATTACATGAGATCGTTGGATCCTGTCATTTACAATCACCATTAAAAACAGCTGTGTAAATATTTGAAAAGAAAAATTTGAGGCATTGAGGCATTTTACAATTTTTTCTAGATGCACAAGTGAATGTGATAATCTGACTAATACAGCAGGAACTTGAGGCTATGATCCTAGTTGCTGCATTGTTCACAGAAACCTGTCCAATACAGACTCGGTTGCTATGTTGCGACTGTGGCAGTGTTCCCGCATGCTGCATTGCAAATGTTCCTTTACTATGGCCGTCCACTCCGCGCCAGCACATTGACAGGCTACATTTAGGCGCGTTGTTGTACCATGGGTTTGGTCGCGTAGCGGTCGTTACACATTTTATGACAGAGCTGCCAGCTCCCTTGGCGGTAGCAATGACTACGAGTCAGCACCAGTAAGATAAAAAAAATTTATATATACAGTCATGCTTCGTTAATATGGACACTTTGGTTTCCGACCAAAACTGTCCATATAGCAAGTCATCCATAATAACGAGTCATGAATAAAAATGAAAAACGAAGTGTCGATGCTACCCTCTTCTCCATGAATCTGTCGATCCAAAAAATATCATGTCTGTTCTTAAACCTTGTTAGCCATCCTCTTGAGTAGCTGAAGTCAGTAATGCCTAGACAGAGAGTAGAATAATTTTTCTCAGTAAACATCACCCTGTTTCACTGAACAAAATATTCCGTAAGTCATCATAGCTAAAACCTATCAAGACGGAGAAGGATCGGTACCGCACCCATAATGTTGCCGAGGCAGCGAGCCTTCTCTTGAAGTATTTCATCGCTCACGACAGCATCATTCGCGTGCACATTCCCGAATCATATTAACAAGGCTGACTTCATTTCTTCGAACAGTGCTGGACGCTGTCGGACTGTGGCTGACGCTGCAATACAGACAAACCATTTATCGGAGTCCTGTAGCATCGATGCAACCGTCGACCTGGCGAGGCTGAGGCCTGGTTTAATTTGTGTCCAGTCCTTCACGGCTTGGATTGACTGAGATGGCTTTTGCCGCTTGTATTCACAGATTTCCCAATTCTTCGCACTGTTTTTGCCTAGTTAACCTCCCTTCCTTTCCGTTCTTCTGATTCCCTCTTTTTTGCCTTGTACTGTTTCTGTAAAGAAGCGAGGGAGTCAAGCTGGCAGGCTGCTTTGCAGAGGGCTATCGAACATCCCTTTCCTGCGCCATTTGTATGTGTTCCTATGAAACAAACACTCTAAGTACAGTTTAGTTTAGAAGTACAGTTTAGAACGACGGGTACCCGACTATGAAGAGCTCAAACCTTAACAGCGATGAAAACCAGGAGCATGAGAAGGAAGGGCATCCAGGACTGGACGCCCGGTCCCGCCTTTCTTTTGTCACTCTACTTCATCAGTGTTTTAACTCTGACCGAAAAGCGTTAACGGCTTCATGGAACACACTTTGTGATCTGGGAAAGAAAAACTTCAGTTCCCGCCCCCACTTTTTGGCGCTTATCTTTCTTCCTATTATTTCTTTCTTATGCTTTTACCGACCTCTCTGTTCACATTAAGCAGAATTTATTGCTACCACATGTTGCTGTTTTTCCGACTGCGGCCTCTCGTTCCGGCACTGTCACTGCACCCAGAAATCTCCCGGTTCCCTCCTTTCGGGGTCTTTCTTACTTAGCTGACCCTCAGTTTCCTGTGTACGTTCCTTTCCACTCTTGTGCTCTCCCCTCCCCCCATTCTAAAATGACAACACGCCCGCTTTGGTTCTTTCCAACCCCACAGGACTCATTCAGGCATCCGGCCGCATCGGCTGTCACGTAGGTTCGCGGCCTGCGTGCCCTTTTTTAACTTGTGTTCGAACTCCCCTGCCTTTTTCAAAGGATGTCCAAATTACCGAGACAAAAATGCATGGGCCCAAGTGGGCTGTATGCATTCTTCCCCTGTCCATTGTCCAGACAGCGAGTTTCCATATTAACGAGGCATAAATATATTGAAAAAGTTTCATCCCCAGAAGAATTGTCCATAAATCGGGTCGTCCGTGTTAACGGGGGTCATATTAACAGGGCACGACTGTACATTATTTACAGGGCATTGTACAGAACAAGATCAGCACAAGGACCAAAGGCTGCCAGCCATATGCGACTGTCCTCACACAGTGACGGCCAGGGAGATAACATCGTGTCCCTTTCTTGTGAGCAGCACTGCACTTGACCTACCCTTGTGACGGTCCCTATCTCCAAGCGGCAGCGCTCTTGCTTATGTAGCCCGGGAAACCGCAGCCAATTAAATTGTCCAATCAGGAGGCAGCACTTGTTGGCAACCCGAATGGTCCAATCAACGAGTACGCTTGTCCCCCGCTTTAAATCTGCCGTGGTGCAAGAGGGGTTCCGCCGCCAGAGGACCAGCGGCAAGATGTCTCGGATTGAGAACGGGTTGGGGCTTGTCACTCGGCTAACGCCCTGAAAGAGGGTGTTAGCCAGAGGAATAATGGCATCCGGCTGAATCGGAATTAGCAGGCACAACAGCGTGGAATCTAGCGGAAATCTAGACACTGTTCGTAGCTGGTTTCTGGTGATACTGCAACTATCAGTCAGTGGAGTGTTTGCCTCAGATATGGTGGTAGTTACGCACTGTCCTCTTTGTCATCTATGTGTTTACGGCCTTCTGTGCAAGCGCATCGAGTGCAGTCCCTGTCACGATGTGTTTGCATTTGTATCTGGGCATTGTCCCATCACACGTGTTTGACACGAGCTATGCAGCCTTTAAAAGCAGATCTCGTGCTACCTCACTGTTTGCATGACTACACCCAGAGCGTTGCGATATGTCTCCTTAAAGCAGGAAGGCACTGACAAGCCCGGAGGTCGATAGTCGCGCGATACTGTTGAAAAATTGGTCAGGTGTACAGTACACAGAAAAGACACGAAGTGCGCAAGCGTTGATCTACTCAGAGCCATCAGAGTCGTCCAAACTCGAGTCGGATGACGAGTGCTTGTCACTGCCCACGTCCCACAGAGCATCATCCTCTGTGCCGTCCAGCACGTTGCTGATGCTGCATTTTCTAAATGCCTTTAGCACCATCTCTTCGGGCAGAGATTTCCACGCCGACAACACCCAACCACAGACAGTCGCAAGCGGTGGACGTCGCAGGTGGCCGGTGGAGGTGGTCGGGTTGTCGCCCAGCATCCATTCATTATAGAGCTCGCGCACTCTATCTTTAAAAGGCTTGTTTAGCACAACGTCTAGTGGCTGCAGCACAGACCTCAGCCCACCAGGTATGACCACGAGATCAGTCTTGCAATCGCACAGGGCCCGTTCTACGTCGGCTGTGAGGTGGCCTCGAAACGAGTCGAGAACGAGCATGTTCGCTCGCTCAAAAAGAGCACCAGGTCGCTGCTTCCAGACGAGTCGGATCCACTCCAGCATTAACGCTTTGTTCATAAAGCCCTTTTCATTGGCCCGGACAATGACATCGCGTGGGAACTCCTCCTTTGGCAATTTTTTTCTCTTAAAAATGATAAAAGGGGGCAGCTTCTTCCCATCGGCTGTGCACGCGAGCATCACAGTGAATCGCGAGTGCTCGTTTCCCGTAGTTAGAAGCTTGATCTGCTTCGCCCCTTCTCGGAAACAGTTCGGCTTGAGGGCATATCAAACCACACGGGTGTTTCGTCAGCGTTTCCGATCTGTCCCATCATGTACTCGCGTTGGTGCCAGAGTGCAATCACACAGCGCCGAAACTCGATGAGTTTGTGTTCAAACTCTTCGGGCAGTTTCTGGCACACAGAAGTATGGCGCCGTAGTGAAAGCCCTGCTTCTTCATGAAGCGCCGCACCCAGGATGGCGAGCCCTTGAGCAGCGTTCTTGTGAGTCCCGAGGCACGCGCAGTCTCTACCGCTTTCACGCGGATGCATTCGGCAGTCACAGGCAGCGACCTTGCACGCAGCTCCCGGACGAAATCCGCAGCCTTGGCTTCTAGTTTTGGATACGGTGCAGTCTGCCCATGAAATGATGTTTTCTTCTGATTGCTGCAAGTAGCAATATGCAGCTTCTGACTCCGCCAGTACCGAACGCTCTTTTCGGATACTCCAAATTCACGCTGTGCCGCCAGGTTACCGTGAAGCTCCGCATACTCAATCGCCTTTTTCTTGAAGGCGACGGTGGATTGTCGTCGGCTTCCGCTTATTTTGAAGCAAAAAAGTCAAAAGCTGGCTTCTAGCAGAATAACTAGACTATGGTGGCTAGCTCCAGACAACGGAAACACAAAATGGCGATGCCACGCCGCGCTGCTGCTTATGGTGATGGAGATGTGATGAAGGCTGTTGACTTCAGCCGCCCATTGTTGCAAGACCTCCATAGTTTTTCCACCAATGACCGGTATATAAGACGAGGGTCGACTTTTCGCCACAAATTTTTGAAAAAAATTCGACCTATATTCGGGTTTCTACGGTATATATCTGTACAGAAGTGTAAAATCTACAAAAAAATTCGATATCAATTCTATAGACCAACACCAATCTGTGACATAGGCACGATGCGGTCCCGCTTCTGTCGCCAGGCTGGGCCAACTGGGGGTGAAAAGTAGGGTTAGCGTCCATAGGAATACATGGAACCGAAAGATTTTAACGCAATTTTCTCATTTCACAGGGCACATATGATATCGTTATTCGGCAGAGAGAAACTATGAACATATTAGAACAGATCACGAAAGTATGAAATCTCATTAACGAGGCGAAGTATTTTTAAAATACCGCGAAACGTATGCGGATGCGAGTTGGGAGGGCGACCCATAGAGACACATGTAAACACAACTTACCGCTACATTTTACTAGGTTTAGCAGCGTTGAACCCTTCTCATTTTTTGGTGAACGTCTTGTATCACGCCCCGACATCATGGCACACTACATAACCCTTGCAGGTACTGCAAGTCTGACGACTTGCGGGACCGTTCACAGCACGACCGAGCTCTCCGCGCACAGTTGCAGACGACAATGCACCACCTGCGCTGTCGTTAGCAGACGCTCCGGAGCTGGAGGCGGCCGCGGTGGGTATCGCCAGCTGCGCTGTCGTCTGCTGCAATGCACAACTCTCTTTCGGTCCGTATTGTCGTATGGCATTTGACAACTGCCTTTTAAATGTAATTCTGTCTAGGATATATCACTTGAGGGACAGTATTATCGAGGTAATTTACCCCATGCACCAGCATATCAGACTGTAAACAAAACTGCGCGTTCGCTACATGAGCCTTTTTGGGGTGTCCGGATTCACAACATAGATTATTCGGGGAGTTTAAGAGTAGTCTGCCTTCACAATGTCGCAGCATATTTTGTCATACAGTTGTTCAAAACGATGGCCAACGTTTAACGACCGGCCACCACTTTTGGTGCCCTGCGAAACGAGAAAAATGTTGCGGTAAGTTGCGTTTACATGCGTTTCTAAGGGTCTCCCTCCCAAATCGCACCCCTATACGTTTCGCGGCGTTTTAAAAATACTTTGCATCAGTCATAAGATTTCATACTTTCACGATCTGTTCTAGGATGTTCACGGATACTCTGCACCGAATAACAAAATCAAAGGTGCCCTGTGAAATGAGAAAACTGTGTTGAAATGTTTCAATTACATGAATTCCTATGGGCGCTAACACCTACTTTTCACCCCCAGTCAGCTGCGGCGCCGCTTTTTAAACACGGTGTTGGTCTATAAAGAATTTTGTATACACCTTTTCTGTGCGGAAAGGCATGAATCCAGGTGGAGTTATCATATCCCTGCTGAATACAGTAAACTCTTGTTATTTCAGCCTTCTAGGGACCAGAGAGAAAAGTCTATCAAATGGGCCTGAATAAAACTGCCGAAAAATATTAGCATCACAGTAATTTTATTTGATGAACACTTTTCTGCATCTGAGATGAAACCAGTTTAATCTAGCGCTTTGCTTTGTGCACACTGTCAGCAAGGCCCTATTCAAAAGATGCCCCGTCGCGTTTTGGGGATGCTTCAATGCACTGTCCAAGAGGGCAGGAAGTGAAGCATCCCCAAAACGCGATGGGGCCGTTTTGTGAAGAGGGACCTTTCCTTTTCTTAAGCCACAAGAGGGCCTTCCCAGCACTGCAAGCCCACACAGTGGAGCACTGCAGTGAAGCACGCACTGCAATAAAACTGTGGTGATTTTGAACATCTTCAGCGTATTTGGTAATTTTCGAATAACAAACATATTTGACTCGTGCTAGAATTTTCGAAAAGTTTTTGCACACCCCTAATAAAGACCAAGTACAAAAAGCACCACTATGAAATAATGATGCTACTCAACGAGGCTCTTGTATACGGTGTCACTTCGGAGTGCCATGCACATCTCGACTTATGAGTGGCATAGTATTCTAGCGCAGGTGATTGCCAACTGTTTTCAGCCCTGCAGCTTTGCTCAGTTCTCAGAGCCTCGGATGATATAACACCGCATGCGAGGAGCTGCCACAGCTACCGTGCCATACTGTAAAAGGGGAAACAGAGGTCCTTGCCGTTCTGGGACGACTTTGCCTGGAGCATCTCGATAATGCACGTGCAATGAAGTATATAACAAAAATAGGCAAATCAGTAGTTGCCACGCAGTTTCAGAACAAAAGCAGGAGACCGTTTGTCAGCTTTCTTTTCTCAAAATAAATTTGCATCAACTGAATAGCCTTTGCAGTTTTCTCAGTCATTCATTCATTTGAACATCTTTTCCCTTGAAATTTGAATTAATGAGAATCTACTGTAAGTTAGGCAGGAAGCCAGGGTGTCACAAATGTGGAGAAACCCTGTGCCATGGGGACAGGTTCGTTTCTAAGCCAGGGTGGCCAAAAACCAGATTATTAGACGTGATTAGCAAGTGTGGGGCTCACAGCTGACACACGACAGCTCGTTGTCCTTCCTGCAGTCAACACTGTCTGCTCCACGACGACAGTGATAACAGCAATCGCTGCAGGCTGACCACATGCTCACTCAAGGGCAGTCTCACTGCCATGACAAATGCCCCTCGATTACTCACTAGTAGCCACATGGCTACAGAGGAAAGGCCCTCATAGAAACTTCTCAGCTGAAGAAAAATCTGTCCTGGCATAGGTGGCCTTCGTCTGTAGCCCTAAGGCTGCTGCACTTGGGTGGATGACAAATTTTTCCTTCATTACAGCTTACACATCATTACAGTCTGATGTGTGAGCTGTGTTTATGAAATCCTAGAGTTATGTGACACCCAGTATTTTCAGTCCCCTTAGCTAGCTATCTAGAAGATTAAGCCTTGGCCTAACTGCGATGGGTAATTAGTAAGGTGCAGTAATTAAAGCAGTCCATCTAGCAAACGGGCTCAACATTTGCTGGACTCTCCCATCAGGCTGAAACATACTCATGATTGCCATCCACTGACACCAAAGCTGCTCCCACCTGGTGACAGTGTTGGTCCGTGCAGGTGACTGTGGCTGGAGTAGTAGCGGAAAGTCATGGATGGAGGCATGTGGATGCGGCACATCACCTCCACGCACAGGAGTGGATGTCCGCTGCACGGCAGTACCCCTCATCGGGCACAGGGAGCCACTGGCCGGCTGGTTCAGAAACTGCACACCAGGCAAGAAGGGATGTCAGCCACCCGACTGTCAGACAACCTCCAGAAGATGAAATATTTGGCCACCACACTAAGCACTACATGATACGCTGGAACCAAATGTTGCCGCATCATAGGCAGGCGTAAAGCAACCCCTCATGGAGGTGCACTCATCTCAGCTGTTTAAGACTTAATCCGTGAAAAAGCTTCCATTTGACCTCGCGCACGTGGCGCCCAACCACAACATAGTGGCTTATTGCCAACACCTCAGCGCCTTACCTACCACTGAAGGAGCCTTTGGTACAGCAGTCGTGAAATATGCCGCTCACTGCAAGTAAACTTTAGCGGCAATGTATCAATACTGATATGGGCGGGGTCAAAGGCATGTGGATGTGGCCCTTCATCACAAACCTCACTTACTGTTGCCAAGCAACTCCACTTCTCAGTGGTGCCAAAATTTAGGTCTCCTCTGTGTGGCTGCGCTTTCTGCACTAGCTCATAAAAATCCTTTATCGGCACAGCCCGTTCTTACGCAACCTAGCACTTGCACTCTATGTGCAGTGGATAAGGTAAAAATGCAGATACAAGCTGTGGCCACGTGTTGGCATTTGTTGCACGGCTAAGCATGTGCATGGGATTGTGGGGCCCCATCTCTTGGAAAAGAACATAAATCGTGCAATTTTAAGGATTTGACTCCATCCTTTCCGCTACACTGCAGGTCAACAGTTACTGAGTCAATGGGTACATTGTAAAAGAGGTAGATCTTTATGGTTATTCAGACTACTGTGTGAGACCTCAGACGGTCTGTGCACACTGCTCAGAATATTGCGATTTTCCCCGAAAATGCCTCCAGATATCTACCAACTGCAGAGAAAAGATGTTGCCAGACCCAGGCAGCTTTGAGCTTCTATTTGAACTCCACTACTCGCCTTCACAGTTGGCAGGCGGCAGTTGTTGTGCAGTGGACAGGTAGGTTGGCTTCACTGCAACGTGCAGCCTACCACAGAGAGGCTGCCATCTGCTGACGCATATCAAGCTGCTAGCCAGCAAAGGACAAATCCACAGACAAAGTCTGTTTGTTCGACATCGCCATACTCACAGCATGTGGCATACATGGGAAACGCTGCTTACTAATACAAGCACAACCGTGGCATTGTCCGCTATGGAGTGTGCCAAGCAGCTCGCACTGCTTCCACAGGAAGAGAACTCACAGGGAGGCTAGCGCAGGAAAACTGGTGCAGCACAGCTTCCGATCAAGTGCCCAAGTACAGGTGGTGCTAGCCACACTGACAAAAAATTTTAGAGGGCACTTTGGACCAATAAAGTGCGATGAGGCAGAAGCCATTATAGCGCGGTGGATCGTAGCTTTCCACTACAGTACCTCTATCTCCCTCTCTTCTCTCCCTCCCACCTTCTTCCTTTCCTTTACGGCGTAGCATATGTGTCTGCGGAAAATTAAGGCAGATACTGCGCCTTTTCTATCTTGTAAATCAATTTCAATCGCGGCTGATGCCTGCTGTACTAACACCTCCTAGACATCTGGGTCTGCTTCTGTTTGCTGTGTGGTGCGGCGTTTGAGGAAGCGGCAAATGAAAGGGGCTGCACGAACGCTTGGATCGGACACCCGGCGGGGTCAGTTTCATATATGCATGAATCGGGTGGTGACATCATGACCTGTCGTGACTGTACATCGCGCACCTCTTGTCGAACACAACCAGCATTTCAGTGAAGGCACCAAAGTTCACCGGCATTCTATAAGTCGTTTACAGGGGAGGAAAGGCGCTGTATCTGTCACTCACGAATTCCCGCTATTATCCTCACGATAGACAAGGAGAATTATGAAGAGCGTTTCACGATCCGGGTCGTGGCTCAGTTAGTAAAGCGCTCGGCTGGAGATCCAAGGGATGGAGGTTCGATTCCCGGTGGAGACAAGGTTTATTAATTTATTTTTAACTCTCGCTCTCGAAAGTGTGACACCCTCTGCCGATAGATCCTGCTGACAACAATGAGAGCTTAAAGACTTTCGCCTTAAAAATCAAATATGTGCATGCTGCGCCACATGCCTTGCTGTGGATGGAGAGAGAGAAGCCCAGTCGTGAAGACCCGAGGCAGCAAATTTTTTACCTCTTCCTGCTCCCTGGGCCGTAGATGACTGACCAGCTTCCCAGCACAGTTGTGATTCAGCCCTTTCTGGTTGAAATGTCACACCTGTGGCACTGCAATATGTTACGTTTCGCCACCGACAAGTGTGACAGCTGATGTGGCCACCGCGTAGCAACAGACAGAACAGCGAGTGTTTCAGCCATTTCGGCGCCGTCCAGTCGGCCGCCAACGCTTCCTCCTGCGAACGTGTCTCGACGTGTTCTTGCCATGCGCCAAATGTGTGTGCGTGCGTGTGCAAACACTGGCCAAGCCCGGCGCTCGAGGGAGAGTGTGTCGCCCTCGCCCGTCTGCAGGAGGTGGAGGAGATGCGGTCGCACCACCTGCGATTGAGTCATCTCGTCTTGTCTGAATTTGCAGGGCTCTCCCTTTCCCTCTGAGCTGGCAAGCTTATAAAAAGCAGCGGCAGACTCCGCTGAGACAGAGACTACTTTGACGTGCCGTTGACACGACGCTAGACACCAGCTGTGTGAGAGTGTCTGTATTCTCTCCGGGTCAGCTTCTCTGCCCGTTCCTTCATGATGTTGTAGTAAAGGTTGCTTCTTTAGAAGACGCCTCGTCTTTGCTGGCACCGTTGATGCCGTCCGCCGAGCCATGGAGCCGCCAGGCCAACGCTACCGAGGGGCCGCGAGCCAAATGTAATAACTAGTGGCAGTGGTGCGATACCCAGACGCAAGCCCAAATGAAATAACTGGTGGCAGCGGTGGGGTGACCAAGCCGTAACCATGGTCGGTGGGACGAGTAAGATGAGCCAGGCGATACCGTCGTCCAACAACTGGTGATCAGCGGTGAGACGACGACGACCAAGCCGTGACCGCGGTCGGTGAGATGAGCCAGGCCTGACCGAGGTGCAACAACTGGTGGCAGCAGTGCGATACCCAGGCGCGACCCCCAAACGTAATAAATGGTACTTCGCACACCTAGTGTCTGTGCCTTGCACCAAGATGCAGATCCGCATGGTGACCGCCCGTGCTGATGGCGCCTCTTTGTGCAAGTTTTGCAGCAGAAGGCACCGTGGAACATAGTCTGTCGCATGTTTAGAGACAGATTGCACTTAGGCCCCCTCCCGTATAGTTCAATAAAAATTTCTAAGAGGAAACTGCTTAGGTGTGGGAAGGCAAAAGCTTTGTTGTGATTTTTTGATGTTGGCGCTGTTTTAATATTATTTTCTTAATATTTTAATTTTTCCTGTTTACTGTTTTTGTTGTCCTCTTATTTTTTGATCGGGCTATGACCAATGTGGCTAGCCCTTATGCAATGTCATTAACACATTATAGCCAAGTAATCATGACTGGATTCGGTATTTTTCCCTTTTGTGTCTTATGTAGATTGTGTTGGATTGTCTTTGAATCTGTCTTTTGGCCACATATTCTGCGGACAGTCACTTTCTGCGCGTGCCATTGATGGGCCAAGAAAGGCTACAGCCACGTACAGCCTCGCCCACTTCTAGCTATAACATGGTCACTGCTTTCAAAGCGCTGTTACGTCCAAACTGTCCACACAGTAAAGCTAGCTGGCAGTCTATGTGAAGCAACACTTCCAGGTCCTTCTGTGCTTGCATCACTTTGCATCGATATGCGCCTGGGTTAGACGCAGTGTTGCTTTGAAAGCAGTGACCATGTTATAGCTAGAAGTAGCTGACCCTGTACATGCTACTGGAAGCGATGCTCAGAGATTGTCAAGCTTCAGCTGCTGCTAAAGCAAGCGCGAATTTCCGGCTTCTTTAAGTATGCTTAAGTTATTTTATGGCTATTGATGTATCCTGTAATGAAGTGTTTAGTGCTCTTTACGATGATTAGCATTGTTCAATCCGATTTACTCATTGCTGGTAAGTAGGCAAGCCTACACGCAAGAGAAAATACGTGGGTGTTTTTTTTTTTTTTCCTCTTTTTCTTTTTGTGGTCCAGATATAACAATAATCGGTTATAGAAATCGGATTTTCCGGTTTTCTCAATATTGTTATAAGTGCAATGCACTATACATTACGCCACAACAGCACATACACTTTCAACTTTGCACAACACCTCATCGGGTGCATGACTGCACCGAGCACTGAAAGTATGAGCTTTGTCCAGTTTGATATAACCTCATCTTCAGCGTTCTCTAAAGTTTGAAAATCTTGTCTCAGACGTTTAAAATGATCGCGGCAGTCGATGAGGCAATGCTAGCCGCCTGCAGAGGCCGATTCGCTTGTTCCCAGCATTGATTTCTTGCAGTGAAAGCTACTTTCCTATCTTCTTGGCACTTTCACTGGCTGCAATCATAGCCAGACCTCATGCGCACAAATTTTACAATAAAATAATCCGCGACAAAAAAAAAAATCATATCCTGCATGCGCGGATGGCATGAATCAAAAGCTCGATCGGCGAACAACACACAACACAGAAAGAAAAAAAGCACGCAGCTAGGCCTGCTGACCATGGCATATTAAACAACAGCTTTGTGGTGGCGCTAGGAGCTGGCATTAGATATGCTGATGACAACAGCTACAGCCCACGGACCATACACACAGAAACAGTGGTTTCTGTTTCATGTGAGAGTTGTGAGCTGCGGCGCTGTTAATTCTACCCGAATTTGCAATACCGATGTTCCTAGATTATAAAAGAAAAAATTAAATATGTATGTTATGCTGAAATAGTTTTGCATTGAAAACATAAAAAATCTGCAGGGGATTCTTAAAAAATTTGTTCATCTGAAAAATTCGTTAATGTGGTGTTCATAGTAATGAGCTTTCCCTGTAGTAGGTCTAGTCCAAGCCATGCACACCTTTGTAGTGAATTCGTCCAAATGTGTGAGCACCTATGGTGACGACTAACACGCAGTGAATGAAAGTGCAGAGGCTGCACAAAGACCCAGCAGGACATTTGTGCTGTGAAGCAACTGATGTGGCTCTGCAGTTGGGTGGCAGCCGATGTATGCATCAGGAGTCCAATACCTGTACGGCTTCAGTGACCAATGCAATGCGAGGCCAGAAGGCACAGCCTCCACAGTGACGCACCTGGGAAGGCGAGAAGGGCAGCGGCTTCTTGGGTGTGGTGTCGTGGCGCAGCCGTGCCACCCCGCCGCCACCCCTGGTGGGCTGCATGTCCTCCCCTTTGGACGACAGCACAGCCAAAGGTCTCGCCGGATGCAGCTGCAAGTCCCTTCGGTGAATTTATTCACATCCACATTTTTCACACATCAAGGCTGCTTCTCTGGTCGGCCCACCCAAAGGCCCCGAGTTGATGCAGAACTCAAAGAAGTCGGCTTGAGGGCCAGGCATGTCAAAGGTTGACGTTCAAGCGCTCATAAAAAACGGGGAACACAGAGAACTGGCACGCATCGCCCATTTTTCTATAATGTGGCCGGCTGACGCTGCCATGAGTTGTGCATCACTCTCCACATTCACTCCTGACACAGTGCTACACAGCACTGGCATAAAGAGGGACACACGGACAGGCGCCCGTGCATGCATCTCTCTTTACATCCATGTCTGTAGCATTGTATCAAGAATGATCCACCCCAAACTCACCCAAGTTTGTGGTCAAGGTGCATCATCGATGATGCAGGCAATTTCGGGCAGTCTAAATGTGCAAGCCACGACCATACCCCCAAATGACATCACGATTTCCATTGTTGGCAATATGCACCACGCGCAGTGAGCGGTGGCTGTAAATAATTCCGATAAGGGGTGAGCGCACTTCCTGTGTTTCTGCTTACGAATTTTTATTTTCAGTTCTGAATTTTCGATCACACCGACAATCTCCCCCAAACCAGTCAGACTGGTATCACGGGAGTCGGGAATGAAAGTGCAGAGATCCCCCTTTCCCATATCGTGCCAAATTCTCATCGATGTGGGGCCCAAAACACTGCTACCAGGGTGCCCTTTAATGACTGGCCACCACAGCCAAAGTCCTCCTGGCTTTGTTGGCGAGGACAAGTTGAGGGGTGGGTACCGTATTTACTCGAATGTAACGTGATGGACAACTTTGCATATTGCTCAATGGGAAATAAATAAAACCCCGAATGTAACACGAGATAAGCGCTTACAAAAGTGCCTTTAATAGACATTACGGCCCTTGCAGTCTCATCAAAAACGCTCATTCATCTATGTCATTGAGGGCAGAGTTCTCGGAAACAGAGTCTTCCTTTTCCCTTTCGTCCTCCGAGACGATATCGTCGGAAGCCTTTGTGGTCAGACTCATATTTAAAAATCACCTTCAGCTGCATCCGCCACCCACGTAAAGTAGATTAATTAATGTCTAGCCATCGAGCTGCCGCAGAATTTCTGATTTCTTCTGGTATCAAAATAGCTTTCCTGAAGCGAGCATCATACTGTGCACAGTGCGTTGCCGTCGTGCGAAATGCGATAACAGAAGTAACAGCGTTAATCCACTGGGAAAGATGCGACAAGCGCGTCATAAGGGTGACAATGTGATTCTGAGGCTCTGAGCCTACGAGCAAAAAGTGCAACGTTTTGACTTTGGATGGATTGGGATTTGACTGATTTGGCTTCCCTGGTACCCACGTGAACACATTACCAAGATAACATCGTAAAACTGCGGAAACCGAAACCGAGTGGTGGCGGATTCAAGCAGCGCTGCACCCCAGCGCTGCTTTAGGCTAACCGAATCGCAGTATTTGATTACAACGCGAGGGTAGACTTTGAGAGCAAAAAATCATGAAAAAACTCTGGTTACATTCGAGTTAATATGGTAGGTAACATATTACGCCAACCCCCTACTCTCTTTGCTCTCAGGTGATGCTCGTGTTGACACCCAAAACCAGACACCCAAGCAACAAACCCATATGCTTCATTTCAATAGAGGCTCGAACAGAACAGCAACTGCTTGAATAATTTGACTAAGTGCTTGAACGCGTAATATCAGCTGTCACGTGGCAGTGTTCAGTTGAACTTCCTCATATGCGTTCGATGCACTGTGCTTTGCGTTCACCACTGAAAAACACCTCCATGTAAGCCGTTTCACTAATCTGCTATTCTCATCCCAGATGCTTCTACATCATGCAAATACTACTCTAATGGACATCTCTCGAGTTTCACACCAAGTAAATGCGTACCACTGCTTTTCTAAGCAGCAAGCAACTTGAATAGCCAAACCCTGCCCATTAGCTTTGCCAGATGAATTCATGAAACAGATGCTTAGTCTCTTATGTTGGTGCAGCGCTTATGTGATGGGGGGCTTTTACAAAAACAATATTTCCCTTTTCTCTGCCCTCTGGGATGCTCCACTCAGGCTACCCATATCTCTTGCTCACGTTTCATGAGACGATAGCTTATCCCTGCCTGCTCAGTGCAATGCCCTCAGAATGGGATAAGGTGAGCAGGCTGAGAAAGAGCCACAGGATTGAGCCTCAGTTCCTGTGGCAGCAAAAAGCTGCCAGGTGATGATTTTCGCTGCGCTAGCTGGCACTCTCACATCACAGAAGATCCAGAAGGGTTAGCAGTGCATTCCATCTCTGTATTCATCATGCAAAGAATAATCCTTGAGAACAGTCTCAGAGTGCATCACATACCGAAGGAAAGCCGAGGATGTTTGTTTCAAACACTTCAGCTTCACTGACGAGTGCCACATCATCGTAGGTGGTGCTGTCGGCCTCCAGGTGGCTGTAGTCCGAGTCGTGAGACTGCACCGAGCGCTGTGTGACACACCCATCGAGGAAGAAGAACAAGAAGAGGCAACTGAGTCCACCAGAGTGACTCATATGTGGCTGTGACATCATTAGAAGCAATGCTGCTGCTACAGGTTCTTTTCAACACAGCTGAAAGTGCTTGTTAAAACTTTTAAATTTTTAGCACCAGACTTGCTGCCACCACTCTCGCACCCTCTGCTATGTCACATGACCGGCGCATCTGCCAACTGCCAAGACACGTGCCAAGTGAGCCATGGGTTATGGACCAAAAAGTAGCACTGATGGGCCAGTGATTCGTTCCGCCATCGGACGACCATAAGTTCGCCTCCCGTAGCGGCAGAAGGCGCTTTTCTGGTCCATGACCACTTTCCCCAGAAAAGCACCAGGCTGGGGGAAATCTCGTGCCCATTTGGTGGGTACTCAATGACTTTCCCCAGAAAAGCACCAGGCTGGGGGAAATCTCGTGCCCATTTGGTGGGTACTCGGTGGCACCAAGAATCAAACCCCCCGAATGCGAGGCTCAGCCATGATGCCACCGCTTTGGTTCATTCATTTTAACTAATTGATTGAACTGACTGCAGGCAGGTGGCTTTACGATGCCACTTGCTAAGATGATGCCTCTTTCTGAGCGTTTACTGATGTTGCACACCTGCTTGGCCGTGTCAGTGCTTGGCCATGTCACCTGCCACCTTGGCAGGTGGCAGCCATTTTTGCTTACACTAACCCCCCTAACGGTAATCGAGATAAATGGTGCTCTGCCCACACCAGCTACAAATCTGAGTGGCAGCAGTTGTGAATGTCACAAGGACCATTACTGCACGTGCTCCAGCTAAGGGGCACAGCTGGACACTACCCCTGGCCATGACAAAAATGGGTGTAAGCTGACCAGGCGTCTTCGCTTCCCTCGCCGTAGGATGGGGGGTGTGACCAGGCGCGAGCTGCCGCCACTGCTGCAGTGGGATGTGGAGGAAGAGACTTCGGGAACAACCACGCAGGCCATGCTTGCTGGCACCTCCCTCGGTCGCTCAACACCATCTGCATGCACCAATGAGGAGGGTCAACTGCACAGCCGCAAATGATAACATATTTACTCGTGTAATGAACACAATCCACCCCTTTTGGAGATAAGAATGTACAAAAAACAAAGTAAGTCGTTAGCGTGTCTTTTCGTTTCGCACCGTTGCCGTCCAGAGTGCATTGCTTGGCAGCGTGCGAAGATGCTGTGCAACGATGTTTTGACTTTAGCTCTGGCGGTGGGGGATGGGCAGAGTGCAGGCGGTGGCCTGCTCGTTTGTCCAGTTGCGCAAGCATGGTTTTCAATTACACGGGGAAGTGGGGAAGAGGGAGGGGGGGGGGGGGGATTAAAAACGAGCCGCCTTCGACCGCCGGAACCGGTTTCCCGGGAGCCGCTCGGTGGTGGGGGGCTTTTTATCCGCTGGCACTAAAGCTCCCCCGAGAGGAGGGGTGTCCGCGGCCTTTTTCGCTCAGCTGGTAACTTCGCGGGTCGTGCGCTACGGGAAGCGCGTGATTGTAGTTGGGATTTGGTGGTTGCTGATGGTAGGAGAGCTGCCTGACCAGGCCGAAGGCGCGACCAGCGCCTTCATCAACTTTGACTACTATTTTTTATTCACTCGCAGTGAAACAAGAAAAACAGCCAGATATGAAATGCTGCCGGTGACACTCTGGTAGCTAGCTGCCTGTGGCGCTTTTGCTTGCGCGACAAATTGGGAGCCAGCGACTTCTAAGCAGTGTTGCAATTTCATTCCATTTTTGTCCGAAAACCTGCGGTGAAGTCTCGATGTGCTGGAATGCGGGAGCGACATTATGATGAAGGCTGCACAGGGATATAGACAGGGCCTGAGATGGCCCGGATGACAGGAAACTCGACGGCGGGGCAGAGAATCGAGGGATGCTTGGGGAGACCGAGAAGACACTGAAAGAATTACCTACCCAAGAATTAATCGTCCTTTGTCAAAGTATTCGGTCCTCTTCGAATGTCATTTTGGCTTGATGAAACAGTATTACTCCGACAAAATAGTTTTAAAAAATGCATTGTGTCAAACAGATGTCCTTTGAAATGTACCGATTTTTCGAAAGTGTTTCAATTGTTCAACCATAGTCTTTTTAATGCAGAAACTTGGCTGCTTTGGCGTCAGAGGCGTTAGGCTATCATTACGCTCGTACGTGATGCACAGCTAAGACATCGAAGCGCGGACCAGGATTGTAGCGCCTGTCCGGTGAAGACACTGATATGTCTGACATGCCGTATGGATGCATTTTATGCCCTCCCGTTTCTTTTGTATATTGATGATCTATATTTTGAACTCTATCTAGTGCGTTTCGCAGCGCTTGCTGACAATCTTACTGTGCCCATAGCAAGTGACGCAGTAAAAAAGAAATGTCACATCAGGATCAGCTTTTGGAATGCTTGAGTCAGGCACCGGGAAATAAATCTACAAAAGTTATTACAAAAAAAACAAGAGCTTTACTATCCTTAACTCAAAATATATAGCTATTTGTAATAACATAACACCAGATTGATCCTGGGAAATAACTGGATAGGCATATATCCAACAGGGCATCGTATTGTATGAAAGTGTGGATTTGTGTGACACTCGGTTTATGCTGTGGCTCTGGTCCTTACCATGTTTTTACGGTTTTATTTTTGTGTTGAACATGACAATCAGGCAATTTTTGGTGCTAAGTTCCTAAGCAACTTCATTGTATTCCCGTCTCCCCTTCCTCATTCATTATCCGGCGCCACTACGCTACCTGCAAGGCCGACTGATTGAACCCGACTGTGGCGAAGCGGCGAGGCAGGCAGCGCAGATGCGCTCTCCTCGGCGAGCGTCGAGCCTCCCTCGTCTGGCAACAGTGACACTCCTCTCGTACTCCGCCGCCCGTGTGAATGCGGGAGCAAGGGAGGGGGCTCTGTCTGCCGGTGGTACCCCGCATCCCCTTCCTTGAATACCCCTTAAAGCGGTATTCACACGGGGGAGAAACCCATCCCTCTCAACCGCGATGTTGTGAAAACGAGCCACCTTTGGGCACCTGAACCGGTTTCCCAGGGGCCCCTCGGGGGTAAGGGGCTTTTTGTGGGCAGGTACAAAACCTCCCCCAGGAAGAGGGGTGTCCGCGGCCTTTTCTTCGCTTTCTTGGCAACTTCGCGGGCTGCACTCTGTGGGAAGTGTCTTTTCGTAATTGGTTATGGTGAGGTAGGGTGCTCCTATTGCTGTGACAGAGCTTATTGTGACGTGCCAAGAAACATTCTTTTTCATTTTCATTGGCTGAAAAGTATCAACTATGTCGGTCAGTATGTTGGTCTAGATGCGGAGTACAATAAAGCAATCTCGAGTATGTGTGGAAGATGATAGCGAAGTGAACGGTGGTACGCCACCCTCTGTTTGTGGGATGAATATTTTGCAGCAAATTTAAAATAAAACGGCTGGCATCCAATGTCATCTCAAGCAGTCTTCCAACAACAATAAAAATTATAATCTACAGTGTTTTCCTTCAACCATTTATCATGTACAGCCTTTGCGTCTCCAATGCGATAAACAAACATAATAGTCAGAATATCTGTTGCCCAAAAACTCATTGCGCAAATTATTGCTAACATGCCGTCACATTACTTGCCATCATCAGGTCAGCGACTTTATACACTCTGATACTTTTATGCATGTATAAAACTGCTCTTTTGGTAACATTGACTGTATGCTTAAAATGCTCCATTTAATTTGGTACACACCTGCTTATCCAGTGCAAGACCACAACTTCCGGTCCTTTCCACTTTGCAGCACCACTAAACATGCGCAATCTTGGTGCTGCAACTTTCTGAAGCAACTGAATATTCTTGGCAAACATGGCATGACCATAAAAAACATGCAAAATCAGTTAAATCTCGTTACAAGAGACACTGTTACAAGAGACACTCGGTTATAAGAGACATTTGAAAATGGTTTGGTTGGTTTTCCTATGTCTGCCATGTTAACAACATTGCCTACAAAAGACATGGTTACAAGAGACACTCGGTTACTAAGGACAACTTTTTCAGGTCCGTGGAGTAAATTCTTCACTATTTAGAAGAGACACAACCCAGGTGTGCTCATGCAATGCAGCTGAAGCGTACCAACTCGTACATGATGCTCTTCAGATTCCCTTAGCTAAATTCTGTTCCATATCAGTGTCCTTTTTGTTGTGTATGTCAGGAACAGAGGAGTGCTTCCCCATGATTGGAAAGTCAAAACGGCATCGCATTACTGTTACCTGCGAAGCAAATCAAAATGCACGAATGACATCCAGCATTTTTAACTCCTCACTGTTAAAATTTGATCTCAAGGTGAAAGCTTAAAATCTTGATGTCTTTCTCTTTGTGAATCATCTGAGGGTGACGAGCCTGTAAGCATCTGAGGTTGACGAGCATGTAAGAGTGCCTCAAAGGCTTGCAAAGTGAAGTGCTTTACCTCCAGAATTTGAGAAGGAATACACTCTGCACTCACAAGAATAAATACTAACCTCATCTCTCGATGCAACGTTTTTCTTGACGTTTTCGAGTGTTTTGTTTCGCACTCAACAAATGCTACTGACATATGCAGTATGTAATTATTTTGTTCTAATATGTTGCCTTTTGTGTACAAACTAGAAATCTCATACTACCACGCAAATAACTAGAAATCTCATACTACCACGCGAATGCTCAAGCCCGGTCGCTGCGTGTGTGAGTTTTTCAAGCTGCAGCTGGTAGCCTTTTAAAATTGTGTGTTGTAGTATTCAGCAAAGTAAATAAAATACTTTGATTTCATTTTTGAAGTGCAGTCCTCATCTAGGGACCTAGTAGTAGTGGAAAAAAGAGTGAGGGTATGCGTTTTAGTCTGTTCTACCTTCTCTCTATGCTCTTGTTTCGACCTTAAACTGATGTGATATTTTATATAAAATATCCTCGCTACTTCATCGCAAACTCGTCTCCGGCTTCCTCGTCTCTTCTTCGCCCACCCACGCAATCAGAGTTCAAAATTTCAACAATGCACATTGAACCCGGCTGCGGCGAAGGAGCGAGGCAGGCAGCGCAGACAGCGTTCCCCTCTATGCGCGCCGAGCCTCCGTTATCTGGCAACAGTGACTCTCTTCTCATACTTCGTCGTCAGTGTGAATGCGGGACCAAGGGAGGGGGTTCCGCCGGCCGGTGTTGCCCTCGCACACCCTCCCCTATAGGCTCTCCCGTGTGAATACCACTTTATGAACCTCAGTGCTCATCAAATTGTTATTTTACTTCATGAGACAGCAAGAGGAACGAGACGATGCCTTCTACCGTCTAAACCGGAATATAGGTCAGCTTAAGTCACACTTGACTTGCATAGCGGCCTTTGACAGAATTTGAGGCACAGTCTGACAACAAATGGCATGCCTGCTCATGAACAGAAACCACATCAACAACCTGCAGTTGCTGGCTTTTTTTTTCTGTCCCAAGCGCATTTATCTTGCCGTGCACTCTTTCATTCGACTAATATTAGTATAAAATGCCTCCTTAGCAATAAATAACCGCATATGGAGGCAGTTTACAGTGGCTTTCCAGAAAGAGCTGTGTTCGCCAAGGCGAACGGCAACATGGCCGCTCTCTCGGCGAACACACGGTTCGGCGTTTCAGAATAAAGCATGTGATGAAGTGGACAGGATCAGGTGTTCGCGTGCAACTATTCAAGAAAATGCTGCGCAAGGAACAAGTTTGATAGAACTTAATGACACACTCTGGAGGTGGCAAGTAGCAAAGGGTCGTCTTCCGATGACGCTGCTGAAGATTTGGAGCGAGATCGTAGCCACAGTGATGCACGGACGTAGCCGATGTTCCATTTCACTTTTCTTTTTGTTTCAGAATGTGGGCAGCCATTACAGCCGTCTCTTCTCATCGCACATCATGCCACAAAGTCGCTTTGCTTGCACTCCTGCAAGTTCGGCAGTCACGAGAAAAGCACCAGTATGTGAAGTGCCTATTACAGTATACCAATCAAGCATAAGGTTTTTTCATCCAAATCAGGTCAGGCTCAACCATCTACATTTCAGAGAACAGCTTCTCAAGTAGATTTTCAACCTTGATGGCAACCAGCCCACACTCCACCACTCTCTGCTAAATGTACTCACAAGGTGTCTAGAAAACCACTATTTTTAAAACCCCTGACTTTTCTAGATTTTTCCTGATTATTTCAGTTCAATTTCCCTGACGAATGAATAGGCTCAAAAATGTAACTGCTGATGATAATGAGCGTAGACGAATAATCCGCAAACAAAAAGCTATTTATTAATCATATTCTGCAATTTACAATAGTGAAAAGGCTGTTAATGGCCGTTAACATCACCAAAGTCTACTAAAAAATGCAAAGCACACTGAAGCCAGCCTCGGGGCATGCGAGCCACCCACTCCACAAAAAGCCGAGCCAACCAAATCCAATATGGCTCGTTTGTGCGCTTGGCAGTAGCATTAATTCTATGGCAGTGGCAGCCAAAGAGGATATATATCCTCCTTGGTAGCAGCACAGCACACCAATCGGCAGCCTGCACGGCTATTCCTGCTTTTAGTGGCGTACCACCCTCATGCAGCGCTTCTGCATATTTTATTGAGTACCCACCTCAAGTGCATATTGGTTACTGTATTGTAGCAGCTGAGCCATGCGCTGGCGTCAATGAAATATATCATGCCCCCCCTTGCGGCGCGGCCGCATGCTGGCAAGACGGCCAAAAATCAACAAATAAATAAAAGAAAAAAAATCTGCATGACTAACATACTTGCTTTGCGCCAGTTTAAAATGAAAATGCACTGTAGAATATATTGTGCCATTTTCCCTGACATGGTAAAATTTTTGATGGTTTCCCTGACATTTCACTGATTTTTCCAGGTGCACAAAATTTCACTAACCATTCCCAGTTGCTAGACACCCTGACTCAATAAAAAGTATAAAAAGTTCAGAAATGCAAAAACACTATGAGCAGAAGAAGAGCAACCTGAAAACAAATACAAGCAACGAAACAAAGCAGACAGAGTTCACTGCATACAACAACAATACAAGCAGTGCCAATATTCAGTCAGACAGAATAGAGAAAGGAAGAAGGATTATTTTGAGCTGGTTACAGTGTTAAGCAATAAAGGCAGCAAAGACAAGGAAGGCCACTTAACTTTCATAATGGTAGGTTACAGCCCCCCACCCCAAAGAATAAAGTATAAGTAAGGAACCATCCAAGCAATGGACAATTGAGGCCCACCTGCTGACTTGTGCCGTGTGGGCGGAGAGGAGCCAAACTTGACTGGGGTGACGTGGGGTGTGACTCCGGTGCCTGCAACCAGGTCGAGAGCCGTCAGCTGCCCAAAGGAACCGTTGCTGTCACCAACATCACTGGGGCTGCGAGCTGTTGCCGACTCCAGCTCTTCCACATTTATATCCCTGCACAGGAAACGCCACGCTGAAACCCCACCGAAATGTGCAGATCTGGTCAACATTCGTGCTGACGACACACAGCTGCAAAGGTGTATGTTGTGAGGAACTAGTAATGCATAAGCATCCATTGTTTCCCTTATTTTTTTTTTAATGCATTGCATCTTGTATTAGCCACAAAAATTCACTGTGTAGAGGCCAACACTCCGTGTAGAACCACTTGTTTTGTATGCCTTTGTTCTCACAGCCAGGGTGAAGGCCTCTCCCATATTCCTCCATTTAAAACCCGGTCCGTGCTAGCTGCATCCACTTGACCCCTGCGAACTTCTTAACCTCATCCACTCACCTAACTTTCTGCCACCCCCTGCTACGCTTTCCTTCCCTTGGAATCCAGTTTGTTACCCTAAGCGACCGTCGGTTATCCCCTCTTCGCACTACATGTCCTGCCCATGCCCATTTCTTCTTAATTTCTACTAAAATGTCCATAACTTGAGTTATTTACCCCTACCATTTTCCGTTCCATAGCTCTCTGCGTTGTTCTCAGCTTTTGTTAACCTCCACGTTTCAGCCCCATAGGGGAGTACAGGTAAGAGAAAGCCGTTGTATATTTTCCTCTTGAGTGATACCGGTTAGCTGCTAGCCATAATGTGTGAGTACCTTGCAAATTTTCTCCATCCCAATCTTATTCTCCTTGTTATTTCCATTTATTGGTTCGAATCTGCAGGCACTACCTTTCCAAAGTAGACATATTCACCTACCACTTTCAGCGTTTTGCTTCAAGTGAAGTGAAACACATCATGTAATTGTCTCCTAATCCCCTCTTCCTTCCAACTTTTCTCTTGGCCACTATTCAATACTAAATCTGCAACTCCCCACTTATACGATACATGTAGGAAGCAGAACTTTGTCAAGCATGTTTTCAAGGACTGTTTAAGTTGTTAAAGCTACAATGTTAAGAAAACTAACATCTACAGTCAAGATGGTATTTGAGTGGGGTGTTGTTCCTGCTTAATTGCAATACACTTCGAGCTCCGTGAAACAAAGCTGGAATTTGAAGCTGAACTCGTTTTTCAATGCTGTGGACACAGTCGAATTCTGCTACAATGAAGTTCTCAAGCCATGTGAAAAATTTGCTGAAGCGGAAACTTCAATGCTGTAAAACAGCCCTGGAACACGACGGACTGGACCTGATGAGTTTAAAGAAAGTTAACTTCAAAAATTCTGTCAATGCCAGTTTCTTGCCAATGCTCCAGAATCTCGAACAATGTAAGTATTTGCGCAGCAAATGCCATAAAACTACACTGGCCATCGAACTGCACAATTTAATTTTTTGTACGCATTATAAAGGTATCCGTGCTTCGTACTGCACTCCATGCTGAGATTGTTGAAGTATTTCAGTGCGGATGAGGCATGCCTGTGCTCAGATCACTGTGCATCAAAATGAACGCTTTTAATGATGTGGCAAATGTGTAGTTGCTATGATTGTTTGAAGACGTATTGTGGTGCATGGTGCAAATATACAGGTGACGTGTCTTTCCATTGAGACTGCACCTAGAATAGCCATCACAATGCCACACAGTCGAAACCGGATATATCGAACTCGAAGGGGATCACGAAATAGTTCGATATATCGATAATTCGATACACAAAAATCGGCTTGGGACGGCACTTACGATGCAAAAAAACGATACTGCATTTGTCGCGTATCAACTCATTTGCAAATTGAACCCACCCTCCACTTTTGCACTCGAGAATTTTGGAAAAAAAAAAAAAGCGTTAAGGCCAGCTCGCTCACATGCAAGCGATTAAGCGATCTCTGCGAGGAGCGGTAGCGACAGAGCAAAACATTTCCAACTTGTTGGAACTGCGTCCCTCTGCCCTACGAGCCACCAGTCACCGTGGCAGCTCAAAACAAGGTTTCTGTGTCGCCGCGGCAGAAATCGCCAGCGTTATCGCTTGCATGTCGCACTCCGTTTTGGTCGTCTCATCGACAGCTCATTTCTTGGCAGCGTGAAAATGCTGCGCAGCGAGCGGTAACGTGAGCGTGTTTACCTTTTGATAACTGCTGTGCGGCAGGGAGCGAACTTGGCAGACTGCCCGTGATGGCTTGATTGCACAAGCCTGGTTTGATTTATCACGCCGTGCTTGGGGCGGGCGTAGTCTACTGCCACAAAATCATTGGAAAGCGTGATAAAGTACCTGCAAATGCTGTTTGAAGCGAAAAATGCTATAAGCCAGTGTCATGATCGCAGCTGACCGCGTGCTTTCGTTGATTCATACATGCAAGGATAAACGATTCCCGCAATAATAATGATTAAAAAAAAAAAAAAAAAAACCCGATTCGTAACGTTATATCTTACGCTAACCCGCGCGTACAGCACAACGATAAGAACATATATATATATTATGTTGAGGCATGAAAAGGAAAGAAAAATAAAAAGCCTCAAACGACTCTCACAGGAAAAGAAAAAAAAAAAAGATAGATCTGCCGCTTAACGTCCGCAGGCGCTATACCCACATCAGCCGCCGAGCGCAGAGGGTTCGCAACACACGCTAGAGAAAGCGTCCGACATTCTGTCTGAAAAGGGGCTGAGCTGGCTTGGCGCATGCATAGCGCGTGCTACTGCGAACGAAGGCCGGGAAAGAGGAAGGAAAGAGATAGCTTGGCAAAAGAATGGGCACACCCTTGCGCTTCGCTCTATCGCGTTTTTCCTCTCTCGTTCCCACCGGTTCTCTCTGGTTCATTCACGCAAATGGCTTGCAAACGTCACGTGCTGGCGCGCGGAAAACGATAACCGCAGATGTGCACGCCTTTGGGGAATGGGCGCGGCGCTGCCCTAGCCGAACTGTCCCCTTTCATTCCTTCCGCGCGTGGCTTGAAAACGTCACGCGGCAAACGGCCGAGGGTGATGCGATCAATTTTGGGGAAGGCACACTTTCCAGTGCGTGGTGCGGAGTTCGATATATCGAACGACCGGTGAAATTGAGTTCGATATATGACGCGGCTTTCCTATACTTTTACATGGGATTTTCAAGGGGATATTCCGTGAGCTCGATATAACCAAAATTCGATATATCCGGGTTCGACTGTATATGCAGCAGTGCCTGCACAGTAAAATATACTTAACATTATCCCCGCTAATTCAGATATCTGGATAATTCCAACTGGTGACAAGGTCTTGATTAACACCCATGCAAGTTTACTGCACTGGACGACACTTGCTGTTTCGGATTCAAAGAATGGTCGATTCAAACAGGCTCTTGAAGTGGAACTGCGTCCAGGTATGACCAGCGTGGTAGGAGGCCATCAAAATGGCCCTACTCAGATCTGAAGTGCATGCTGCAAAATTGCCTGTGCACCTCTGATGTATGTGCCATGACAAACAATAATCGAACCGCATTTGAGCTCTCTGATCCTGTGGCAATGGCACCTTTGACCACGCATAACCAAACCAAGCACCGCACTTTTACCTGGTCTCCACCTGCATGTTTCTCGCCGAAATCACGCGTTCATCCCGAGTGTTGCTCGTTCCTTGGGCAGTGAATTGTGAGGGGGCTTCATCACTACTGTGTTGCAGTGAGAAGGATGCCGGGCAGGCCCTGATATTCCGAAGCAGTGGCAGATATCTCTGCACTGCTCGTTTCAAAAAGAGGCAACTGTTGCCCTTTTTTTTTTTTCAGATAGTCTTGCCATGATTCAGAAGGTTTTTTTTTTTTTTTTTTTTTCAGGGTCATTCAATAATTCCAATTTATGATAACAAGATCTTTCTGCACAAAGTGCACCCTAAAGGGGAAATAGAAAAAGATGCCAGCAGGAAGCTTGCCTGTGGCGCAAAAAGCGAAACGAGAGTGTACCCACACCAGCAGTGTGCTTCCTGCAATGATATGCTGTCCATTGGCATGCCGAACAATGGCAGATTTCTGCACACAAGTGCTCAGTGTGGCTATGCGTAACGGGCTAGGCATTGAAACCGCAGTGCAAGCACCTTGTATTAGCCACTGTTCATTAAAAGGTGCTTCAGCAGAACTTGTCGGGCTAGCTGCTTCAGAACAGATGCAAAGTGCAACAGAGACAAAGAACAGGCAAAGATGCACACAAATGCAGACTACAGTGAAATCTCATTGATACGATTCGGCTAAATACGCTTTTCGGCATAATACTTTTTTTTTTCGTTCCCGGCCGATGCCCTATAGAGGTAATGCATTTTTGTACGGCTAATACGATCGTATTTCCACGTCGGTTTGGATAATACGATCGTGGAAACGTCTTCCGTAAATCTCGCGCAGTTTCGTTTTCGCGCCAGGAGGCAGCAAAAGTGTCCTAGCGGGATCTGACAGTAGCTGCAGTGGTCGTAACTCCCCTAGCGCTCGTGGCCGATTTTCGATGTTGGACAAGACCTTTGCTAGACACGTGTAGGAATCACATCTCTCCAACTATGATGATGACATCAGAGCCAGTCCTTTGCAGAGGGTGGGCAGAGCTACTGAAAATATCGCATCGAGCGAAACTACAGGCACGGCGGACTGAACACGCGACGACATGCGCTTCGTATGCTCGAGGCTTGGCCTGGCTCGGCTCGGCTCGAGTCCGGCCGTGCCTCAGCACAGCGTTTGCAGCAGTGTGGCGGCCTCTGGGAGCCATTTTCCCAAGCTCGCACAACAAAAGCGCCGAAGCGCACCGAAGGTTTTTAGCGCTCTCTACCCTAAGACATAGTAATCACGTGACCAAGAAGCAGTGATTGGCGCATGCATTGACGGTGCTGTAGGCTTTGTTGGCTTTGTGTTTGCCATTTCTCGTTGCCATTCTGGTTTTCCGAGCGTTCAGCTTGCACTTCGCACTTATCGTTTTTGTTTTGGTGCCGCGTTTCACCCGTGCGCTTCACCATGTCTAGGAAGCGTAAAGCGTTATCGCTGAAAGAAAAAACTTGATATTCTCGTAAAAGTCGACGACAATCCGCAGAAGAAACGTGTCGACCTGGCACGCGAACTTTGTTTGCCTGTCTCCACGCTGAACACGATCGTCGGCAAGCGAGAAGAAAACCGTTTCCGGCGAAGGGAAGCCTGCCGACCAAGATCAGGTCTCCAACTGGCTTTCGACTCTGCCGGCGGTGATTGCTCAATACCAGCCAAGGGACGTGTTCAACACAGATGAAGCTGGGTTGTTCATCAACCTCCAGCCCGAGAAAAGTCTCAGTATGAAAGGTGAGACGTGTCAAGGTGGAAAAAAAAGCAAAGAAAGAGTCACCGTATTGTTGTGCTGCAATGCTGATGGAACCGAGAAGCTCAAGCCTACCGTCATTGGCAAGTTCTGGAAGCCACGCTGCTTCTCGCGTAACCCACGCCTTCCTGTCGTTTACAAAGCGAATAGGAAGGCATGGATGACCGGAGCCCTTTTCACAGAGTTCCTCACCCATCTGGATGCCCGGATGCGTGCCGAGAACCGTAGAATTCTTCTATTTCTCGACAATTGTGCCGCGCACCCTGTCAATACTTCGTGGCTGCAAAACGTCAGAGTAATTTTCCTGCCGCCCAACTGCACCAGCCACTTGCAGCCCCTAGATGCAGGAATCATTAGAAACGTGAAATTTCACTTTAGGAGCTTGTTGGTCAGACGCTTTTTGGCCAAGATTGACCGGAAAGATGCCAGCTTGAAGGTGGATCTTCTTGATGCCATTCATTTTCTAGCGATGTCATGGGATCGCGTCAAACCCGACACCATCGCCAACTGCTTCAAGAAGTGTGGCTTTTTTTGTGCATCTGGCGATACGGAGGAACATGGGGCTGACAGCGCAGAGATTGACATCCCGGACTGGGGTGACCTCGATGTCGGCGTGTCTCCGGAAGAGTTTGTATCGACGGACGACCAACTGGCGACATGCGAATTGCGCACCGTCCAAGACATCATTGCAGATGTTACCGCTCAAGAGGAGAGCTACGACGATGACAACCAAGACGCCGGAGATTGCAGCGGCGATCGTCGGCCATTAAATACTGACGGTGCACTCCAAGCTTTGGACGGGCTTCGTGGCTTTGTCGCGTCTGCGGAGCTGAGTGAGGAAACTGCTACTCGTTTCTATGAGTTCCAAAAAAGCTTTCTTCAGGACCTCGAAAAGCAAAAAGTGCAACGCAAAGTGACGGATTATTTTAATGTGCTTTAATAAAAGCAAGTTCTGTGCCAAGTATGTATTATTCGCGATCTTTTGGAGTCCGTTTTGGATAATACGATTTTCGGATAATACGCTTTTATTGTCGGAGCCCGTGGGAATCGTATCAACGAGATTCTACTGTAATAACTTTATCTGCGCCTCTTCTTCCATGTCTCATTCGCACTTTGCATCATCAAAAGGCATCTGTTACCTGCCAAGATACAATAACATGACATTAAAATCAATGCAGCTCTGACAAGCCTTCGAAGCGAGTGGCGAAGAGCCACAGAGCCCTCCTCATGCCAACAACCATGGTTCGCAAGTGCAGCACAGTTAGACTCCCAGAATGGCTGGCCGCCGGTATTGGCAAGGTGGACCCACAAGCCGTCAACTCACTTGAGTGGTGAAAGGAGGTCGTTGATGTCAATGTACTCGGGCCTTCTGCCCTCACGCTTCACCCGCACAGGGGTGCCCTCCACTTTGACCTCCGCCATGTCTCCGCTCGAAGTGGACAGAACGGCGGCAAACTCCTCGGGTTGCCAAAACGGCTGGGCTGCCGGCCCCCTGTCAGTGGCACGCAGGACTGTGGTCCCAGGGGCAACACCTTGAGCGGCTGCTGGAGTGGGGTCCGGCACACCGTAATCCGGAACCCCCTGCTGGTATTCCTCTGCATCGTACTGCTCTGCAATGCCAAGCAGCCATTGGCCAAACCCAAACAGTTGAGTTAAACGCACGGCAAGCTTTTCAACCCCTTTCACGACTGAGTAATGCATGCCTTGTCATCTTTCAAAGGGACAACCTTCACCCTCCGAGTTTTGTTCTTGGTAAAAAACAAGTGCTGTGGCTCTCCCCGACTAGGTTCATGTTTGTTTGGCAGCCAAAGTCAATATTACTACCGGGAGGACAACACCATCGGGTGCCTTGGGTTTGCACTCGTCTACTTCAAGGCTAACTTGGTTCATTTCAGTAACTGCCTTTTGAGATAATGCTTCTGCAGCAGAGGCTTTGGAGTGCTAAGCTGATTTGTTATACCCCCAGTGACCTCTACTGCCAGTTTATTCACATTCTTTTTTTTTTTACCCTTTTGCCGCATGAGAAAATGGCAACGAGCAAACAAACATAATTTGTTCTCAAGATTGATGCCATAGCATTCATTAATGGGTCTACCGAGGGTCCTCTTTGCACATCACTTTGCAGACACACACACTGTTCTTAATATTTTCAATTTACTACAACAAGGCCCGCCTTAATCTATCAACATGCTTTGGTGTCCCAGGCGTAGAGTGTCTACCTTGCCACCCTAGAGTCACAGGTTTGATTCCAATCCAAGTACCCCACACTTCCTTTCAACGCAATCAATTTACTTTACATTCTTGCATGTCATAATGATACTTCAGCCCTGTTGCAGCCTTACAATTCCATTTATCTGGTGCTTTGATAACTTTCAAATCCTCGTGATGTCACAGCCTTCTTGACCAATCCAGATTTCCTCAAAATTCCAACAAACTACGCTGCTGGGTTCAAACCCACAAGATACAGGATGCATACTAACGCTTGCATTCCACTGGTTCCTGCTTGATGGCAATGCTGGCTGGCTTGACTCGTCTGTCCTGTACCTGGAACACACAAAAATGGCACATGTGTGCAAAAGCTGCAACGCCAACACAAGGCTGAATGCACGGCAGGAAAACAACAAAAAAGCAGACGGCTTATGTGGCAGAGACAAGTGGGGTGGCCCCTCTCGCCAGACAGACTGGGCAAGCAGCGGAGGAAGATAATCGTCACCTTGCACCTGGGAGCAGTGATACTGCGCTACTTGAACGGCTGACAGCTCAACTTTCAACCGGGCAATGATATCTGCCTGGAAGTAAATGACCTCTTAGGGAGTTTTCCGGCACGCTACTTAGTGCACCTCACTTCCTTCCACATACAGTCTATCCCAGATATTTCCAGCTTGAAGGGGATTGCAAAATAGTTTGATGTATCAATAATCCAATATACATGAAGCATGGTACTGCATAAGACTACCTGCCACCTAAAACTTCTCAGAGCATGGGTTCTTAACATTTCTTTTTCCTCGAGGAACCTCTGGCAGCCGTCAGTGTGTGTGCCAAGAAACCAGCCCCATCCACAAGAGAACACGATGTCTGATTAGCACACACAGCAAGAAGTATGGCAGTAGCAATCCAGCGTGGGGGCTCGCAAAACCTACGAAAGCAGTCTGCAGGTCCCAGTTTGAGAACAGCTGGCCTAGAGCAACAAAGTGTCCACGCAGAAGTTATAGAATGCCTCGAAAAACAGCCGACTAAAATGCTTGCACCAGGATACCATTAATACAGATTGCTTTACTGACCTTAAAGGAAAGTGCCACTTCACCAGCTGCTGGCACAAATCTTTCACCCCATACACATGCAATGCCCCACCAGGGAGAGCAGATTGTGATCTCCGAGATGGATGCTAGGGCACTCAAGCAGCACTGCTGTATTGTGAAAGCTGTTTCTTTAACAGAGTGCGTTATCTTTTACCTTGGCACAAACATTACAGTTGGGTGTTTTTGGACACAATGTGTTGAAGTGGCAGTGTTCCCAATATCAATAATCAAGAAGTCTGCTATTTAAATCTAAGAGCATACAATGGGGGGCTAGCTGGTGATGCATGAACTTAGAACTGAAACCATGAAAAGGACGATACACAGAAAAAAAGTAGACAGGACGAGCATGGCCCTACAACTGTGTATCGTCCTTTGCACGGTTTCAGTTCTATGTTCTGCTAATTAGTCTTTGCTCGCTGTGTAACTTTAGTTCACACAAAACCTGGCCAGAGTTTCTCAGTTCTGTGTGCTTTCTGCTCCTTCGACTGCTGCTCTCCCACACCACTGGGGCAACACTGGGACACTTCCCAGTGCATGCCTGCAGGTGTCCCTGTAGCCATGCAGCCGCACACTTTCCCTCATCCCCACTCCGTGAGAAACAATGCCTCTGGGTGAGTGTTGAGGCGGGCTCTAGGAAAGAAAAATCGCCCGTCAAGCGGTGCCGTTCTTCAGACTTACCGTGCGCTGACCCAGCAACAAGGAGGCCGCAGAGGAGGACAATGATGACACCGGGTCTGCAGCTACTTCCCTGGACTTCCTGCGCGAAGGCAGGCCGCCTGCTTCTGCCTCCACACGCTTCTTGAGGGTCGAGTTCCAGTGGTTTTTGATTGCATTGTCAGTCCTGAAAAGGGGGTCATTATTCCAAGCTCAGCAGAGGCCCAAACTCTAGAAATGGATGACTAGGCCTTCACTATGTGCACACTGCCACCGGGGAAAGGAACACCTGAGCTTGGATTCAGATGGATTTTTCTACCCAGTTTTAAGAGGAACTGAGCACAAACAAGACACACAGAATAACAGGAGTATGTAAGCACTCATGCTGTTGTTCTGCCTTTCAGTGAGTTGTGGTTTTGAATAACTTGTCATGGCCTGACAAGGCCATGCCAGGCCGACAACTCTTGCCGATGCCATTAAAAAGATACGAGGACTGGGGACAACACAGATGAACGCTAGCCAGAGGTCCCATAGCTGCTATGCCCTCTAGTCAACAATTTGCCTCTCTACGCACGCATGCACATAAAGCTGCAGTAAAATGTGTACCATGTACCACACTGGACCAGCGGTGAGCACATTTTATCAGTCAAAAGCAGCGCTGCAAGAGTGTTTGAAAGTTCGAAAGCGCTGTTTCAAGCGCTTTCAAACTGTCATACATGCACCAACTACTCCAATCTCATGCCAGCCTTTTGCACAGTATACATGACAGCATTCTGGAAATTACAACCTGGGGAAAATGGGGAGTGAAACGTGCCGCTCAGACACCTTGCATATTTAGTAGTGACCACATGTAGGAAAAAGCCATCAAGGTACTAGAACCATGCAGCTAAATGCGAGAGCTTCTTCCACCTTTGTCAAAGGCTGCCTACCATGTAAAAGCACAGACACACGACCCAAAGTCTTGGCACAACCCTGTAGTGACTAGAACAATAACTATGCAAGTGTATGCATGCAATATTGGCACAGTACTGGAACAGCACATCCTGGAATTGGAGGTACGCCTCCATTCTCTCCAGACCGAGAAACTACTTTAGCTATGAACAACAGTGTCTTCCTGAGCTGCACAGAGCCAAAGGTGAATACAAGGGCAGGAAAGAGCACCATCCCAATCTCCTTCATGCCAATTAATTCACAGCGTTGCTCCTCACTTTTGAACTGAGGAAACAGCGAGACTGCATTCTCCAGAGAATGAAATGGAAGTGTGTCACCCTACTTCATAATAGTGAGATGCAAGGTTGTTTCTCGTGCTCACAGGCTGACCGATTATTCCTTTGCAGTCTCGTCACCACAAATTTGTAAAGTGCATCATTATATATCAGCAGTGAAGGCACCTTTTCCGGCCGGACACAGCAAGAACGAAGAGGTGCGATCTAGAGCAAGAGCTAGACGGAGCTGCAGTTTAGACAGCCTAAGCAGCAACATAGGTGGCACTCACCGGCCAGGGAGCAACTTGGCGATCTTGGCCCACTGGTTGCCCCACAGGCGGTGATACTCGAAGATGATGCGCTCCTCTTCCTCTGTCCAGGCACTCTTCTTGATTGCCGGGTTCAGGTGATTATGCCACCTGCACAGGCCACACCCCATCTGCACACTATCACACAGCTCGAGATGGCGCATTTCTTACTTAGAGTGATATGGCACCGAAAGGGGGGTGAAGACCTTTGAGATGTTTCAATTTTATTCCCTGAACAAATAAAATCTGTTTCAAAGGCAGGGCCCACACAAACACCGCACAGCTATACAACTATTTCTGGCTATGCAGCTAATACTGTGGGGAGGGTGCTTCCAACACAGTGTTACTACACCATTTAGTTCTGGTTTATCTGGCCTCAGTTACGATTCCAGTTCAACCGTTGCTTGAAATTATATTTTTCGAGCTGCCAACGACACAGAAATTACTTTCTTTGCAATAATTAAGGCTTAAATTCATGGTTAATACAAGTGCATTGTGAAAGCGTACAGAAATTGGTGGGTAGATGCAGCACAAATAGCTGACGTGCCCCTCGGGAGCTTCCCGGCAGACGGCGGAGCTGTCCTGTTTGCTCGGCGCACTGTATTGATGTGAAAATGCACTACAATAATGTTGCACTGGCTTGTGTTGTAGAAAAACCACGATGCAATAATAATGTGAAATATATGAAGGGACTATGTTCTGCTGCGCAGTGAGCTGATGCGTTTCGACTCTGTAGCTTTGGCTGCACAGCCAAAGAAACTGTCCACGAGTATAGCTGCTACAATGAGGGAAATGCAGGGTCTGGTACTAAAATTGGTGTATTTCTATATAGCATCGTTCAAATTGCTATAGCCATCAAGATCGGCGCATGTGACAGCCAGGCTTCCCACCTTCATCGCCAATATCAAACGTCTCGTCAACTGAGATTTTGTACTTTTGTTATCAAAGACAAAAGTTAATTTCTGTATGTATCAGCAGCGCACACACAATCAGCAAAAAAGGAGGAGATAGGACTGAGCGCTGAACTCTCAACTTTATTTCAAGAAATTGAAACCCACACTTATATACACACACTGGATAAACGGTCACCAGGGGAATAATCAAGGACGCACGAACGAACTGGTAACCACACATGTTAGCTTTCCTATCTGTATGACAAGACAACCATAGATTTAATACACTCAATCTATGTTGCCCGTATAACAGTGAAGACTGGCATTACGCCGTTCAACAGCTGCAGCTTTAGCTGCGCAATAGCATTTTGCTATTTCAAATTAATATATTTCTAGTATAAGTGTTTCCACAACTAGTCAATCATAGTGCGAGCATTCAATCCAGCTCTTTCCCTATTCAGTGCATATTTTATTCAGCAACAAAGATAGAGCCTATTCATACCTCTTCAAAACTGTGCGAATAAGATAGGACAGCGCACACACACAACAGACAAAGCACAGTCTTATTCGTGCAGTTTTGAAGATGAATGAATTTCACCACCTAGCCTGCCAGAAAACTGTTAGCCTATTCATACTTGATTCTGTTTCAAAAAATGTCATTTGCACACCACTATTATACACAAGAGGTATACTTACTCCAGCTTTAAAGGCTTAGCATAGTCTTTATATGTGACACAAATATCTCAAGTGAGCCATTCAATAGAAAAAATTTTGCAAACATAGGAGAAGAAAAAATGCACTGTTTTGTTGTGTCACGCACGTGTTACGTGCCTACACACGTGCCTACAAGGCTGAGGCCATGTGAGAAGTAGTTGAAGCATATTTTATCAGAATGAAGCAATGCGACTGCATTGGTAAACCTTCTGCTGCTTAATCCATTCAATGAACAGCTCGCATTTTTTGGAGGTTTTTGAGTGTTATGTGCATGTTTGTTCGGTTTTCGTGTTTCCCCACTGATTCCCGTTCCATGCCATTCCTTCTTTGTAAATTTCAAGTTTTATAAATAAAGCCTTAGTAATGAGTCACCATCATCCCATGTCCTTCTTTCTCCTCGTCCGTAGTCTTTCGTGCTCTGTTTATTTTTTATTTTTTTCCCCCAATATGACTGCGTACCAACTCGCCCAATTCAATATTCACCTAAGGCACTTGCATAGGTGCACCCCTTCCCATGTTGCGCTCCCTTCCAAGCCCCAGTGTAATTAACATGTGTATGAACACAGGCAGTGTGAAATAAAATATGAGACGTGACTGCACCCATTTGTTCTGTGGTGAGCTGAGCCTCCATGTTGCACCAACCCCTTCACAGGAACAGCCCAGCCCTGAACGTACCTTTCGCGGCACTGCTTGCCAATGCGCCCCTTGAGGTGCTTGGCAATGAGGGTCCATTTCTTGGGGCCATACTTCTTCACCAGCTCCACCACCTTCTCATCCTCCTGCAGGGGGAGACAACACAACCTCCTTCAGGAATTAAGGACACCATGCAGGAAGCAGCCAGCCACCTGGGTGAGATCTACAATGACACTGGCATGCTCTACTGTGCACAGCTGCACAACCAGCTCAGATTGGCCCCCAAAATTGCTGTATGCATCCGCCACCCCTCCTTGACAGCCAGTCATGTCAAACAGATGGGTATAAAGGCATCACAGACAATCACCGCTCACTTTCACATGGCACTTCCCATAGGGCCTTTGAGCAAGCAGCTACAGGCAAGCAAAATTTGTTTACTGAGCCGCAACCATAATGACAGCATGCCACAAACAAGGAAATGCTCACACATTAGTATAAGACCAGTTAGTCGATTAAAGATAACTTTGCCTCCAACCGAATTCTGTGGGCGCGAGATTGCAGTCGGCATCCCATCAAAGCTGTAACGGACGGTGCTTTCGAAACATGATCATAAGTGGTATAAACTGCACAACTCTGTTACTGGTACACTACAAAAGAAACGAAATTGGCTGCGGTTTGGCTTCGGTTAAACCTAGTGTGAAGCTAAAGCTGAAGCATGGTTACACATGGCAAAGCTCTATATTCAGCAGAAGATTCGTTTCCTCTTCATATCGTTCCGATGTCGATTCCAGGCTTCCTTCCACTTAGCAGACTTGTCGCCGTTCATACTGCCACCTCAACTGTGGTTATGGTGCACGTGAGCTCTCCATTTCAATCCTCCGACATGTTATCAGGCATGCGACACAGCTAGCAGAGGTGAGCGCAACGACTATGGATGGATGGAAAAACTTTATTTTCTACACATTCGATGCATTTGTGACCGTTGCTGGTCACCTGTGCGCCGTGGTCCATCCTTGGTCCAGGATGCTGCACTTCACTGCTGCCATTGTGGCTCAGAGTACGAGAAATCTTTGCTCTTTCTCATCCTTGCTGGCCAACAAGTGCTCCCACTGCATCACACTCAGGTTGTTCTATTTTGGGGTCCAAGTCTGCCTCAGGACAGGTCCACATGACGTGCTCGAGTGTCTGTGAACCATGACACCATGGACATTCATCTTTATATTGCGTAGGGAAAATCTTGTGTAATTTGTGTAGGTGTAGATAAGTGTCCGTTTGCAATCTGCGCCAGTCTACAACCAAGAGGCGCGCGGTGTGACGTCATGCAAGACGGCGCGGCGAGCGCGCGGCGTCCGCCAATTGCAGCCGTTGATAAGGCCGACTGGCACTACGGACGAACCGTCCGCGGACAGAGCACCACGTCATCCGACGTCACTGGCTCCGCCTCATCCGCGGACGGCGGACGAGGCGCCGGACGACGTCGCGGACGGAAACCGCCGGAGCTGCACCGCTCCTTGCAGCTCCGCCCAACGTTGCTCCGCCACCAAAGAGGAAAATGGCAGCGACGACATTCCAAGCCAACTACGCCGCATTGTTGACTAGGGTGCCTAAATAGCCAGGGAGGCGAGAACATCGACGCACCCCATTGTTGACACTACAAAAGCGCCCTCACTGAAAGAAACGAAAATACCACTGTTGCCTCACTTAGAAGATGTAGTCCTTCTAGAAAAATAGCAGACGACCTCTATATTTTGTCAGGGGAAAAGCACGCGCCAGTTTTTGGCTTGCGTAGGCGGACGAGGCGGAGCCAGTGACGTCGGGTCACGTGGTGCTCGTTCGCGCACGGACTCCAGCGATTCCATCCGTCGTGTGAATCGGCCTTATGCAACGGCTCAAGGTCGGTTTATGTGCCTCCTCGGAGCACCGCCGCAGTGCAATCGCAAGTTAGCGGCCAATGTAGTTTTCGCTACAATAACTAAATTAAAACGTTAGCAGCGAGACCGGCCACGCAAGCCTTCGTCGGCTAGGCTGGCTTCCCCGCGTGACAGTAGTGTCGCGTTGAAAACAAGCACGTCGGGCCAATGGCGTGTTCGACGTTCCCCTCGTCACGCGGTTGTACAGCGTAAGCGCTGTCGGCAGGTTTCCGAGACCGTTCGCAACATCGAAATTTCCGCTGCAGGGGAGTTTGAAAAGCGAAGACTTTTGCGCGGGGTTTTCAAGGAGAGAGTTCGATACATACAGGATTGACGCTGGTCTCAAACATCGCTGCATGTTACTTCTGAATGCCAATACGCGTAAATTAAACTAAGAACGAACACCGCACTGGGACGGCCATCCAAAGATCCCACATAAATAACTGGAACTGGCTTTCGCCACGCGCCAGTAAATTACCTACCAGAGATGGAGCGAAGCACGGCCCGCGGGCGCCCACCGCGTCGAGACCAAACAGCGTGAAGCGGCCTCGCTATGCCATGCAACCAAGCAAGCCAACGCAGTGACGGGGTCTCTCGTGGTGCGTGCCCTTACTACCTCCCGCTGCGCGACGAGCGTGGGAACAACGGCGACCGTGCGGAACGCCACCTCGCGCGGTGCAATATCTCAAACTTGTGGTCAGGCCACCTGCTGCTGCTCGGGGAATACGCTTTTAAAATCAGAGTGCGCTACCGACGGGAACATACGCTCATCAGTTGGTCAAATATTTAGGGGAATCCCCCAAGGTGGAGTAGATTTGTAATAAGGGAGTAATTACTCATTGCATCCACCCAAGCGCAGCCATACTCTCAGAAACTTCGTAGTTAAAGAAAAATTCGTCCTGATCCGGGAATCGAACCCGGCACCACCGCCTTTCCGGGGCAGTCGCTCTACCAACTGAGCTAACCAGGACGGTTAGCAGATCAGACGGTAAGGCGAGAGCGAATTGATCTACAACTCGAAGTGGGAATGGTTGGTCTAATATTTAGGGGAATCCCCCAAGGAGGAGTAGATTTGTAATAAACTCCTTATTATATACGCTCATAAGTGCTATGTGTCAAATGACTGGCCGCCACGAGGGTGACCGTAGCAATTACGGTAGATGGCGAGTCCGATTCCGCGGTCCGAACGCCGCCAAACGAATGCATGGGCCGCATACTATTACGATACATCTGCCAGCATTATTTTCAGAAGCTAAGAGCAATGCTGGTTAATAGGGGGAGGTCTTACGACCTCTCTCAGAGTATCTGATCGAAATGGCCCCGTGTGCCGCGGCTGCGACCGGCCGCGCGAATCGTTATGAAATAACAAATTGGTTGACACGAAAGGAAATTTGGCGCAGTAACTGTCTCCGTGGATATCTGGCCCGCGCCGTAAAGGATGGAAGTGGGACTTTGATAAATACTGTATCTTTCCTTCCTGTAAAACAATGCATTTATTATTGCTATTATTTAAGATAGATAATGAGGTTCCTAAGTGGAGGGCAGCAGAATAATTCCGACAACCCGGGGATCTTTAACGTGCTCCGACATCGCTCACAGGGACGCTTTTGCGCTTCGCGAGCCATTTCGATTCAGGAGCTGTTTTGGAGTTTTATTTCGATTTTTGGACGGCGCCGAGCTGTTCTAATGTCTGCGCACATATATCAAGGTCAATGCATATATTCCCTCACTTGCATCCACGTGCTTCCTCCGGAACGCTGAAATTACGCGCTGTTCTGTGCAGTGAGACATCCTAGAGAGGCACCACTGCGTTGCACTGAAAATGGCAGCAAAGACCCTTCGACATCACTGACAAAAGAGAAATTGACGAAATAGCAAAACCTCACTCCCTCAACTGCAGACGGTTTTCGGCAGCTTAGTTCCTTAGGGGAGTTAACTGCTGAGCTAGTTGGTGGTCAGAATACCCTGTAATTAGTTCCTTATGGCAAGATTTTTTTTTTTTCATTTGATACATCGAACATTGTTTCTTGATCTTCGAATAAAGTATTCCTGTTTGAAATGTTTCGGTTCCAATCGCCGGCCGAGCGACGGCTATGACGTCAGAGCTCGATACAGGCCGTATGAGGCATAAAAAAAAAAACACTAAAACCAACCTGCTTCAGCAGCCGGCATCAGAACAAGCGAAGAAGAAGCAATGAAAGTGCAGTTTTCCTCACGTCTCAAATGACTACCGGTGAATTATAAAAGGAAAATAAAAGTATGCGTGCGGCTGGGCATACAGCTCTCTAAACAATGGCCTCGGCGTCCGAGGCTCGTTTCCCGTCGGGGCGGCCATTCACGCGACGACCGGCGAGGTCGCCCGAGGCCATTAGGCACATCCGGTGTCGCTGGCCGACCGCAGCAGCGCCACATCACCCCCGACGGGGATGTTGCCGCAAAGTTAGCAGCGCGGTAAGGGAGAATAGCAGTACCTCCTTGGACCAGGAGCCCTTGACGAGGTCCGGGTTGAGCACCTTGTGCCACCGCTGCTGGCACTGGACGTCGCTGCGGTCGGGGAAGCACTGGGCCACGGCCGCCCAGTCGTGGGTGCCCAGCGCTTGCACGCTGCGCTTGAGTCGCTCGTCCTCATCCTTGCCCCAGCGGCCCTTGTTGAGCGCCTTGGTGGCCTTTCCTCCCCCCCGGGTAGGCGGCAGGGCGGCGGAGGCCGTGGTTCCTCCGGCCGGTGACGCCTCGTCCTGGGATGAGGAGCTGTCGCTACTGCTGCTGCTGCTGCTCTCGTCGTCCTCGTCGGAGGAGCGCGGCTCACGCTTTATCCTGCGACACACAAGTCGGAAGATGCAGCACCAGTGGACAACACACGACTCTCGCGACCGCAGGCACAGACAGAGACCGCACGCGTGTCCTCTCCGGACACTCTTCGATACAGTGCTCATCACGCATATGCAGGCTGTCCCTGCTAGAGTGGACCAAGATTTCTTTATAAAGAGAGAGATAACCAAGTGGATTGAGTGTTAGGAGCCGTGTAAAGTACAGATTAGATTTTTTCCCCCGCCTACTCGAACACTTTAAACTTGTTAAAGCGCTATTCAAGTATTACGACACAGGTGCTTCTCGGAAGCAGCTTTAGCCATGCTTCAGAAACTTCGCCGAGTACAAAAGCACCGCGTAACAGCATCGTCAGCGCCGCTTGATGCTCGGTTAATTCCTATTCAAAGCGACCGCTCATCCCAGAGAGATTCTGTCTTCGGCAGCGTATTACCAAGTCGCCGAAGAGAGCGCTGTGGAGGACTTCCTTCTAGCCTACACAGCTATACACCAGTGCAACAAACCTCTAATTGTGTGTAGCTGGTGTAAGTATTAAAAAAAATAGTCCTGTAATTGCGGCGCACGTTGTCCCGTTGTATCACTTAGCTGGCTTTCATTTTTGCTAACGAGGGCTACGCTAACTCGTTGCTGGAACTGTTTCGTCTGAAGAGTGTCTTTTTCGCCAAATTATGCACGGGCTAGGGGTGGTCAACATCACGGCGTCGCGCTACGGGTGGAGACATAGAGTTCCTTACACTAACTAGAGGGAAAGCTGAGGGCGCTGCCCTTCAGCCACCATGGGCGCGCTAAGAATCATGGGCCGGTGTGTTACTTGTTGCGGGACAGTCGGTTTTTTTTCGGGTACGTGGAGTGGCGTTACTGCAATGTTTCTTTTTCGTTATCATCATCATCTGAAGGTGCGTACATAGACCGCGAAAGCCATAGTAGCGAAGGCGCAAAAGCAGACGTCGCCAATAAATGGTTTCTGTTTCCCGAAATGCCACTAAAAACTTCCTTAAGTGATTGCACAACCATAAATATTTTTATAACGTTTTTCTGTTTCAAATTTTGCCTATTAAGTGCGAAATATTGGTATTTGTGCTACTCAAAACTAAGCCAATAGGAGAAAGAGCCATCGCTTATATTGGATAAATCTCACACTGACATGCTGTTTCTCTCTCTTTTTGCAATTTATAGTCACAATATTCAATCTTGAGACATTATTTAAGGTAAAACAACGTTTATCTTTGCATTAGTTTTGGCCAAAAGTTGTAGTTCTGCACTCGGTAGCTCTCCGATCTATGATGCTTTGAGCGCCCATGGTGGCTGAACTGGCCGTCTGAAAACTCCATGTAAACTCCCATAGACGGCAGCACAGCTTTCCCTCTAGGTAAGAGTAAGAAACTCTATGGGTGGAGAGCTAAGGATCGATCTCGGCTACCTATGACTCGCACAGCGCACCGCCGCGTGACGAGACCCATATTTGTGAAGCTCTGCTCCCCATCGGCTCTCCGCACTTGCCTTTCCTCTGCGAGACCCAAAATGCTGTGTTTTCACACGTAGCGTGGCGATGCGTAACACGAAACACTTCCAGAGCGCATTACAACAGGAATTTAGTTTCGCGCTAGAAGCGACAGAAAAAGAAAAAACGAATAAAAAACAAAATGGCGTGGCCGACGCGTTGAATCTATCGCGTCCGGCAGCTTTCACTTTCACACACGTATGAGGTCCTAAGCGTCGTTTCGAAGCTAAAGCTTCACTACGCCATTTGTCAGCCAAGGTGACGCCAGAGGTCACAGTGTGGATATGCCCAACTGAAACTGGCCGACGGCCGACCGTCGGTAAATGACTGGGCAGAGCTGGGAGCCAGTATTCTCGGTCAGCCAATGCAGAACCAAAGGTGGGCCCTGGTTGGCTGCCAAACACTTTACTACGCCATTTGTCAGCCAAGGTGACGCCAGAGGTCACAGTGTGGATATACCCAACTCAAATTGGCCGACGGCCGACCGTCGGTAAACGACTGGGCAGAGCTGGGAGCCAGTATTCTCGGTCAGCCAATGCAGACCCAAAGGTGGGCCCTGGTTGGCTGCCAATCACGATAGCTAACAATTGGCCAAAGACTCAGTCAACTATCGGCAAATAGTAGGGAACTAGTCGGCGTCCGAACTGGCCCAAAATAGGGCCGCGGCTGGCCGCCCTCAAGGATAGCCAAGTACTCTGAACTAGCCACACACCGGCAAATGGTAGAGAATATGGCCCAAAGTAGGGCCGTGGTTGGCTGCCCACGAAGTTGGCTAAGTAGCATGTATGTTTTTCACCGAATGCATTTGCATAACGCAGAGCAGAGTGAAGTTGTTAAATATTATCAGCAACATGAGCCTGCCCTCTTTTATTTCCATTTTTGCCATCGGCAGATAAAAAATTGTTGAAATAACTTCTGCCGACGTGGGAAGGTTACTGGCTCTGGAATGAGCGCATCATGTGGGGGTGAAAGTGGTGGTTCTCGTTTCTTAGCATGGGTCTGTTGGGGTCGGCCGATCAAGGGCCAGCAGCCAAAAAGGAGCCATTTCTGCTCGGAGGCCACACAGCTGGGTAAGGCTAAACGCGTCCTTCGACGAGAACGGATGCACGAGAACAGACGCGCGCAGCCACCGTGTTCCCACGCGCTCCGACCCGAGAGCCGTCACGCTTGGCCGCTGGCACCAGGTGCGGTGGCGGCCAGTGCAGCGCCAGCCAAAGAGTTGCTGCTCCAGTGACGCATTCAATGCCAGAACAGGCGTTCAAACGAACCCGACACGTCGCGCGTGTCTCATCCCGGGCCCAGTGCAATCTGCCCCGTGAGGAACTCGGTCGAGTACACGTCCTGAGCCCCGGAAGGCGAAGAAAGGCTACACGGGTACGACCGTGCGTTTCCATCATCCAAAACTGGTCGTAAAGGGGCCAATTTGCGGTGACTAGAGTTATCCACTATTGCCTACTCAATGACCAACAGAGTGCGTATAGCGCCTGTGCTGCTGCGTGAACGACGATGTCTTTACGAAGGGCCAGACCTGCCATTATTAAAAAACTCACGACCTTTCTCAAGAATGTTTCCACAGGCGTCTTCTGAAAGGCTTAAAACGGTGACAGGGGACGCAGCTAATAAGAAGGACGCAAAAAAAAAAATCAAGGGGAGCTTTTCCGCCGCCACGCGAGGACACAAATGCCATACACAAGAGAGGTGACACAGCAGACGGGACAAACGAGCAGAGCAGACAAACACTTGCATTGCTCGCTTGTCCAGTCTTCCTAGAGCTCTGTCACTCTTTTTCGTCAAAATGCCAGCCTCTAGCGTAAGCACCACTGCGACTGCTTGTCCAACAGTGGTTTCCTGGGCTCCTGTCGATTAATTTCCCGGGGTTATATCCCTGAAAGATACTAGAGTAAAAGTGCCGCCAGCAGTATTTCCAGCTGCAGTGTGTCCTGCCAGCGGATATTCCTTCGAGCCTCGTAGACGGCGGCCATGTTTGCCGACACTGGCGGAATCCGTGCCGCCATCCGTGGGGAGAAGAGAGAGCAGCAGACGGGGATTAATTTCCTTCTTCAAGGTGCGCGGCACATCCCGCTGTTGGCCGGCACGCGTGCACGCAGCGCGCGTGGCTGGCACGCGATCCCCAGAACGCAGCCCAGCCGGAGAGGCTTAAGAAAAAGCCGGAAGTGGGGCCGGAAGCGACCACAATGGAGATGGCGGCGGATGCGAGGGACAAAACGGCGGCTGCGCGGAAAATCCCGTAGCGCACCAAGCCGATCGCGAGAATGGTTCGGTGAAAAGAATCGGCGGCTGCTTCGCTCTGACGCCAACTACAACCTTGGTACACCTCGGTCTTTGATCCTTGGTCGGAGCCCAATCTGGATATGCCGTCATCGTAAGATATAGGGACCTTTCCAAAGTGGACAAAACTTTCCACGCACGGAAAAGGGTCTCTCGTGCGCCACAGGCATTCCCGCGGAAAACAACTGAGCGATTCAGCATTATAGTCGAACAGTCCCCAAGTAGCAGCGCAGATTAGTGCATTCTCGCGTCTATGGCATTTTTTTTTGCCCACCAAACTATCGATACTTGAGAAGCATATCAGCGTACCCTCTGGTGCAAACCCAATGGCAGTGAAACATTGAACCGAAAGAAACAAACGAAATAGAAAATGTGGAAGCTAAAGAAACGCTCAACAGCAAATTACATGAAAAACAAGGGTAGTTTCCACTCACGCCTCAGAGTATATGCTATAACGCGCCGTATAATATGGCGGCGTTGCCATGTCTGGCCGCTCAAGCGCAGATGTTGCCATCATGGCCCGGTAAACGGCAGCGTAAACACGTTAACGGTATACGCTACCCGGCTGGAACGTGTCGTGAACGAGTTAAGCTGTTGGGTATAGTAACAGATATGCATGGACTCATTAGTGCTGCAACAAACTACCTCAAAGCACGTCGAAAAATGAGTCGACCGCTCGCTTTCTTGCAGAGCTGCCTCTCAGGTGAGCTCAAGTGGTGCACAGCGCTAAGACGCATTGTACTAAGGCATCCACGCTCTCCGTGGCTTGAGACTTTCGCGAAAACAAATGCTAGTAAACGTATCCTTTCAGGCAGAACAAAGTGGATTGCACATCATCCGCATATGTACTTTTGCAGCAAGCGGCATTGCAGCGCCAATTATCGTAATGAAAATGCGTGCTTGTCAAAACGTTTTTTTTTTTCTTTCCACGACGTGCATAGTTAGGCGCGCATTTATATTTCGTCCTTGGAATACCAGTAGCAAAATGCTTTGTTTTATATTTCAGCAACCATACATGTGTCATTCTACGGCAGCTGCAGCTTCCTCGCAGACTCCTTTCTCCATGGCCACCGCAGCACAGTATATAATAAAGGCTGCCCCTTTAGCCAAGGCCTATAAAACTGAATACTTGACGCAGGCGAGGGACAGCGGCTGCACACATGTCTTGCGCGCCCCATGATTTTTTCTTGTTTCGAAACTAATTAATGAGCAATTAAAATATTTTTTCTACGTTACTAAATATATCGAAGTGATTATCTGCTGTACACTGTAAGAAATGTATGCAAAATTACAGGCATTTTTATTAAAAAAGTTATGTTCCCATACAGACAATATATGCCTTTTGCCGAAACACGCTCACGAAAAAAGAAACTCTCCGTTTGGTAGCCGAAAGCTGAGTTCGAAGGCAAGCAATTGGAAGCATACACGTCGCTTGCCCTATATCGACTTGCAGGCTAAATCAGAATCGAAATTGTCAAAAGGGCCGAAGGACGGCTGTGCAACCATTTGGTACGAGAGAAGAAAAACTGAGGTCCGCGGGGGCCAAAAGTGAAACGAGGAGTGGCTCCCTGCAGCTACAGTGGTTCCGCTAGGCGCTTCCAACGGCTGTTGCAATATGCCACCTTTATGAATGGCATCGAGATTATCTCCCTCCTCCAAACCCCGATTGAGAGCTACACGCGCGCGCACACACACACACACACACACACACACACACACACACACACACACACACACACACACACACACACACACACACACACACACACACACACACACACACACACACACACACACACACACACACACACACACACACACGCGCGCGCACGCACGCACGCACGCACGCACGCACGCACACGCACACACGAGTAAATTCTCACCAACAATTTCCATCGTGTCTTAAAGGAGTCCTGACACCAATTCTGCTAGTATGAACCGCGCCTATCTCGCTCGCTCCCGAGTAAAAAACCTCAGTTTCAGCTCCACCACTGCTCTGCGACTGACACTTTTAAAACGAACTAGTTCGTTTCTTCGCAGACACCGCTTGGTGACGTGACAGCTGTCGTAATCGCCGATTAGTACACCCGAACACCGTGTCTCGTGCGCTGTTCGGGGCTAGCACGCCGAACACAGTGTATGATTTTTAAAGAGCCCATTGTTTCTTTTTTCTGCTTGCCTACGGGAGCTGAGTGAGCGGATTAAGTGCTCGACTCACCTTGACGCCGTCACAGAAAATGGGACCACTGTCAAATACCTCGCAGAGAGCAGAACCGTCACGCCGTGTATACGTCGACGTCCCCCAGTAGGCTTTCTCGACTGACACGTGATCAAGCAGTTGGGACGTCGACTGTTCCGCTATCACAGCCGGACAAGTCAAGAAAGAGGCAGAGCGAGTGAAATCAAGGCAAATGTGCAAAGCGTGCCAGTGCACATGTGGCACGGGGAAGACACTTCCTTGGTCCCCACGGGTAAGCATGCAACAAGGTGCACCACGCCAAGCTTCTCTAAGATGCGCTCAGGCCTCACCACAGTTGCCGCCATGCGGGTGCGTAGAAAGAAAGGACTTTTTCTACAAATTACTGCTCGATACGCTTGTCGAAAGTAGCGTTTCAAGACAGGCGGTCGGGAAAAATGCCGACAGTCGACAGGGTCACGACGTCACCACGACACGACCTCGCGCAAGAATTTCACAGGCCGGCCCAAGAATTTCACAGGCCGGCCCAAAGTTAACGAATGGAGGTACTTTTATATCATTAAGCCAAAATTGGCGAGGAAATTCCTACAATAAGGGTGTTCGAGAAACCAGACGAAAAGCAGATTTGCCGCCATTGAAGCTGCTGATCTGCACGCAACGTGCATGGTTCACTATAAATATACCAAGGGTACCAAGCGGGCACGTTGTGTGTTTGGGATGTCAGAGTAATCATTTAAACAAGATCCTTCAGAAATTCGCGGCCCGAGGTGCTCGCATGCGGCATCTAGAAGTAGTGGTGCGTTCCCTACAGAGCTGCCACTACCGCCAAGCAGTAGGCAAAGAAATGGATGAATTGAAACCATGGGCCTCTCACGCAATTCCACGTGGCTATAGAGCGTTCCGGCCCTGGCTGAAGCCGCGTCCTCAGAATGCGTCGACCCGAGCGCACATTTCCACCCAGGGACCACCCCGGAGGTTCCCACAGCCCTCCCCGCCGCGACAAAAGGACCCGCCAGGGGCGGTGACGCAATTGTCTTCGCTCTCCCCTCTTTCACAAGGGTGAAAAGAAAAGCAGCTCCGTCTACTATTCCTTCCCACGCGGTGAACGGAAGCTCAACCCCGCGGAGACGCAGTGGAACGAAATAGCGTGTATATCCTCGTGCGTTACGTGCACTTTGATACCCGCTTAATCACGATTCCCTTTTCTTATACTATCGCACACGCACACTCAGAGTACAGATAAAAGCTGCCCCGTTTTAGTGGAAAAACTACGAATGTGCCCTAAAGGTGTCTAACTCAGCGTCCAAAGGACCCAGTGGGCTCCCATGTCGAAGTAATGCGTTGGCCATTTGCTACCACGTCATGTGGTCTCGCGACAGCTCGCCGAACAATCTGGTCACGTCAGCGGGAGGAAATATGCTCGAGATATCTCGCTCGCTACACCGACAGGAGCGCATTCTCTGCAGAATGCACCTCCAGATGTGCATAACTCAAGTGCAGAAGACAACCTTTCTAAAGGTGCGGTGGAAATAGAGGAGGTGTACCGCGCCCATAAGGTACACGAAAGTAGCCGCGACTGCTCGCTGTGAAGAGCAACAACAGATAGCGAGCTAGGCTCAAAGGGAGGGGCTGCTCGCGCGCTGCGCCTTCGAGGAAAGAGCAATGTCTAAACATGGCCGGACCCGATCGGCGGCAGCCCTTTCAATCCCTCGATCGGTGCAACAGCAGATGGGAGGGCGACGCCCTCTCTACGCTAAAGGACACAAGCCTTGCTCGACGACAGGTGGTTCGGGGGGTGATGAGCAAAAAAGCACCGCAAGGACGCCCCCCTCGGCAAGAAGTGAACCTCTCCCCCGAAAAAAAAAAAAAAAAAACACGCACACCACTTCCTCGGGTCATGAGGCTCGTGCCCCTTCTTCGGTCCGAGAGAGCGGGGCTACCCTGTCAACTGCAGATTAGAGCTGTACTACGCATTCAAGACATTTTAAAAGCGCGAAAGAAATTGTTTCTGACACTTCTTTTTTTAAGAAATATTACGAAACAGTGGTTGGGGTAATTGAGAATGCACAAGGTAAGCCAGCCCGAAGACACAGATATGAGAGATACACGGTCCTTGTTTGAGAGGCAATGCAGGCTCGCCCAGTGATACAATTTCCGTACAGGTTTGCCGTAACCAGCTTGAAATCCACTTGAAATCCGCAGCATATCAGGTGGAGGGGAGCAGGCCTAAACACAGCAACGACGGCAGGCTGACGCCGTCGCACTATTGTGGAGGCCAGCCCACTGTGCCGAATGATTCAATGCACTAAGGCAATTGCGGTCGGGCCTCGCCCTATCGTGGTACTTATAGTGTATATAAGCTTACTTTATTTTAACCTATCCTGCCCTTCTTGGCGTCGCTCCCCTATTCAATTTCCTCTGTCTGTTCCTCACTACCCCTTTCTTTCCGCCGCCCCAGTTCAGGTGCTTCTGGTACTTTGATACCAGATACTGGGGCTGGCAAACATCTTTTAACCGCCCTTTTTATTATTTTGCGCCATAAAATAACCACTCAATATTATTCTTCTACGCCTTAATTATATCCAAAGCTGTTACGTTTAAAAGAGCTCGCAACTGCATCTTTCAGGCTGATTTTGTTGCCAAATAATTGTGCATATTTAAGCACGGGCGCCGACATTACTGCATTATTTCTTGATACGTGGGCCCAAGTATCCCAACTGGTAATATAAAAGAGCTCTGTGGAGAAACGGCAGAAGCAGACAACACTGGAATGTCATTAAAAAGGCTCTTGGAGTGTTGAGCGATACTTTTTTTTTTAATATTTCCTCTGAAAAGTGCGCCTGTCGAGTGCAAAAAATTTGCATCAACGGTGTGCTATATTTCGGCCATAAAGGAGAAGGCAATGTTTCATTTTGGGCGAATTTTACATCTAACTGCTGTTCTGTCCGCTTGTTCTGTCCGCTTGTTCAAGTGTGTAGTCGGTATATTTATTGTTCGGATCATTACTGATTGCAAAACAACTTTTATTCTTCCATTATTTCTTTGCCTAAAAGTTGCGACTCTGCAGAGCACCCGCGGTGGCTGGAGTTAAAGCTATGCGTGCCGTGGCAAGCTTCAAGCTTTCTGCGAATCGCAAGCCAGCCGTGGTTCTTCCTCCTCTGCTCGCCAAAGCGAGGTGACGAAGGGCGTTACAGGGATTACTTTGCTGCCCGTAACACGGCTTCCACGGTCACACTTGCTCACTTTCGCACCTCACCCCTCCAGCCGAAAGCAACCCGGACAGCGACAGATGTCGGACAGGGCACGGGAGGCTTCACTGAGTTCACAACACAGCACGTGCACGTCGCAAGCCCTGCGCGCCGGACGCCTGTCTGCGCAAGCGCAGCCGAAATGGTCGTCCCAGGCGCGGGAACTCTTAAATTACGTTTCTCTCTCCCCGGGGGCTGACCTGCTGCGCAGATTACGTCATGGTGAAGCAACTCCACCGAGCAGTGACCGGCGGACGTTTCACTCACCGCAGCGGCAGCAGAACCCACGAGGCTCAAGAAGACGGGGGCCCCGGCGGCGCAGTCGGCTGCGCGAAACCCGGCAGCGCCACTAATCTCGCGCACCTCGTCCTCCTCCTCTTCTCAATGGACCCCACCGACGTCAAATTCCACGGGGAACAGGTGACATAGCAGCCGAGCAGAGGTTTGTCGCAACTAGAGCCCATTTAAATGTAACGACACTTCCCTCCTAGAATGGAGCCCACCTCCTCGGAGGCCGGAGGCGAAGGCACCCCGCGCTTTTTCTTGCAATCAACCGCCGGTCGGAACCCAGGGAAGCGCGCGTTTCGGGGCCACTTCCGCTCTCCAGTGGCACAAGAATATGTGATAAATGGTGGCGCCAGCATCGAGAAAGTAACTACACTCCCAGACTAGTTCTTTCTCAGCTGTGAAAACTGGATATAGTACTAAGTGTAATGGGTTAATTGGAGAAATATGGGACAGGCCTTCGCCCTGCAGATATTACATATATAATTCCTTCTACTCTGCTACACGTGTGGCCTGCTTTCTTAACCTTGTGCGCGCATAGGAATAGCACGTCTTTCAATCAGCCCCCTTGCAGTAAATCACTGGTGAGTGCGCCATCCGCACGTGTGTTTGTTGGTTTGTCTCCTTCCCAATGTGAACGTGGATTTTGCGTTCTTGTGGCTACTTCTCTAAATTTGGTTGGTTGGTTTGTGGGGTTTAACGTCCTAAAGCGACTCAGGCTATGAGAGACGCCGTAGTGGAGGACTCCGGAAATTTCGACCACCTGGGGTTCTTTAACGTGCACTGACATCGCACAGCACACGGGCGCTTTTGCTTTTCGCCTCCATCGAAAAGCGGCCGCCGAGGCCGGGATTCGATCCCGCATCCTTGGGAACAGTAGTCGAGCGCCGTAACCACTGCGCCACCCCGGCGGGATTGACAGCGAAGTTATGTGCGAAATCCTAAAAGTAAGTATAGTTTAAAAAATGGTGCACACATCAGACATAAACCGGAACCTCGATTGTTTCAAGAGATTTCAGAACGCACTTCGAACATCTTCAGGAAATATATATATATATATATATATATATATATATATATATATGATATCCATTTTCCAAACTGATTGGAACTCTGAATGTACAACAATCAGCAGGCGTTGCGCAGGAAACATTAGCCTCTGTTGCCCGAAATTATACTATATTCTATCCACTATCCCGAACTGGTCAAGAGCGCTAGGCGAAGAGCGCGTGTTGCGTTCACCGAAACCGGCGTAATTCATCGTTCTCGTACACGAAAAAGAAGCGATGAAAATATTAGTAAATGAAAACTGCTTTAGGCGAGGATTTAGAAAGCATTCAGAGTCATCTCAATGCTGCGTAAACTGCTCTTTTCTTTTTTTTTTTTTTCGAGATAGTCGGCATGCGCTTGCAACCGGTTTCAACGACGCAAGATAGCTGTCACGTATCGTATACAGAAAATCACGTCGCCTCATACGGCCGTGGCGCTCTATCTCGATGGACCCGAGTAAGCAGCATGTTGAGTGGATTATTCGTCCGGATTATTTTGCCTCGCCTGTGCAGAGAACCGTGAGTGACGCGTGGACACGCCTTCCCCGTGCACTTGACCCACTTAATCCATGACACAAGGAGGCGGGGGAACTTGGTTTCTCTCACACTTATTTATTTTTTGATGTCTTGTACAATAAAAGGAAACCTGACGCGAAGCGGCGCCGTTGGCACATTTAGCAGGCCGTGTTACGTTTGCGTTACCGGAACATCCGCTCACCGGCACGCTCTGACCAAACCCACCTGCCTCCATCTGGTGTTCTCAAGGCGAGCTGCAGCCGCTCGCCTTGTGGGGTGTCCCAAAAGGACTCAGGCTATGTGAGACGCCGTAGTGGAGGACTCCGGAAATTTCGACCACCGGGGTTCTTTTAACGTGCACTGACATCGCACAGCACACGAGCGCCTTGCCTCGAGAGGCCGCGATTCGATCCTGCATCCTTGGGCATGGCAGTCGAGCGCCACTCCAGCCGCGAGTAGAGACGTGTAAGGGCGTGAGGGCTCCCGGCACTCCGGTAACGCAAACGGTAACACAGGGTGCTAAAGGTGTCGTCTAATGCACGCATTTCCGGGAGACGTAGAAGATGCTAGCACTGCACGTAATTATCGTGCAACAGCTCGCCGTCGTCGACGATCGAGGGGGCTTGACGCATGCGCAGGGCGTTACTGGAAAAAGATCCATTCTCCTTTTGACCTCCTGCCCCTTGCGATTCACCAGTGACGAATCATCAAAGTTTGGAGGGGTCTGAGCCCTCCGAAGAGCGTCAACAGAAACCGTGGTCCTCTACAGATACACCAATAAAATACCGGTGAGAACATGGCACCACCGACCACTTGCCCAGAGGAAGTATTCAGAGGTGGGATAGGAGCAGTTTACATTAGGTAGCGAAGTACTGGAAGTAGTAAGCGAATATGTCTACTTAGGACAGGTAGTAACCGCAGATCCGGACCATGAAAAGGAAATAACAAGAAGAATAAGATTGGGATGGAGCGCATTTGGCAAGCACTCGCAGATTATGTCTTGCAGCTTACCGGTATCGCTAAAGAGGAAAGTATATAACAATTGCATCTTGCCTGTACTCACCTATGGCGCTGAAACGTGGAGGCTAACCAAGAGAGTTCTACTTAAGTTGAGGACAACCCAAAGGGCTATGGAACGAAAAATGGTAGGGGTAACATTAAGAGATAGAAAGCGTGCAGAGTGGGTCAGAGAAATAACTCAAGTTACCGACATTCTAGTGGAAATTAAGAAGAAGAAATGGGCATGGGCGGGACATGTAGTGCGAAGAGAGGATAACCGATGGTCGCTTAAGGTAACAAATTGGATTCCAAGAGAAGGAAAGCGTAGCAGGGGGCGGCAGAAAGTTAGGTGGGCGGATGAGGTTAAGAAGTTCGAAGGGTCAAGTGGATGCAGCTAGCACAGAACCGGCTTAAGTGGAGAAATATGGGAGAGGCCTTCGCCCTGCAGTGGGTATAGTCAGGCTGATGATGATGATGATGATAGGAACAGTTGTGGATCAGGTTTGACGGAGAATACCTCAGTAATCTGAGCTTCGATGATAATTGCCTTGCTAAAGAACACGAGCAGAACCATAGCCTATAAATTAATACGCAGGAAGTTGAAGTAATGGTCAACAGCGGTGACCGCAGATCCGGACCATTTAAGAATGAGAAAGTGAACGAGAGGTGTATACAATGGCCGCTGCTTCCACCACAGCGCTTGTGCTGAAACTACAAGGAGTCGAAAACTGAACTGCCCGAGATCAATGTCCTCCGAAGCGTCGCGCAGAGACGTTAGAATGTTTCACACGCCCACGAAATGCGTGCTCGCGCACGCATTACCATTTGAGAAAAAAAAAAATAATAAGAGAGAGAGAGAACATCAATAGATAGGATAAGCATACTGTAAACTGACATTGTATTCTGCCTTCTGTAGTTGGCTACGCATGCGTTCCGGCGGCCAATATTCGTTCTCCTCCCCCCCCCCCCCCCCCCCCCAGAGCTTAAGCGCAAAGCCTTCCTCGAAGGAAATCATGTAATCGTGAACACAGACAAGTGCGCGCACACAGAGAGCGACTCAAAACGGACTCAAGGCGCCCACAAAAGGACACGGATCGCCAGACGTCCGACGGTGGTGGCAGTGCTTGTTAAAAATAACCAAAAAGGAAGAAAAACAATGTTGCCGGCCGCGGCAATTGCTATCTAATTATTACGCACCCGAGAGACAGAGTAGCGGATGAAGGAGCTCTGGCCCTCCGTCGGACGGCGGGGGGCCTGCCTCAAACGCAGGCCGACAGACGTGATTCGGCTGGCCGAAATAAAAGGGTCAGCGAGGAGAAGTACAGACGGGAGAGGTTGCAAGGGGGGCTTTGTACGTTATTTACAAAATACACAAAGGTAAAACGAGAAATTCTGATTGGGAAACATCTTGAAATATTGAAAGTTGTGAATTTCGTCCCCCACTCCACCCCCCTTATTTAATCGGTCACAACCATGCACAATACGCCGGTTCTCGTCCGACCACTAAAAAAGGCTTCCAAAAATCTCGCCGCACTCGTTCGAGTCCGAATGGTTGCTAGACGTAACAAATCCCTCGAGTAGCACGCGTCGGTACCCCAGCCACAGTTGGCGCCACTTCCCGCATGCACAAATGGCAGCGGCACTAAACAACAGATTAAAAAGGGTCTCCTCCACTCGGGCAGCGATAACCGGTAAAAGGAACGCGATAAGGAGGACTGCTCTGAGAGAACGAACTGCACCTCAGCCGGATGGCTCTGCGTGTCACTCCCTCATTACAAATAGGCTCCACAAGACGGAATGGCAGTTCCAGTAATGCAGCTTTTGTATCAGCGATATCAGCTTTCGTGGCAGGAAAAGACAGCTCTTGTCAAACAAACAAAAAAAAAAAATAATAACCTGCGTTTTGTAGCAAGTAGCAAAATTTAGCCTCTCGCAAACCCAGCAAAAAAAAAAAAAAAGTGGCGAAATTCGGCTAGTAAATCAGAAAGATAAAATTTTAATTGTGATTACATACAAAGATGATAAAGCATAAACTCGAATTTTGTCGGTATCACAGAGCTCTAAAAGAAAACTTGAGCGAATAAAAAAAAAAAGAAGTGCTGAACACGGAGTTCGTTTTATTGATGGCTAGATATACAGTATCTTTAAAATATCGCCAAAATGCATAAATGTCATCTTGCAAACTAAGGGTGACATTCACCGTCTTCCTGACAGGGAAACGCAAAGAGACAGCGCTATCTCTCTCGCACATTTCCAGGCGTTGCAATGCAATGCCGCTTTCTTGCCGAGGCGTATACCAAGCTCCGTTTGTGGCACTAAGAAAGATAAGGGCGACCCACTATACGGATGTGCTCCGACCGTGGCCGACACAGTCAATGGTCACCTTTCATAGTTACGCAAACAGCGGAGCTCGCGTATCGGCCTTCAGCCGGGAGGACAAACATCCCAGAGACAGGACGAAGCTACGCACACGTGTGTGAGCTTAACCGTTCATTCTCCGAGTGTGACTCGGTGCAAGCCATGGAAGAGCTACTACGGGCCATGACACGCGCGCGAGAGAGACGCGCGAAGAGCGCAGGCGCGGTACTGCATGGTTGCCAGCGCCGCACAATTCACGTCGCTGCTTAAAGGTCAACTCCGGTGGTTTTTAGACATTCGAATATTCTAATAAAAATTTTACTGTAGATTCTCCTCTCCGTCCTGACGCATTCTACAAAATTTGGGCGCCGTACGATAATCCGTTCGTGCGCAACACGACTTTAAAATATGCTGTTTTCATGGCTTAAGTTGAGACTATTTCTGCCGGCAACACTGAGTTTCTGACGTCACAAACAGTATACCGGCGTTACTGTCCACTTCCCGCATGATTATGAAATTGTGAGGCTTATATTAAACTACCTCAGACATTTTATGCAATGTTTCATGATTTCCATACGTCATTTTCACCATCCAACGCACGTACGAGTGTTTTTCTAATACTGAGTGTGACGTCACCATTTCGTCACCTGGGACGTGGTTTCTGGCCGTGAAAGCAGTTTCGGTTTCGATTTGCTGTTTTTCTTTTTTAAAAATACTTCCAATTGGAATTTTGAAAAACGATTTTTTGTGTTGGAGTCAGGACGTGCCGAGGAATGTAATTCAATTAAAAACACAAAATTATGAAAAAACCACCGGAGTTGCCCTTTAAGGACTTGTATGTACAGCGTTTGTCAAAATTGTAGAGGCCAAGGGGTCAGCTTCTGAGGCGTGCAGTGGCGCTGATGTAGCACTAGTGGAGGTTCTTCCCACTGGTGAGGAGGACATAAAATCTTCTCGCTATCAAGAGATTCAGAACACTGGAAATGCATTACAAGCCCAGAACCCCCTTTTGACAAAGAATGTACTTGCTTGTAGGCTGCGACAGCTGACGCCGCCCTATGCTAGCGCATTTGAACGCGGTTAACACACGAGCGAATCGCGCAGTAGCGCTCCACTCTCGGCACATCAACAACGCTTGCCTGACCCGATGTGGAAACGAAACTATACATATCTGCAGGAGAGCTGCGCCACACCTGCGCTGTATCTGGCTCCGAAGATGCCCTGCCGGAAAAAAAAAAAAAAAACTGTGGTGCAAGGTGAAAGTGGCTGCCGCGAATACACCTCTGCAGTGCTCTTGTTCCGGCGCTGCTGCTCAGCTACACGCCGCTTGGGTGCGCACGTCCAGCAGCATGCGAATCATCAGATGGAACCGCTCGCCCACAACACCCGGATGAATCTGACCTCAAATTCTATGCTAGCACTTATTCATCCACCCTTATTGCCTTTAAGTACCTCCGTCTTTCCCTCCCCATGCGGAGAGCAGTAAGTGGGCGGATTTTACACGTCGGCTAAATTCCCCTTTAAACAGTTACTCCGCGTTCACAGAGATGCGGCTCGAGAAGTGCACAGACGGCGAACGCCTTTATGGCATAGGAGAATCATCCTGTCGCTGTCTTACCTGTTCACTAGTTCAGCTAGTAGTGTTAAGAGTAGGCTTTCTTTTTTATTCATTCACAACCGTCTTTCCAGACTTTCACGATCTTACGGTTGCTCACCATCAGCAGCTGACCTCACTGTGATGTCATATCTGCAGGGCAGTAACTTCCTATCTTTGCCTGTTAGCCTTTTAGTTTTGAACGGGGCAGAAGTACTGAGATGGTGATAATCAAAGGCACAAAAGGTGCACCGAAAGCACCATCATGATCATCATCATCCTCAGCCTGACTATATATACCCACTGCAGGACGAAGGCCTCTCCCACATTCCTCCAATTAACCCGGTCCTGTGCGAGCTGCATCCTCTTGACCCCTGCGAACTCCTTAACCTCATCCGCCCACCTAAATTTTTGCCATCCCCTGCTGCGCTTTCCTTCGCTTGGAATCCAGTTTGTTACCCTAAGCGACCATCGGTTATCCTCTCTTCGCGGTAAATGTCCTGCCATGCCCATTTCATCTTCATGATTTCCACTAGAATATCAGTGACTTGAATTATTTCTCTGGCCCACTCTGCACGCTTCCTATCTCTTATTGTTACCCCTACCATTTTTCTTTCCATAGCCCTCTGCGTTGTCAACTTCAGTAGAACCCTCTTTGTTAGCTTATACGTTTCAACCCCATAGGTAAGTACAGGTAAGATGCAAGCACCGGTACACACACACACACACACACACACACACACACACACACACACACACACACACACACACACACACACACACACACACACACTCACACACACACACACACACACACACACACACACACACACACACACACACACACCGTCTGCTCTTCGTGGCACGCAGCGTATTACTCCGCTGAAAAGTAAACAGGATCAGTGTTTGATATTTCACTACACCAAACAAATCAGGGGCATAGAAATGCTTGAGCTTTTAATTTGTTCTGATGGCTGCACGAAAAGCCATAACTTTCTGTCACAGAGTAACTGTGTGGGGTCGCATCCGACTGCAGCTGTTTTGTTGTCCACTCGGTGCAACTGCATTTCGAAGACGAAGGGTATCACGACGCGCACCTCGCATCGCACAGAAAGCACACGCATGAGACTTCGCTTTTTCTTTTCCTCCTAAAACCATCAACGTCCGACTGAGAGCAACACTATGAGAACTTTGTCCTCTCTCGTTCCCGAAACCCGGATTTTGTAGCAGTTGCAATGCTAGCAAAACAGCGAACGGGATTGACAACTAGGGCGAGGCAGGTACAAAGAGATGCACCTCCTGTCGTCCACCAGTAGCAGCAAACGGAGACCAGGAATCCCAGCAGAGTGTCAATAAAATTAGGCTGGCCCCAACCATGGCCCGTGACTCGCTTTCTTTCGCGGAGGAATTTGAAATCACTTTTACCCGTTCCTTCACATGTGACACTTAAGGTGCAGCACAGCGGCAGTAGTCGCTCGGCTTTCGCTCTAGCCTGTGTTTCACCTTCGCGAAACCCCTTTCGATATTCTCTGCAACCCTTGTGACAGTAAGAACACGGGAACAGCGAAGGTTCAGTTTGGAAAGTGTCTGTCGAAGACTTCAATCAAGTAAGTACAAAGCTTAAAGGGGCGATGACAGGGTCGTTCGATGTTTGGCCGTTTTATACTTCTATGCATAATTTACAGGTCTGTGATTCTACTCGCAAAGTGTTAGTGCAAGCATATTACAAAAAAAAAAAAAAAAAAAACGATAGAAATCGGAATCGGGAAGTTCCTCCCACCGAGAGCGACCGCCATATTGAAATGCTCGAGTGACGTCAGAAGAGAATACGCGGCGGAGCGTCGTCTGCAACGCAGGCTGCAATATCAAAGGACGCGTTTTTTTTTTTTTTTTTTTTTTTGGACGATTGACACAGTGGCCGTCCCTCATGCAGAAGTGCTCGATGAAGATGTGACCGCACAAAAGCGCTATAGAGTAAAGCATCTTTTTTCAGCGTAAGGCACGGTCACAGTCAGTGAGATGCACGGTTAAGTCGGTAGGGTCCTTAGCTTATCGACGAGACGCCACCACGACCAACGGTCGCCTATCACCGTAGTGTGAGATTTTCGGCCCCGCAACGCCGACGGAACTGATCAGCGGACGGTCGCCCGATCTGTTTTAGTCGGATCGGAGGCCGAGCGAGAACTTGACACCCGATGAGTTAACGGCCTGAACAGCTGCGCTTGTCTTTAGCTTAACCGTGTTAGAAAAAGAAAGACAAGCAGCTACAATTCATGTAGAGCAGTGAGACCGGAATAGAATAAGAAAATCGTTAAAGTATTCATCCAAATGGCGCACCATCAAAAAATGTTTGCGGGAGCGCACCGATCAATTGCGCCGACGGAGCAGCGAAAATACTGCGTTTTATTTATCTTTTTTTTTTTTTTTTGCAGGGAAGATTTTGTTGCAATCTTGACTGTCGATGCCATTTCAAAACAGCCCCCCCTCCCCCCCCCCCCCCCCCCCGTTTCCCCTCTCGCCCCACACACGGTAATTTCGGCTTGAGCGCGTGTGTGTAGAGAGGGAGGGTGGGCGGAAAGGGGCACTAGCTCGGAATTTTACGGTAGGATTGTGAGTGACAGCTGTGTTACCCCAAGACTTGTTCCTCATTTCAAATGGTAATGAGGCCCCAACAAGTAGTACTTGTTCACCATGGAGTGAGTTTCATGTGTAACTTGTGAAGATTATAATTGTGGAACTATTTCATATCATTCATCCCATATTAAGCGATACACTGCTTACGCGAGTTCCTTTAAAATACAAATTGTGTGCGCCCTCATGGCACTGACAAATGACGACAAAAGATGCATGAACCAACACCTTTAAATTAGTTTAAACCGGCTGAGGCAGCTCGAATTAAAGGTGCCGAAAATGCTGCATGGTTGCTGGTTGTCATTACAGAGTTCAGAACTTCGTCACTGACGGCTTTTTCGTTACTGAAGTGACAAGAGTATCTAGAGAAATGGCAAGGCCAAGTTTGGCTATCACTGGAGGCCGGAATGTCTTTTTAGAACTATAGGTCGGCGCTTTAATGATTTCCGCTATGAGCATACCCTAGCAGACGGGCTTCCGTCAAACCCTGGATTTCATTATGAATATTTATTTACGATGGTATTTCCACTGTGCATGCTTCATTTTGTTCTTACACAATTCGTGACTTGCAGGCTGTTGCAGGATTGGAGTGCAAGGCTAGTATGCTCTAAATAAAATTTACATCTAGCTCCTTTTGAGACGTCAGTCAAGTAATAACCTCTCCAGCATGAAAATGTGGCCTAACTTGGAGAGAAGTGCTTGAAAAGTTATTCCTCCACAAATATATATATATATTTTAACCCATTCTATGCACTCAGATGGAGTGCCCAAAGGCAGGGATCGGGCACCTGTAAATATAGTATGTATTTTGTTAACTTTTGAAACAGAAATCAAAGCCTCGTTAAATGCCAAGCACAACTGCAGTCGCCTTGGCCCTAGACAATTTTCTGTTCTTAAAGATACTGACAACTATATCACCTATGGCTTCAAATGTGGCCACAGACAGGTCAACTGATCTGCTACTGCCATGAAAGTGAGGAGTGGACATTCACCTCCTACATGTGCCATCCTCCAAACTGCACCATGCACATAACTCTGGTATATCCCACCCACAGAAAGATGACTATATACATAAAATTTTGGTGACCAGAAGCACTGTGGCAGAGCCATTTCAAGATGCCAGAGTACTGGTAATGTTGCCAGTCAGTTTAGACTGAAGCATAAAGCAGAGTTCACCAGGGAAGCCTACTTTCAAACATAATTAAAATAATTGTTTTTCTACAAAAAGTTTCAGACACAAATACAGTTGCCAACTCCTGGGCAAATGAATTTCACTATCGCATACTTCCTGGCTTTCCCCTACTGCAGAGCAGCTTCAAGAGCCCCCCCAATAGCCTTGGACAGCAGTTTGCAATAAACAAGTGCAGTACGTACATTAGCCGACGATAACAGTTTACACGGAATACTAGAGCCATGTGCAACCTGAAAAATCAAATAACAATAAAAAGGCCCACTGCCTCATTCTCTGCCCTGACATCTGAGTGCTCACCATGACCTCTTCTCAGTGGGCCATCAGGTGAAACACAGGCATAAGCTGGAATGATGCCAGGTGCTTTTCCTTTTCATGCACACATACACATAACAAGATGTGATTTAGTTTCACCCAAATAATGCAAATATAAAGCTTCTTTCCTCCTAAGAAAAAAGAAGAGTGTTTTTCGTGCAATGCCTGGATCCCAGCCTTAGCATGATGACTGCCTGACATTCCGCAAGATTCTGCCAGGTCTTTTTGGTCAATGATAACGCAATCACTGATGTAAGACATCATCGGTTATGGCGAGGGTTTTCGACCATAACTGAGTTCGTAGAAACAGTTCATGATTTAGAAACAGCTCTAGATAAGCAAGGGTAAGTTGACATAATATTTCTGAATTTTGAAAAAGTATTCAACTGCATATCTCACTCAAAATTATAGTTGAAACTAAAACCTATTCTAAGGAACTGGATTCAAGCCTACCTGTCGTGTTCCACAAGGCTCAGTATCCCGTCTGCTCTTCTTTCTGATATACTTATAAATGATATCATCAGTGACACAGTGGTCAAGATCAAGCTTTTTAAAGATGACTGCATCCTGTAAGATCAAATATGCAGTTCAAATGACCAAACAGATTGAAACACCTCTCTATTTCAAATACAAACTTGGTGCTCCAAATGGCAGAAGAATATTAACATTAATAAAGACTGTTTCAATGACAAAAGCATGCAAGAATCCCTGAAAGGGCACATGAAAAGCTATTTACTAAAACTGGTTACATTTTACCTCCAATTGAATCACTTGATTAGGAGGTCTACACTAGGGACATCCAAATGGACATAGCTTTATTTTGATTCGTTCTGCCATTTTAGCAAAGAGGTTTGACTAAACACTTCAGTAAGAGCTTCACAGTGGAAAGTCCTATTGGAAGCCAATGACCTTGTTGCTGCATAGCGTTCTCAACAAACACAAGACAGCAAAATAATCACCACTGGCCGGACTATACCCACTCAAGGGCTAAAGCCTCTCCGATATATTCCTCCAATTAAGCCGGCCCTGTGCTAGCTGTACCCTTACAAACTTCCTAGCTACATCATCCCACCTAATTTTCTGTCGCCCCCTGCTGCACTTCCTTCCCTTGGAATCTAATTTGTTACCCTTGGTGGCTACTGGTTATCCTCTCTTTACACTACACATCCTGCCGATTTCTTCTTGTTTTTGAGTGGAATGTCATTAACTCGAGTTGTTCCTCTTGTGAAGATGAACCACAGACACACTCGCTGTCGGGTCTCCACAAATATATTTGACAGGGCCCGCTGAGCCAGGCGGGAACAGGACAGCGAACCACCAGCATTCAGTCCTGCTGTAAAAAAGAACAAACTGCGCATGCTTGGCAGGCGTGCTGAGACTGTAGTCTTCTTTTTCGGCGGGACCCCGATGGCAGGCCACAGCCCCCCCACCCCTTCCCCCCCTCTAGCGATGTAGCCATGAGTGAAGGAAAATGGCGAAAAGCGGATGCTGTGGGTACGAATCGTACGCGGCGAGAACTGGCACGATCGGGAGGGGTTGCAGGCGCACAGTTGGCGATGACGTCCGATCTAAGGTGGGCAGGTTTGAGACGATCAATGGATATCGTGTCCTCCCGGCCCTTGATGCGCAGTAGAAAGTGCTTAGGAGCATGACAGAGCACTTGGAACGGACCATCATATGGTGGCCGTAAGGGTGGACGTACGCCGTCGTGGCGAGCAAAGATGTGAGTGCACCGTCGAAGATCGGGACGTGGATGCGACGAGAATACTGGTGCTGCCATGGTGGAATGACAGCGCTCAAAGCTCTACGTAGAAGGCAGGCGCAATCTGTGACGTAAGCAGGCGTGGGTGGCGAAGGCTTCAGGAACTCGCCAGGGACACGAAGAGTAGTGCCAAATGTCAGCTCTGCTGCACAGGTAGAACAGTCACTGCGAAGTGCAGTGTGGAGACTAAGCAGGACGAAGGGTAAGCACTCAATCCATGGTGCAGGGAAAGCGGATGCCATAAGTGAAGGTTTAAACTGGCGGTGGAAACGATGACATGCCACACTCTGACCTACTCTTCAAGCTTCCTATCTTTTAGTGTTACACCTAGCATTTTCTGTTCCATAGCTCTTTGCATTGTCCTCACCTTAAGTAGAACCCTTTTCATTAGCCTCCACGTTTCAAACCCATAAGTGAGTCCCAGTAAGATGCAAATGTTATATACTTTCCTCATGAGTGATACTGGTAAGCTACTAGTCATAACTTGCTAGTATACTCGCCAATTGTGTTCAATCCCACCTTAATTTTCCTAGTTATTTCCCTCTTATGGTTGTCATCTGCAGTAACTACCTGTCCTAAGCAGACATATTCACCTACTACTTCCAGTGCTTAACTACCTATAGTATACTGCTGTCCCTTTCCGAAGCTGTTGAATACTACCACAGCCTTCTGCATATTAATTTTTAGGCCTACCTTCTTGCTTTTCCTGTCTAGGTCACTAATCACCCTAAGGATTACTAAGGTATCTTCCATTAACCTTATCACTAACTGCCTCCATTCCAAGTCTCTGATCCACAGAGTAAATAAGCAAACTCTAGAGGGAAAGCTGCCTGTTCAGCCAATGCATTCGAGTGGTAACCGCGTGATTGCCGCCATCATCAAACTGTTTGATGGTTGCCAGATGACTCTTGCTTGCTAAATCAGACCGATGAACAAGGTTTGAACCTGGCAACGTAAGATCATGACCGCAAAAAATCTTGAGGTGAAGGTGTTCTTGTTGCAGTACACAAAGGTCTGCCATGCTATCTGATTAACACTCCAATTAATCTTGAACTCCTATGGTTGCTTTGCCATGCCGCCCCGGTCACATTGTTAATTGGCCTTTGTTATTGTGTGCCCAACATACACTGCTTACTCCTGCCAGATCATTTCTATACCAAATCAGACATTACCCCGCATGCCCAAATCGTTCCGAACACTATGCAAATTTAGAACATTGCTTGTTTTCATGCCCTGTTGCAATTCAATCAACCCAATTTCCACACCCTCCTCCCCCAACGTGGCGGGCTTGGTTAGCATCTGACCAGCTGAATGATCAGTTGGCCTTGGTGACCCTGGCCCAGGATATCCTTGATGCTTAGTAATGCGTTGAATAAAGTTGTTTCCTCCTCCTCCTCCTTAGCCCCAACTTTTTGATGACCTTAATGAAACTTTAAACCAACTAATCAAAAATATCTGAACGCACATGTTCTTTTGCTTGGGCAACTACCCTGAAATCAACTGGGATAACTAAGCTAACCCAACTGCCCTTCATGAAGAACCTCGTGCCTTTATAAACGTTTGTCTTAATTTCAACCTAATTCAGCTTTTAACTCAGCCAACGCGTGTCACGAAAGACTGTGCAAATATTCTCAACCTCATCCCTAACATCACATCCTGAGCATTTATCTTCGATTTATACATGAAGAAAATCAATGATCATAAAATAATACATGCTGTTTTCAGCTCCAAGCCATTACTAAGGAATGCTCCAAAGAAAACCATCACTCTTTATGATAAGGGCAATTACAATGCTATTAATACTGAGCTAAGCAACTTCTTCCCAAGTTTTGAATCTTCTTTCACTAACCGCACCATCCACGAAAACTGGTTTCTTTTTAGACAGAAGATTAGTGAACTAACAAACAAATTTATACCGATATACAATTTCCACTCTAATCATCAAAAACCCTGGTACACTAACAATCTGAAAAAACTTGATAACAAGGAAAAATGCCTGTCTCGCGCTGCGAAACGAACTTCTAACCCTAACATGTGGGAAAAACACTATGAAGCTGAACGCGCATATGTATCTGCAACTAAAAAAGCGAAATGATCCTTTTTTCATACTGACCTACAGAAGATGCTAACTGCAAACCCTACTAAATTCTGGCAAACAATAAACCCACAGTTCACCCGTACTATTTCTCTAACAAATGATAACGGCAAACCAGTAACTGATATTGAATGTTCGAACATATTGTTACGTGGTGACAAGCAAAGAGGACAGTACAACATGGCGATAGGGCGAAGGATGATTTAATGGTTGGCCTAGCGCGAGGGCTCCTCTTGCGCCACTGCTGGTCTTCTTCGTAACACTTCCCGGGGCCACCGAGCGATCGTCCCGACCGGTTTGCTTGAAGTTGATGGTGACGTGACGGTAAGGATGTTCAAGGAAAGACAGGAGTGAATGACTTGCTTGCCACCACGATGTCTGATGGATGGGTGATCCGCCTCCCCTGGAGCTCTTCAACCATCTGCCACCAAAGCATCCATGGGACCGATGCCTCGAGGTCGCGTCGAGCGGCTTGGGCGGGGGTTGCGTGTTCTTGTCCATCAGTTCCTTCGTCTCGGTTCAGGTTGGTCTGTGTGTTCTCCTTGTCTTAAGATCCGGGCTGGGGACTGGTAGTTGTTCGGGTCTGGGCTGGAAGGGCTGGGGCGAAGCTGCTTGGTGATGTCTCTGGGCCCTCGGTCGATGGTACCGGCTCACAGATGGCGTCAATGCTCCAAGGCGAGGATGGGGATCACGTACGCCGCACCTCCAACCAAAATGTTACATGGTGACAAGCAAAGAGGACAGCACAACAAAGAGATAGGGTGAAGGATTATTTAATGGTTGGCATAGCGCGAGGGCTCCTCTTGCACCACTGCTGATCTTCTTCTTCGTAACAATATTTAATGCAGCCTCCTCGTCTGTTTTCACCACGGAAACACGCATCATTCTAAGCACAAACATGTTTCCTGCTATGTCACCCGTTACTTTTACTTCTGACATTGAATGTCTAACCGAAAATCTAAAACCACCCTCCTCAGCTGGACCAGAAAAAATTAACCTGAAGATCCTAATCAACACAAAACATATAACTGTTAAATACTTATGTTTGCTCTTCATGCAGTCACTTCAGACAGGTTTGCTACCAGATGATTGGAAGGTGGGGAAGGTCATTCCCGTACATAAATCAGGCAACAACCCCCCCCCCCCCCCCCCCAGCTACTGCCCCATTTCTCTTACCAGTGTGCCTTGCAAGCTCATGGAACATGTCATCTATTCTTTGATCATGAATTTCTTGGATTCAATTAATTTTTTCCATTCATCACAACATGAATTTTGCAAAAACATGTCATGCGAGACTCAACCAACCATTTTTCTTCATGATTTGCATACCAACTTCGATATTAACATGCAAACCAATGCCATCTTTCTCGACTTCGCAAAACCATTCGATAAGGTTCCACATGATCGCTTGTTCCTGAAACTTTCCAATTTAAACTTGCATCCAAATGTACTTTCCTTGATCAAATCATTTCTCATAATCGGTCTCAGTTCGTTTCAGTTAACAATGCCAACTCAAATCCATTATCAGTCACGTCGGGTGTTCCTTAAGGATCCGTTCTTGGGCCCTTACTGTTATAAATTTACATAAACGGCTTACCTGTCCAAGTGTCATGCCATATTAGTTTGTTTGCTGACAATTGTGTTATCTACCAACTTGTCACTAACTCGTCCGATCAAGAATCTTAACAGACACCAAAAAACGTACAAGCATGGTGCAATCAATGGCTAATGACTCTTAACCCTACTAAACATAAAACTAAGTCATTTCATCGCTGTCATAATCTTGGTTTATTTTCGTATCACATTTCCGGTGTCTCGATTGATCTAGTACCATCGTATAAGTACTTGGGTGTCTTTCTGTCTTCTGATTTAACCTGGCAAGCACATGTAACAAACAGAATCTCATCTGTTCCAACCGAAATTACAATATTCATCTGCAGTTTGGAATCCCCATCAATTACACCTTGCTAACGCCCTCGAGGGGTTCAAAACTGAGCCACTAGATTCATACATTCATGCTACTCACGCAATGTCAGCATTTCATCTCTAAAATATCAATCGGATCTGCAGCATCTTTCACTCCGCGGCTGCATCGCCAGTCTGCCTTTATCGTAAGATTTACTATTCTGCACTTCATTAGGAGCCCTACATCTGCGCACCTCCTTCGCGCTTTTGTTATCGTATCGGCCATCCTCTTCAAGTTTCACGTCCACGCGTCCGTACTACAACCTTTTTAAAATCATTCTTTCCGAGAACAAGAGCCGACTGGAACGACCGTCCCCACCATGGTATCACGTATCCCTTGATGTTCCGACAAATGTTGCCGCACATCATGTATAAAGAGTTTTTTTGTATTTTTGTACCACCCCTTACGTAATAGATACCCCTAACGGGGTCTTTAATGTAATAAGATGAAATAAACCGTTGGAACTCACCAGTCGTGCTGTTTAGAAACTATACGAAAGAATAAATGTGCCGACACCCACAATCGTGAAGGCAGACTACACACGTGCAAGAAGGGGCCTACTTTCTCAGTGACCTTTGGGACGATGCTTTCGGAAACGGCATCACCGCGCGCTGAAGCTCAAACGCAGCGTTGCCGACAGTAAAAAAAATTCCTGCCTCGTGATGCGGAGACAACTTTCGGCCTCTTCTCTGCAAGGCAGACGAGCCGACATAACTTTTGACTCTTAAAAAACTCTGCGGGCGCCGACATGCAACAGCAGCCAGGGGCCAAAATACGCGGATGTCCATCGAAAAGTGAGAGATACTACGCCTCTCTTCTCCCAAATATAACTGAAACAAATATAAAATATATTAAAACAACCTAGTTAAACAACAGCTAACAGGCTTTAGCTCGTACAATTAGGCTCAAGCCATGTTTAAACCCTTATCCTTTTGTTACCTTCATGATAAAATTCGGCGAAACTCTGAGGGCGAGGAGCACACTGCGTTCCCCGCGGTTCTACATACTCCACACAGATGCTAAACACGAACTAAAGTAGTCTGTAGAACTTCCCAGCACAGGCCACAACTTCGCGTTTTCGTCCTGCCTCGCGTAGTACACAATGACAAAAGAGTAATCAACAGCCTTGATACGTTCACGCCCGTCACACACATGGAGGTTCTCACTAAGCGCGATGGTGAGTCAATCGTTACGTCCTACATGCTGAACGTGTAGGAAGGTGTATGCGCAGTGACCATCCCGACGCAAAGGCAGGAAGACCAAACAGATGGAGCGCGCTTTCTTCCCGGGCACAGCGCGCGGAGTCGTGACAGCTGGCGCGCGCGAGTTTGGCGGGGGGAGAGTGTGGGGAGGTGGTGGTGAATGGCGCAATCACCGTCCCAACAGAGCTCGCACGCTTACGAGCCTCGCCAAGCGAGTGTAGAGTCAACGCATAAAAACGAAGCTTTACGCTGTCACTGGGACGAATTCAGCCACACTGTCCATAGCGAACGCCCGAATCGCAAAGCAGCGGCGATCGTGAGAAAGGCACGCACGGCCAGGTGTTGCGATCGCTGCCTGCGGCTCACCTTTCGGCGGCAAAACGTTGCCGGTACATGGCTCCGGCGGTTCCTTTCAAGTGTCCATGGCGAGGTGCTAGCAGTGGAGATCAGCTCACTCCAGTGGTCCGCAAGTCCAGCAGGGACGACACACAACACAGGGGTATCAGTGACGCGTACGCGACATAGCGCACTACAAAGGTGCACGCGATAACAACGGGACAAAACCGCCGTAATGGCGGCGCGCAGCTATTAAATTTGCGCGCCCTCCATCTGCTTGCCGCTCCCTCCGCAGCTCCCGATTGGCGCGGAGTGAAAGCAACGATGCTGGCGACGCCACCGGCCAACGTGCCGCGGCAACTTACAACCGGAAGCTATGCAGCGCTCCTTTACGGCAAAATCGTCCAAATTCTGAAGCTTCTTTATTTTTAGTTAATAAAAATATTTTTATTACAGAAGTAGTAAAAATGCAATAAACTTGAGCGTTTATTTTGTTTATACAAGTTATAATTGCTTACCGCGAGGGTGAACTAGCATCGAACAACATTTGGCGCGTCATTTAAAACCTTAAAAACATAGGATCGCGCGTTGGTGCATTGTCTGCCCTTGACTTCACCTGTTCCTCGTCGCATCGCATTGTGGTCAAAATTGGGCAAACAAAACAGTACCTCTTACGATTCCCTTCAAATACGATGGAATTCAAGCACATACGAGCAGTACATCTCTCTTCCGCTGGGCGTGTTGCGAAAACTGGTCCAGTACATATGCACGCCGTTTCGCTGAACATTTTGAATCAAGCCTGCTTTTTCCCTCTGTGTATGGGATCAAGGCAGGTGTCGCGTTTAGACCAGATTGTAATGGCAATTACGGCGCGAGTTTTGTACTGACGTGGCGGCAATAAGCGAGGTCGCGGGCCAAGCGAAGAGTCGTGGAGGGAGCAAAGCTCTTTGTAGTTTTTCGTTCCTCCATCTCAGTAGTTGCTTGCCGCACTGTCAAAGCTGCGATGAGTGCAGATGCGAAGTTCTCAAGACCTCCTTCATGTTTACAAACAAACAAGGCGATCAAGGTGGCGCTGCAGTCGTCTGCGATCGCACGGTAGGCAGAAAGCACAGGAGTGGCACTGTGGCCAAGCTTGTCAAGAGCGTGTTATTGTGATGTGCAGGCGCATTTTTGGAAGACGAAATAAACTTGTGCTCAGGGGTTTACATGAACCCTTCAACTTCAACTTCAACCCGACAAAAGTAGAGTCGATTCCCCTTTTAGAAGGAAAGGGCAAAACGCAGGGGAAAAGAGCAAAACGCCAGACTCGCGTTTCCTGTTCAAAACTCGGTCTTCCTCTCGAATAATCGACTCGACCTGCATTCTGTCGAGTTCGTGTACACAAGTCGAGCCTCAGCGGTGAGGACAAAAGCGATACATGGAAAATTGATAGTGGTTTAGCTCGGCTACGCCAGGATATGCGTAGCGAGCGGTTTCGGCATGTTGGCAAGCCTATTGTCGAGCTTATGTCGATGAGCAATAAAGAGACATTGGTCGTCACACATTTTTTTTTTTATTTCGTGGATAGAAGGAAAGATGTCTCAGTAATCTGTATAGTAACAGGCGACCGTTTCGATTGAAGGTATGCAGAATTTTAAATGTGCTCTTTGACATATGAGATCAATGGCAGTGTGGTTGGGACATTGGGATTTGATTCAAAATTGAAGTCGACTTTCTGTTTAGTCATTATACGAGATGACTAAACGAGTCCTGTTCCCTGTTGAAGTCCCCCAAAATCACAAAAAACTCTGAAACAGTGCCGTAAGCTGGCACACAGATAACAACCACATTAATCGTATTGAAAATTGAAAAATTGAAATTGAAATTTAAAATTTAAAATTTAAAAAAATCTTATTTCCAGTAATATACAGGAAATGGGCCTCGGACGAAAAGCTACAACGATAGCTTGAGGGATGCCCGAGGCCCAGTAAAGGCAGAGCAACAAGACGTATGAAATAAAGGCGAACATATACATATATAATATGAAAATTATGAAGCACAGAAAGAGCACAAATATACAAATGAAACAGCAAACTAAAAACTAACACAGTAAATTAACGGCCAACAATCATCTAACAATCAGCGCCTTGTCCTGTCTACACTGTTCTTTGCGTCCCGTTGTTCCGCGCTTAAGACTAAAGCCTTAAGACAGACTTGCAGCGCCACGTAAACTCCTTGTATGAGAATGCCGCTCTCCACAAGTCTAACACAGCAGGCTTCTCCATTGGTCACTGCGATCGACGGTAGATGTCTGACAGCAGCGGCACGTTGTCTCACGTAGATGCAGACTTCGGCTTTCCTATTAGGTTCAAGAGGACTTCATCAGCAATCAAGCTATAACTGAGGATCTGGAGATTGAAATCCCGATGCAAGACTAGCCTCTGTAAACACAAGGACATCAGCTTTGGTTAGCAGTCGGTCTGAACACACATCATTTATTTGAGCTTTCAGCGACCTAAAGTTTAGTAGAGCAATCGGGTACGTATAGTCTGTGGCGGGGATTGTGAGCAGCACTTCACAGCGTGCATAGACCGTGTCAAGGGCATGCTGTTCGAGGCGTTGAAATTCCATGGCCGACGACTTGTCTGGATCGTTAAGATGGTAGTAGAAGCAATGATCTTCTTTGTTCATAACGTGTAATCTTTGGATGCTTGACGCGGCTAAGCGCCACGTAAAACTGCTTCTGGGGTGGTCCTTGCAGTACTCGTAGACCACCGTGTCGAAGGTTCCCCCTTGTTATTTATGTACGGTCACTGCACTGGCCGGTACCAATGGAAACAGCGTCCTCTTCACCAACACGTGCCTCAATGCCTTATTCTTAATTGCAAAGGTCACTGACATAGGATCGACGGGAACCCATTCTCCGTACCGTCGCACCCACGCGGCAACTACTCTTTGGCAGGCCAACCACACTCTTTTTACTGAATCGTACACGTCTTGTTCAATTTCCACAGTTGTGCCAACCATGCCGTTGACCAGTGCATCTGCGACATCGATGTTCTTGAGGAGTATATAAGGCCAGCTGACACAGAACGTTACGACCGACGGTTATAGGTTCCCACCTTCGGCGCCACTCAATTCTTCAATCTCCTCAAGGCCCTGGTGTTCTTCGTGTCTGCTCCGATGGCCGATCGCAACAGCGCGTTGTTGTTATGCGCAGTTATGTGCATAGCTAGCACGTAGCATCCCCGCGTAGTAGCGGCGGCCGCACCAGGCAGCGAACCTCTCGAAGCTCTGATGTCACTCCCCTCGCACGTGCTCCTTCTCTCCGCGGCGCATTCCACAGATTCCAGAGCTGTTCCACAGCGAAATGATCGACTGGTAGCCCAATGTAGCTCTCGCTACAAAACTCCCCATACACGGCGTGCGGCGTCCGATCCCGCAAGCCGCACTATGCAGACGGAGAGTAGGTTCAAGGCACATTGCGAAGCGTTGCTGCCCGGCAGGGAAATTGGAGCAACGTTGTCATCTATTTGCAGTTTTTGCCGAGCAAATAACCGCGGAACGCGTCGAGAACTGCGCAGATTCAGATGCTTACAATTACTTTCAGTCGAGTAAGGAAAGGGTGATATTTTCTTGTTCGTAAACAGCGCTCGCAAACCACGTACGAGGTATGAAGTAAGATTAACCGGCCAAGAAGACGCACACAGGAAAAATCGACACAGAAAGAAAGAGATCCAGCCTCTTTCTTTCTGTGTCGATTTTTCCTGTGTGCGTCTTCTTGGCCGGTTAATCTTACTTCATGCAATGCACCAACTAGCCCAACAACGTGTTTGACACGTACGAGGTAATAGGCTGGAAACATATCATTGCATCTGGAATGATCCTTTACACCGAGCGGTAAATGAGCGTTTTTGGTAAGCACGAAGCCCATCTCTAGCGTCTTACGGCTTTTAGGTATGTCAACAGTAGCAAGGGCATTGCACCTTGGCACAGCGCGGATTTGATCATACTTGCGTTATTCGTTAAAATCACCACGTTGCGGATTTATTGTATCTGCTCTGTTCGCGGACGGCTGTCGACGTTAACGTTCATAATTTCATCACAGGTATTCTCACTTAACTTGCATTACAATTACAAGCTGCAGCTATCGCAGTGATTCTGCAGTTAGGGCGGCCCATAGAGTTCAGTCCGGGTCACAGTGGCCGCGTTTTAATGTTAGAAAACCATGCAATGCGTATATATAGCTGCTGTAAGGTCTTCACAGAGTCTGAGTCATGTGTCCGTATGTCGATCGGCGATGCTGAACCCCGCAACTCTCATTCACAAATAGTCGCTGTGAATAGAACTAAAATCGCTCAGTGTATATAAAAAAAACAAAAAAAAACAGCTTCAATCGAGCAAATCAGCGGCTGTCAACGCGCAATAGCAATGTTCATCGCGATATAGATTAAAATAGTTTGAAGTGAACACGGCGAAGGTTAGCCATGCAACATAACCACGGAGGAGTTCAACGCCGATCGCTCGCGCAGCAGCTCACTACAAATACGTCCCAGACGGCCACTGATGTATGACGGACGTCCGAACTCGGCCGCAATTCGGCGGTCGAGTTCGAACGTCCGCCGGAGTTGCGGCACACGTACGATAGCGGATTGTCGGACAGCCGCCGTAAGTCCGGCACTGGATTCGCTTTTACACAGCTATATAACATAGTTTGTAGTCTTCGCGCTCGTCTGAAGCGAAGCACGTATAAATCAGTATTGCCGTCGAATCTGCATTATGATGCCAGAGCGAATCATGCGATAGAAAGCTTTCCATTAAACATTCTTTTTTACTTTGCGCGTGTTTCATCGTTAAATTTTTCCTTCAAAATTTATAACGAAAAGTGCAATGACAATAAAACATTTTTCTAATCATGCATGATGCTTCGGTGAAACTTTAATCGTAATCCATAACAACAGCGCGACAGACGGGACGTGGAAGAAAGGACGACAACACAGAGCGCTCTGTGTTACCGCATTACCGTGCACACCAACTCGCCCAACAACTGGTATTGTCGAATCGTAGACTGATAAACGCATTTTCTGTGCAGTTACACATAAGTGGGCGTGTGAACAGCATCATTCTACGGTTGTTTGACACGATGCGTTTGTTCATGCAGGTCAGGAATGACATTTCCATGTTTGCTAAGAAGTCCAGTAATGCCTGTCTTCTGCTGTTCCCACGCCCACGAATGCTACTAGGTTTGCTTGTGCAGTCATATTTGATGTGTGTTGTCAGCTGCTCTTGCAGTCGGGAGACGTAGAGCTTAACCCTGGTCCTGGTTCCCGTGGTTCTGGAGTTGTTACGTGGTCTAGAGACAATGAAAGAGATGAAACATGCACAACAGGGAAAGCTGAATGATATGTTGACTTTGTTACAAAGTGTTAACGCACGCACTGCTAGAATGGAAACGGAACAGTCACGTCTAGTTACTTCCATTACTGAGATTAAAGAATGCCAGGAAACAATGAAGAAGAGCATTTCTGATATTGATGCGAGGCTGTCTGCGGTGAAACCAAAACATCATCCGCTGGCGTAGCTCGACAAGAGTTGCTAACCCTGCGTGAACTTGCGGACAACCTGGTTCGTGAAAATGCCAGACTGCGGGTACAGTGAACTAGAATATTACTGCGGGTTTCTCAATCTCAGCTGGAAGACAGGCAGCGAAGAGACAACTTAATATTTTTTGGATTGTCTGACAGTCCATCGGAAACATGGGACGAAACCGAAGTAAATCTGTTAGACATGATTTCCAGCTGCTTTAGTCCAGTGCTTACAAAGGATGCGTTTGAACGTGCTCATAGAATTGGTGCATTCTCAGACAAAAAATGCCGCCCTGTTATCGTGAAGTTCCGCTCATTTAAAACGAAGCAACAGGTTCTATCTCAGTCTACCAAACTAAAAGATAAAAGTATCACCGTAAGTGAAGATTATACTCGTTTCAAATACGCCAGGCCAGGAAAAAGTTGCTGCAGTTCGCTAAGGGACAGGACGGGTATTACAAACTTAGGTACAACAAACTGCATATTAATGGCCAATGCTACATCTATAACCCTTTTCGCGATTGCGTTTTCATTGAAAGTAATCTTCGGGAACCTACACCATTTCTTGATGGTGAAACTAGTGACGTCACATCTGGCTCGTCGCATACTAAGCATGCTGATCGCTTGGATTCTTCGCCGGACCACAATCAGCATTCAAGTATCGATACACCTGACCTGACAGGTCCCTAGTCGTAGGGATGTGCGAGGGGCAGTGGGTCGGCGCCTGGTACTGTAAACTCGCTTTCTGTTCTTTTTACCAATATAAGAAGCTTATTATCCTAAGCGCGATGAACTTAATTCTGTCATTGATTCGTGTGATGCTGACGTTGTGTTATTAACGGAAACATGACTTTCTTCCTTGATAGCCAACAAGGAACTGTTTGATTGTAGAAAGCGTTATAATGTATTTAGATTAGATAGAGGTCAAAGATGTGGCGGAGGAGTTTTAATAGCTGTCGCGAATAATTTTGTTGCATCACCTATTAATTTTTCTAGTAGCTTGGAGTTGGTTTGGGTAGAACTTTATGCACATTTCAAGATGATTTTGGGCATATGTTACCGTCCCCCGTCTTCGAGCCAGACTTTTGTTGACTAATTGCATGACGCCCTTAACCTAATCACTGTACGTTTTCCAAGCATGCCTATTCTCTTAGCTAGAGACTTTAACTACCCCAGTATCGTGTGAACTAATACTTCGCCTTATCTGAGCCCTTTTAACAAGTTTTTGATGACGTGTTTGGACTTCAACCTGTCACAGTTAGTCTCTAAACCTACTCGAACTACTTCATCCACATCTAGCGTTTTAGATCTTGTTCTAACTAACGTACCACATTTTATCTCTTTGGTTTTGCACCTGCCTGGCCTCAGTGATCATTACTTGCTGCACTTTGATGTGCAAATTCCTGCTTGTAGCCACCTCAATCAGATTAATCGCTTTAGAGATTATAAACGGGCCAACTTTGACGCCATTAACCGCGAACTAGCTCTTTTTCTGAACGAATACTTACCTGGGTTCTCATTGCGTTCTGGTGACACTAACTGGAAATTATTTAAGTACACCGTCGAACGTCTCACTAAAACTTTCGTGCCGCTTAGGTCCCTGAGGTGCAACAGGGAATCTCCTTGGTTTAACAATCTTTTAAAAAGACTTTCCAATAAAAAGAAGCGTTTGTTTTGCTCTCAAGTTGTCGAATTCTAAGCAACGATGGGAATCCTATTTCCTCGCGGCAGCAGAGTACAAAGCTACGCTAAAAAGCGCCAAGGACTCATTCTTTAACCATACTTTACCTGCAATGTTGATTAACAATCCTAAACAATTTTGCAACATCGTCAACAAGAAAGACACATCCACAATATTACTCACATCTTCTGACGGTGTTGCGTTTCCACCTAACGAATGTGCTTCTATTCTTTACAATGTTTTCGCGGCAGCGTTTTCTGACAATGTTTCTCTTGCTAATCGCGAATGCCCTGTTTTTGATGTTGTTCCCATGGATCCAGTTCTATTCGAGGTATCAGGCGTTCTGAATCTTATTGAAAATCTTAAGGTCTCCTCCTCCTGCGGTGTTGACAATATTAATTCTAAGTTTTTGATAAACACAGTCATCATGCTCTATAATCCTTACTAAATTATTTGATCAGTCTCTTGAAACAGGTTGTATTCCCAATGATTGGAAAGTTGGGAAGGTGATTCCTCCGCATAAGTCTGGAAATAAACATTCTCCTCACAACTTTCGTCCTATATCACTCACTAGTACCCTTGTAGGATCATGGAACATATGTTATATACTCGCATCTTGTTTCCTTTTTTAGAGTCGAATTCCTTTTTCAGCATAACCCAGCATGATTTTCGTAAGTCATTTTCATGCGAAACTCACTAATATGCTTCACACATGACCTTCATTGCAATTTGCATCACTGATCGCGGGCTTCAGGCAGATTGCATATTTATTGACTTTTCTAAAGCATTTGACAAGGTCTCTCATGAGCTTCTCTTCCTTAAATTAAATAACCTGAACATTGACCCTAAGGTGCTTGCATGGCTGAAGAGTTTTCTTTCAAACCGTTCACAATACGTTACAACTAATAACGTTGATTCACATTCTATAGACCTCCTCCATGTTTACAAACAAACAAGGCAATCCAGGTGGCGCTGCAGTCGTCTGTTATCAGTTGACAGCCGTGTGCGGACGCGTGATTCATCGCTCCTCCGATTGCACGTGGCTACCGGAAACGGACGGACTGGCGACAGCGGGAGCTTCCGAAGCGTCAAATAGATGAGTTCTTTCTTTTATTACCTTATTTCTTTTTCAGCTAGTTAGGTTAGGTGCAGCCTAAAGAATAGATTTTAGCCCTTGGTCCTAGCGGCCTGGTTTTTTCGTGCCGGCAGCCAGGTTTTCTTGGCGTTCATTGTTTAGCTATCTTGTTTAAATAGATATTTTTCTTTCTAGGCTATTGGAATTCGCAGATTTGGTTTTTAACGCGTGTTTGCTAGTCGTTTCTTGTGTCTTCTTTTGGCAATTTGTATATTCTAAGAATTCGTAACAGTTATAGTTCAGTCGATGAGCGCTTAAGATGGTAAATCAAAAGAAGGTAAGGTGTACTCAGTGTAAGGCGCAGGTTAATCTCAAAGAAACGCGTTTTGATTCTGTAGCTGAAGCGGAAGGCAGCGACTTTTTGTGTCGATGTTGCGTACTGAATGCACGTCTAGATATATTTGATCAAGAAAGGGGCAGTTTAGTGTCTCGTGTGGAGGATTTAGAACATGAAGTACGTTTGCTAAGGACGGAAAATCAGAAAATGCTTGGACAGCTTACTCAGATTGAAAAGAAAGGAGCCGACTTTGTCCTTGGAACCAACAAGGACGAACATTGCAATGCGGGCCACGTGGCTGGGGCCAGCACTGGCATGGAAGGCATAAGCAAAGTAGGTCAGGCGGATCCGAACCTTCAGAGTTATTTAGAAGCAGATAAGACGCCGGAAAAAAAAGGAAGAAGTAAGGAAGAATGAAAATCCCAGAGATAAGGACACAGATAACCGAAAGCAGGAGCCAACAGTTGGGAGAGGGCGAGAGAAGGCCCAGGTGCTTATCGCCGGAGATTCTAACATGAACAGGTGCAAGCGAGATATCTTGGAACGTGTAAGGGGTGATAAGAGAGTGTTGGTTGGAGCCTTCCCAGGGAGAACAATGAGGGATGTACTAAAAGAGAGTAAAAATAGGCTGTTGAAGGATTCCGCAGAGCGCAGTATGGTAATAGTAGCCGCGGGTCTAAACGATGTCCTAAATGGTGACGCTGCAGGAGTGGTGGAAAGTTTAGCTAAGGGAGTTGACGAGATCAGGGAGATAGCACAGCAGACGCACATAGTTGTATGCACAGTACCAGAGGTGCTAGGATTGAACGGAAAGATGGAAAAGGACGTGGTGACAGTTAATCAGGACATAAGAAAGTTAAGCCTGGAGAAGCGGTTCGAAGTGGTTGAGGTAAACAGGGAGGTACAGTCATGGACAATATTTTGCGAGACGCCGGAGCCCCGTTTCAAAGCTGCCTCTGGGCCACTAGGCGGCGTGGTGCGCGCGTCGAGGTTGCGCGGGCCGATGACTAGGCGCATGCCCGTCCTATATGCGTCCGCTGGCCTTTCTCCTCGCTCGTTTTGTTTGAAGCGCTGCTTATTCCGCACTTGGGCGCGGCTGGCGCTGTTTACTGCTCGCGCCGCTCGAGCTATGCGGCCGTCGTGCTCGGCGTGCAGCCAGTCGAAAGCGATAACAGCGCTCGTGCACGGGGCCCGCCACCTTTATACCGAATCATTTAGATCTGTTTCTTTTTTTCTTTCAATAATAACATAACTTCTGGCATGCGATAAAGGTCTCGTTTCTGCAAACTGCCCACTGCGATGAAAACATCTCGATAAAGACACTCGGTCCTTATGCTTCAACTGCGAGCGTTAGCGTGCATCGCAACTCATTCATAGTTATTGTGCCGACCAAAAGCGTAAAAGAGAGAAATAATCTTTAAGCAACAAGTTTATTGTCATAAAACAAAAAATAAAAATAAAACAATGCAGACATCACTGGCAAACGAAAAATTCCTAATACTTGGTGAAACCGCCATCAGCAGCGATGACGCTTGCCAACCGGCGTGGCATCGATTCGTAAAGGGAACGAACCACATCTGTGTCCGCACGAAGCCTTTCCCATTCACCTCTGATCGCTTCCCAGAGTGTGTCTGCGTTGGCATTCCCAATGTGAGACCTCATCAGGTGAGCTTTCAATAGGCCCCACACATTTTCAATGGGACTCATGTCGGCTCCCTTCGGAGGCCATGGCAGCTGCCGCACGCCACGAGCGTCGAGAATAGCGCTCACTTTTCGAGACGTGTGTACAGGACTCCTATCTTGTTGAAAAAGGTAGAATCCATCTGGGAATGGTCCGTCAAGGACATATGGCGTTAACACACTCTCAATGATGTCGACGTAGGCGTCCGAGGTGAAGGATCCATCGACTCTCACCAGAGGCCCCAGTCCATTTCTTGACATGGCGCCCCATACAGCCACGGAACAGCGACCACTGGAGAACACATTTTGCACGTATGGCGGGTCGTATTTATATAGGAGAAGAAAATCAGTACAAAGTTATAATTTGGGTCTTATGCATCAGGTTGAGCGCGAGTGAAAACTAACTTTTCCGTGTAAAAAGGTTTGATTAGCAACTGTGAATCGTTTCTAAATAGTTAGTACTTGAACTACGCTACTAAATGACAAGAGTTGTTTCGGAAGAGCAATTACTTTAGAGTAAATTGCGGCATCGGCACTAAGAAGCGTTTGCTAATGGACTCACTTCGGAAGGGCGCTTCTATCAACATCGTGCACCTCCGAGATATTGCATGCTGAGGAGGAGTATTCGGCATTGTTTACGACGTATATTTCATTTGGGAACACGAAGACAGCAGTTTGACGCTATATCCTACTTTATTCGTATTCTTCATATAAAATATGCAGGATTTACTTAGACGCAAAAAAAAGGGTATCCATACCTGCAATTCACTGGCCTCCAAACTCGGCACTTCTGGTCCCAGCGGGTGGAAAAAGAAGACTCGTCCGAGAATATAACTTCGGACCAGTCGTCCACAGTCCACCCTTTCAGAGAGTTGGCGAACTCGAGCCGTTCCTTGCGCTGTTTAGTTGTCAGATGCGGCTTCTGGGCAGCCATGCACGATCGGAGACCAATTTCTTTGAGCCGCCGCCTGATAGTTTTAGCAGATACATTCAGTGCAAGTTCCTTGCGGATTTCTTCTGCAGTCATGAAGGGGTCGGCCACCGATGCTGCTATGATCAGGAGGTCATCTTCTTCTGTTGAAGCTCTCGGTCGACCTGGGCGCTTGGAATCTGCCAGGCTGCCTCCATTGCGGAAAACGCGAATGGTTCGGGCTACTGCAGATTTGGAACGACCGGTACGGCGAGCAATTTCTCGCTGGGGAACACCTTCCACGAAGAGACATGCAATCAGTCTCCTGTCGAGATCGGCTGGCGCTTGGCAGGCAGGGCTGTAGCTTTTTTAGGGGGTCCGCGAGGACTCCGTGCACAGAGGTAGTTAGAAGTGAAGCAGAAGAAAGTGTAATAATGGAGGCTGAGCCCCCAAAAATGTCAAAGAGTAGGTCAAGAAAGAAAAGTACAAAAAAGAAATTTAACACTAGGATCAGCTACATAAACATGCAAGGAGGTAGAAAAAGAGCGAAATGGCTAGAGATAGAACAGCAGTTGAAGGATGACAAAATAGGTGTGTACGCTCTTTGCGAGACTCATCTCAGGGATCTAGAAGATCCGCCGTTTATAGAAGGCTACGTCTGGGAAGGGTGCAACAGAACGAGAACGGAAAGAAAGGGTGGAGGCGTAGGTATGTTGATACACCAGGGAACAAATTGGCAAAGAATTAAATCATCTTGTAAAGAACATATCTGGGTTTCAGGAACCATTGCCGGCATAAGGACATGGCTAGGGGTAGTTTATTTAGGAACAGGACATCAATGCAGGCAAGAGAACAGGGATCTTGTTGAATGTCTCAGTGACGATATAAGCCAGTTTGGAAACGGGGCCAATATTATTCTGCTGGGGGACATGAACGGCCACATCGACGATCTGGATGGATACACGGATTGTAACGGGAAGCTAATGCTAGATGTCCGCGAGCGACACGATCTAGTTATACTAAATAGAGAAACAAAATGTGAAGGCCAAATCACGTGGGAATTCCGCAACAGGCAGACGACCATTGACTATTGTCTAATGTCGCAGGAAATTTATAGCAAGGTCACAAAAATGGAAATAGACGAAGAAGGGGAGTGTAGTCTCGGAAGTGATCATAAACGTATTAGACTGCAGATGGGGCCCTCGATGAAAAGAGAAATGGAACTTAGACAAAACGTAAACGCAAAATTAAACGACGATCAAATAGCGCAGATAGCAGCAGACATAGAGGAAGCAATAGAGAAAAGCCCCATGGAAGACTGGGATTATGAACAGGTAGAACTACTCATAAGGAGTAAAATTAAGGAGGTTAAAGCAGCAAACCGCTGGAATGGAAAGAGGAAGCCACGGAGCTGGTGGAATAAGGAAATCAGGGAAGCTATTGAACAACGACGGGCTGCTTCAAGGGAACACCGAATGGCAAAGAAAGCACAGGCTTCTCAGGAGGAAATCGACCAAAAATGGGAATCATATCGACAAAAGAAACTTGAGGTACAGGCCCTCGTCCAAAGTAAAATAAGACAGTCCACCGATCGCTGGATGGCTGATATACACGATGCCTCTAGAGGCGGAGCAAGAAAATTCTGGAACCATATAAGCTGGCTAGGGAAGGAGAATCAAAGAAAGCAAGATCGGATTCAAGATAACGAGGGAAATTGTTTAAAGGGGGACAACGCAGTGAACTACATTACATCAGTTATAGCCGAGTCATTTAAGAACGACGATAGGGTAATCTCCGCAAATCAGGAAGCAACACAAGGTAGCAGAATACAAAGCACCTTAGAACTGACCAATCTAAACTGGAAAAAGGCAGAAAAAAATATTCCTAAAAACACATCTACAGGAATAGATGGAATTCCGATCAAGCTGATTAATGAACTCGGTCCAAAAAGTAAGGAAACGTTGTTAAAAGCTTTGGAAACAGTCATAGCGAATAAGCAAATTCCGGACAGCTGGCGGCAGAGTAAAATGAATTTGATTTATAAAGGGAAAGGAGGAAGGATGCACATAAAATCCTACAGGCCGATTACCATAACATCTGTAATGTACAGGTTAGCCATGCAGGCGGTGAAATTAAAGGTGCAAGCATGGGTTGAAAGTAACAAGATACTCGGGGAACTTCAGAACGGCTTTAGAAATGGTAGGCGCTTAGATGATTGCCTGTTCGTGCTTACCCAATGCATCGAAATATCTAGAGTGGAAAATAGACCTTTGTATTTGGCCTTCCTGGACATAAACGGGGCGTACGACAACGTAAGCAGGGAACTCCTGTGGAACATATTAAAAGAAGAAGGTAGCGGTTATGAGATAATAGAGTTCCTACAGGAAATATACCGGGATAACAAAGTAGAAATTACGTGGGAAGGGATAAGAAGTACGGAGGATGTCAAAGTATGCAAAGGATTAAGACAAGGCTGTCCTCTATCACCGGTGCTGTTCATGCTTTATATGATAAACCTGGAACGGAGGATACAAGACAGTAACCTAGGTTTTAACCTGTCATACAGATTAGGTGGAAAGGCGGTAGAGCAGCGCCTCCCCGGTTTGATGTATGCAGACGATATTGTGCTGCTAGCTGAGAGTCTGGAAGAATTGCAAACTCTAGTTAAGTAATGCGGAGACGAAGGGGACGCTCTAGGGTTCAGTTTCAGCGCAGTTAAGTCGGGTCTGATGATTTTCAACGGCTCAACTGATCAGGGTCTTAAAATTCAAGGCCTTGAGATACCTAGAGTAGCAGAATATAAATATTTGGGGGTATGGATAAACGAAGGATTGGCATACATTGGAAAGCATGAGCAATCACTTAAGGCCAAAGGGCGAAGGAATGCCGGGATAATGAAGCATAAGGCATTGTGGGGATACAATAGGTATGAGGTATTGAGGGGTATTTGGAAAGGAATTATGGTGCTCGGACTTACTTTCGGAAATGCGGTTTTGTGCCTAAAATCAGAGGTACAGTCGACATTAGAAACAAATCAGAGATCCGTTGGACGATTAGCACTAGGTGCCCACGGCAAAACTACAAATGAGGCGGTACAGGGAGATATGGGCTGGGCATCTTTCGAAGTACGGGAAGCTCAGAGTAAAATATTATATGAGGAACGCCTGAGGAAATTGGACAGTAACAGATGGGCAGCTAAGGTATTTAAATACCTGTACCTAAAAAGCGTTGACTCACAATGGAGGAAAAGAACTAGGAAACTAACTAGTAAGTATGTTAGTAACAAGGACGGAGAAATAAAGAGCATTAAGCAATTAAGCAACAGGTGAAAAACACAGAAGGTAAAAATTGGATAAATTCGATGGAAAAGAAACAGAGTGTGGAATTATACCGAAAGTGGAAAATGCAGATCAGGAAGGAAGATTTCTTTGATAACTCAAGAGGCAGTGCCCTACTTTTTGAAGCTAGATCAGGGTGCCTTAGAACACGCAGCTACAAAAAGAAGTTTAACAATGGAGATGACGCACGTGCTGTATGTGGAAACTCCAGTGAAACAATTGGCCATATTATACTCGAATGCAATGGTATCCATCCGGAAGTTGATGCAGGCGCAATCACTGTTCCTGAAGCTCTGGGGTTTAGGATAACAGTGGCCGGGTGAATAAACCGGCGGTGGAAACTAGCAAAAAACGGCTGGAAGATTGGTGGCTTAAAAGCAGAAAAGTGACATAATGTTAGTAATGTAGGAGCAAAATTTAATAAATAGAATGATGGTTTAGTTAACAATTCTAAATCAATAATTAAGATATATGGAGAAAAATGAGCATGATAGCTACTGCTACCACCCCGTTTCAAAGGGGACGCTCCTATATTCCATCCATCCATCCATCCCACGGTAGGCAAAAAGCACGGGAGCGGCACTGTGGCCAAGCTTGTCAATGGCATGTTTTGGGAGGTGCAGGCTCCCAAAATTTTGGCAGGGATAAGATAATTTCTTGAGCCTCAGCGGTGCACACAAAAGCGATACAATATACATATATATCACGTACACGGCAAGCGGCGCCCGGCCCCGTACGCCGTACAAGACGGAGCGTGGGTTCAAGACGCACAAGCGAAGCTTTGCTGCCCGCCAGGGAAAATGAGCAACTTTATTATATATTTGCTGTTTTCGCCCATGCAAACAACCGCGGAACGCGTCGAGAATTTCAAAACCTTGAGTTCATACAACTGCTTTCAGTCGAGTCAGTAGACAGTGATTTTTCTCGCTCGTAAACAGCGAGCGCAAACCACGTACGAAATATTCCGCTCGGAACATATAATTGCACTCTCGGATGAATCTTCCCATCGAGCGGCAAATGACGTTGTTGCTAAGCACGAAGCCCCTCGCTAGCTTCGAGCAGCTTTTAAGCATGGCAACTGTAGCAAATTTGGTATTTCGCCTTGGCACCGCACGGATTTTCTTATCCGTGCGTTATTCGTTGAAATCGCCACGCCGCACGTCTGTTGTATCTGTTCTCTTCGTGGGTGACTGTCAGCGTTAACTTTCGCAACTTCATCCCGGGTATTCACGTTTTTAGCTTGCATTACAATTACCAGCTGCAGCGGTCGTGGTGGTTCCGTAGCTAGGGCGACTCAGTTCAGTCCCGGCTACCATGGCCGCGTGAACATGCATGATAAGCTCAGAATGCCACAACGTGCCATGCACCACGATGCAGTACGTATAAAAATCCTCAGAGAGTTTGAATCAGTTCAGTTCAGTTCAGGCGTTCAGTCGTGTCCGACTCTTCGTGACCCTGTGGACCATGTCACGCCACGCTTTCCGGTCTCTCACTATCTTCTTAACATCACATAGCTTCATCTGCAATGCCTCGAGAATGCCATCTAACCATCGCGTTCGCTGCCTACCCCTTCTCCGGCGACCCTCAACCTTTCCCAACATCAAATCTTTCTCCAGCGACTCCTCTCTTCTCATCAGATGACCAAAGTAGCTGAGCTTTAACTTTAGAATTTGACCCTCCAATGAGCAGTCAGGGTTTATGGTCGACAATATCGACTGATTTGATCTTCTGGCAGTCCAAGGAACTCTTAAGAGTCTTCGCCAGCACCACAATTCAAACGCGTCAATTCTTCGGCGGTCAGCCTTTTTCACAGTCCAACTCTCGCATCCATACATCACAACTGGAAAGACCATAGCACTGGTTATACGGATCTTGGTTGGTAGACTAATGTCTCTGCTCTTTACTAGGCGGTCAAGGCTAACCATTGCTCTCTTTCCCAGAAGCAGGCGTCTCCTAATTTCATGGCTGCAGTCTCCTTCCGAGGTAATCTTGGCGCCCAAGAACAGAAAATCTGTCACAGCTTCCACTTCTTGTCCATTGATGCTCCAGGACTTGATAGGGCAAGACGCCATGATCTTCGTCTTTTTAATGTTCAGTTTAAGCCCGAACTTCTCACTCTCTTCTTGTACGCGCATCAGAAGTCTCTTGAGTTCCACTTCACTTTCTGCCATTAAAGTGGTATCATCCGCATATCTAAGGTTGTTGATACGTTTTCCAGCAATCTTCACTCCAGCTGAAGACTCGTCCAGACCGGCCTTCCTCATGATGCACTCTGCATATAGGTTAAATAGGCAGGGCGACAGTATGCAGCCTTGCCTCACCCCTTTCTCAATCGGAAACCAATCAGTAAGGCCATGCCCAGTTCTGACTGTGGCCTCTTGCCCTTCATAAAGGTTCCTGAGGAGACAGATGAGGTGAATTGGAACTCCCATCTCTTGGAGAGCTTGCCACAATCTGCTGTGATCTACGCAGTCAAACGCTTTCGCATAATCAATAAAGCAGAAGTAAATGGGTTTCTGGAACTCTCTTGCTTTTTCCATGATCCAGCGAAGGTTGGCAATTTGGTCTCTAGTTCCTCTGCCCTTGCGAAACCCAGCTTGCACGTCCGGAAGCTCCCGATCCACATACTGCTGCAGCCTACCTTGCAGGATTTTTAACATCACCTTGCTAGCATGCGAAATAAGCGCGATCGTGCGGTAGTTGAAACAATCTTTGGCACTGTCTTTGGAATGGGGATGTAAACTGACCTCCTCCAATCCTGTGGCCACTGCAGGGTTGCCCAAATCTTTTGACATAATGTATGCAGTGTGTTAACAGCGTCGTGGTTGAGGTTTTGAAGCAACTCAGCTGGAATACCATCAATTCCGCTAGCTTTGTTCTTAGAAAGGCTGGCTAAGGCCCATTCAACTTCACTCTTCAGGATGCCCGGCTCGAGATCAGTAATCACAACCGTCCTATGTTGGGTTTGCACATCCGGGTCCATCTTGTACAGTTCTTCTGTGTATTCCTGCCACCTCTTCTTTATCTCTGAGGCTTCAGTGAGGTCCTTGCCTCGTTTGTCCTTTATCACGCCCAGCTTAGCACAGAAGCTTCCTTTGATATCTTTGATTGTCTTATACAGAGCTCTTGTGTTCCTTTTGAATCACGAGCCCATATATCACTCGGCCATGCTGAACTCCCCAACTCGCAATCACAATCAACCGCATTTAATACAACTAAAACCGCTGGGTACAAAAAAAAAAAAAAAAAAAAAAGGCCGAGGCTGGAGACACGCCCGTGGCAGCAGCCGACCCCACACACGTTTCTCCGGCTGCCACGCACGGAAATACGTCACACTCACGTGACCCGCGCATGATGACGTCAGTGGATGCGCGCTTCCGTTTAAAATGGCGCTTTGCAAGTATTCAGCCGAGTTAGCCGAGTAGCGTTTCATGTGTGATATTTGCTCGTCATAGCTTTAAAGGTGTTAATTTTGTTGCGGCGGTGTTAATTATTGCTATTGGTACGCATGAGCTATTTTGTGTTGTGAGTTGTGCGTTAAAGGCGAAGTGTTGCACGCGCGCAGCGAGAACAGTCAATTGCTGCGTTCCTGTCTCGTGTAAGATACTACATATTTTGGCGACGAGGATGTTAGCTTAAACCAGGACCTCGGCGTGGACTGCTGGCCGTCTATCATGAGCTTTTCGGGTCTTCAGCCGCCTCCGCCCTTTCGTGAGAGTAATGGTGGCTGGCGTTCCACAACTACATGCTGGCGTCTGGTGCCTCCACTAGATACCTCCACACTTCTGCTAACCGGAGAGGGCTATCCTGCCAGCGAATTTTCTACACATTGTCGCCGTCGTCCACTTCAGCGCCTACCGCTGCTGCCTCACACTCCGGTGACGATGCTATCTTTATACTGGCGACGCATTACAAATCTTCTGTAAATGTGATCGCCGCACGCCACCGTTTTCACTGCCGAGTACAAACTGCCGAAGAGATAGCATATGAGTACATCGCTGCCCTTCGCAGCCTTGTCGGCGACTGCGGTTTTGGGAGCTTCGCGGACATCATCAGGGACCAGCTGGTGAAGACCATTAGTCACTATTTCAGTAACCGCCATCTCCTTCTTGCCTCTGTCGCGCTAGACAGTGCCAGCAAGCTTCCTGTGAAGCAAAGGAGCTGTCAGAAGAGGTCGCTCCAGTAGAGCGCGTGGGATGCGAGTGCACATCACAACGGGTCCTTCAGGTCCCTTGCATTAAATGCAGTTGCCACCTATGTAAATCTTCATCTGCACTTCCGGAGTGTTCGTGCTATCGCTGCGGTTCTCCTGCCCACTTGGCGAACGACTCCACATGGCAAGCTCGCAAACGAAAGTGTCGTCGGTGCGGCCAAGTGGGCTATTTGGCATCTGTCTGCAAGTCGCCTGATCGTTCTAGTGAAGTGCAGAAAGTCGAAGATGATTCTTCCAGCAGTGCTGCTATTATTCAGGTCTCTACTGTTCCTCTGCAACCTGTTGCTTTGCCAGGCAAGCTTTGGGATAAGCCTGCTATTGACATCGTGGGGCGTTTCGACCAAGCTCCTAGTAACTGTCGCTTTGCAATAACACTCATTGACTATTACAGTAAATGGCCGGAGGCTTCTTTCACAACTGCCACAGTTCAAGAATTGCTTCTAGGTACATTTGTTCACGAGGATTACCCTGAATAAATAGTGTCGGATCACGGACCACAATTTTCATCCTCGGGGTGGGTATACGTAACTGCTAATCCTCAGTTTATGACCCTTAAGCCAATGGACTTGTAGGACAGTTTAATAGGGTTTTCAGGGCATATGCTCAGATGGCTCTTTGCGAGCGACGTGACATACGTACCGCTATTATAACTGTGTCTACCACTGTGCGCCACATTCCACGACAGGAATCGCACTAGCCATCCTAGTTCATGGCCAGATGCCTCGCATAAGACTTAACGTTGTGTGCCTGCCCGGATCAGTGCTTCTCGACTGATCGTACGAGAGCGCTGAAGCTCTATTGCCAGTGGCTAGAGCAGAAGCAAGCCAAATATAAGCTTTATGCAGACCAGCGAAGTGGAACCAAGCACTATGACTTTCAGATTGGCGACTATGTGCGAGTTTGCAAGCCGATTGTGTGAGGCAAGCTGGCTGCTCGGTTTCAGAGGCTCGAAGAGTTGTTGAGCGAATTGGACCAGTCTCACACCTGCTGGATGATGGGCGAGTGTGGCACTCGTCCAAATTATGAGCTGTTAGAAAAGCAGTTGTTCAGCGCCAACCTCCGCCCTCAGCTCTGATGGCTCTCCCCGCTAACATTTTGTTGCCCACTGACTGCACCCGAGTGTCGACCAGTCCACTACCAGAAACGCAGACCAGAGTCCAACCTCGCATAACCCCAATAACGCAGGTGTTAGCCCGGGAACTTCCTCATTCCTGGCTTTGCCCGACACAGAACTGACAGACCCCCCTCAACCAAAGTGTGCCTCAACAGCAGCAACTACTACTCCTCTTCCTTCTCCCCGCAGAAGTAAATGTGAAAAGAAGCTTCCCGCAAGGTTTAAAAGAGCAAAGTTTTTTTGTTTTTTTTTTAAGTGCGGTGGAAATGTGATGAAGACGGTGTTGTTGCACATGTGTATGCAAGAAAACTAGGAAGTGAAATATAGAATGGCTGGAGAGTAGTCAATTGCTGCATTGCTGTCTTGTCTACGCTACAAGTTGCATTATGTTTCTTTGGTTCGAACCCGGGAGCTTCAGAACAGTAGTTTGTTATGTAAAGTGTTGCTTAATTCAGGTATAGGCATTTGGTAGGAATGAGCTAGTCTTTTGCATATATTACATAGCCCTTCTGGCCTTTTGTGCATATTGTCGCGCGCAAGATAAAGGGATGCTCCTTACTTTTGCTAACCTTCAAATAGTGTCGTGTGGTGGCTGCATGGTGACTAGGACAGTGAATTACGTTGACCAATATTTTTCATCATGTCGCAGTCACGATTTTGTACGAGCAGACAGAAATAGCTGAAGATGTTTGCATGGGGCAAATGACATCTATGTTCTCATTTACCAATTCACTTGACCGGTTAGCTTACGCCATTGTCGAGAGCGAGCCTTTGGCGTAAATCGCTTTCTTTGCCATTCTCCTGTGAGACCAGAACAAGTACACAGCTAATGTAAGCCAGACCACTCAACTTCTACACACAAACGATCGTTATAGGCAGGCACTGCATTGTGTATCCAAGGTGGTGAGGGAACCATGTTCCTTGGCTGGAGTTGCAGAGGCGCTCTATTCAGCGCACCTACTGGAGGAATAGTCGAGTCTCCCCATTTTGGGCTGGAACTGACCTGCGACGCTATTTATTAGGACTACTTTCCACCAATAAGGTTATCTGCTTTTACTTCAGGTTTCCATGAAAATAATTAAATAGTGCTCCTTTGTTAAGGCGCTACACTGATCAGCTCCCTTTTTAACAGTGATCGGACGTTCCAAGAGTCTAAATGGGGAATGTTGCATACACATGCAGTTAAATTACTTAGCATTTAGTAAACATGTTTATTCAGTCATATTTTTTAACCTACTATGTCTAAATATTAAAACATCCTTGCAGCCAGTGGAATTACATATTTTAATCAATAGCTTTATGGGTTGAATTCATGATCGAACCGGACGAAAAGCACAACAGCTGTATACATTCCAGACCAACTTGGGCTATGAAGATACTGTAGGGGAGGGCTCTGGATTATTTCGATCACCTTTAACTTCTTTAACAGGTACTGACTGTGCACAGTACACGGGTGCTATGCTTTCTGCATCAATTCAAACACGGCTGCCACGGCTCAAACCACTGTACCCAGGTTCAGTGGTTGAGCATCTTAACCACCGAGCCACTGTGGCGGGGTAAAAGTAAAAAAATAGGTATATAAGCCTTGACTTTTTTCTTTGCACACACCATAGTTTATTTCATCCATGTCTCTGCTGTAACACCCTAAGTTTACTTCACTTGACAATAATGAATCAAAAGCCAAGACATTTGTGATAGCCACAGTTGCTTATGCGCCATAAAACCCCATATAGAATTCTGCGTATGGAGCCGCAACTTTAAACCCAAGCTCTAAGGCCATCTTAGCCCATGCAGTGCTGAGGGCACTGCTGCCACCCAGTCAAGTGATCTTGCAACTTTGGTGACAGGTTGCAAAGCTTGAACAGTTACTGTGCACTCCTAATGCACTGTATGCAATGACTATGGCGAAGGAAGGCGAGAGACGGTGGCAGGCGGGCACCATCTACAAAGCTATCCGATAGCCGTTTTCGGGCCCTGACAGAAAGAACACTTTCATATAATGCCTCCTTCCTGGTAAGCAGGTGAAGCTCTCATTGTTACAATTGTATTTTTTTTTTTCTTTTGAATTATGTTTATGAAGAGCAGTACTCTCCCCCATTTTTTTCTTTGTGCCACTCCACCGAGAGTACCATAATGGCAGACCCTGATTCTCTGCAAGAACAAAGAGTAGAGTTGCCTGGCACTTCCTATGATTTTGTTACTCTTCAGAAATGCTTGCTTTTGTCGCAATGCCCCGTCTACTTACTCCCTTGGCTTTGGTATCTGTGACAGCACCTTTTGCATGACATTGTGGCCTATAAGGTTTGACAGCAGTAGTCAGTAAGCCAAGCACAGATTCCTCGTGAACTTTTACTAAAGCTTTCGTAGCACACTTGTTGCATGCAGGTTACCTGCATGGTTGGTCAAAGGACCCCATGCCTTGGGGTGTGCAGTTAAGCTGCACAATGGGGAACTTGTGAAGCTGCCAAAGTTTCTCAGGGAAGCAGACAAGACCATCCTCACCTTACATACATCTTGAGCTTTGAGCTATTTGTGCCTCATAAAAGAGTCAAAAGATTGTGACCTATTATATACATTCTGCTTCATAAAGTGCTTTTAAATGGCACCTTCGTTTCTTAACAAAGGTAGGATTTTTCAATAACCAAGATAAAGCAAAAAAATTATGCCGAATTCAAATTTACTGCAAAAGCATGGGGTAAATAAAGATGTGAGGTATGTCTGATGCCGTGGCCTTTGTCTTCAACTATTTGAGGATGCCTCTTGCAGTTGGCAGGTGACATGAACAGGTGACTCCTGTGACGTCACAAGACCGCACGTCACGGTGGAATCGGCATTAGCTTCGCCATTGAGATGGGAGGGTGTGATCAGAATCACCTTTTGAGTCCCAGGCTAGACATGCTACCCTAGGTCACACAAGCACATTAATATGGCTTGGTTAAAGTTGGGCTTTATATCTATGTCACTCGTGGCAGCTTGAGCAGCACACATTACGGCCCACCTCAGAGCACGCCTCTGGCAGGTGGCATGGCTGGCCACTTTTCGGCTGTTTCTGTAACATCATCTGTCTTAAATTTACCTGCCTTTGTGTTTGCTTGCATTAAATGTGCGTGTGACATCAGCAGCGACATATGTTCTCATGTGGTTTAACCATGTAAACTGTCCTGATCTTCAATCTGCTTTAAAATAGCAGGCCTGGTCCTTTGTGGCAATTGTCAAATGCCGAGAAACTTGCGCTAAGCGATACAAGGAACAGCAGGCAAGAAGATACAAAGTCGTCTACATACACCTTATATCACGTATATCAAAATAAACTACGACAAACTAGTGTTCTTGCTTGCTTTATTAAATTTCCCACATTAAAAATTTTTTTCAGGTGTATATAACAGCAAAAGAGCAGCATTTCTTCGTTACAGCACAGATGTAAGTATGATCATTTTTGCATTAACTACACTTACATTGAATACTTGGGCTCACAAAAAGACTGAGGTAGACCCTAAGTTCCATGCCGCGGCGAACCCTTTTGTGATGGGTAAACCAAGGCGCCCTTGGGTTGTGCGATGTCAGTACACGTTATAAAACCCAGGTGGTTGAAATTTCTGGACCATTCTACTATGCTTTGAGACGTTAAACCCATTAACTAAAGAAGTAAACCCCAAGTGATCTTTCTTTACCCACACAGGAGTAGCACATTATACGGCTGAAAAGAAAGTTAACTGAATCACAGAAAATGTGAGCGCATACAGCTGTAGGTATAATAATCTACTGGTAGTAAATTTACTGCCAGCTGGTTCTTAAAAGGACATGCATGTGTACACATACTGCTATGACAGGAAGCACACTTCTAAGCAGTAATAATTTTCTTTTAGTGCCTAAAGCTTTGAATAAACATGTGCATGTCTTTTGAGTGTCCTGCATATGCTGACGAGCGTGCATACTACGAACATAGCATAGAAAAGCTCTCCCCAGTGCCTTTAACAATGGGCATTGTTTTAGGTCTCTCAGCCTGCCCTAGGCAATAGAGACTCGCAACAAACTTTCTATTTATGTATTTGAAAGACATTGGACTTTTAGACAAACTAAGTTCACCTTGAATGTCACACTGTGGCATTTTTCACGCTGTGAACTCTATAAGCACATTTATCGGACTATGCATTTCATCATCTCATTTTATACCATGACTCCACGATGCACCTTAGAAAGCACTTAATGGCTGCATTTTATCTCCCTCTTCATTTCTTTTAATCTCCTCAGGATTCTTTTTCCATCGTTACCTCCCGAATTCCCCTTCCTACACAGAGTAGCATGTCAGAGAAATTTAAACGGCTAAAATCTCTGTTCTGCATTAAAGGGTCTTTCTCTCTCTGTGCATGTCTTTTGACCTTGTGGCCAGCAGGCACCACCACAACACTTTGAACTCGCACAGAGAACATACTTTTGTCGGCATAAAGGAATTTTTCAAGCTCACAAGACTTTTAGAATAAAAACAACCTAAGTAATATATATGTCTCTTTGTGTGCATTCTTGTGACAACGTACCAGGCACATGGACTCTTGCGAAATTGCTGCACCTACTGTCCAGTAACCAAACATTTAAACACCCAGCACACTAATCCTGTTTTGATCTGTATTTTTTCATGTTTTCGAAATAGCACAAGTGCACTGGTCCACAGTCAAGAGATGTGTAAGAATGCCCTTCCCGGTTGAATTGAGGCCTTTTGTAGTTACAGAGTCAGCACCTGTGACTCAAGTCCCAACATCAACTACAGTTGATGTCATGACACATAAGCCAAGGTGGGGCTCATTTCTAGAAGAGTCAGTATTTTAGTCCACATGGGCATGCCTGCTACGAGCAATGACGAATATGTTTTGCAAATGCCCAAATATTGCAGACAAGAAAAGCATGCTCTGCAAAGTCTGCATTAACCGTGCCCATGACATGGACGAGCAGGGTCATGTTTTTCTTGTGAAAGTAGCAAAGGACAATTGAGCTCGGCTCAGTGACTACTTCTATTTCTTGAAGTACTGGGGAAGGTGGAGGTGTTCTGGATGAAAACAGAACATATATGAGGCAACACAAGCAGAAGTGCTTTTAAACTGATGAAGAAAGTATACTGAAGTTCTTTTGGACAGCAATAGAAAATGAATTGACTGGTTCTGTTCAGAATTTGTGGTAGTAGCACAGCACAAAAGGGTAAACAAGGATCAATATATTTCTAGCATCATCCTGACATTTCAACAACTCATTTGGCATCCTAGACAGTACGACGAAATATTTACAGCTATATGAGAAAAGTTAACCTTTGTTTATATTTTACGAATTAACAGTTAACTAAAATGTGAGCATGTACAACAAGGCAGAACATGAAGTCCCGGCAGCCCATGACATGAACTAAAATACAGTGATGATCATCTGCCCTGGTGCTTCTCTGCAGTGCACAGGTACAGAGGGGCGAAGCATACACAACAAACGGTGTGCTAGCATACAGGCAGGCTGTGCCTAAAACAGCTGAAAGCAACAACGATGCACTTACATATGAGGGCCAGTTCTCGGGAAAGCAACATAAAAAAAAAAGATACTGCAACAGCGAGTAGCTATACGGGTAGCTACCGCACCAAATTAACATGTACTACGTACTACTTTAAGTACAGCACTGCACACTTGGAGAAGACGTGACCGAAGGGGCTGTAAGCAACTCGCACTGTACACAAACCTCGCAAGTACACACACTGTCCCGCTTGTATCCCAACGACGTGAAGGAACCGGGAGCACAAATGATTGAAGTATCTACGCGCAAATTTTACGATAAATGACTGATGCAATAAATCCACTGTGAATTCTTTTTATATAACTTTCAGTAATGCTAAGAGAGCCTTACCAAAACAGTCAATGCGGGAAGTGTTCTCAATGTGGTAATGGTCCCTGGAAAGAGACATGACACTATAGAGGCTAGCACATTTGACTAGCCTCTATATAGTGCCTAGAATATCCTCTATAACTATACTATAACTACAGTGTGCCGCCATTTGTAATACGTCCCGCAGTGAAAGTAGCTTGCAGCAGTGCCGCACTGTACCATTTGTTGACAAAAAAAAAAAAAAGAAAAAGAAAGCAACCGCAAATGAAATATTGCACTTAAAAATTAAATTTCAGGCTCTATAAAGGTCCGCATAGATGGTGTGTTTTAGTTTTCGCCTGTCAATTCTGTTATACCACCCATGGCTGCAGCTGAGATGGCAGACGACGCGGCCTGGGAGACACGAGAACACCATGATAGTATACAACTTCGAGTGTCTCAGAGAATTGCAGTGAACAGGACATCCGACAAACGACGCCGAAGCGTAGCTATATATTATCCGTAGAGCTTCCGTGTAAGCAATTCTAGGTTATATGAAATGCGAATCACACTAGGGTCGCGGTAGTGCGCGCGGCCTGTTATCATATGTGCCACATATATTACAAGTGAGACATATGTACCACAGAAAGAACAGGGTGCTCGCATTTGGGCGTAACAGCTGGTTGAATATATTACGAAACGAGCTGTGGTGATCATGCAAAATAATAATAAAAAAACTAAAATCTTTATTTAATGCATGCGGGTTGAACTATAGTCACGCGGCACATATTATATCTGCCGAATTTTTCAGCGCTGGAAAATATTTACTTACTGCCCCTTCTCAATGATTTTCGAGGTACGCTGTTTTTGAAAGAGAAAAGAAAAAGGAACACTGTAGAATGATGGAATGCAAGGACGTCTTCAGTATACAAACAGGGGGCTTCTCTGCATGTCAACTTATGTTGCTGTAAAGCCCACCCATTATGATATTTTTTTACAAAAAAGTACCCGATATCCTCTTCACTGGCTGTGATGCTGCATCGTGGGCGGAAGCCGGCAAAGCAGTGATAGGAATTGGTTAATGTGATAAAAAAGATCCATGTTGAAAATTTATAACTTTTGCTACAAATATATTCTACAATTTATTAGCTCAAAGGACGGGATTGCTGCACATATATTGGTCATGTTAATGTAAATTGCTTGCCCGCAGAGTGAACCGCATGCAAAGGTGATGACAAGACCTGTTTCCGCTCATAGATACATGCTTCACCTATGCCAATAAACAATGAACAAGAAGCAAATCAGCAATTGCCAAATAATTCTTCAGCTGGTAGCAACATTAGAATAATAAAACTATTGTGTAAGTTGTATTATTGTTTGTGTTACATAAGAAATTATCTGATCTTTTCAATGTTATAATTATTATGTTGTTATAAATTATCAAATAATATCATTATGTTGTATTATAAACATTATTTAACATTACAAAGCAAAATCCCTTTGATATAGTCTTCTCTACATCGTTATGCACTTTTTCAATAATAACTGTAAAACAACATAATAAAAATATACTTGAAGCAGTGGGTTGCAGAATTTTCTCCCTATCTCTTACCGCGAAGACATCTTTAACTAACAGTACTATGCAACTAAATCTCTTAAATTCTGCCTGCAACGGAGCGCATGCACAGATATAGTATTTTGTTAGAAAGGTTTGCTTACTACCCATTCATCACTACCCCGTGGGGCACCCTTTTTTTTTCTATTTACATAAACAATAAAGCAGAGGGCTCTGGCTACTCATTTTAACCCACTCATATGAATCACCTGGTCTGACATTAAGCATTATGTTAACATATCTACATAATATCACACAAACACAGTCAGTACACTAGCATATAAAACCAAGTACTATATAGCACCTCTTAATTATGGCCTGGTTATTATATGCTTGGCTCCATGCATGATATCGACGCGAGTGCACCGAGTTATATATGTTGTTTAGTGTTGTGCAGGATCATATATATGTCACTATATGACTTGTTGGAGTCACTCTAGCTAAAAATTGTTTAGCTGTTTGACTGGAGATGTAAATTTTCCATCTGGAAACAAAAATACTTTTCAGATGGATAGGTAGTTCAATAATCCAGCCTGAAAACTGCCATTCTGGCAGGAATATATATGGTTTCCAGCTGGAAAGAAGTGATTTCCCGTTCAAAAGCCCAGCTGTAATTCAAATTATTTTAATTCAATTCATCTAATTTATGCTGAACATTTCATTTACGAACTCTCGGATGAAAAACTGCAGAGACAGTTTAGGACGAGGTAAGGGAGGCTGAAGTGACAGAATTATCAAAAGTTCAAACAAGAAGTTTCTAATGAAGAAATTCAGCCTTTTCTGAGTGCATGCATATAAATGAAAGATGAACCAAAGTACTGCCAATATGCAACATTACTATTCCTGAAATAACATAGCAAAATGCACACAAAATTCACATTTATAGGTTCAGTGAACAAGGTACCACGCAATGCACAGTAAAATAGAAAACACAGGCCCCTCTAGAAACATTAAACACAAAACTTTGTCACTCACAAGGTTGGTATTGGAAAAATACAGTTTATTTAGTAGAACTAGCACTGTACAAGTTAAAAGACTGAAGGAGGTAATTAGTTTGGCAATGTCAATTATCATCCCTTTTTCACAGGTACAAAATATTAAAACAATGTTGCCCCTGATTGGGTTATTAAATTGCTGACATTTTTCATCATCAAAGTGCAAATGATAAAAAGATGGTAATAATAAATTATAAAGAAATAATATAGATAGACAATTTGATGCTGAATGGTTAGCTCTGTTGAAGCTTGACAGTAATTGTTTATGAAACAAACGGCTTTTTTTTTTTTCTAGAGGCAGAAGTGCACTGATGTCTTTTGTTTTAGTAGTTGCCTTCCATACCAGCATGCAATAGTTAAGGTGGGAACAGAATATGAGATGGTAAACTTGATTCTGGGTCTGAAAGAGGGCATACCTACAACACAGGAGTTTTTTGGATACCTGCTCAATATGACTATCCCATGTCAGCTGACTTGAGAATATACACCTAGGATTTTATGCTGTATCACAACGTTTATTTCATGACTTCTTAATTTTAAATTGAGGCTTGGGGAAACATATGTTTGTTTTTAGGAGCAAATAAAATTCCTTCGATTTTAGTTTCATCAATTTTTAGGCTGTTTATTTGGTAGTTCAAGTAGTTTTTACAGTGCACTAGCCGTTAGCCATTTCAAACATATCAAGTTTATTAGTTGAGCTAAAAAACAAACTTAAGTTGATGCATGAGATCATTTACGTATAAATTAGATTTAAGAGCAGCCCAAGAATGCTGCCTTGTGGAACATAGGTACAAATCCATCTAACTGGCTTAAGGAACAAATTTCTAGTTCATCCCAGTTGGATAACAATGGATCCCCAACTGTAATCCAACTGCGATTAACTGGAAATTTGTTCCTTAAACCAGTTAGACCAGTTAAGGTTTTCACCTGGCATAGCAAATTAGAATGATATATCAATTGATGTGAATGTACCGAGTTCAGCCGGTCAGATATATGATTCCAAAAGAGCATGGGCACTATAACAATCTAATTTATTAAGAGTTACATGGCGTAATAAATAAAACAAAAATGCCAAAAGTGAATAAGTCAGCCTTAATGTTGTAACCATAGAAGGGCGGATCGACCTGCCCTTTCGAAAGCCATGCCAAGATTTTGATAAAATATTGTGCTTGACCATGTCGAGGTGGCTTAGAATAACCTTTTCAAGGCCCTTGAAAAATATTCTTTCATCTTTTATATTATGACCAAAACTTTTCCTCATTTCATGTCATTTAGAAAACTTCCAGATGAAATAAGCAACTAGAGGTTGAAAATTCTGTCTGGTAAATTCTGTAAACATGTAGTGCTAACAAATGTCAACGTAGAAGCTAGTGTACCACAAGAAAGTATGATACACTTACGATTCATCTGTGCGATGGCAGAGGGAGTTAAAGTGGCCCCAGTAAAAAAAAAAAAAAAACACATTGGAACCCCCTGGAATGTCAGTCGTACTGATGCACTCAATTTTTTTCCAATTGGAATTTTTCTTTCAAGTAGGCAGCCCAATTGGGCTCAATGAGTTCCAGTTGGAATTCATAGGAACCCACTGGAAAGTCTATTTGGAACACTTGATTCCATTTGAAAATCTCATTCCAGTTGGTTCCAATTTGATAGGTCACTTGGATCCTGCAACTACTTGTGCAAAGTAGTATATAGAGTGCCATCTGTGCATAACTATAGTATTAATCAGTTCATATAAGTTTCAAATGATTACTCGGTTAAATGAATCTTAACCAACTGGTTAGCCCACTTTATCAAACCCATAGCACACAGTGAGACAATTACCATCTGAGTCCAATTGGTCTGGCCAACTGCACTGGGTGTATCCTTGGGAACATTTCCATATTTCATGAAGAAAACAAACACAATATTCAAAATAACAACAATCAGCAGTTAACGTCTGGAAGACAGAAAACTGGACAAATTGGTTTGGATATATGACTATCAGTAGCTTAACCTGTAAAACACAATTCTTCCTGTTACTATCGCTCCGCCTACAAAATTAAATGAAATAGCTACACTCGAATGGCAAGACTGACCCCAGCATGAGAGTAGGAATTAAGAAGTATGTTTGCTGGGTGTATGGAATCTTGTGTTATATGCATCTGTGAAACTGTACAGTATTGCATTTCTTATGCGAGACGTATGCTTGCCTGTACTCCTTGATAACCATCAAGCATGTTTCCATGCAAATTGTAAGTCAGTCTACCTTTTGTCCCATTCGGTATGTTCCGTTGGACCCATTGTATGCAATGAGTGTGACCCATTGTTTATACATACCATTGGCACATCCCTTTGGACCCACTGAGTGCAATTGGTCTCACCCATTAGCTGCAATGGGTTAAGTGTCAAAAAACACCATTGGCTCCAGTTGGAAAATTAAATGGTTACAGTTGAAAATATCCAATTGGTCTTTTTTGACTGAGCTCGTATAATGCAGGCCCTGAAAGCATTGATTCAGGTTGAATAAGTACTAGTACTAGAACCCCTTTATAGTAAAGTCACTCGGACCAGCAAATTTCTTTACTATATCTGCTTATCAGAGCTGCTGATCCTAGTGGTAAAGAGTTTAAAAAACTTTGCTTTTGCGATTCTATAGGTATATTTTATTTCATGGGAAGTATGTCGGCGCAGCCAGACGCACTTCAAATTTTTGTCAAAAATGTATTTACTATAAAAGTGAAAAAATTACAGCTGTCTGCGGAAGACGAACTGGGACTTGAGTTTTCTTTAAATGTAACCGTGAGCTGTTTGCTGTAGCAAGTTCTATGCTCAATTCAGTTCAATTGGCTAGCCATAATTGGTCTGTACATCAGATGTCAGTTTATTTTCAAGATGAAGTTAGCAAGCAGGAGATATATATGGCTTGTTTCTCTTCATTGGTACTTGAAACAACCACAGTACCAACAGTCTTATATTTTAAATAATATTTTCCAAGTGCTGTACTGGAAGCTTCACTTTCAGAAGACTGCAAATATAAATAAAGTAATTGCAGTACTCAAAAGCAGTAGATATTACTGCTTCATGTCTCCTTATTCATAAAATGAATGAATGAATGAATGAATGAATGAATGAATGAATGAATGAATGAATGAATGAATGAATGAATGAATGAATGAATGAATGAACATTATATATTTTACACTTGACCACAGCAGCTTGCAGTTGGCAATGTTCACGCCATAAACATTTCCACCTGTCTCCCCTCCCCCTCCCCCCCTTTTCGCCCGTGACGGCAAGTGCAAGGCACCACTGTGCCTATAGCTGACACAGCAGTGAGTGCTGCTGAGCACTTTCAACTAGTTTTGAATTTCAACCACCTTGCACCATCTGTCCCTTCGACGGACCCTCGACGCCACACGTACCTTAAATTCTGCTCGGAGAATGGTTGTGACTCAGCGACCGTAGACGAAAAAGCTACCACTCTGTAGCTTGAAAGTGAGTGACCCAGTGCAAAAGCAACATAAACAATAAAATGGCATACAAGGAAGCTTGCAAACAAAGCTAACAAATTACACGGCAATATGTATATATATATAATGGAATAATAATGTTGGTGTACATCAACCATACTCACGACAAAATGCAACTTCAGTGCCCTCAGAGATGGGGAAAAGAAATCATTTACCCTGGAAGTATATTTATTTGCCAATTAAATGAGGCAATGAGAACTACTTTAGCGCCTGCAGTGTCTTGCATAATTTATTCTTAAGGGTGGCAGAACCAATTTATCAGTGCATCGGGTGAAGATATATTTCTCTTTTGGTTTTAATTTAGCGAGGGACACAAAAAAAGCAACTGCTGTGGGAGAAGAGAACCTAAGATAATATACTAGCTGGTATTTAGAGAGGACATTAATGCAAATAATCTTATATTTAAGAAAACAAATCTGCTGTTATGAGCTGTATAATTGTCCCCGACAATTAATCTAATTACTTTCTTTTGAAGCATTATACTTATTAATGTTAGTGCTTGATGTAGTGGCCCAGACCAAATGGCAATAGTTAAGATAAGATTCAAATATTGTGTTGTAGATTATCAACTTTATATTTTGAAAAAATTCTGAGACATCTGCAAAGGACACCAACAGACTGTGGCACTCTTTTTGCAATATATGTAATCTGTTCTGTTCCTTCTGTATGTGCATCAAAAATGATGCCCAACGATTTAAAGCTGTAGATAATTTCTATCTGTTATTAATTTTTAAGGTAAATAAAATGGGCATTGATAAAGTTGCTTTAAAGTTTAAAAGTCAAAAGAGATGTCTTACTATTGACAATTTTAACAAGTCCATTTGATCTTAACCGTGACTGAAGAACAATGTTTCCTCTCTTTAATAGGTTACTTATATATGGACAAATCAGTAAGAAAAAGCTTTTATCATCAGCATACAGAACATATAAAACGTCGAAAGCAAGTTTATATAACTATATCATTAATACAAGCATTAAAAAGAAACAGACCCAGAAGGCTACCCTGGGAAGCTCCACATCGTATAGCTCTTAAACTAGGCAGAATACCATCAATACAGACAGCCTGTTTACATTGACTCAGATACGATCGAAACAGAATAAGAGGGGAGCCGCGGATGCTGTACCTTTCAAGTTTATTAAGCAATATTTTATGATTGAGGAGATCAAGTACATTACTAAAGTCTAAAAACATACTTAGTGTTGTATTCTTAGATTCAGTACCCTGAAAAATAATTTCTTTTTGCAGCAGCAGAGCAAATTCAGTGGACCGTCTTTTGCAAAAGCCGAACTGACTGTCATTAATATTAAGAGTGTTTTTTTGAAGAGTTCTCAGTTTTTTTAACTATAACTAGAGCTTTTGAAGAATCGGATAGAATGGATATTGGTCCGTAGTTAGATATTTCTTTCTTATCTCCTCCCTTAAAGATTATTGAAACCTTGGCAGACAGGAATGAACAGCTCAGAAATGATTAAGACACAATTCGTGATTCCTTTTCTTAAAGGAATGACCAGACAAATGAGTGCTCATCCTGTCGTTTGTTGCTATATGTGCCCCTATCCATTTTTGTGTGCTGTCATCCCTTCATGCAACACAAATATGTTCAATCTACTACATTAATGAGCTTCATTTCTTGTCATATGGAACACAAAATTTGTTCTCAAATTGCTTCATATCTTCACGTTAACACATTCTGACGGTTGAGCTGACTGCTGTGTCAGCCACTATAGCATCAGGGTCTTTGCTATATCAGTTGTTGGTGATGACATGGTCCTGAAGGTGCTGTCTAGTAGCTGAACGGGCACTTAATGAACATGTCTTGTTGCTTAATGAAAAAAAAAAAAAAAAAAAAACACGCTGAAATAGCTTCCATCCCTCCCTTATCATGTCTTCATGCAATTTTTTTCAGTTACAAAATTTTTTTACATCTAGTGGAAGTACATCTAAAGAATGAGGATGTGGCTACTAATACAACCAAGTTTGATTTCAAGTGAAAATCAAAGCCTTGCATGAACATGGCGTCACATTTTGCTATTTCTGTCTTTTAAAAGGCAATAAATGATAAATACGAGTGGCAGTCAAGTGCTTCAAAACTATACACGCTGCACCTTCACTTCTTGCTACCGCCGCCTCATGCTTTCTGCTGCACAGTGCTGGGAATGTTCGCCCGTTTCTTCCCCTTAACTATTTCTTGGTACACTTTTACTCTCCTTTACTCTCTGAACGGACCGCGCCGCTTCCTTTCCATGTTTGTAGACAGCTTTTTCCTTTTTTATCCTACGCGCTGCGTGCTTTCCCTCGCGGCTCCAAGGCCTTTGTAAAGTAGGCTTCTTCTGAATACTGCTAAGTCTGGTGGTAAAGCCACTTAAAAGGACACTCGGTGTTATTTTTGTATTGAAATACAAAATAATAATAATAATAATAATAATAATAATAATAATAATAATAATAATAATAATAATAATAACTCTTTTCCTCGTGATTTTAGGTAGTACGCGGGCGGCGATGTCATATCTTGGGAGTCGTCGCCGCGGCCAGGCCCACTTTAATATAACCGATTTTTACCAAAATTATCTTTACTTAAAGGGGGAAAAAGTACAGCTGTCTATGGAAGATGAACTGGGACTTCAGTTTCACTTTACTATATCCGAGTTTATTACAGCGGGGTTCTACTGTAGTTATATGCTGCATCAAGTAGTGAACAAAGCTCAGAGTTTCTAAATGCATCCATGACTTACCAATTAATACTATCAATATTATCATATACATTCTGTCAGAATCAGTAAAACTGTATGCTGCAGAACATGCATGGTACAGCTAGTGAAGTGAAACTGCAGTTTCATTTTGCCCCCTACAGATAACTTGTCTTTTTTCATTTGATGTGCGTTATGTCTATATATAGTACAATCCACATGGTAAGTATAAGTATTTAAATAGCGCTCCAACCTGATATGGCTCAGTGATTGGGTGCTCGACTGCTCTATTGAAGAATATGGGATCGATTCACGGCTGTGGAGACTGCTTGGAGGTGCCCATGTGCTATGCGATGTCAGTGCACAAGTGGTAAAAATTTATGAAGCCCTCCACTACAGCATGTCGCATAGCCTGAGCCACTCTAGGATGTTAAAGCTCATCCCAGACGAAAAAAAACACTCATTTCCTGCTGGATTATGGAACTGTGTACCGAAATTATCCAACTGAAAAACTGTAATTTCCGGCTGGGAAAAAGCAATTCCAGCTGGAATGACATCTATTTCCTGCTGGATTATGGAACCAGAAATCATGTCCAGCTGGAAAATTTACACCTCCAGTCAAGCCTCTATCTGGAATATCATTTTTTTCCAGCTGGAAAATATGGCCGTCCAGCTAGAAATTCAGCTGGAAATGTGCTTTTCCAGCTGAAATGGGTACGTTTGAACAAAGTCTACTAGGTGTCTATTTTCATGGGGGTTAACCGGCCTAAACCTGTTACTAAGGGCAATTTTAGTACACTCAAATTAATGTGCTTGATATGTGCGCCATCTTAAATGTGTGTCAAATTCAGCTGCCTATGAAAACAGCTTGTATTAAATATATGACGGTACAATGCAGACGTTTTAAACATTAAATATCTCAGCTTCTCTTAGGCATGAAAATGTTCAACGCAGCATATGCCTCTCCAGGGCATGTAAGTTTCAAGTTACATATCATTAGCATAATTGCATTCACTATACAGCTAGGACAAAGGCCTCTATAGTTTCTCTCCAACTAACCCTCTCCACTGTAAACTGCTTTATCCCTACAAGCTATCCACTTCACCAGCCCACCTGGCTATCTGGGTCCCCTTGTTACATATCTTTTCCTGGAATTCATTCCTTTACAACTAACTGTTGGATATCTTGCCTTTGAGCTCCTGCTGGTTCACTAATCCACTAGGCTCTCTTCCTACCTTTGCTGCTGTCTTAGATTCAATTTCAAGCCTTTCTGAAGTTCCTATCTCATCAATGATCACAAGCAAGGTATCATATACTTGCTCTTGGAGGCATATATAGATTACCAGCTGCTAGCCCTGATTTCAGTGGGAATATACTTGCCAGATGCACTACACTAGGATTACAATAAAGGTGCAATTCACAATAGCCCACATTATTATTTTAGATACATGAGAAGATTATCACTTAAAGTCAGGGGGGTGTCATTGTGTCTGAGAACCCTCACCAGTTTTTACGAGAGGTCTGAGACCCCCCGCACTTGAATATATCCGGTGTCCAGCACTGCATGAATATGAAGCAGGTGCATCCGTTTGGCAAAGGCCTTTATTGCCTCATCGTTGTCGTCAGCCAAAGTATCACACTTTTGCGGCAGCTCTGATCGGTCGAGACAGGATGACGTCATGGAGGTCTCGACCAAACAGAGCACCACCACAGTATGCGCGAATGCGTGGCTTATATGGCCATATGGCAATCAATGACTGTTTACTAATTAATGAATATTTAATCAATTAATGGCTAACAGCAAATAAATGACTTATTATTTATTTCATTACTAATTACACATTAATGCCTAATTCATTCATAATTACTAATTAATGCCACATACCTGGTAAAATCAACCACACAACAGTAAATGTAGAACAACTGCGAAGATACAAGAAGCGCGATCTTGTCGCTGCGCTGCCAAGCAGAATGCACTGAATAAATGCACTTGCAGAATGTGAAAGAGTAGTCACTCGCTTTACTTGTAGCAGCACTCATCGCTACATGCGCAACAGTCGCGTAGCAGAATGCAGCACTCAGGCTTTCGCCTTTCATCCCTTTAGTCGCCAAAGTGTCCTCGAATTTTATTCCTTTCAGTGGCAATTAGAGAATGCTTATGATTGTTAGAAAATTTTGCAGCAAGTTTTTGTAAGAATTATTACTTAATTTTAGTAAGAATTAGAATTTTCTAAAACCTGTGATGAAGAAAACAAAAGTTAGTCCCTTTACACAGAGGCTGGAACTAATTAAGGTATTTTCACATGCCATCTCTTCGGTTTTGCCGCTTCGCACTGTGTTTTCGGTACTAGCTGAGCAAATTGTCAATATGCTCACGCAATATTATTCAGATGATGTACTTGTCGCCAGTCAAACCAAGCTGGTAGCTCTTACAATATTTTTTGCTAATTTTCATTGCGTTCACTTGAAGTGTAAAAATTATAGTATATTTATTTTTTACTTAGTTGATTGTACATTTAACATGCAATTAAGATTGTACTTTCTACATAAAGTGCTTTAAAGAACATAACACTCTTGCTGCTTCTATAAAGTGTATTCAAAGGCATTTAATTGCAAAATTTCTATTTAAACTTATTCACTCTTATAAAATTTTCTTCGCAACCAGACAGTCAGAAGTTCAGTTCTCGATGTGAACTGTGCTACAAGATAGCGGTTTCAGGAAAAAATATTGCATATGTTACAAGTTCTGACCCTTTGTTGTTTCACTATAAGCTGCTTTACATCACAGATCATCGATCATGCTGGCAGAGTGCAGGGATCACTTTTTCAGGTGCATGTCATAAAATGATCACAAAAACCTCCTTAATATATATATATATATATATATATATATATATATATATATATTGAAATGTGGATTTAATGGTTGGCTGGAACGTCTAGCACTGGCAGTACTTCGGGCACAGCAGGGTCGAATTACCAGCCGCAGGGCACAGCTTCAGCGCGAGCGAGATGGGCGCCGGAGACAAGCGATGGTGATGGCGATGCTGCAGCGTTTTTCTGTTCTTTGTCTTCTTTACATTTCCCCCGCGTGAAGAAGTCGCCATCCTGGCGACTCAGGGAGAAGAGACGACCAGGGGGTCGTAATATGGCTTGAGGCGGCTAACGTGGACAACCTCGCGGCCGCGACGGCGGTGGTCGGAAGAAGGGGTGACTGGCTCGATGACGTAGTTCACAGGGGATGTGCGTTCCAAGACGCGATAAGGTCCGTGGTATTTGGTGTCTAGTTTGTTGGTGGCAGGAACGCATAGCCAAACGAAGCTGTCGGCCGGGAACGTGGGAGCAGGGGTATCGGTATCATGCTGATCTTTGCGATAGCCTTGAGTGTTGGAAGTAAACGTGTGAGCAAGTTGACGGCATTCCTCGGCCTTCTGTGCAATATCTGACAAAGCACTGTACTCAGAGGCATCTGGATGGTATGGCAAAATTGTGTCCAGAGTACAAGATGGTTCACGGCCATATAAGAGAAAGAAGGGCGAAAACCCAGTTGTTGCTTGGGTGGCAGTGTTGTACGCGAACGTTACGAATGGCAGTACCTGGTCCCAGTTGGAGCTTCCCGATTCAGATGTAACATACATTGCGAGCATGTCCCCAAGCGTACGGTTGAAGCGCTCCGTGAGGCCGTTTGTTTGCGGGTGATACGCGGTTGTAGCCCGATGTATCGATTTGCAAGACGACAGGAGCTCTTGAACTACTTCGGAAAGAAAGACACGACCTCTGTCACTCAGTAGCTCGCGAGGGGCGCCGTGTCGAAGAATGAAGTGGTGTAGAAGAAAATGGGCTACCTCTCGGGCTGTCGCCGCTGAAAGTGCAGCAGTCTCGGCGTAACGGGTCAGGTGATCGACTGCGACGATGACCCATCGATTACCAGCGGCAGTGCATGGTAGCGGACCATAAAGGTCGATTCCCACGCGATCAAACGGGCGAGCTGGACAAGGTAAAGGCTGGAGAGGGCCAGCGGGGTGGCGAGGAATCTTGCGTTGTTGACAGGCGGTACAAGAGCGAATGTAGCGCCGTACGAAATTGTACATTCCCCGCCAGTAGTACCTCTGACGAATTCGATTATAGGTTTTGAGGACGCCGGCATGAGCGCTTTGAGGGTCAATGTGATGGTGGGCACAAACCTCGGAGCGGAGGTGGCGCGGAATGACAAGAAGCCACGTTCTGCCGTCTGAGTTGTAGTTCCTGCGGTAGAGAAGGCCGTCCCGAATGGCGAAATGGGAGGCCTGTCGGCGGAGTGTCCGAGGATGCGTAGCCGCGGAAGTAGTGCCAAGGATATCCAGCAGGTTAGAAACCCAAGGATCTTGTCGTTGCTCGAAAGGCATATCCTCAATGGTGAGTGCTGACAAGAATGCTTGAGGAGGGGACGATGAGTTAGGCGAGCGCACCGGTGACCGAGAAAGAGCGTCGGCGTCAGAGTGCTTGCGGCCAGAGCGGTACACTACACGGATGTCGTATTCTTGAAGCCTGAGAGCCCAGCGCCCGAGACGGCCAGACGGATCCTTGAGAGACGCGAGCCAGCAGAGAGCGTGATGATCTGTAACTACCTCGAAGGAGTGGCCGTATAAGTAAGGGCGGAACTTCGTTATAGCCCACACGATTGCTAAGCACTCCTTTTCGGTAACGGAGTAGTTGGACTCGGCTTTGGTGAGAGCACGGCTTGCGTAGGCGACAACGTATTCGGAGAAGCCAGGCTTGCGCTGGGCGAGGACGGCGCCGAGGCCGACACCACTGGCATCGGTGTGAAGTTCTGTAGGTGCAGTAGGGTCGTAATGGCGAAGGATTGGTGGTGACGTCAGAACATTGCGCAGTGTCGCGAATGCATCATCGCAGGCTGGCGACCAAGAGGAGAGGTTAGGGGTGCCTTTCAAGAGCTGTGTAAGGGGGGCTATGATGGTTGCGAAATTCCGAACAAAACGACGAAAGTACGAGCAGAGGCCCATGAAGCTTCGCAGTTGTTTCAAAGTGGTCGGTTTCGGAAAGTCAACGACGGCGCGCAGCTTCTCAGGATCAGGCAGAACGCCATCTTTACACACAACATGTCCGAGTATTGTGAGCTGGCGGGCACCAAAGCGGCACTTTTTGAGGTTCAGTTGAAGACCGGCGCGGGTTAGGCAGGTGAAGACCTGGCGAAGTCGAGTCAGGTGGGTCGGGAAGTCGGTTGAAAAGACGACGATATCATCGAGGTAGCATAAACAGATGTTCCATTTCAGGCCGCGCAGTACAGTGTCCATCATTCTTTCAAATGTGGCTGGGGCGTTACAGAGTCCGAATGGCATAACATTAAATTCGTATAGTCCGTCTGGAGTAATAAAGGCGGTCTTAGGACGATCCGCTCTGCCATGGGCACCTGCCAATACCCGGAGCGTAAATCGAGTGAGGAAAAGAATTCTGCGCCTTGCAAACAGTCTAGGGCATCGTCGATTCGTGGGAGGGGGTACACATCACGACGAGTGATTTTGTTGAGGCGGCGATAATCAACACAAAATCGTATGGAGCCATCCTTCTTTTTAACTAAGACCACAGGAGACGACCATGGGCTACAGGATTCTCTAATTACTCCGCGTTGCAGCATGTCATCGACTTGTTGGGCAATAACACGGCGCTCAGTCGGGGACACCCGATACGGCCGCTGATGGAGAGGTGGGTGAGCGCCAGTGTCGATGAGGTGGGAAACGGTCGTCGTGCGGCCCAAGGAAGATTGCGGAATGTCGAAGGAGGCGCGGAATTGGTGGAGAAGGTCAAGAAGTTGCTCGCGGTGGCGCGGTTCTAGAGCGCTGTCCACGGAATGGTCAAAAAGGTCCCGCTGTAGCGGATCTGAAGCCACACGAGTTGGAGTTAAGGCGTCAACTTGGCAAACAGGGAATGACACATCATCAAAGGTGAACAGAAGGTCCACGGGCTCGATGCGGCCGAGGCACTCCCCTTCGATCAACATAGCGGGAGACGGAAGAGGATTGGCTACCAGAAGTGTGCTAGCGCCGTTTTTCATGTCAAGGACGGCAAACGGCAGCGGTAAGTGGCGGCGGCGGCAGACAACGTTAGAGGGCACAAAGAGGACTGTCGCGGCGGTGGTAAAAGAGGCAGTGAGGGGAACCAGAACAGCGCTAACGGGTGGGATGGTTGTGTCATGTGCTACGAGGAGTTTGGTCGCAAAACGAGGACACGGCTCGTGGAGCAGGGCATCAGACGGTGCATCACTCGATTCAATGAGCTCTACTTGAGGACTGGCGCAGTCAATGATAGCATGATGCTGGGACAGGAAATCCCAGCCGAGAATTACGTCATGAGAACATGTGGGGAGAACGACGAATTCGATGATGTACAAGGCTGCAGCAATGACGACGCGAGCAGTGCAAATAGCTGTCGGCTGTATACTGTGAGCGGATGCGGTACGAAGCGATAGTCCCTCGAGAGGCGTAGTCACCTTTCGGATGGAGCGGCAGAGTTTTTGGCTGATAACTGATACAGCGGCACCGGTGTCAACAAGCGCAAGAGTATGAACACCTTCAACGATGACAGGAATAACATTCGCGGGATTAAGACGAGGACTTTGAAATTCGGTCGGATACGCAGTTCGTGCCACGCGAACTGCGGCGGTTAGTTTTCCGGCTGGGTAGCGGGTCGTCGGCGCATTGGCGAAATGGAGCGGCGACGTGGTGATGGCGAACGACGAGGGCGGAAGTCCGGAGGTTCAGGGGGTGCTGTTGGAGGACCCGATGGGACTGGGAACTGGGGGGCCAAATAAGGTGGCGCAGGCCGTGCAGCAAAGGCCATATTTATTCGGCGCCTGCAGTAGCGTTTAGTGTGCCCAGGGATGCCGCAGTGGTAGCAAATAGGCCTGTTGTCTGATGTGCGCCATGGAGATCGTGTCGGAAGCAAGGGGGGAGCAAAAGCTGTTTGTGCCGACCGCATGGGGGGCGAAGCATAGGCATATGCTGGCTCAGGCGGTGGACTTGAAGTGACTTCGGCATAGGTGCGGCGCAATACTTGAGGAGGAGCCGGCGCGAATGCTGGAGCGTAGCTCAGTGGCGCAACGCCGGACGATGAAACTGTGGGCGTGAGTAACGGCATTGAAGGTGCGACCGGAGCTGCTTGAGGAACAGGATTAGGGAGGACTTCAGATACATGCTGTTGGATTGCATGGCGAAGCTCCGGAACAAGGCCAGTTGTTGACGACTCCTTAACATAGGGCTGCAGGGACAGTTGTCGCGCAACTTCCTGGCGTACAAAAGCCTTGATGTCTTCAGAGAGGCTAGATGACTCCCTCTCCGCGGCTAGTCCAGCAAGTGATGTATGAGGCTGGCGAATCAAAGCACGCTCCCTCCGGAGCTCGTCGTAGCTTTGACAGAGGTCATAGATTTCCTTGACCGTAGTGGGGCCTTTCGCGATGATCATGTGAAAAGCGCCGTCATCAATTCCTGTGAGGACATGACGTATTTTAGCGGCCTCGGTCATGGTCGGGTCAACGCGACGACACATATCAACAATGTCCTCAATGTAACTGGTGAACGTTTCACCGGGCAGCTGCAGTCGCGACCGAAGACGCTGTTCCGCGCGCAGTTTTCGGACGGCGGGGCGGCCAAAGACATCAGAAAATTTCGTCTTGAAATTCGCCCAGGTGCCAAAGTCCGACTCGTGGTTTCGAAACCACAGATTAGCGACGTCGCTCAAGTAAAAGATGACATTGTTGAGCTTACGGTTGTCGTCCCAGTTATTGTGACGGCTGACCCGTTCGTAAGTGGTCAGCCAATCGTCGACGTCGTCATCGCTGCTTCCACTGAAGGTAGCCGGGTCCCGTTGACGAACGGCACCTGTGCAGGTGACTGGCGGAGGTAGGTGCAATGAAGTCGGCTCCGTCATTGGGGTAGTCAATGTTCTGCGGCGAAGTTCCAGGGCGAGATTGGTACAGGGAACCTCAGATTGACCTCCACCAAGTGAAATGTGGATTTAATGGTTGGCTGGAACGTCTAGCACTGGCAGTACTTCGGGCACAGCAGGGTCGAATTACCAGCCGCAGGGCACAGCTTCAGCGCGAGCGAGATGGGCGCCGGAGACAAGCGATGGTGATGGCGATGCCGCAGCGTTTTTCTGTTCTTTGTCTTCTTTACAATATATATATATATATATATATATATATATATATATATATATATATATATATATATAAACTTCTTCTATTTAAATAGAAACATGTGCAAAGGCCGCCAGCCCTTTCTCTCACCCTCTTAGTTCCTCAACAATTGCGCTCGAATTTCTAGAGTCTCTCTGATAGAGCCAGACTTTTAAGCACTGAAAGTAATTCATTCATTTCAAAATTACTTTTACTAAAGTGACTCACTGCTGTTTCTATACTTCATACTATGTACTCTTGGTACGATGCCAAGAAAGCAGTAATGACATGCAGCAAGCCTGTCCCACAGTGATGGATAAGCAAAAAAAGACAATTTAGAACTACATGTTCAAGGCTTCAGACCTGCCCTGTGTCTCCGGATCGCAACTATTCTCTAAGCAGAAGGTATACATGTAAGGCGTTGAGGGTCCATCGAAGTGACAGATGGTGCAAAATGGTAGAAGGGCAAAAGTAGTTGAAAGTGTGCAGTAGCACTCACTGTTGCATACTGGCTATAGGCACAGTGGCGCCTGGTTACACTTGCCATCATGGGCAAAAAAGGGGTTTGGGGGAAGAGACAGGCGGAAATTTTCACGGCATGTTTGACCATGATTGTTCTTGTTGCCATTGTCTTATATATTTAATAGCCTGTTCTGTAGGAAAAGGGAAGGGAATAGTCTCACTGGATAGAATTTGGCAGGAAGATGAAAGAATGTGCTCTAGTGTTTGGAGAGGTTTTGTTCACAAGCTTTACTTAGTTTATATACGGATGAAATCCAGACAGTAATTAATGAGAAGGAATTTGCTCTGCGGAAGTAATTGTAATGTCATTACTTTTTGGGAGCAGTATTTAGCAATTGCATTATATTTTTAAGGCTTAGTAAGTAATTGGTAATGTAATTAAATTGCTTTTGAACAGTAACTTTGCCAAGTATGCTGCCAATTTATCCCAGGAAAAAAGACACCATGTGTCTATTAGGAATGAAATAAATTAAGACATGCCAGCTGGACTTGTGAATGTAATCAGGTAGCTCAAATGGTTTCTCTACTTCTGATTGGCACTTACTTCGGAACATTCAATTGGAAGGCCCTGTTAAACATTTCATAAAAAAATGTTGCTGTGTAGTTTGCATAATTTCTATAACCACGTAAGTTGTGATTAAACGAGGTAACTCTGACTCCTGAAGATCTGCCACTGAATGCAAGAGGAGGGTCCAATGTGCGAGGCTAAACCCCAACAAAGAAAAGATCGTGTCAACTCTTCGGGTATATATAGTGTTCCTATGGTCTATGTGTCATATGAATGCATGCTTGTCTGTCGCCCGCTTGGAGCTGCCATTTCAGGCCAGTGCCAGCAAAATAAGCATTACAACTGGAAGCCTTAGCTGAACTGCCTAATTGGAATGTTCAATTTATTCAAACTGGTGCTTCGAGTCTGTGCCAAAAGCATATTTAGAAATTTTGCAACTGCAAACCTCAATTGACAATCATAATTTTTTTTCTTGACTGGGCCAGTGTCTCGATGAAAAACATACCATACTGCCCATATCGCAACTTTCACATAATAGCAAGTCAAAAGACGATGCCACTGCACTGACTTGAACAAATCTCTGAAAGATGGAAACTATAGAAGTATGGGCGAGGAGGCTCCACGAAAACTGCTGAGTTAATTCAGATACAGGGCACACTCAGTACAACTGAACCTTCCAAAAACAGGAGTTTGCATCATGTACCGTTTTTTCTGACTTACAGATTGATCAGCCACACTGCTGAGCCATAATGCAAACCCAGTTCGCGGTCATACATATATAAGTTTCATATAAGTACCAAAGGCAACCAAAGCAACCTCGAATATTCACCAGCTGTTGCTGCCTGCAGTTTCTTTCTGACAAGCGATACTAACCGGCCATACAGCCTGTATTTCCTGTCTCTATCAGATACATTAAACACTGAATTATTAATTGCGAACGCGTAGCCTAGCTGACCGCAAAAAGGAATTCGGAGGTAAATAAATGCAGTGCCATAACGTACAGCCTTAGAGCTATGGAACATAACACTGCACCAACTGCGTATTTGAAGGCGGAATACCTTCGGCAGAACAACGACATAAGCAGCCCACGGGGAGCCTAATTTCCTTACGTCGAGTGAGGCGCACAATGCACAGCCGAACCCGAAGCAGAGCGAAGCTAGAAATGGCACTACACGAGAAAAACTTCGTCTGCAACTGTGCGTCACAATCAAGCGCGTCCAAACTCCGCGCTTGATTGTAGTAACCAAGCGCGAATTCCTCAAATCCTCCTTGCTAATCCAGAGATTAGGAGATTAGCAAGGAGGATTTGATATATGAGTACGCGAAACGCTTCGACTGAAATAGGCATGGAAATAAGCCATTAAGGCCCGCGTTGAGGCCGCGCTTGAAATCTGTAGCCTCACATGAGATTATGGCATTAGACAGTGAACGGGGACATATACTGTTGGTTACGACGTCCGTGTGTGCATCTGGATTTCCATCCAACATGCGAAAGACAAACATGGGCTCTACTCCTTTCGGGAGCTTTGGTTCTACTTGGATTTGCGTGTCACTTGTCACCTCGACCACGGGCGCTACGCAGAACACAATGTGCATTTTGCCGCGCTGGTGATGTCCGCCACTTGACAATAGCACGGACTCGGCGTCGTGTGTCTGCTGCTGAAATTGCTGTGACTGTCGGTGATTGAGGTGCTGCTGCTGCTGTTGCTGCGGCTGCTGCTGGGATTGTTGAGCTGGGGACGACGGTGCACTGCCGGGTGATGTTGCGGTGTCGATCATGGTGATCTTGAAACTGTGCGGGACAGAAAGAGAGAGAGGTATCACTACAGTTATCATCACCGCACACGCTCACCTACTTACCGATTTGGTTGATGATGTGCCGTGGCAGGGGTAGCTCCCGTGCTCGATTCTGCCAAGGTGTGATAGCGCAGCAAGATCCGGCACGAATCGTGCAGCACTCGGACTTGGTGTCCCGCGCCCCAGAATACGATGCAGCAGCGAGTGTCTCCCACCGACGCCGCCGTGGCAAAGTATTCGATGGCGCTGTAGAAGACCGAAACCAGGATCCGCTGCAGTCCCGGCAGGCTGCTGGTCCCCACGCCAGTGCTGCACGCAGGTAGAAATAGTGCGGGGTTCATGACGCGAGTGTTGCAACGTTCGTTGGCAGCAGCAAAGTCGTTGGTATCGAAGAGCTCGTGCCAGGCGACGCAATCGCTCGGGTGCAAGTCGTAATAGGGTGCCTCTGCAAACGTGGGCAAAGGTCCGTCCCGACCGATCTGCTGCTGGGGCTCCTCTGCCTGGGTAGGCCTCAGCACCGTGCCGTCGTCGAGCACCACCGACGCCGGTTCCACTGCGTGGTAGGCGCGCTGCTCGATACAGTTGCGCATCAAATAGTACATGCACTCGGCTCCCTTCTTACAGGCAAGCCACATGCGCAGCCCATAGTGCAGAGCCCTCGAGACGCCGGGCATCCACTTGGCATCCATGTCCCCGACGAGAGACGCCACGCACGCATCTCCCGTCAGAAAGGGGAGCAGTAAGACACGGGCCAAGGCAAAGCCCATGTCCTGCCGCACGCGCAAAGCATACACGTAGCTCCAGTGCTCGCCAGGAAACTGGTTTGCCACGAGCAAGGTGGGAGTACGATGGTTGGCCTGCACAATGGGGTGAGCGTTGTGTGGGTCGAGAAACTTGTATCCCGGTTCGCCATGTGCAAAAGCTCCGTCGAACCAGTTACGCAGTGCATCCATGGCGGCTCGTCTGTTCCTGATTCCCCGGCTCTGGAAAGACAAACACACATATATAACATTGATCGTTGGTTGAAAGCGCAAGCACCAAACTTACCACGGCGTAGGCAAATATGTGTTCGTACAATTCGGGGCCGGATCCCTCGATGTTGACGTTGGCACAGGACAGCATGCTGGTGGCAAACACTAGAAGCGCCAGCATGGTGTCGTGAGGCGGCACGGGCACGCTGCGCTGTGTGTCAGGATCCACATATTCGCCTAGGGCGCACACTTTGGGTTGCGGCAACATGTCGCGCAGAGCTTGCGTCATGGCTTTGTCGGCGTGGGATGTGGAAGCATCGGCGAACCGGACCCGTTGCCTCTGTTGCTCGAGCTTCTTTCGTCGTCTCTGGGAAAGCATTCTAGCTCTGCCTCTCCGTTTCCCCGCGCCGATCCCGAAACCGTTGCTAGCTGCACTGCCGTCGTCGCTCGTGGTTGTAGTAGTGACCGCTTCGTAGTCCTCCTCGTCGTCTTGCGACGACATGGATTCCAATTCGTCAGTGCGAAAATATTCATCTATAGCCTCCGGCGTTCCCACCCCGAGCAACCGTCGTTTACGCGCCGGGCGTTCGGGCCGCCATGCTTTTGGGGGCGACGACGGCTCGGGTGCCGCGTGCAGCTCGTCGCTTGTATTATTGATGGGTGGTGTAGGCGGTATGACTTGACCGCAACAAATTTCATCTTGGGTGAATTGTTCGGGCTCGGGCTGTCGGGGCTGAGGCTGTCGCTGAGATTGTTGTGACTGCTGCTGCTGACGAGGTTGTTGCTGTTGTGACTGCTGCTGCTGTCGCTGAGATTGTTGCGGCTGCTGCTGCCGAGGTTGTTGCTGTTGCTGCTCAGCTTGCTGTTCTTGGGGTTGCTCTTCCAGTGCGGATTCTTCCTCGACCAACTCCTCTGACGGCGGGGACGGCGAAGGCCGCCGCCGAGCTGTCGACATAGTCAATATCTTGTGCACTTGGAAGCGTTGCTGCGGCAGCTGCTTCGAAGGTGACAGGCGTGCGCTGTTTCTTGAAAGGCAGGACAACCGGATCGATTATGGCGCTCGCCGTTGCGTCGCCTTTGTGTTGCTGGGCGCCGATCTTGCCTCGCGCTACCGCGTCTATCGTGCTCATTAGGCGAGCCCTTCTCTTTTCAGAAAAAGTAGTTACTAATACTCCGCGTAGGTCCGCGCTTCCTTGTGGCGGCGTCACCAGCGGTGCTCTGTTCATGCTCATGGATGTGCGCTTAAGGCTAGATACGCGACACGACTGCTTGGGGGGCGTCTGTCCAATGTCGTTAATTCGCACGACGAGCTGTTTGCCTTCGGATACTGCGGCGCGTTCAGTAATACTTTCACACGGCTCCTCGTCTAGCGTCATGGCAATGGCAGTAGCGGCACTCGTAGTTTCTTCGCCTAACGATACAACGTCCTCGTCGAAGAGTATTTCTTTAGTGGCGGCGGCGCGCAGTCCTAGCATGCCATCCGCCGCCGCCACAGCGCCGCTAGCACGCCCTTTCTCGTTTTATCGTTTCTGCTCGCGCTGCTGCTGCCGTTGCTCGGCCCCGTCACGAGTACTCGTGGCGGCGGCAGCGGCGCCAGCAGAATTGCTACAGCCACGGGCGGCGCTGTTACCGACAACGCCATTTCTTCCGGGAGCATCGCCCCCGTGTTTACTGTCACGGCCACTTTTCGCGTGCTGTTGTTGCTTTTGCGTGCTTGTAGCCAACAGTTGCTCACCCACTAGTCGCTCAATTTCCATCCTTTCCATGGCGTCGTTCAGGCAGCCACACACGCACACACACAAACACCCATCCAAGCTGCGTCGGCAGCCGCCGTGCGCCACCGCTCTCCTCGCTCTCATAATCTTCCCCCTCTCCGAGCAGCCGCTGCGACTGGCTAACACACCTACACCCTCCTCCCCTTCGAGACGGGGATGTTCTCTAGAAAGAGGGTCACTCGCTCGCCGCTTGCCGCTGGTCGGTACCAATATTCTAGTTCACTGTATCGGTACCCAACTCTGCGGCAGCAGCTGTAGGGAAGCGAGCAAACAAAATGGAAGACACATTGTTTCAAACATAACTTATACTTTATTATGTACACTGTCAAAGGCCACGTCACGCTCGTGGAGTCGACGATCTCTCCTCCTTCGTCTGTCGGCGCTGCGAAATAATTTTAATTCAGTCCTGTGCTTGGAAGACCCGCTGTGCTTGGAAGACCCATGGTAGAAGAACAAATGGTAGCGTAACTCCCATAGAAGCCTGCGTGTCGACTCTGAGCGAGGCTTTAGTTTCCCAGCGCCCCCTGCGAACTGTGAGGCACAACAAACACGTGACGTTGCTTGTGACGTCACAGTGACGTACTTTTGGCGGGGAATTTGTCTTTTTACTTATGAACGAAAAAAAAGGCCAACAACGACGGAGGCAGAACGATGCTCGGATAAGGCAGAAAAATGGACACCGTAACTGTTCAGTCAACTTGACATGGATTTCTGCTGTCAAGTTTTACGTTAACTGAAATGTTACGGCATCTTTAACCACCTTATCATAGCATCGTTCTGCCTCCGTCGTCGTTAGCCTAGTCTTTCGTCGCGCGTCATGTAAACGCATTCTGGGGCTTATTTCTTCGGGCGCGTTTGTGAACAAGGGCCTTCAAGTGAATTCGGCAAGCACATGGATAGAACCACATGGCTTGAGGCATTTCACTAAGGGCATAAATGAGTGAAGCTGCGCTGCACAAAGCCAGGCTTTATTAATTCACGATTACTTACATAGACGCTTCACGACAATGAAATCTAAGTGTAGGAGAGCGACCACCGCTCATTCGTCACGGTCTTCATGAAATCCTCGTGATAACAAAATGACCTGAGCGTAGGTCTCCAAACGAGACGCGGTGAGATTATAAAAGGGTAAAAGATCTTGCTAACAAACAAAGTATACATATCAGCGTCAAAGAACAACAAAAACAAACGAACGGAATAACGCTAGCGCTAGAACGCCAACCTGTAAGAGCTTAAGTAAGCAATTCAAATTGGGATTGCTAGTATTTAGAAGTTAATGCGTCTGAGAAGTGAAAATATCTACGATATAGCTTCGCTCCAATAAATCTTGCCCTGTTGATGATTCCCATATTTTACTCGCGCTTCATTTGCCACTGAAAGGAGTCAATGTGAGGTTACAAATTTACAACTTAAGCATTTAACATGTTCATGAGAAAGATCCCATTGACAATAGGAACATCACTGTAATAACAGCTAAAGCACGTTCAGCGAACGTTGGTGCGGTAATACGACGCAGTAAACAAAACACGCAGCAAGGGGAGCGGAACCGAAGGCTTTGAGCAATGCGACACGCTTCTTGGGGGCAATAAAATCTCACCTTCACCGCTCAATTAAAACATGCAGCGATACGCCGCTCATGCAGACGTGTATCCGTAAAACAAGCCACCACTTTTGCGACGTGCCTGGGAGGCCGAGCCGAGCCGCCGAGCTGTGACGCAGCATTGTCCCATCGTCCGGAAATGCGCACATGCAGCGGCAATCAGTTTCTCATCGAGCACAGACAGTCTTCGCCTTGCAGTAAAGCTCTACCAAAACCAGCAGAATGAAATACTGACTGTTTGTTACAGATAACCCACTCTGTACGCAGCACGCAACGATGAACGTTGAACAGGGGCCGACGACGCACCCATTCCGCGGAGACAGGTTGAACCATATCTGAGCGTGTGAGCTTTGGGCAACTACGGCCGAGAGAGGCCGTTAGAAACAAGTTAAAATATTAGTAAAAATGTGACACGTTTTTTCTTGCGCAAGAAACAAAAACTGCATTCATTCCTGAGCGCGAATATTATGTTTACTTTCTAGTTCTTTGGAGTTCTGGCAGATCTTATTTTCTGTGCGTTAGTAATTTGCCTCACACTTCGCAGGAGCCCTCATCATCGAGTTGATGCCGCTGGCAGTAGGCAGCTGCACGCGTTTTCTTCCGAGTTGCGCGACCAGTTGTACATTGACCTTGGAAGACCCGTTGTGCCTGGAAGACCCGGTGTCTTTGGGATGGCTGCTGCGCTTGAGATTCTTGCGATGGCCGGGGAGCCGCCGCGCTTGGGATCGGTGTAGCTGCTGCGCCTGGAAATGTGCTTGAGATGCCCGGGGTGTTTAGAACGCCCGGTAAATGATGCGGTGCCACGAATATTGGGACTGGAACCATTGCCATGACTTGTACTGCTTGGGGGGGGGGGGGGGGGGGGGGGGGGGGACATACCGCTGTGTCAGGCGAGGCGGCACGGGAGCTGCTGTCTTGTGCAGGTGCATTTGGGGTGCTACCACTGCCGCTGTCACTGCAGATGCTGTTAGTGTCCGAGGCTGCTGCTGAGACACTGTGGCATTCGACAAAGAGTTCGTCGTCGATGTTTTCGTAATCGGAGTTGCACAGGACATCCCTGGCCGCCCTTGCCGATGGGGAACAGATGAGAGGCGTTTCTGGGCAAAGCGAAACCCCTGGAATCTCCAAGTCTGGGACGAAAGTCCGCGAGCCCTCCGGTAAACCGGGAACGTTCCTCACTTTCCGTTTCTTTATCGGCAAATGTTGGTCCGCTCGATGGTGGTCCCCCGCCAGGGAAGATTCCTTCGAACGTCGGCGACGCGTTGCCCCCGCCGTGCTGGCAATCGGCACGAAATTTTCCCCAGGCGACAGGCCCATGGTTACCAACGACGACGTCTGCAGCGGCTGCCGGCTGTTCAAACGGAGATGAAACGGGCTTTGCGGCGCTGGAAGCGGCGGCGTCGGCTCGTATGCAGGGAGTGGCGAGGGCCGTCCTTGACGTACCGGAGAGCTCGGTGCCCGTCGCCCGTTCATTCGCGGAAAGCGGCGGCGAGGGGGGATGTGGCGAGACTGCTATAGATAAGGATCACCTTAGCGTACCGGATTGGTCCGTCGAGCCGCTAGGGGCATCCGTAGCAAGCGCTCCAGTGCTATCAAGTCGGCCTCCCTTCCTGTCGGCGGCGGCGGGGAAGCCGGGCCAGCCGGGCTGCGTTGGCCGCCATTACTGTCGTCGCGTTGCTGTTCTGCCGCCACCACAGGGGGCTCTGTCAGTACATCGCTCCGAGGAGACCGCCCGAAGATGTATTCCACGAAGTCCAGCAATTTGCCGCTCTGCAGACACTGCAAGTAACAATGCCATGTATCGGTGACTATGCTGAAACCACGTCAGGACGCCCATGGATATTACAAGGCAACAATCCTACGTGGCAAGAGCCCGCGTCTCCCGCAAGCCATCGTCCATTCCCACAAGGCAACAGCGTATGTCCAAGACTACGGCCAGTGTCTAAGCAATACAAGGCAAGAGCCAGCGTCTATTCCATTCCCACAAGGCAACAGCGTCTGTCCAGACTACGGCCATTGTCTAAGCAATACAAGGCAAGAGCCAGCGTCTATTCCATTCCCACAAGTCATGCCTACGTGAATACAAGGCAACAACGGCAACAAATCTGTCCTGCACTTCCATATCGCCGGGCATTACAAATTCAACTGAAGATATACGCTCAAGCTTAACGCCCCCGAGACATTCGCGAATGCTGCCAGCCGGGCTGCGTTGGCCGCCATTACTGTCGTCGCGTTGCTGTTCTGCCGCCACCACAGGGGGCTCTGTCAGTACATCGCTCCGAGGAGACCGCCCGAAGATGTATTCCACGAAGTCCAGCAATTTGCCGCTCTGCAGACACTGCAAGTAACAATACCATGTATCGGTGACTATGTTGAAACCACGTCAGGACGCCCATGGATATTACAAGGCAACAATCCTACGTGGCAAGAGCCCGCGTCTATGTCTCCCGCAAGCCATCGTCCATTCCCACAAGGCAACAGCGTCTGTCCAAGACTACGGCCAGTGTCTAAGCAATACAAGGCAAGAGCCAGCGTCTATTCCATTCCCACAAGGCAACAGCGTCTGTCCAGACTACGGCCATTGTCTAAGCAATACAAGGCAAGAGCCAGCGTCTATTCCATTCCCACAAGTCATGCCTACGTGAATACAAGGCAACAACGGCAACAAATCTGTCCTGCACTTCCATATCGCCGGGCATTACAAATTCAACTGAAGATATACGCTCAAGCTTAACGCCCCCGAGACATTCGCGAATGCTGCCAGCCGGGCTGCGTTGGCCGCCATTACTGTCGTCGCGTTGCTGTTCTGCCGCCACCACAGGGGGCTCTGTCAGTACATCGCTCCGAGGAGACCGCCCGAAGATGTATTCCACGAAGTCCAGCAATTTGCCGCTCTGCAGACACTGCAAGTAACAATACCATGTATCGGTGACTATGTTGAAACCACGTCAGGACGCCCATGGATATTACAAGGCAACAATCCTACGTGGCAAGAGCCCGCGTCTATGTCTCCCACAAGCCATCGTCCATTCCCACAAGGCAACAGCGTCTGTCCAAGACTACGGCCAGTGTCTAAGCAATACAAGGCAAGAGCCAGCGTCTATTCCATTCCCACAAGGCAACAGCGTCTGTCCAGACTACGGCCATTGTCTAAGCAATACAAGGCAAGAGCCAGCGTCTATCCCATTCCCACAAGTCATGCCTACGTGAATACAAGGCAACAAACGGCAACAAATCTGTCCTGCACTTCCATATCGCCGGGCATTACAAATTCAACTGAAGATATACGCTCAAGCTTAACGCCCCCGAGACATTCGCGAATGCTGCCAGCCGGGCTGCGTTGGCCGCCATTACTGTCGTCGCGTTGCTGTTCTGCCGCCACCACAGGGGGCTCTGTCAGTACATCGCTCCGAGGAGACCGCCAGAAGATGTATTCCACGAAGTCCAGCAATTTGCCGCTCTGCAGACACTGCAAGTAACAATGCCATGTATCGGTGACTATGCTGAAACCACGTCAGGACGCCCATGGATATTACAAGGCAACAATCCTACGTGGCAAGAGCCCACGTCTCCCGCAAGCCATCGTCCATTCCCACAAGGCAACAGCGTCTGTCCAAGACTACGGCCAGTGTCTAAGCAATACAAGGCAAGAGCCAGCGTCTATTCCATTCCCACAAGGCAACAGCGTCTGTCCAGACTACGGCCATTGTCTAAGCAATACAAGGCAAGAGCCAGCGTCTATTCCATTCCCACAAGTCATGCCTACGTGAATACAAGGCAACAACGGCAACAAATCTGTCCTGCACTTCCATATCGCCGGGCATTACAAATTCAACTGAAGATATACGCTCAAGCTTAACGCCCCCGAGACATTCGCGAATGCTGCCAGCCGGGCTGCGTTAGCCGCCATTACTGTCGTCGCGTTGCTGTTCTGCCGCCACCACAGGGGGCTCTGTCAGTACATCGCTTCGAGGAGACCGCCCGAAGATGTATTCCACGAAGTCCAGCAATTTGCCGCTCTGCAGACACTGCAAGTAACAATACCATGTATCGGTGACTATGTTGAAACCACGTCAGGACGCCCATGGATATTACAAGGCAACAATCCTACGTGGCAAGAGCCCGCGTCTCCCGCAAGCCATCGTCCATTCCCACAAGGCAACAGCGTCTGTCCAAGACTACGGCCAGTGTCTAAGCAATACAAGGCAAGAGCCAGCGTCTATTCCATTCCCACAAGGCAACAGCGTCTGTCCAGACTACGGCCATTGTCTAAGCAATACAAGGCAAGAGCCAGCGTCTATTCCATTCCCACAAGTCATGCCTACGTGAATACAAGGCAACAACGGCAACAAATCTGTCCTGCACTTCCATATCGCCGGGCATTACAAATTCAACTGAAGATATACGCTCAAGCTTAACGCCCCCGAGACATTCGCGAATGCTGCCAGCCGGGCTGCGTTGGCCGCCATTACTGTCGTCGCGTTGCTGTTCTGCCGCCACCACAGGGGGCTCTGTCAGTACATCGCTCCGAGGAGACCGCCCGAAGATGTATTCCACGAAGTCCAGCAATTTGCCGCTCTGCAGACACTGCAAGTAACTGTCCAAGACTACGGCCAGTGTCTAAGCAATACAAGGCAAGAGCCAGCGTCTATTCCATTCCCACAAGGCAACAGCGTCTGTCCAGACTACGGCCATTGTCTAAGCAATACAAGGCAAGAGCCAGCGTCTATTCCATTCCCACAAGTCATGCCTACGTGAATACAAGGCAACAAATCTGTCCTGCACTTCCATATCGCCGGGCATTACAAATTCAACTGAAGATATACGCTCAAGCTTAACGCCCCCGAGACATTCGCGAATGCTGCCAGCCGGGCTGCGTTAGCCGCCATTACTGTCGTCGCGTTGCTGTTCTGCCGCCACCACAGGGGGCTCTGTCAGTACATCGCTCCGAGGAGACCGCCCGAAGATGTATTCCACGAAGTCCAGCAATTTGCCGCTCTGCAGACACTGCAAGTAACAATACCATGTATCGGTGACTATGCTGAAACCACGTCAGGACACCCATGGATATTACAAGGCAACAATCCTACGTGGCAAGAGCCCGCGTCTATGTCTCCCGCAAGCCATCGTCCATTCCCACAAGGCAACAGTGTCTGTCCAAGACTACGGCCAGTGTCTAAGCAATACAAGGCAAGAGCCAGCGTCTATTCCATTCCCACAAGGCAACAGCGTCTGTCCAGACTACGGCCATTGTCTAAGCAATACAAGGCAAGAGCCAACGTCTATTCCATTCCCACAAGTCATGCCTACGTGAATACAAGGCAACAACGGCAACAAATCTGTCCTGCACTTCCATATCGCCGGGCATTACAAATTCAACTGAAGATATACGCTCAAGCTTAACGCCCCCGAGACATTCGCGAATGCTGCCAGCCGGGCTGCGTTGGCCGCCATTACTGTCGTCGCGTTGCTGTTCTGCCGCCACCACAGGGGGCTCTGTCAGTACATCGCTCCGAGGAGACCGCCCGAAGATGTATTCCACGAAGTCCAGCAATTTGCCGCTCTGCAGACACTGCAAGTAACAATACCATGTATCGGTGACTATGCTGAAACCACGTCAGGACGCCCATGGATATTACAAGGCAACAATCCTACGTGGCAAGAGCCCGCGTCTATGTCTCCCGCAAGCCATCGTCCATTCCCACAAGGCAACAGCGTCTGTCCAAGACTACGGCCAGTGTCTAAGCAATACAAGGCAAGAGCCAGCGTCTATTCCATTCCCACAAGGCAACAGCGTCTGTCCAGACTACGGCCATTGTCTAAGCAATACAAGGCAAGAGCCAGCGTCTATTCCATTCCCACAAGTCATGCCTACGTGAATACAAGGCAACAACGGCAACAAATCTGTCCTGCACTTCCATATCGCCGGGCATTACAAATTCAACTGAAGATATACGCTCAAGCTTAATGCCCCCGAGACATTCGCGAATGCTGTCAGAATATAGGGGGACTTTTACAGCTTTGACTTCGTAGCGCATCTGCTTAAGCAGCGCTTTGCTGCTAAACGTGCGGGGTCGCGGGAGAACCCGGCCGACAAATTCCGCCTCGCCCATCTGCACGGTATACGTCTTTTGCGCGTGGTGCACAAAGTACGCGAGGACATTGTTCACGCGCATCACGCCCGGGCTGGTTACGAACAAATGGTCCCACTTTGCCCATTCGAGAGAAACGTCCACCGGCATTTCGTCGATCATGCCGTCGCCAAGTTCAACGTGCAGTGCTTGAATGTGCATACATTTGCTGTATATGAATGTTTTCAGTGCCGTTGACTGGAGCCTATTTGAGGGGTTCCTGTACAAAATTTTCACTGCATCGAAGCAGTGCGCGTGAGTTTGCACTAGAGAAATCGCCGCTCTCTCCGCCCGATTACGGTTCGCGTCTTGTGGGCCCCTTTTCACGTCGTAAAACACGAGCGCGAGAGAGACACTTTGAAAGCTGGACTTTTGGAGTGGTTCCACCCTAGTCGAGAGCGGGCCGGTGCCCTGTATGCACGCCGCGTCCTTTAAGATGGCATTCACGGACGATACAACCTCCCACGAGGCAACTAAGCAGCACCTCTCGTTAGTGCACTTCGTCACTAAAGCTTGGTAGCCGCGTCGCGCGTCAGGATTTTGCGGGCTAACCTTTTCAATTTCCAATTTGTTGCCTACGATTCCGCACTTTCCTCACCTACTGGCGGAGCAGCTTCCACTGGGGACGGAAATACGCACATGGGCACGGTAGTACTAGTCAAATCAATGGGAACGGGTCGAAACCTTCTGCTAGATTGCGAAAGCCGCCGGGCCACAGATTGCGTGGCAGCTATTGCGGAGGGGCTCCTCGCAGGTTGGACGACAGCTGCCGTTGCTTCGGGCTCGAAGACGACGGGTGCGATGGTGGAATAAGACGACTCGGCGCTGCAGCCGACGTCGTCGAAAACAGCGCCGGTCATTTCGGCTAATGCTGCAAACACTTGCGAGTCGTCGCCGTCGGATCCCCTAGTTGTGGTGCTCGGCGGTTCTAAAGGTACGTCCGACGTATCCATTCGATTCTCGTAAAGATACGGCGGACGTCGATATACAGGCTCATGGCTATATGCACGACGAACGCGGCCTCATTCCGCTTGCTACGCGTGAATGAATCTTATCCTCTATGATATCAGCTAGCCGCGACTCTCGATGAGGTGCTACGAAGAGTGCATCCGTTCTAATATAGATCACGGTCTTCACTTAGGGTCGTGTGCGGTAAGCATCGCTGTCACGCACATAGCTGCAGGCGATGCTACGTACTGCACCAGCTCCACCAGCTGGCATCGAGATACGCACATTCACGAGCAGCTTTCGCTTCGCACTTAACTATCACCTCGATCTGCCCGTAATGCGAGCGAGCTATTCCTAGCATTTACGCTGTCTTAGGTCCTGCATCGACCTCCGAAGATCTAGCGTCGGCACAACACACACACACCTCGCCGTGCAGAACATTCGGCAGTCCAAAGTATGTATGTGAAATGGCATTATGCTCGTTCCTCACATGCAGACCGAGGAAACAGGATGTTTCTAGCTAAATTCTTCGTTTAAATTCTACCTCGGAGCCATCGCACAAGACTTGCCGAATCTACTAGAGGCCTGCGCTGCTACTGCGGCGAGCTGCACATCGACTCGTCGAGGCGAAGACCTACTGCACCGCACCGCAACAGTGCACAACCGGAAAGCCGGAAGCGCGAATGATCCGAACTCTCTGTGAACAGCAATGTTATTTGGTATTTAGGGGAAGACTAGACTAAAGTGCTTAGCCTGCATCTTTTTCTTGTCGTTAAATTTTGCGTACATGTAGTTTAAACCCCCGCATGCTCGAGGTTAGCGTGACCCGACTGAACGGCCGCGCAGCTTTGAAATGATCGGGATCGATATGCATGCATCGCCGGACTTAGGTACGCGGTAGAAAATGTGCGCTGCACATTTCGTTGCAGAAGCTGAATCTTGGAATTTTGCAGAGTGTCCCATGCAAGTGATCGTTGCTACAACCACGCATCCATGTTCCAACGGCTGGCCTACACCGAGGCGCATAAATGTTCAACCGTGGACGTATCAATGATCGGAGAGAGGACAGATTTTCACAATATTGGGCGCGAAATCGATAGCTACCAGTGCTCAGTGTTAAAGAAATTCTGCCTTGATCATGCGCAATTCAGTGTTTCAGGTGTGGTCAGTAGCTATAAGTCTGAACAGTTCGCCTGTCAAGTCAGCGGCGCCAGCGATGGACCGGCGGAGCGATTTTCCACGCTACACCGCTGTCTTGCTAGAAAGCCTACCTAGGCGGCGTTTGACATTCAGCTGCTTTTTGTGGGTCCCGTAATTGAAAGCAACGCCTTCAGAAACGCGTTAAATGTACAAAAATGTATTCTCTTCAACAGTTTCACTCCAGGCTGTCAAAGCAGGCAGACGTTGATAAAACATTTGAGCACTCCAGTCTTTAGAAATCTGTAGAATCGCCTTCAGTTTGTAAAATTATTGGAATAGGTCACTTTCCGATCGCTGGGACACAGACCCTCATGACAGCGCTGTCACGTGAATAAGGACCACACCAGACCGAAAGCTTGTCTCATATAACATAGCTAACCAAGGTATACCTTACAGCATTGTGTTGATTTTTATGGTGCATAAGCGACTAATGCTGCCATGCACCAAGAACAAGGTTTAATGCATTTATTTTGTGTGTAATGACTAAAATGTTCTTTAGGATGTAGCTTGTTTAGGAACATTTTAGGAAACCAAAAATGCAGGAAATTTGCACGTCTCTCCTACGATCATGCTGGGATGGAAAGGGATCTGTTGCAAAATTGTACAAAATGTTTCCTCTTATTTTGTCGACTCTGGCGCACGTGTAAGATATGGTTTATTGTTAGTTCATCTCCACACTCCTTGCATATTGGTTTGTCCTCTTTCATAAGTATGAAGCTGTGTGTGAGGTGTGGGTATGTGTTTTGTGAAGATGACCTAAAATGGCCTCCATGTTGTGTTTTTGATTACTGCATGATTTCCATTCCTTAATGACAGGTTTGACAAGTATAGTTTGTAGTTTATTTCAATGTTTCAAAAATCCTGCCATTTCACTCTCACTTTTCTTTGTACAAACTTCTTGGTATCTTCATGCAGCATATTCACCCTGTGTAATTTAGCATTGCATCAAGGTAACCTGGTTATTTCTTTTCATCACCTTTCAAGACAACTGTCCCGATTTCATAAAGTGTAGGGTTTCTGACGACAGGAACTCCTTGGAAGTCATAGAAATAAATGAGATCCACAATCATGAGCTATCTAGGGTATGCATATACATGTCCATCGCTCAGTGGAATGGTGTCAGTACGCTGTTAGAACAGGTCTTGTGGTATCAACAACCATTGTCTGAGGTGGTCCTTTAATGGGCATTGAAATGCTATGTAACTACAGGTACTGATAGGACTCTTGATCATGTTATATGATGCGATCCTTGCATGCATATAGGTATACATTTCAGAATCTGCAGTGCACCACTTGACCATTTGCCACCAGTTTGTGTGAAAATGTATTTTTCATGCATGTTAACCAGTATTTAACAGATGACCCCTGTGCACAAGCCAAAAATGTCACGAGGCCACACGACATGGCAGGAGCTGTTAAGTCAAGCTTACAAAGTTATATTTGAAATATGTTCTGGGACGTTTCAGCTCCAATTAAGAAAAGTTGAGGCTTACAGAGGTCTATGCCAGGTTGTCTATCACCTAACAGGGCAGCCTACGACCGTATGCTAATGAGTATATCTGAGATAACAGAGACATGAATTAAGGAATTAGTAATTATGTTTGTAGCAAAGGGCATGTAAATTAACGGGAATCCACAGTGGGATCTGCAGACAAGAACCATTAACGCTGGCACACCATACCCCTACAGGTGGAGATTTGAAGTCTCCGTAACTTTTTTTCTGCTCAAAGCTTGTCATTTCCTTCGTTCTTCCAGATGAGGAAGATGTGAAAATGATAGCATCCAAAATGCCAGAGACTATCTTGAACAAGGATGCTGATCCCAACAGCGTAAAAAGGAACTTCAGAAAAGATGGGTGACTAGTAATGCTGGCAACAGTTGAAGCTAAGTGGAAAGGCATGAAATTGAAATGCAACATATGCAGAGATGTGTTGCGAGACGACCAGTCTGTGGTGTGCGACATCTGTCTCCGTTAGTTTCATCAAGTGATTGGCCAAAGCAGATGGGGCTTGTGGTTTTGTGATAAGTGCAGTGTAGTAGCATAGATGCAACCTTGCCCATTAATAATTGGAGTGGAGTAAGTGCATTGTTTTGTTTTTGTAAGATGTTCATGGTTTCCATGCAAACATTATGAGAAATTTTTTCCTAGAGAATGTTTGCTGAAATGTGAATATAATGTGCAATAAATCTAGCGTTTTCTTGCTATTTACTTTTCCTTGTATACATTAGTTCTGTGAAGAAAAACACCGGCTAGAAGGAAATGTAATGGCATGCATTTTGATACTTGGCCCCGTTGTGCTGGCTCAGGCTGCTGAACCGAAAGATGCAGATTTGGTTCCAGCCACAGCAGGGGCATTTCAATAGAGGCGAAACAATAGGCCATCATGCACCGTGCGGTGTCAGTGCATGTAAAACAACCCCAGGTGGTCGAAATTATACCGGAGCCCTCAACTATGTGTTCCTCATAGCCGTAGTTATTTTGGGATGCTAAACCAGATATATATTACATCATACTCTGAGTAAGATGCTATGGTAAGTTAATCATACACTAAATGATCAATTTTTTTCTGCATGGTACAGCAGCTGTTGTACAATTTCACTTTAGCCTTCATGAAGAATATCACACTGGCTGCACATGGTCTTCTGTTGACCCTTGATATGCGTCACAATCACACACCCGAGTATGTGTTTGTCTAAGGGCACCTATGCATGCAAGGAAGGGACCGTTACTTTCCATTTGTCAGAACTGAAATGCACGATCCACATCATTTCTGTAATTCAACTGCCTGCTATTTGAACTGTCCAGCATTGATGCAAGTTTCAAAGAACTGCAATTAGCAAATTAATCCAAGCAGGAAACCATGCCAAGAACTGCTTCGGTTTCATCTTTAACAACTGTTTGAGAACTAAAATTAGCCAAATGTTGCAAAACATAGATGAGAGGTTACAAAATCTAAAAAACAATGCAGCCTACCTGTGGCATGTAGGGTTTCACATCCTAAAGTGACATATGTAGCTATGAAAAATACCGTAGTGGAGAGCTCCAGACTAATTTGATTGCCCGGGCTTTGTACTTTGCGTTGACATCTTGCAGGAAACAGAAGCATTTGCATTTCACCTGCACCAAAGTGCGACTGCCATCACTGGCATTAAACGACCTTGGGGCAAGTAGCCGAACGTGCCACTAAGATGTCGCAGCGTCTAGTACATGCTATACACGTCAACCTTTCTAGCATTAAAGCTGTCACATGCATGGCAGATATTCATGTTCAGCTTTGGACTGACAAGTTTAAAAGTGTACTATTTGTTTTTGTCTAGCATGAAAAACAAAGGAAACTAAGGAAAAACGAAAAAAAAAAAGAACATATGTTGAAAAAGCACTGGTCATTAACACATAAAGCATATTCGTTCCTTTATTAATGATAAAGTGGCCTTCAACAATAGTACAAAACCTGAACATTTAGGAAAGTGCTGTGCCAGGCAGCTATTTTACATAAACCTGAACCATTTCACCTGTAGTAATGCGCATCCCGGCGGTGTGGGCTGGGCACTTATTTTTCGGTCCATTCCAACATGCGAAAACTGCATCATGTGCATTCCCATTTTCCGAGTTTTGAGCTCTGTAGTGCAGGCTAACAAATTGTCGATGACTTATTTTCGTCTGATTGTTGCACAGCGCGTGTAAATAAATTACCACTGCACCTAATAAACACTGACATGCACGTGCAACATCGCCGATCATACACGGACACACTGATGTCCGTCCGGACATCGGCGCACTCATCACAGCACTCTTCGTAGTCTCACACAGCACTCTAGTAGGACGTAATCCGTACGTCACAGCATCTCACGGTAAGCACAAACCACACCTCCAACAAACACGAATGACGCGATGCTTGGGCTAGAGACACTCCGGCGGCACCCAGCTTTTTCAGCGCCGCTTGTATATGTACTACGTAGAACTTGCAGCACCAATTACCTCAATGCGTTACGTGACAGATGGAAGTGACAACTTTGAAGAATCAAAACTACATAACGACCGTCATAGACGTTAATCCACATGATAACGAGGACCAAATGAGCGGGCGTGCTGGCCGCGGGCTGGCCGTTAACACCGCGATTACATGCGCTTGCGCTTTGGTCGTGCTTGCCACCCTGCCGCGGTCCAACTCACGTAAACCTATCATCATGCCATCACGTAGTATATCACCCATTCTAGGCACTATTCTTGCCACTGTACTACTCTTTGTAATTTCACATTTCACGCATGCGGTATGTACTACATACTTCTTGCACCTCGCACGTGGATAGATGGATGGATGATAGTGGCTCTGCCCTTTGTATCGGGCGGCAGCTTGCGCCGCCAAGCCAAAAAATTAAAAGAAATATATTTATCTCTTCCCCATTTTTAGCTTCTAATTCGCCCGTATCTGCCCCCCTCCCTTTTTTTCCTCTCTTTATTCTATTGACTTTTTCCACCAATCCTCTAACCTCTCTTTTATTATCAGAACGCGTTCCTCATCCATTCGTCCATCTTCCCCAGCAAATCCCAGCCAGGGTTGCCAGATTTGGCTACTTTACGCCAAATTGGCTACTTTCTGAGCCGCCTGGCGACAAAAATTTTAGGTTGGCTACTTGGCTACTTTCTGGCTACTTTGAAAAAATTTCGCCTATTCCAACGAGCCCGTTTGCGCGCTGTTCAGGATGCTCGTTTTTATAGATAGACAGATAACAAATCTATCAACGGTAGCGCTGCAATACAACTAACTCTGCATGATGACGACTGTCCCCACTGTGTTTCAAAGGGGACGCTCTTAACATCCATCCGCTAAAACCCCTTGATAATTTGAAAGTAGCGACACTCTCCTCCGCGCCGCGCTTTCCTCTTCAATTCTCCTCGCGCGGCTAAGGGACGCGGCGACTAAATTTTTTATATCCTCCTTGGGCGACTACGAGCTCTGCGCACGACACGCTTTTTCTCCCTGGCACCCGCCGTCCGGCCGCAGCAGTCAGTGAAGCGCGCGTTTTTAGGCCAGGCCTGCGCTCCAGGGTCTAGTACTGCCTCTGTCTGGCTGTGTTTGGGTTTTTTTATCTTTTTTTTTTGAGCGTGAACTCCGTCACCGCGGTAAAACTTCGCAAAACGAGAAAACGACCCAGGCTGGTGCTTTGAACTTTAAGATCAGAGAAAGTCAAAGCGGCCGCTTAGTTTATTTCGCTACTTTCCAGCTATCTTGGCTAAGCATAGTATATGTCACGTGATAAACTTTGAGTTTGGATCATTGGTTAATTATACACTTATTCTGACCAACTACGGGCGAAATTAAATGATATTTAGTAAATCGCTCTTGAAACCCAAATTTGCGCTGCAGCATCGAGTCATATACCGCTGGAAAGCTTAGGCCAAGTGTAATGGCACTGTGCTAGTGATCCTCATTAATCTGCGTTAATTATTTAATTTTGTATAAAACCAAACTTTGAGCTAGACGATCAAGTCATATACCGTTGAAAAGCTTAGGATGTCTCCAAATGCTCTGAATTAGCAATCCATATTAGTTAGCGTTAGTGAGCTGTATGCATCGTCATATACCTTTCGAAAGCTTAAGTTGAGTGCAAATGAGTTGTGGTAGTTATCGAACCAAATTAATTAGTGCTAATTATTTAACTGCACTTAAAGCCAAACTTTGCATTATAGATGGCAAACTAAGGGCAAATGTAAAAGCTTTATGCTAGCTAGCCAAACTTAGATAAAAATCACAACAGAGCTAACACACTAACTAGGCTTTCCACGAACTGCTTCGAAATGTTTTTCTTTGCCCGTGCATATTTGCTTGCAGTACGTCTTATTTAGCGTGCACCCGCTGACAATAATTTAGTCATGAGTGCATCTTCCGTCCATAGGTTTGTCTCATCAGTGTGAAAGTGGCTTTTGCACTTATACTTTGTTCACAAAATAAAACAGTTGCGCACTTTCAATGCGATCAAGGAGCGCGGACAACCATTCATTGACCGCAATTCGCCGAACATTATTAGGCACTAGTGTCAAGGAAGCTTACGAATATACTCGGTATACCTATGAAAGAATGATTTCTATATCTCTAGGCAAGGTAAACGCCTCTCGATAATGTAATATTATACTTGAGAAACCGAAGGTTCCCGTCCAACGCCTAGTAGTCATGATCAAAAAGAAGTGTGTGTGATCATGTGAACACCCCCTGCACATTGGCCATATCCTTGATAAACCCAAACGATGATTGAGAAGGTCAACTCAACTATTTGCGGCAGGCCTGAACATCGCACTTGAGTGGTTGCAGCAGTTTCCTTTCGTCGTGTTCTCCTTTTGTAGCCATTGTTTGAGACATCCAACTCCACTAACATTTTATACTTACATTTTCGTGGACATAATTTTATGCATTTTATATTGTTTCTAATCATCACAAAGAAGTTTCTGATAACATGTGTGTTTATCTGGTCAGTTTAGTTTTATGTCTGTTTATGTAATATCGCAGTCTTACGCAGCCAGTTTTCTTTTTTTTTTCAGAAATCTTTTCTACGTGATTTAGTTTCTATAAGACGCAAGTGGCATTTGTTTCTTCACGAGCGTTGGAATAAAATGACTATAAACGAATCTTTTTGGTTGTCTTTTTTCAGTGAGCGCTCTATCATGGCCTCGTGGCTCCTTTTTGGCTACTTTTTATTGCTCTTCCTCTGGTTGGCTACTTTCTGGCTACTTTTCCCATTTTTGTGGCGACTTTTCGTTTTTTGGACCTGGCAACCCTGATCCCAGCGCTCTCTGCCGCTTTTTCCGCGGGAAGGGCAGGACGAAGTTTTTGGCATCTTAGAACGACATGTTCCGTTCTTTCCTCCTCAGTTCTGCACGCCGCGCATAATATATCTACTTCCTGAAATTTTTTCCTGTACGTTTTTGTTCTGAGGGCCCCTGTCCTAGCCTCAAACAGCAATGAGCTCCCTCGTGAGTTGTCGAATAAACTTTCTTTCTTTATATCCTGTTTTCGAGTTCTATACATACCCAATGCTGATTTTCCTTGCATTCTTTCCTCCCACATTTTCCTTTCTGCCTCCTTTACCTGCTTTTCAATGCTGCTGTTTTGCTGCGGTGTATCTCCAAACTCTAGGTACTTAAATCTGAGCTTTCGGGTTCTGTTAGTCCATTTCGTATTCAGGCTTTTCATGAAGAGGTGCTTGTACATTTTTCGTGCCCACCTTGATTCCTCCATTTCGGTTAGTCTCTGATCATATTTTAGTTTGCTAATTGCCTCTCTAACCTCAAATGATGCCCAGCCCATATCTCCCTGGACTCCTTCATTAGGTGTGTGCTCCTACCTGCGGACCCCGTCGGTCTCTCCGTTCATTCTGCAACAAATCATATTTGCGTGTTGCTTCACAAACAGGGCGTCTTGGATTTATTTTTGAAGCATGAATGGTGCACAGTGTGGCATACTAGAAACCAAGAGCGTATGTAAAAGGCCTGTGTATGGGGATCGTGATTTGGTTTGTGCTGCCATGGAAGAAGAATATTCTCAACGTGTAGGTGGTCTTGGCTTTCGTTTTGAAGTTTGCGGTGTTTATGTAATCACCGTATGTGATCGCTTGGCTGATTCTGGAAGGGCGTTTATGTGCTCTTTCTTTTGCAATGCCGGGCACTCCAGATAAAACTGGTCTTTTCGAAGCTGCGAGCAGTTTTCCCAAAACTGCCTTAGCGAAAGGACACTTCTATTTCGCGTTATTCACGAGGTGTGCACGTTCGCGTAGTGTGCAAGAGTGGGTAAAAAAATATTTAGCATTCTCCCGTTCCTACGTTCCCTGAATCGCACAGGGTATAGGCACTAAGATGGAGCCGAAATGGTGCCTTTCGCCCTTAATATATCCCAATATTAACGTCTAAAAAAATATCCAGCAGGTTCGGTACTCGATTTTCTTTTACCGCTTTTTCCAAGTTGCGTCGCCTGTCTGCACGCATTTTTCACGTTGCCCGCATTCTGCTGAAGCTGCCTGAATTGAACAAACCTCTATCCACTAGTTTGATCCAAGGCTTTCTGACCGACCGCGCGCGGTTTGTTACTGCTAATACCCAGTCCTCTTTTTCAAAGTTTTCTTTCAGCTATGTGTTCCACAAAGCACTGTCCCTTACTCTTAACAATCTCCCTTCAGTAACTTCTACCATCCACATTTTAGTTGATGACTGTGTACTTCGCTGCTCTGTAACTAACTCCTCCGACGCTTCTGCCTTATATCTATATCTAATTCGCATACAATAGTGATGTGCTATGTGGCCTCCATCCCTGAGAAGCTTTAGACTGTTGATTTCTTCTCACCACTGCCAAAACAACACATCCTACTTACAAAATTAACACTAGTACTACTTTTTCAAAGAATTTGTTTAAGTACCTTGGTGTTCACCTCACTAATGGCCTAACATTGTCTTGCCTTGTAAGCCATGTAACTAATTACTCTAATAGAACTGTTGGATACCTCTATCGTAACCTACCCATGGCTGGCACCTTCTTGTGTAAAATTACTAGATTACAAAACCCTTGTGTGATCACAATTTTAATATACCAATCATATAGTTGATCCACACTACTGTAACTTTACTGAACCTTATGAGCCTGTTCAAAACCATGCCACCAGTTTCATTCCCTCGAATACTCCTTCAGCATCTCTGCCATGAAATCTCTGTTAAGTCTCTGTTCTCGTCACTGTACTTCATGCCCCTGCCTTTATCACAAGCTTTTCATACAAGACCTCATGGCAGTCGTCTCGGCTAACCTGTGTATAGAACACCTCGCACAGGTTATCGTAAAAGTGGCGTTTCACCGCATGCCCGCACAGCTACATTTCATGAGTCATTCTTCGCAAGCACTGTTCACAACTGGAATCATCCCTCATCAGTGATCCTGCAAGCTTCAATACTGCCATCGAAGAACCTGTCTAATCATAGCCATGTATACCACTAGCCTGTTGCCATTTATCACTGTGCACAAGCCCATTCCTTCTGTAAAGTCTCGCATTAGGACCTCTGAGGTATCAATAAACACATAAATAAAAGCATGGTTGATAAAGATTCCTTACAATATGGGAACTGTGATTATGTTCGGCAGGAATATATATATATGTAAGTGGATCATGTTGAACGGTGTTAAGCTTGAGCTTGGCACAATTGTCTTTCCTGTGATATTGAACTTAGAAATTAGGATACTGAGTGATAACACTGACATGGTGGCTTGCCTTTTGAACTTAGAATGAACTTAGAATTTGATTTCAGTATTCCTTTCTTTGCATTCATCCTAAATGCAGGGGTGGAAGTGCTGCTCCATTTGCTTCATTCTGCTCCAACCTGCTTTCCCTGCTCCAAAATTGCTCCAACTCGACTGCATCAATGTTCTGACATTACATTTAGTGGAGCACGGTTTTGCCGCACAGTGGGCCATTACTGGTATTGACAGCAAGAACCGCAATCCGAGACGATTAAGTTAAGCGACTATGAGAAGCGCAGCTGGGCAATGGTCTGTTATGAGTTCTGTATACAGGGTATGTGGCTAGTGTAGTCAAAACGATGGCAGCACACCGGTAGCAGAGGTGTAATGCATCTCACCCGAGCCTAATACGTATAAAATTTTAATATACTAGAAAAGTATGCAGCATAATGTTTGCTTATAAGCAAATTTGAGGAATTCGTTACGGAAAATGTTCTGTGCACTTGATATAGCACCTACTCCCAGCCTTTTGAATCGCCTGTGGTGAGGGAAATGAGATCAGTGAGTGAAGCAGGCGCACCAAACTACTACGAGGTAGTCATCGGAGATGCCCCAGGGTATTCCATCCTCCCTCCTCCACCAACACGTCCTCCTTTACAGGTCATCCTTGACCTGGAGGGGGTCAGCAAGCGCCGCTCCCCAGTTGCTGCCCTGGGCCAGGCTGCCGCAGCCCTGATTGAAGAGTGCAAAGGGAGCACCCTCCTCTTCACCGACGGCTCGGTCCTGCCTTCCACGGGCCAGGCTGCAGCGGCTATGACGGCCCCACAGGTGGGGTTGTCCAGCTCTTGCAGGCTCTCCTTTCCAGGTAGCTCTACTGCAGCCGAGCTGGCGGGCCTCCATCTGGCAGCGGACTTCCTGGAGACTGGTCAGCCCCCAGGCTTCTACACCATCCTGTGCGACTCGAGGCCGGCACTGCAGCTCCTGCACAAGCCGTCCTGCTTCCAGCTATCGGCTTGCCACCTACGAGCGCGACTCCAGGTCCTGGAGGATGCCGGCTTCGTCATCTTACTGCACTGGATCCCGGGCCATGCGGGCATCCAGGGCAACGATGAGGCCGACGCACTTGCCAAAGCGGCCCACTCCGACCAGGTAAGTATGACTAATCATGTATCTGCCTTTGACTTTTCCAGGCTCCCCCTCAAGAAGGCCGTGAGGGCCCTGCACCCCGATCGGCGGATCGCTGAGGGGAGGACTTTCCACTGCCTGCCTGACAAGCTCGCCCGCAGGGAACGAGCTCTCCTCCTACGCCTCCGCACCGCAGGTTCCATGGACGCCCACGGAGATGTATGTCCGTGGCCGGGCCCCCACCCCAGCATGCCCCTCCTGCGGTGATGCAGGAACGCTGGGGCACCTCCTCTGTGTGTGCCCGGCACGCGCCCACCACCGTCGCAAGATGGAGGCAGGCTACCGGGCCCTCGGACTTCCTGCTGCCACCGAGGAGCACCTGCTCTTCCCGGCCAGGAGCCCCCTGGCAGCCCACCGGCTCCTGCTGGCCTTCCTGGAGGAGTCCGGCCTGGCTGCAAGACTGTAGCCCACCACCGGGCCTGCTGACCTGCTGGCCACAGCGCTGGCGACGGAGCCGATGACAAGGACGACGAGAGCGACTCCACGACGACGATGATGACCCCCCTCCCCCTCCCAACATCCCATCTCCCCTTCCCCCGGACACCAAGAGTGCCGCCGCGAATTAAGGCTGGCATAACCCGTGTCCGGTATCCCCCCCCAAGAATAACCCAAAGACCCCAACCAACCAACCAACCAACGAGGTAGCGAGGCACTGGAAGTGGTAGGCGAATATGCTTACTTAGGACAGGTAGTAACCGCAGATCTAGATCATGAAAGGGAAATAACTAGAAGAATAAGATTGGGATGGAGTGCATTTGGTAAGTATTCTCAGATTATGACTAGTATCTTACCGGTATTGCTCAAGAGGAAGGTATACAGCAGTTGCATCTTACACTTACTCACCTATGGAGCTGAAACGTGGCGGCTAACGAAAAGGGTTCTATTTAAGTTGAGGACAACGCAGATAACTATGGAATGAAAAATGGTAGGTGTAACGTTAAAAAATAGGAAGCACATAAAGTGAGTTAGAGAAATAACTTGAGTTAATTACATTCTAGTGGAAATCAAGAAGATGAAATGGGCATGGGCAGGGCATGTAATGCGTAGAGAGGACAACCGATGTTCGCTTAGGGTAATAAACGATTCCAAGGGAAGCAAATTGTCGCAGGGGACAGCAGAAAGTTAGGTGAGCGGATGAGGCTAAAAAAGTTTGCAGGAGTAAAGTGGATGCAGCTAGCACAGGTAGAGGAGTATGGGAGAGGCCTTCACCCTGCAGTTGGTATAGTCTGGCCAATGATGATGACTACGAGCCATTGGAAACTTGTCCAGCTGCAACGAACTACACAGTTTGTTTCTAGCGATTCTGCTGTGAATACAAGCAGGTGCTTCACCATCTAGCCTGTCATGCCTACGACAGACAAAAGCACACTTGGAACTCTTATGGAAGTGATGCCACTTAGGTGCCAGTCACTAAATGTGTTTTCAAAAGTGTTGGAAAGTCATACAGGGCCTATCGCCAGTGTGTTGAAACTAAGGTAGCTCAAGCAATAATTTGAGCAGCCACAGAGGGCCATAAAGTAATTAATTTGAAGGGGAAAAAGGCTATACTTAAAGTGCCACCTATCTTCCCTGAAGGCGTTACTGGCCAGTACCCAGAAACTAATCGGCACAGGCGCAGGATCAAAAAGAATATGCACAAGATAGAAAGCAGAAATGTACTGTTCATTGATGTGAACTTCGAACTAGCGGCAATACTTGAATGCATCGAAGTGGTGAAGTCCACCTTTGAATCTTACAAAACAGTATAAATCTCTTAGTTAAACGATCTTCAATTATGAAGTGTAGAAGGCAGCATTCCATTTTCTGCTATTTAACCCTTCAACTGGTTTTGCCGTACAGGTGCTGCGGCCGCATGCCGTCCCGCGGCGTTTTTGCAGTACGGGTATTGCGCTAAACGCATAGCGTTTGAAACAGTTCGACACTGGAGGTGATTTTTTTTTTTTTTTCGGAATATTCGACAGTCGAAGAGTTAAGTGAGGAAGCTAGAATTCTATTATTAAAAGCGAGTCTAGAATCTTGCTCCAAGACATAATGTGATTGCTCCAAAACTCTCGCTTTATTGCTTCAAAGCTGCTCCGAAGTTACTTTATTACTGCTCCCTGAGCTGCTCTAAAATGCTTGAGCCTGCTTCCACCTGTGTAAATATGATTACTTTCTTCCCCTGTATGGCGCTTCAACCAAGAAAAAACTCTGTTATAATTCCTTTCCCATGTTTTTTTGTTTGTGTGACTAAACTATTTAAACTAATATTCTGCCTTGAGGTCTTAACCAACTTAATAATCTCCTTAATAATATAAGTGAAGCATATAAGCAGAAGGAGCGATCACTTTCACTTTGACATTAGATGTTGCAGAAAGTCAAGTTCATCATGGTTGACAGCAAAGTCTTATTCATTGTAATAAATTTATGACTGTATCAATACTTGTGCATGTTACTATTGGAATGAGGTCTTTGAGATTGAGATAGATGTGGTCAGAGGTAGGGAGATGAACACAGCACCGACTGTCAACTGAGGTTTATTAGAAAACGGAGGAATTTATGCACACTTTCATAACATGTGACTCAGCCGAAGTCAAAACGTCATATTGACACATGCCATTCATAGACGACGAAGATTTGAACCGGCGATTCGGAGAAGACGACGAAGCGAAACAGTGCTCCGCTTTCGTGCTGCCCTGACTGGCTGTTGGTGTTCTTCGGTGTCAGAGAGCCAGAGCGCCTTCTGTGTAACGTTACGTTACAAATCTGGTGGAGGAATTGCCGGGTATCGATCCAGTCCTGCAGAATCAACCTGCCAATACGGAGCTTACCCCCGTACATCAACGCCTCGGCCGCCGCCTACGTGGAGAGCCCCCTGAATTCGGACCCCTTCCGGCTGCTACCAGGACGACGCATCCTCAGACGGCCGTCGAACCTGCTGCAATGACATCTGAGAGCAGGCTTCCCACCCACATCCTGTGTCATCAGCCGCGAACACCCCCCTCCTTTCATGGCGACGTGTTCGAGGACGCCGAGGACTGGCTTGAGAACTACGAGCGAGTTGCTCGTTACAACGGGTGGACTGATGAGCGCAAGCTCCACAACGTGTACTTCGCCCTTGAAGAGTCTGCACGGACATGGTTTGAAAACCATGAGGCTGCCTTCCCATCCTGGGCAGCCTTCTGTCGTGATTTCAAAGCCACCTTTCCTAGCGCCGACCGCCGGGAGCGAGCAGAAGCTGCGCTACACTCACGCAATCAGCGCCCGAACGAGAGCGTGCGTATGTTCTTTGAGGACATGACACGCCTTTTCAAGCGTGCAGACCCACAAATGCCTGAAGATAAGAAACTGCGTCACCTGATGCGGGGCGTTAAACAAGAACTTTTCGCGGGACTGATGCGCAGTCCACCGCGCACTGTGGCGGAGTTTCTAAGCGAGGCAGCGACCATGGAGACAACGCTGCAACACCGAGCCCGTCAGTACAACCGTGACGTGAACATGATTGGGTCCGACGCACCTCCTGTGCATATCGGCAGCGACATGGACGCACTACGAAATCTCATCCGTTCTGTCGTGCGGGAGGAACTGCAAGCGCTCCGGATGCCTTGCAACACAACAGCTTTTCCTTCACTGGCTGAAGTCGTCCGGGACGAGGTGCGTATGGCAGCTCAGCAAGTTTCTGACGTTCCCCAGCAGCGCGTTCCCCACCAGACGATCGACGCGAGGCCCACCTACGCGTCCGTCTTACGTAGGGCTCCCCCGCCGGATCATAGTATCAACGCCGCAGCTCCAGCAATGGAGCCGCAGGGTCCTCGCATGGAGGGACTCGCATGGAGCCGCATGGGGCCTCACTACTCCCCTCCGCCAATCTACCAGCGACCCCGTCAAGTATGGCGGCCCCGGGACCGTCGCCCCCTGTGCTATCATTGCGGGGAAGCAAGTCACCTTTACCGGGCGTGCCCGTACCGCCGCGTCAACATGCGGGGTTTCGCCTCGGAGGGACTCCACCTTTGGAATGACGAACGGCCTACTGAGATTGCAAGCGACCTTGCAGCGCGACAGTATCCCGTAACGTCCGGTTACCAAGAGCGTCGGTCTACGTCCCCGACGAGCTACCGCTCGACAAGTCCCCACTCTTCCCGACGCCGCTCCTCTCCCAGCCCTAGCCGGGAAAACTAATACCAGCGGCCTTCGGAGGCAGGGTCGCTGATGTCGGGAAATGTGAAGATCCTCCGTCATCGTCAGGCCGACCCGACGAGATTTCGCTTGTGTCAGGTAGCGACAGCATCCGGCATACTACCTCCGATTTATGTGTAACGATTGATGGAGTGGATGTCACCGCGTTACTCGACACTGGTGCCGATTATTCAGTAATGAGCCGTGGTCTCGCCCGAGAATTGAAGAAAGTTTTGACACGTTGGTCCGGCCCGAAAATTCGCACGGCGGGAAGCCACTTGATCGAACCTGCAGGCAAGTGCACAGCGCGGATCGGCATCCGTGGTTTTGTGTATGTCGGAGAATTTATCGTGCTTCCTGAGTGTTCGAAAGACTTGATCCTCGGTCTAGACTTCTTGCAGACCAACGGCGCTGTCATTGACCTGAAAGAAGCGCGTGTTTCCTTTTCGACGAAACGAGCCGTGGCGCGCATTGAAAACGAAGAACCGGGTCTGAACGTTTTGCGTATAGTCGACAATGACGTGAGGGTTCCGGCACGTTCTAGTGTGTTGGTTCTTGTAAAGCATGACTTATTCCACGATTACGAGGGCATCGCGGATGGGCACCTTCCGCTACTACTCGAGAAGGAATTAGCCGTTGCTCGAGGACTCGTACAACTCCAAAACAGTTGTGCTACTGTCCTCCTGACAAATTTTGCTAAGGAGATGCGGCATCTCGCCAAGGACACGGCTGTTGCCGTCCTTCACGATGTTACTGCCTTGCCTCATTTATGCATCACCGGAGCGAACCCTAAAGAGGAGGCCGCACCTTGTCATATTCTGCAGACCGTTAAAATTAACCCCGACTTGAGACCCGATCAGAGGAATCTTCTTTCGGCTCTTCTGAGCGATTTCGCAGACTGCTTCGCCACAGGCTCTAAGGTTGGTCGTACTCCTCTCGCCAAGCACCGAATCATCACTGATGAGACCACGTTACCGGTATGCCAGCGCCCGTACCGGGTTTCTCCTAAAGAATGTGACGCCATTAAAATGCAAGTGGATGAAATGCTTGCGGACGACGTGATCCAGCCTTCGACGAGCCCATGGGCATCGCCAGTGGTCCTTGTCAAAAAGAAAGATGGCACCTTGAGATTCTGTGTCGATTACCGAAAGTTAAATAACGTGACTAAAAAGGACGTCTATCCGCTGCCCAGGATTGATGATGCCCTCGACCGACTACGCGACGCCAGGTACTTCTCCTCATTAGACCTCAAAAGCGGATACTGGCAAATTGAGGCGGATCAGAGAGACCGAGAGAAGACTGCATTTGTGACGCCCGACGGCCTATACGAGTTTAAGGTGCTTCCGTTTGGTCTTTGCTCTGCACCGGCCACGTTCCAACGTATGATGGACACGGTTTTATCAGGTCTGAAGTGGCAGTCGTGCTTGGTGTACTTAGATGATGTCGTTATTTTCTCGCCTACTTTCGAGCAACACTTGGACCGGTTGCGCATCGTGCTTCAAGCACTCAAAGGCACGCAACTAACGATCAAGCCTGAGAAATGCCACTTTGCTTTCAAGGAACTACGCTTTCTCGGCCATGTTGTCAGTGCACAGGGCGTTCTCCCTGATCCCGAGAAGACTACCGCAGTGTCAAATTTTCCACGCCCCACCGACAAAAAGGCACTTCGACGATTTCTAGGTCTTTGTTCATACTACCGACGCTTCGTCCAAGACTTTTCTAAGATAACTGAACCATTGACAGCACTAACCAGAGAAGGCATACCCTTCCTGTGGGGAGACGATCAAGAACAAGCCTTCCAGGAGCTTAGAAGCTGCCTACACAGACCCCCAATACTCGCCCATTTCGATGAAGACGCCGCAACCGACGTACATACTGATGCCAGCAACGTTGGCCTCGGCGCGATACTCATTCAGTGGCAAGGCGGAGTAGAACGGGTTATCGCCTACGCGAGCCGAACACTCTCACGATCAGAGGCGAACTATTCGACAACAGAGAAGGAGTGCCTTGCGGTAATCTGGGCCATCAGCAAGTTTCGACCATATTTGTATGGACGACCCTTCCGTATTGTCAGCGACCATCATTCCTTGTGCTGGCTGGCAAGCCTTAAAGACCCGTCTGGACGCTTAGCTCGTTGGAGCCTCCGTCTTCAAGAGTATGACGTCACTGTTGTGTATAAGTCGGGACATAAACACCAAGATGCGGATTGTTTGTCACGCGCGCCATTGGACTCCACTGCAGTGGAAAACGCCGACGATTTTCCCTTTATTGGGGCCATTACCCAATCACATATGGCTGACCTTCAACGCAAGGACCCGGAGCTGGCGCCGCTCATCGATTATCTGGAAGGACGCGGTGGTAGAGTATCGCTTGTTTTTCGTCGTGGCTTGCAGTCATACGCTTTACGAAGTGGAGTTCTCTACAAGCGCAATTTTGAAAGATCCAAAGAGACATTTCTACTCGTAGTGCCTACGCACCTACGGCCTGACATCTTAAGCGCTTTTCACGACGAACCGTCCTCCGGCCACTTGGGAGTTAGTCGTACGCTTGCAAGAATTCGGGAGAAATACTATTGGCCGAAATTATTACCTTCAGTGCGATCTTACGTAAAAACCTGCCGTGATTGTCAACGCCGAAAGACTCCACCCGTGAAACCAGCTGGATTTCTTCAGCCGATCGCTCCACCGAAAACTCCTTTCCAACAAGTGGGGATGGATCTTCTTGGCCCTTTCTCGAAGTCAAGTAATGGAAAGCGTTGGATTGTTGTCGCGACAGACTACTTAACCCGATATGCTGAGACCGCGTCGCTCACAAATGGAACTGCCACCGAAGTCGCAGAGTTTTTTGTCCACGACATCGTGTTGCGTCATGGCGCTCCGGCTGTTATCATTACCGATCGCGGGGCAGCTTTTACGGCCCGCCTGACTAAGGCTGTACTGAACCTTACACACACTAGCCATAGACGGGCCACGGCATACCACCCACAAACTAATGGCTTGGTGGAACGGCTAAACAGAACTCTGGCCGACATGCTGTCTATGTACGTGGATATAGAGCATAAGACCTGGGATCAAATCCTCCCATATGCCACGTTCGCATATAATACGGCACTTCAGGAGACGACGCGGCTCACACCCTTCGAGCTTGTCTTCGGCCGTCGAGTGACCACTCCACTGGATACAATGCTGCCCGTATACACCGACGACGAAGATGAGCTTGACCTGGACATCGCTAGTTTTACCCAGCGTGCGGAAGAAGCACGGCAGCTGGCAAGGCAGCGCATATACCTACAACAGCAACTAGACGCTGACCGTTACAACAAGGGACGGCGCTTCGCTGCCTACGAGCCTGGAGACTATGTCTGGATTTGGACGCCCGTTCGTCATCGTGGGCTGTCTGAAAAATTGCTGCGCCGGTACTTCGGCCCATATCGTGTCCTCCGCCGCCTCAGCGACGTTACTTACGAAGTTGAATCCGCGACCCAAGATCCCTCAAGCCGCAGACGACGCAAGTTCACTGATGTTGTACACGTCGTCCGGATGAAACCCTACCACGATCGCCCCGCTGACTATTCTCGAGACTGATGGTGCCCCGTTTTGTGTTGTGGTATCCCCCACCAACCTAGCATAACATCTGTCAGCTCATCGCATCAAGCAGCATTTGTAGCATCGAGGCGATGCTGCCAAGAAGGGGGGCAATGACACATGCCATTCATAGACGACGAAGATTTGAACCGGCGATTCGGAGAAGACGACGAAGCGAAACAGTGCTCCGCTTTCGTGCTGCCCTGACTGGCTGTTGGTGTTCTTCGGTGTCAGAGAGCCAGAGCGCCTTCTGTGTAACGTTACGTTACAATATGCACGTATACCAGTTTTCTCTCCTAACAAAGCATTGACAAAAAACAAAAAAAAAGTAACAATAAACAAGAAATCACAAAAATCCAAAACGCAAGTGAAGTAGTATACGCCATGAGCAAGCACATGCCTCACCGCTAAACATTCGATGAAGACAAATGAAAGCCAGGTTGAGCTGTATATGGGCTTCCATTGTCAAAATGTAAAGTATGAATGAGCAGGATTAAGTCGTGTCGTTAGCCTTAAAAACCACCAGATATAGAACCGAAAACTGCCATACAAGAAAAGGTATAACATACTAAGTGTTTTGAGTAAACCTACGCTACTTACAGGATCTCAAGTTCTTTTTCACTGAGCATTATCGAAGGTGCACTGACGCACAAGCCCTTTTTCTATTTGATGACTCTTGCCTCCAGAATCTCTCTTATAATCTGCTTGTTGCTTTTACCAATAATCCTTGTTTTGTGAAGCCCAGTGCTTAATATTTAAAGTCTGGCTCAATCGGAGGGGGTCTGTAGTGTTCGAGCATTGGTGGAAAGGGAAATAAAGAGAGAAAGTGGCTGGTTGCCTGTTTTGCAAATCGTTTTATACAAAGGGGAGAAATCATTATTTTTCTCCATCTCTGGTTTTTATTAATACTCAATGTGAAACTCACTGTTGAAACGATAGAGAAGAAATCTTCCAATTACACCACTGACAAGAACAAAACAATGGTTACCTGGTTTGTATTCTTACAGTCCTCATGCTTGAATTCAAGCTTGTGGGGATCTCGGACCCCTCTTAAATATTACGGGGGGGTCTCTGACACACCCCCTGGCTTTAAGCCCTGTAGAAGCCAGGGCATACAACCTGTGCACCTGCTGCAGTGCAAAGCAACGTTTCCTTCGCACATGTTTCTTTTTTGCAAGTTTTTCATAGGTATAATTGTGTTCTCAGAGCCGTTCATTGAGGCATCTACCCGTTTGTCAAATGCAACGTTTCCCACAGCTTAATGGGATCTCATACACCACACCTGTGCTGCAGGGTACAAATAAAGTCGGGTGTTTTATGCTACATGCGCGTCGCTGCACACCACAAGTTTGAGTGATCCTACAAAGCTTCAATAACTTTTCCGAAGCTGTAAAAACTACTTCGATATTTACTTTTTTGCCTATTCGTTTCAAATCATGCGATATGCTGTGCAGATAGGATATTGCAACCAGATTTTGTTGTTGTATTCTGTCCACTGTGTTAGGCATAGCTTCCTTGCTGTTTGTTTTCATTTTTTTATAGGTTCCTTCAGCAACTGAGATGACACCACGTTCCGGATAGCCGGCTTCTTTCAACCCGTCAATTTGATGAATGAAGCTGCTTTCCAGGCATTTTCGAGATTATCTCATTCTTCTTTTGACACCTCTTCCTTTCTTCTGTCACTAAATCTCACGCCAAACGTAAAATGGGAACAAATTTTCTCACCATCCCGGCACATTTCATTTTCCGCACTTTTGTTTCCCGACCTGGTGGGCTTGGCTAGTCTTGCATCAGCTGACGGACTGGTTGGCCTTGGTGACCCGTACTCAGGTCATTCTCGGTGCCTAATACTCCGTGTCATTAAAGTTTCTTCCTCCTTCTCCCAGTGCATTTCTTTCTTTACCGTTTCCACCTAAAGCATGTTGTCCCAACTATATCTCTCATTTGCATTAACCTAGAACACTGCTTTTCCTTTGCACCATTACCATTCAGTCCCCCATTTATCTTGACTCTCCTCCTTTTAATTGGTGTACCTGGCTGGAGTCCTCCATGTCGAAGTGACAGATGGCCCTGGTTCTACAAGTTGCAAACCTCTTTGGCACTCATTTTTGTAGCCAAATAAAGTTTATTACTACTACTTCTACTAGGTCTTGAAGTACAGTTTAAAGAGTTGAGGAAAGGTCTACAGGGACCAGCATAGTTGAGAGCGAAACTTAAAAAACACAATTAGACCTTAAACTTGGGTCGTTTTATTTTGCAGTTCATAACTTATATTTTTGATAGTTACAATGAAGCTCTGAATGGTCGCTTTTGATTGTGCTTCTATACCGGTAACATTTCTAACTGAAGGTATGAATGCATTCTAGAAAAGAAAACAAAAGCCTTCAGGGCTAGGCTTTTTTTGTGCTTCTAAGTGTTGCAATTTTTTAGAAAAATTTAGCATTGGCAGAACAGCCAAGTTGAGTATTAAGTTTGGGTAAACTGAATTCTGCTTTAACCATACACTCTAAAATTGCCCAGTACTCTTGCTAAATTTTGGGGGCGCTATTAAAATCACTTGTTTTGACATTTCAAAAGCATTTTTCTATTTCTTCTTTGGCTGCATATACTAGTCTCTTGATTTTAAGCGAGTATCTCAATTTTAAGGCACTTTTGATGACTCAGTACTCGCGCCTTTTCCTTTCTTAGAAACTTTCGCCTCAAATTCAAGTTAGTTTTTTATTTCATACAAAGAGGAAGCAGCCACAGTTAAGCAATTACTGTAAGTGTCTTGATGAGCTGGCCCATCAGGTGATGAGGAATGCTTTGTATATACTGATTCACTAAATGAGAAGCATGGGCATGTTCAACTCAAATAAAATTAGCTACCTTTTCTTAATCTTCAAAAAGCATTTGATACAGTGACCATTAAGATTTTAACTACCAAACTGAACTACTTAATTGTCTTCTGCTGTCCATTTATTGCTATTCTTATGAATTTTTGCATCAGATTAAACAACCAAATCAAGCCTGGTGATAATGTATCAGTAAAGGGGGTTGTAAAGGGTGGGGTTTATTCCATCTCCCATACTTTTTTCCTTAATTTAATAACACAAGCCCCAAAATTTAAACTTCCACGAGTTTGTCCTTCTAGAATGAACAAATTATGTCACTAAGTGTTCTGACAATGCAGTTTCAGTGAATAAGGATCTGTTGGCACCATGCAGGGTGTCATGCCGACGCCCATGTCAGTATCTATATAAGTGTAAACTTTCCCAAAACATAATTCTGTTGGCGTATTTAACGGAAGAAATTTTGATGCGCGGGCTAAATTGAAATCACTGTGATGATCGAGCGCGTACCTGGCCATAGCCTCCTCTATTTTTTCGAAAAAATAGAGGAGGCTATGACCTGGCTCTCTTATGAGCCCGCTTCATATGTGCGGGTATACCTTGCTCTCGAAGCTTGCCGTCCCTCTTGGGCGCTACGAAGGAGCAAGTGACAACTTCGGAGCAGTATGCTGCCATCTACACTACCTGCTCGGGTAGTTTCGGCCGTACACAGGCGAAACCGAAACTATACAGCGGGTGAGCGCAAATCGCCATGCTAGTCATGCATGCTGATCTTTACGATTCAATACGCGCCACGCACCGCCGCGGGTGTCACTCCTTTCATAATGTTCGGGAGCGCCCGGGAGGAATGGCTAGCGAAGTGATCGTACAACGTACACCCGTACATATATATGCCGCTCGTACTAAATTATCCTCAATCGAGAGGTTTCATTTTCTGCCATGCGCGGCCTAAATTCATGTGGTAAAAGCGGGGCGATAATGGTGCTTCCAAAAATTAAAAAACTGATATAGATATTATAATTGCGACCTCAGCAAACCTATAGCTGTTAGTAAATGAGGCGCTAGTGCGCATGACTAGTTAAAAAGTATCAGTTATATACCAGCGCCTGCTTAATTAATTGTTACCACGTGTTACCTATTGCCTGCTCCACACCACCGCAGAAATCGCACCGCATACACGGGCACAATTAAAAGCCTCCAGCCGAACCAACCCGTGAAACTGCATGTTAATTCTGCAATGCCCGCAGTCCCGGCATAGTTTCTTTTTTCACGACTCGCACCCGCAGCAGCGGAGGCTGCAACGAATTGCATGCCGCCTGTAAGCGTGTACGTGGCGTCGATCGGCATTGCAGTGCACCGTTGTGATCATTTAAGAGCCAACAGATCCCGTGCGTCTTTGTTGGCCAGCGTGTATACACGAACTGTCTGGCGACTCGAGCAGGGTAAGCCATGCTAATTCGACCAGGAGGCGACTTCGTGCCAGGAATTGCATGGTTGCGATTTCATAGGAGGTCGAGATTGAATTGCGATGGCCCAGTGGAAGCTAGGTGGAACGGGACTGCATGCATGGCCATGTCACAAAAACGTAGCAGCCGCGGGCAAAACCAAGCACCCAACAATTACGCAACAGTGTCTTCTGCAGTCCCCCCCCGCTGTGCTGGTGCAGTTGGCGTACTCGACTTCTGTGTCCAAGGGTGTGGGATTCAATCCTGACTGGGGTGACTGCTTTTCGATGTGAGCGAAAACTAACAAGGCGCCCGCGTGTACTGCGCGGTACGGTAAAAACCCAGCTAGGTGGTCGAAATTCTCGGAGCTTTCCACTATATACGGCGTATCTTATAGCCTGATCGAGTTGCTTCGGGACCTCATAAACCAAACCAAACCATCTTTTGCAGTGCAGTTTAATTCGTCCGCCACGTACCCACCTCGCATACACAGCATATGTAACGCGACTCATTCGATCATTTGACCTCGAGAGCTATTATTCGAACTGAAGTGGAAGCGCGAATTTTCATGTGGCGCTTGACCTCAGTGCGTGGTTATGCATATATGTTTGTTGTGAACATAGAATGTGGAAAAAGAAGTAAATTTTTTTACTATATATTTTGCGCGGCCGGATTTACAAGCAATGGTATATCCAGCAGCCAAATGACCGTGTATATCGAACAATTTGTTCAAATTATTCCATGTTGGTCTCTAACAAATCCAGTGCGTAAGATATGCATCAGAGTGCATCGCCGAACTTTCATCCTCTGATGTGCTCTTTATTCGCTTCGCCGGTTACGCGACTGCCATAGGGCTGCGCTGTAAACCGAACTCGATAAAATATTTTATTTATGTGCTCAATTAGTAGAGCTGGCTTATCTGCTTATAGCGCAATAATCAGCGAAAATTGATGGCCATTAGCAACCAAACTGGAAAGAGGGTTGAATCCGTGCCGCGGAGGGCGTGGCGTCGCTGGGAGAATCGACGGCGACGATGCGCCGGCCGACAACTGCCAGTCGACGAGCAGACGCATTGCATGCTTGGTTTGTTCTTCTTTATTTCTTCTTTATAATTTTCTTTATTAAAAATAGTAGTTGGCAGGGCCCTTACCTGCAGGTATACTTAAAGCCTGATAGCATCTGGTTTAAGCACCCTTCCATATATATTTCATGGAAATCAGGTTAAGCCTAGCTGAGTCCACTTAGAAAGGTACCCTCTCACAAAACATGGCTTGCCAGTGCGAAAGCACGAAGGTGCTGTATAGAAACTAGCAGATGTCGTCCTTGCATGATGGCAACTGGCAGCTTGAAATATGAAATCTATGTGTGCCAGGAGAAATTCTATGTAATATTAAGCATTGCAATACTTTGCTTGAGAGCATATGCTTTTTTTGTTTTTTTTTGCTCATTAGTTTCATTCACAGTGCACATGGGGTGTTCACTCGGAGACATTTACTCTATTTTCCTTTTCCAAAAGCTTGCTTCGTCCCTGACAGAGTACTGCCAAATTTTTCACTTTTTTAAGCTAAGAAAATTTCTCACTGCAAAATTGGAAAGTGTGCCAAGTAATTAAGTAAGGCAACAATGCTATGCTTCAGAATACTCAGGCTACTGGAGGCATTAAGCTGAAGGTTTCATCATTAAAATCTTGTCAAACATGAGGATAGTCCGAAACTGAATTGATAAACTTTAATACTGCATTTATGGTTCCAAAAATGGCTGGGATCACACGTGTATGCTGATGGTACAGTGTAGCAACTTTTGCTGCTATACATACCTTAATTACTATTCCTCAATTTTTTTGGAACACTGTCATCTTGACAATGCTATTTTTTTAACTGCCGATTTTATTTACAATTACTGTGCCTAAAGGTTAAAGGTGTGGGAAAGGTTATACCAGAAACTGAAATACACCTGTATTGAGCAAATGCAACAAATATTTGGGGGCACTTCAGCACCGCTGTTAAGGAAAACATGCCACAGCATTTACGACTCCTGTATCCTCATCCCTGTACATTTAGTTCGCTACTTGTTGATTCACCGATATTAGTTTGCGCTTTTATCGCACACACCAATTTGTAAAATTACTAATTACCACATTATGTAAATGAACTCCCAACTCACACATCTGACTTGGGATTCTGAAAGGCAACGAGTTTTTCTCATGTCAAAGGAGCTGGACCATACCATGGTCCCCACATCACACAGACCAATCCATCCAGTCATACTATCTGCCACTCATCCTTGTCGCTCAAATTGCCTTTTTTTGGTAAATATGGCCTTTTAATGCAGTCACATTAAATTAGGCGAGGGCTTCAACTATTGTTACATAAAGAATTACTGCACACACTTTTTTTTATGCCCTTTTAGTATGCTGCCTCACCATCCCAGTAGCATAGAGGTACAGCAATAGTGTATTAAGTGGGTATCCAAGGTTAGAATCTCATTGCTACAAGCATGTCACCTCGCTATTGAACACAATTCACTTTGAAGGGCCAAGATTTCAATATTTTAGTAAAGTGATTAGCACTGCCAAATGTTTGAGCATTACATGAGGTGACAGTATGGGTGTAAGTATCCCACAGACAAGGGCATTGCAATTAAGAAAGTTGCTGCTCATCTGCAAAATACTGAATCAAACCAATCTTATGCAATTCAACAAACACCGCCCACTTTGCCTTTTTATCATCAGTCCCTGTCTGCAGTTCGAAACATCTTCATTGGGCTTACCTCTAAAAATTGTCTACGAAACATATCTGTGAACTTTTCTTACTTCACTGGTTTTGCGGATTATTTCCAGTCTCAAAAGGAATAACAAATACATGTGGTTCTATGACACATACAGTAAATACCTTTCTAGGTAGGTTACAAAAGGGAAGTAATGCAGAAGGTAGTCAGTCTAAACATAAATGAGTGTGTCAACATGGTGTTTTGGCACTGGAGTGTTTATTACTCCAATCATGTGCGTTAATAATGAATGAAAAGGCACATAAGTAGGAATACTTTATTTTGACACAGAAGCTATGGCCAACGTGTGTGTGTTGCCATTACGCTCGTAAGTGAAGTGCAGACTTGTGAGTACACTGTTGAGCCAGTAGCACAGGGAGCAGTCAACTTGGGCCAGGGAATGCCATGCTTTGAAAGGTGGGCAGCTGTTGTGATCTCTCGACTAGTATCAGTCACGTGCAGGATCGGCTGTCATAGGGAGAAAAAACAAAAGAATGCAAGCTCAGAACAATAACAAAACACCCAGAGAAACTCAGAGACGTACCAAATTTAAATAAAAAGATAACAGGACTGCAGACTATGCAGCAGCTCATATATTCTAATAGTGGATTTGCATATGGTCACTACACCCTCAAAAAGGAAAGAGCACAAATGCTGAATTCATGACTTGTCAAAGGAACCAGACAAAAAGAAAAGTGTGCACCCTGTAGCATAGCTCAAGAATGAGAAAAGCCAAAACAGCGAAAGTTACCCTAAGTAAGGCCAGTACTAGTGCTCTCTGCATACGTGTGACAATGTATCACTGCAGTGCACATGCACAGCAGAAATGGACACCATGGGTGGTAAAGAACTGATATGAAGTTATCAACACTGGCCGCAGACATCAGAACAGACAGCTGATTGTGCTTTGGTATAACGCAAGCGTGCGGGCTTTGGTAGGTTGTGAAGCATATAAATAAACGTTGAGACATCTTGAAAACCATGTGTGCACATTTTCATTTGCTGCTGCATCCAAGAAGTTCCGCTTGCACTGTTCATTAGACGACATGCGTTGCTCTTGGATTGTAGCGTTCGTCGACTACACAGCATGATTCCGGAATTGCGACTGACTCAGCTGTGAACATTTCATTTTTCTAAACTTGCGAAATCCTTCCTATGGGCTGTGAAAAAGAATGAGGAACTGTTCCACCGAAATGTAGTCGCTCGCCCTCTATAACGCACATGATGGCAGCCATAAGTCATTTTGTGCCAAACAGTAATTTCCATACAAGTAACAAAAAGTTCTCAAACTATGTGACAGGACCATAGCTATTTACTTTGAGGGTGGCCACAGCAAACAGGCAACAACCACAAGATGGCTAAATCGCTCGCCGAACTACAGCACCACAACAGTTGCTACAATGCTAGCATCATAAAACCTCTGGCTGTCTTTGATATATGGTCCTCATCACAAATACACCAGTTCATGTTGTTAAGGAGGCTGTCCATGAGCATCATACTTCTCAAAGCAGCTAAAAAATATTGCAAACAGAGACCAACACTTGACTTTAAGTGCAGTAGCAGCACTACTAACATTCAGTGTGTTAATGGAGTATAGACACCCTGAAACAAATAAGACAAAAATTCAATTATAAATTATTTAGTGGTTGAAGATAAAAACCAGGTGATGATCTGTACAGAGCAATGTCTTGCATGTCGTTAACAAGCAAAATGCGACCAAGATTAGGTGCATATGCTCCTGTAAGATGAAGTGCTGCACTGGCCTAGCCCAAGCAGTGCGGGTACCTCCAGTCAAAACGCTTTCAAGTGCCATCATCCACGAGATGGTTGCCCAATAGCAATAGGAATTTTCATAATGCAGCGTTCCTTATCTTCAGCCAGCATTTTTCACTCTTCCCAATGGATGCAACCCTCCCCAAAACTCCAAACTGAAAACATCAATTCAGTCATGCAGAACTGTCAATAATGACCTGAACCACAAACCAACTTGGAGAGGTAATGCGACCAAAATTAGGTGCATATGCTCCTGTAAGATGAAGTGCTGCACTGGCCTAGCCCAAGCAGTGCGAGTACCTCCAGTCAAAACGCTTTCAAGTGCCATCATCCACGAGATGGTTGCCCAATAGCAATCAGAATTTTCATAATGCAGCGTTCCTTATCTTCGGCCAGCATTTTTCACTCTTCCCAATGGATGCAACCCTCCCCAAAACTCCAAATTGAAGACATCAATTCAGTCATGCAGAATTGGCAATAATGACCTGAACCACAAACCAACTTGGAGAGGTGGAAGCAGGCTCGAGCACTTTGAAGCTATAAAACAAATGTTTTGAAGCATTCAAATTGTTTTGGAGTACGTTCTAAAGTCAAATGATTTTATTAGCTGAATTTTTTATACCTGACATACCAAAATAACCTATTTGATTCCTTTTTATTCAAAGATCAATGCATTGGTGAAAATACAAGACTAACAGCCAAAACGTACAGATGGTGAAAATACAAGACTAACAGCCAAAACATGTACAGATGTTTAAAATAACACAAATGATCTTAGCAACAATTTGGAACAAACTAGCAGAAAATGCAATGCTTGTTTCTATACTTGATGCCCAAACGATAAGTTTGACTAAAAACATGACTCTTTTAGCTTGAGAAATGTGGACTATACCAATATGATGTGCTCAAGCACCACTGGACTAGTTCGGAGTTCACATCAATAAGCAGCATATTTCCACTCCCTATCTTGTGCACATAATTTTTTTATCCATGCCTGTTCTGATAAAATTTCCAAGGCACTGGTCAGTAATCCCTTCAGTGAGGATAGATTGCACTCAAGGGTAGCCCTTTCCCCCTTCAGATGCCCTAATCCATGGCCTTCTGTCAGTAGCTTCTCACGTTTTCGCTTGAGTGGCACCGGAGCTTCCTTAATTTTAACACGTTAATGATGGGCCCTGCATGCCTGCCCAACACTTGTGACATTTATAATGATTGACACCTTCATGGTGTCACACCCATAATACTGTATGTTTTTGTCTGACGTATGTTTGACAAGCTTATTAACAAAGAGGTTCAATGAAATAGATCTACGACTACCAGAAACGAGGCTCATGCTGGTCTGGCTTATGGGATTTAACGTCCCAAAGCAACACAGGCTATGAGAGGCTCATGCTCTTCTATTTAGCAGAAAAGAAAAAATATATAAAGGCCCTGTTACTACACAGGTATGCAAACCAACAGAATGAAATTGAGGAAAGCATATAATTAACTAATAAAAAAAATCTGCATTGGTGATGAACGGTAATTAGTAGTGTATCTACTGTCAAATGAAAAATACCCCCCCCCCCCCCCCCCCCCCCATTGCAAACTAGAAAAACAAGAAACATGCCACCGTTGAGGTCCGAGACCTGCACATTATGCATCCCATGCTTTACAAACTAGCTACAATGATGGCTATGCAATCTTTTATATGTTGCATGTATCCCAACATAGACAGCGTTCACCAGTGCTCAACTAAACCGCAGCAGCAGACGTGGGAATGCCCTGTAAATACAGCAACAAGGTTAACAACTGGGCGAGTTGGTAATCATTCATTCAGCCAAAAGACTAGACACAGAGAAGCCAGCCTCATCTCGTTAGCTTCTATTCTCTGTCTCGTTTTTTGGCTGGTTTAAAATAAAATACAGCAAGTGCCAAGTAGAACATGATATGGAGTGTGGTGTCTGAAGGGTTGTGTATGAACGAGCCGCGCCGGCGCGGCGCGCCACTGCTCGTAGTGTGCCCAGCCTCTAACAGGCAGTGAGACTCACGGATTCGGGCAGTACGGCCAGTGTGACTCTTTCGTTTTCCCACGACAACTCTAAACTGTATTGCATTTCGCTTCTGCTTAAGGGGGGACATGGCTCTGAAAATTATTTTCAAAGTTTTGACCAAATTTGATAAAACCTGGCATTCTGATTCAGTTTCTTGCACTGATTTCAAACATGTAACCAATTTTCTAGCTGCCCAATTAGTTCAAGAGATAATAAAATTGTTCATAATTTGCAGAAATAATGAAAAATAACAGCACAACAAAAAATTCACATGGACACTTTGCTAGGTACTAGAAAGCGTAATGAATACAATGTTAGGAGCATTTTTTTATTTAACAAATATTAGCGATGTTATAGCAGTTCAGAGTTTTCAATTTTGCTCTAAATAAGACAGGAAGGCACTCACATTTGGAACAGTGAACTGCTATAACATCGCTAATATTTGTTATACCAAAGTGCGCCTAACATTATATTCGTTATGCTTTCTAGTACCTAGCAAAGTATTCATGTGAACTTTTAGTAGTGCAGTTATTTTTTCATGGGAATTGTTTATCTTTTGAACTAATTGGCCAATTGGAAACCTAATTACATATTTGAAATCAGGGCAAGAAACTAAATCAGACTACCAGGTTTTATCAAATTTGTTGAAAAACGTAGGAAAAATAGCTTTAAGAGCCATGTCCCCCTTAAAAGCAACCAGTTTGGCCATGATTTCAATTCGAGAAATCACATTCAATTAGACAGAAAAAAAAATTGTCATCGGACTTCTTGCGAGGATGCTAATTTAGACACCGTGTGCAGCAAAATATAACTGAATAAAATCTCGAGAAAACGCAAAGTAGCCAATAGTGTGCGTATGTAGCCTTTACGCCATGCCAAAACTGCCGTTCGTCAAGCGTAGGTACCACATCCTCGATTCTTCTCGATTTAATGTATCTGTGAACTGGAGGCGACAGTGGTAGAAGAAAGACAAGAAGCTCAGGCGGCGTGCCCGCCCTGTGGTGTGCGAGAGGTGCCGTTATATCATAGCTCACAACAGCACCGCCGCCAGGGCCGGCACGTGTTCTGGCTGCAATGCTCTTCGCTGATTCTGCATGTAGAATCAGCGAAGTGACTATCAAGTGACTATAAAGGACATCGGCCCTCTGTGTACAAGCCCGAATCCAGCTCGGACCCGTACGTTTAAGCCCACCTCGAGTCCAGCAAAAATGTTCATGTGTCGGCCCAGACGGCCCGTGGGTTGAGCTGCACCCAGCTTTTGGGCCTGTCCATGCCCACGCAGTGTCGTGTGAAGCCCGTGCTACCTTCACCTGACGCTTCTACATAAGGTTTGACGATGTTCTATTTTTTCGGTTCCTGGGGCTGCCTTTCAGTGGGTCGCTTTCTACTTTTCGACGTCTGAAAGGTAGGTAAGGCAGGCAGAGAATATCGTGGGGACCGCTTCCTTTGCTAGCAACGCGCAACACTTTGCAGCATATGCCCATTTAACTCTGTCGTCCATGTTTTGGACATAAACCTGGGCTCAAAGTGCCCCTCACAAACAGTGACTGTATAGCTCGGTCCTTTCTTGGTATGCCGGCCACCATAGCTGAAGTCGTTCGACATTTTTTCGCACCGAAGAAAGCTGACATTTTTCATTGCAGAATATGTAGCCTGTATTGCAGCAGTGAACAATGCACTTTTTTCCACATTACATTACATTACAACTTAGAATATACCATGATCGAAGAAAGGCTTGGAGCAGGGGCAACAGAGAGAAAAACAAAATGCGCACCGATGCACGTTGAGAACTGACTGGCAATCCTTGCGGCACCAGTTAAGTTTGCGGGCTTCGCCCAGAAGGAGATTCCAAAGGGGCGACCAAGGTCAAGGGGCAGCTTGACGCGGGCTGATTTATGACGGTCGCGCAGGCGACCGCTTCTCGGAAGTGAGCCCAGAACACACGGCAGCGGGGGGCGACGCTGCCGGCTCTGTCCGTCCCGTGCCGCAAGGGAGGCAGAGCAGTGCAAGTAGAAGGCACAGCGTAAGCGCAGTGGTTGTGGGTTCGGCGCTAACTGCTGTGTCTCCCGGTTCGAGTGGAGAGGGCGCGGAGTCCATAAATCCCGAAACGCGGCGTAACACGGGCCTGGGGAGAACGCACAGTTGACATGTCTTCACGGGAAGACGCCTGTACGTCCCTTTGAATCCGCTGCCCACGCGCAACCGACCAAGGGCAGGGATCGGAATGTTTGGGCCTGAGGTTTGAGTGTGTGTGTTTTCGGAAGTGTAACCGTCGACGCCGTTTGTCTTTGCGACTGCTTGGCGCCTCTTGTGTGGGAGGATTTTGGAGAGGGAGAAAGCACAGATGTATGTGTTTGTGTGTGCAACCACTCGCCGCGTAGTGCGTGCTTTGTGTTTGTATTACTTAACATGCATAGCAGAGGGGTATATGTGGCACAGCAATTGGCCAGCCCATTTTGAAGGACTGCATGTTATTGGCCACAGAGTGACTAGTCGTTGATTGGTCAACGGACTAGACTCGAATTTTGAGCGCTAAGGAAGGAGCGTTGGGACAGTTGGGCTCGGAGGGACGAGGGCAGACGGGTTGTTCAAGGAGGGAGGCTAGGCTGACGGAGGTCTCTAGGGACTCCGGCCTAAAGTGTAGCAGAAGGCCAAGGCTTGATTCTGCTAGCCTCTGACCTCCGATCGTGCACCCAGTTGCAGTTAGCCCTCTATGTTTTGATGTCGCATCTGACGACGTTATTGTAAATAGTTTGTAAACAAGTGTAAACAAATGTGTACAATCGAGAAGGGAAGTCCTCATCTCCGCACCGCAATGTGTCGCTGAGCCACAGACGCAGCGGTGGTCACCAACACCACTCGGTACGAGCGAAGGCAGAAGAAACAGCAAGAAACACCTGCTGTATAGGGAAGCCCATCTATTCCCCACGCCTTCACCCAAAGATTTTAACTGCACCCAGCGAACCTGCGGCCACCAACAGTCAACGCAGTCTCTCGGCAGCCTACGGAAATCAAACCATCGGTATCGTCACTTACTGTTCGGTGCGGAGCGGCCTGTTCACACACTTCTAACACCATGATGTGGAGGTTGTGGGTCCGAGCCGACCAATGGCGTATGGTAGCTTTTTGCTAAACAATTACCTTTCAGACAAACTCATTATGAATTATCCATTGACCCCCTGCCATTATGGGCATGAAGCAGGGGGTCTCAAACTCATATTGCTACGTGGGCTGCATTGAGAAAGCTTTTTCTCTCATGACCCAGGAGCCAGAAATTAACAAAACAACAGGAAACAAAGTACAATAAATAACAATAAAATGAACAAAAATAAGCTAACTTCGTTTTGTCAGACCAAGCCCTCCTATTATTGCAAAACAAAAGCAATGTGTGCTCCTTTCCACTTCAATGCTGGACAAAAGCCGCTTCAGGATCGCTCGGAGAGAGGTACTGAAATGGTACACCTGTTAATAAATACTACCACACTTATAATCCTCAAAAAGAAAAAAAAAAGCACACTTGGAAATAAAAGAGAAGGCAAGGATGTCTGGCTCCTTGCTTTGAAGGCATAGTGATGTCAAATGAAAGTTCACGCAGATTAAGTGGTCAACGCCTTTTCAAAAATGAACGCGTACTAACTGGTACAAAGTCTGAGTTTAATTTAGTTGGAAATTAGGGCTGGTGGTAATGCTTTCAAAAATGTCAGCTGAAAATTTTGAGCTGGCAGACTGCATCACGCAGCTCCGCGGGCCGTGCGCCAAGGCCCCTGGCATAAAAGGATAATCTTTGATGAGCGGAAAGAAAGTGTTCGATGTTGGCGAGAAGATAGTGGATGGAGTGGAGGGGCTGCATTTCCCATTCTCAGCAAGGAAAACTAGAATGCTTCTTTGCTCGTCAAGTGAAGAGGATATACTTTAGGCAGGCATTGCCTCTGCTACGAAATGGGCACCACTGTAGGCAGTGTACACCTGGCCAATGCTTTAAAGGGTCACTGTCCAGGGAAGGCCCTTTTAAGCAAAGGAGCCCAGTGTTTCGATCAGGTACCGGAGATAGTCTGTGCAAAATGCTACAGTGACACGCGCGCCGCAAAGTATCGAAAATACAATTCAAAGATCTCTCATGCTCTCCTTTGGGAAGCTAGCTTCCCCGTTTCCTGCGCTGGCCCGACGGGCCCCAGTAATGACGTACGTACCGCGAACGACGTCCATTGGTCTGTCTCGCTGACTGACGGGAGAAGGATGGGTGTCTACCGCTCGCTGCGCGCTTTTCCCTCGCCACGGCCAGACTGAATCTAGCGGCGAGCGCTCCCTCAGCCTTTTTCTTTCTTCTTTTTTTCGCGCTCACGGAGTGCCACGCCCCACCTCCCGCCAAACGCGGAGCAGGAAGGGAAATTTGTCTTGCGGAGGCTAGACGACCTCGGGCAGGAGAGTGAAAAACCTTTGCGAGGGAACGGAAGGAGAGAAGCATGACAGAATCAGGTAATTGCGGTGGCTGTAACTTCGGTATTAGTTACTCTTTTCAAAAGATTTTGCGGCCTTGCATTCTAGGGGCGAAGTCTCACAGTCACCGGGGAAGAAAATATTTTCGACCGGAGGGTGGACAGTGGGCCTTTAACAGTACCACGTGACCGTCGACTGCCCAGCGCTGCTGCGCCGGAAGATGCAGGAGTGCGAGGGCGTGCTCACAATTCTTGCTGCTGCAGTGAACCTCGTTTGCTACGCTGCTTTGATCAATGTGAAGCAACCTTGCCACAATTGGCTGGCAGGCATGTTGGTGCCCGGAGAAGCTGTCATTGCTTGCTTTTAGCTGCAATAATATCTGCATATCATGTGAATAATATCTTCAAAGTACACACATTTCCAATAAAAAATCCAACTTGCACCATAACTCTTGCCATCAATACTTTTGAAAAATTGTTGTATCGGTACTTTCATTGCTTAAAAAAAAAAAAAAAAAAAAAAAAGAGAAAAGAAACCTTTGAGACAGTATCTGAAAATAGAACCAGGGACAAGTATAATATTTGGAACGTTACAAGTTTGCACAGCTTGAATTCACAAGCACATAGCAGAGCGCTCTCAGAACTACAATCTGAAACAAGCTGCCAACGGAGCAGAACAGCCAAGCAGACAACACTCGCTGAAGCAGCATGATTACATCTCCCTGCTTGTTCCCTCTCCTGATTTCCCCTTTGCTTCTGCTCGGACAGTCGACGCTCGAGCAACACTGTTAAAGAATTGGCAGGGTGTATATTCTGTGCTGCTTGTCTTGCAAGCCATTGATGCCAATCTTGCAGACCTCATTTTATCTTTCACAGTGGTTTCCAAAGCTATAAAGTTCTTGCAGCAACATTGTCACACGCACAAAAAAGCAACACAACCAACCTGTGCAGGAATATCATTCGTTGGCAGCTTTGCCAGTTTTCCACAGCGAATTGAGAAGACAATATAGCGTGGTTTGATCTTCCATCTTGCGCAAACATTTGTTTGTTTTTGGAGCTAGTCTGCTTTTCTTAGTCTGAATCAACTGTTACATTGCACACTGTTTGCAATGCATTAGTTGCAACTGAGAAAGAAAGGCTGCAAACTACAAGCTGGACACTGCAGCTGCAGGAATGCTTGCTTGATTCATTCATGCACTCTATGCAAACTGGGGACCTGTGCCCAAGCATGTTCCCCATGTAAAACAAATGACCATTCGCGGTGGCACAGCAATTGTTTTGAAATTAAGTACAGGGCTCACCTTGTGGCGTTAGAGCATATGCTGCCTCCGCCTTTCATAGTCCCTTGTTCAGCCTCAGCAACCAGCAAGCACATGCTAGACTCCAAAACACATATCAGGAAGGTCCCTGCGTACCAAATATTAGACGTCAGCTTATAAGCGATGTTTACACACACAAAAGAAATTAAGACAAGTACATGTTGATGCACTTTAAACACAAGGCGAAATCGCTTACCTCACCGTAATTAGAAAGGGGCCCTGCATACACTTGACAGTGTGCAGTCATAAAATGAGGTATGAAATGATTACACCGCGTCATAGCAACGAGGGCCACACAAAATGATAGTACGTCGCACAAGTGGTTAGCACGTCGTGGTGCATCAAAACAAAAGCTTCCCACACAGGCCTGTGTGATCCTCGCCTTTCCTGCTTCTACGCGTTGTTTTGACATGTCCTAGTACCTCCTAAAGTCCCTCTATCAGCTCAGAGACGTTACAATTATTAACTATTCACCCAGACAGCTGCGGAACGCTTACCCAAGTTTCCCGCCCTTTTCAAGCGCACGCAAGACTGATAGTCAGGCGTGCTTTACATGATTGAGATTCCCGTACGGTTGGCCTAATAAACGGTATTTAACGACATGTTACTTAGTGTCGAACTGCGTTGAGCTTTCGATTGAAACCTTCGATAATACACCTTTGGGGCGTTCGGGCCCACTGCCGGCCAAGCAGGCTCAATGGTCGTCAACAGAACATTCGGGCGCACGGAAGTTGAAACCTAAATGTAAAACTCCAGACAGCGGGTAATGACTCAATACATGCACACTGAAGTATCTAAAGAATAGAAAAAATTGCTTACGTGCCGTACAACACGAGAGCACACGGCTGACACGGCGACACAGCTCTCACGGCTCCCACCATGAAGGACGACGACCAGCCATTTTGCTACTAAAAGCAACACAACACCCACAAAACAATAGCCGGATGTGACGTTTTTCCTAAACCGAATAAGACGTCATGGGTTGCTACAAGCATTTTGCTCCTGCAACCCAGTTGCAGGAAGCATTTCGCTGCTGCAACTGGGTCACAGCAGACGGCGCCCACTTTGCCACCTGCAGCAAGCCTGAACAATCCAAGCCTAGTTGCATTAAATCCGTTTGTTTTGGTGCTCGCATGGAGGAAGGAAACAACTGCTCGTGTTTGCTGGTGTTCGGTCGTGTGCTAGAATTTGCTCGTGCTATCGGTGCAACCTGCCCACGTTACGTTACATCATGCGACCCTATCATGGGATGAATTTGAAGACATGCATTGATTTCAACGGGAGCGCGATATTCCAAAGCCTCGAAGGAACTTACGTGAGCGTGGTACCCTTCAACATCGGCGCCAACAACAACATAGTGTTCAACAGGATTTTTAGATTCTAGAAAGAGGATTTCGGAGAGCTGCAGTTAGCCCTCCTAATTCCAAATGAGGTCATCAGTGCGCAGCGTGTCAGGGTCTCCGGCTCCGAGGCACCTTGGCACAGCTCGATTTTTACTTCGGTCATCTACTCTACGATAAGTGGCTTGATCTGCAAGCTCTTCAGCGATTCTCCGAGCAACGCCTCTCCGAGGTAAGTAGCGCATGGTGTGGTGGCTGTGGTGGCTTGACGGTTACAAGCCAAATTATTGATAGCAGTGCTTTCTGTGTCAAATAAATATGCCCGCCGAAACATGTAAAGCAAAGCTGACTGGCTGTGGCGTTTCAGTAGTCATCTTTGAATGCGAATTAGCGCTAATCCTGAGGTTCAGAGCTTATCAAAACAGTCTAACACTTGTGCGACCGCTTATAGCGCTTTCAAATTTAAAAAGAAAAAAAAAAAAAAAGGGCCGGAGCGGATTTAAAGCGATAAATTCCTTGTGAGAAGCGGGGCGGGATGTCGTATCATCCCGCGTGCACACTGCTACGCACTCTCGCGCTACTCATTGCACATCATCCCCATCAGCTTCCATGTGTGCATAAACGCTACCGAGCCTTCTACTCGATATAACTACCTCAAAACCCTACCATTTTGTAGTCGAAAGGCACCAACGCTCATGCTTCTAGGGATGATGGCATGGGACCAATGCTCTATGGCGCGTAGCGACGTTGTGTCGTTTCTAGCAGGCGAGCAGTTTTGGCTACTGTAAAACATAATATACATTAACGATTGCAGTTGACTCGTGCCCAGTCACCGAACGTCTGCTGTAATCATTGATTTTTTTTTTTTTTTTTTTTTACGTCAATTAACTTAGGCACACTTATGCAAAGGCATCCAACTCGGTTGTAGAGCTTTGGGAAGGTGCTCTCTTGTCGACATCGAATTTAGTGAAACTGTTTAACGTCCCGAATGCAACCAGTGCTATGCTGCTTTTCGATCTTGCCTACTAGCACAGCATAAGGTCATCAACATAAACACTAGCACACTTACAAGTCAATATTTTTTTTTATTAAATTAGGGAAGTCCACGGAAACACAAACTGAGAAATACGCAAAAGGTTGTTATCAGCACAAGTTATTTTTTAATTTGCTTCATGTATTAGAAATACTCAACACAGAAATTTCATAAAATTTTATGCAATAATTTAAACAATGTAAGCAATTTTGGATTTGGCCCTTATCGATATGAAAATCTATATTTGACCCTACTTTGACTGAAGGAAATTTTTTTCAGAGTCGTTTCTAGTCTCTTTGTGAAAATAATACCTGTAAACGATCATACTGTGAATACAGCTGATGAAGAGTTGTAATATTCATTGTCACACAATCAGCAGCACTGATTTGCTCTAAAGTGAGCAAATAAATGCTTAGTGGGCTTCTGCTTCAAGCAAAGATGTGAGGCTATTTTCTGTTGGTAGAAATTAGTTGGAATGTGTTTAATGAAGAGCTATTTTAATTCAGTGCACCATTGTATTGCCGGGGAATGGTAGATGCACATAGGATGCAAAGCGACAAGACAGCGGCAAATATTGTCGTTTCTTGCCAGTTTCGGCTATTTGCTTATGTTGCTAAATGTGGAAAGCCGCTGCCAACAGGCTAAACTGAATGTAGTCTTTTATAAGTTATTTTGCTAGCTTTATGCACAAACTGCTTCGTCTGCTGCAGGCCTATGTTCCCAGTGTTTTTATCTTCTGGCTTCAGATTTTCCTGTGATCTCTTCGTATCCTAGACAGTGATCAGGAAGTAGCTATGGAGAAGCAATAATTGAATTTACACTCGCAGTAGTCCACCCTATCATGCTAAAGCTGAGAAAGAAAGCTGTCAAGAATAAAATAGATTTGGCTCATTTCCATCTGCACATCAGCAGAATCTGGCTCATTTTTGATTTGGCACATGATTTCTGTGAAATTCCTGGTCTTTATTTACATCCTTACTGTCTCAAACCGTTTGCAAAAGTGAGATGTATATATGATCTTTCAATTACAAAAAAAAAAAAAAAAGAAAATAACCTAGTGTAGGTTTCTGAATTTCGCTTGCTTTGAAAAAAAAAAAAAATCAAGTGTCGATGATAGTGTTGAAAAAATCCGGGAGCACTGCGGAATCTACACTGCAGAAATGTGAAAATCTAAGCGTTGCTGGTGCACACGGTGCATCACGTTTGCTCTCATCATTATGAATTAAATGCACCGTCATTATCATTGCTAATGTCATCACTGCTAATTCCAACTTCACTGTCATCGCTACTATCATCCTTACAGTAGACAAGGAGAATTTTGATGTGTGTTTCAAGATCCTGAACGTTGCACAGTTGGCTAAAGCGCTCGGATGGGGATGCGAGGGATAGAGGTTCGGCTCCCAGCGGAAACAGGACTTTAATTTTTTCTGATGGCATCATCATGACGTCATTTGATTGACAGCTATAGTGTGACCAAACAAACGAATGCCGACAGTATGAGCCATTAAAGATTTTCACTTAAAATTGATGGGCCTGTACGAGGTAACGCTAGTGAACTCTTCCAAAAGCAATGCAATAAGTATTATCCTACGGCAGAGTAAAGAAGGTGCACACTGAAAGATTATTTTCTCATAGGGACTCTATAAGCGATCGTTGCTTGCAGCCGCTCCAATTTTTCCTCCTCAGGCGGTGCATGCAAAGGAAGGCCCCCATGCTCAACTGCTGGGGTTTCATCATGGCACAGCAAGGCAAATTTGTCGACCGTCTGTGGCTCAGAAGGAGGACTTCTCTGGGCACAAGTGGAGCCTGTGCAGAAATATCAGGCACTAATGTGTACCAATGCCATAGTCTGCCAGTGGGCCATTTAAAGGCAGACGTCACGATGCAGGTAAGCCTGTTCAGTCATGTCTTCATTGCAGTAACTAGCTGTAATATGTTTTTCATATTCAGGGGAGTGCATTTCCAAATTAAAGCCTAAAATCTCTGCTGCGGAAATTCCACAAGTACTTTTATATTTTTTGAGTTGGTTTTTGGGAAAGGGTACTCAATGACCCACCTCATGAAAAACAGCATTTCATCTGTAAAGAAACGTGGCACTTAAGTATGTGATGCAAGATTGTGTTAGCATGTGGCATTTTATAAATTTGTAGGAAAAAATTGTATCTAAAAACTTGCAACTGTAACTACATCTCATTATACAAAAAGAAGAGGCACCTGTGTAGATCCGCATTGGTTATATTTTTAATTCTTGCTATCTTTTAGGGATCCTCAAGGAGACGGTGCACTTTGAGAACCTGCAGAAGATCACCATGGGTCATAAATATGTGATCTATAGTGATGCAGCCTACCCCCGATGGCCTCTACTCTACAAGCTGTTTGGAGGTGCCGTACTGCAACCTCATCATGTTGCCTTCAACAAGGCAATTAGCAGTGTTAGGAAAGCTGTAGAGGGGGGTTTGGCAGCGTAGCATGGGATTTTGCTTTTATTGACTATTTCAAGAACCAAACTTTGAGATGGTAACAGGTAAGGCGCATGTATAAAGTTGTGCAATGAACTGCCGAACATCTTTGTACAGCTGTCATGTGTCTATCTACTTTGTCTTGTGTCTGCCTCAGTTGGTCAATACCTTGTGCCTTTTCAGACATAAGTGTCGGCCTACGTCCTGCGGTCGAAAAATTTGGAACATTTTTTTTTTTTTTAGGCTGCCTTTCTCAGTAAAATATGGACAAGCATGGCAAGCAGTGACCTTCATAGTTGAGGCATTTGTCAACAGTCGCAGAATTCATCTCTGTATTCCTTACAGCAATAATTGCAGCATGCAGTGGTGCATATCTTGTAAATAGGGTAAGTGCACTAGGAAACTTGGACATCAGAAACAAGTGGACAGGAGGCTTGCAGACTCACAACTGGATTTTACTAAGTAACGATGACATATATAAAGTGCACAAAACCGCATGCTCAACGCTATACTTTTGCTTGCTGTATATATGTCCTCTTTCAGTTAGTAAAATACAGTTGTGAGCCTGTGTACGTCCATGTCCACTTCTGTTTCTGTTGTCCGTGTTTTCTAGAACAGTTACTCCATTTCCAAGATGAGCATCACTGCATGCAACAATGCTACCCAAAGGTTTATGCTGTTCATTTGTTGACGCTGTTATGCAGAGATGCAGCTTTATGAATTTTTTTGTTTATGCGAGATGCAGCAATATTTATCTCGATTGATTGCAGCAGTGCATGACTACTTTCTCGTTGTTCTCGTCTCACAGTGTTCAACATGACATGGTGTGTGCGTGGTGGCATTTAGGGTGGTGTGTGATAGTGTTTGTGTTCAAATGCAGGGGTTTTTGCCCGAGTGTTGTGTGCAGCGATATGACAGCTTCGGTTTGCCATCTCGCTACTTGGCGAACTGAAAGGACGCGATGACTTTGGTTCGGCATTGTCTCCCATGCTCCTTTGACTGCGTGACCGTCTACCGGTGGACACCTGACAGCTGTGCTCCGGACCAACGGCTTCACTTATTCCCAACGCTGACTTCGAACTGTTAGTGGCACGAGATGCTTGTGACCGCAAATATGCACTAGACCACCAGTCTGAACGCTGTACATGAGTTGTGCCGCGTGGGCCGTCACTGGTGTTTCACCCGAACGGTTGTGTATGCATTTGTGTATTGTCTAGATTAAGGAAAGGTGGCATCTGAGTTATAAAAGTGTATAAACCACCACAGCTTGTCTTCGTCAGGCCGTCTGACGGCTTCAGTGAGAACCTGTGCTACCAGATGCAAAAAGTGATGCCATTTTATGGTTTTTCACTTCATGCTGCTAATTCACAGCTCATATAATTATTGATCGCATGTACTGCTAGAGTCATTATTCAGAGTTTTCTGCACACTACTGAATTAATTGTACTCTCATTGAGCTGTCATGCTGTCATCATGCCCGAGACGCTTTGCATTGTAGCCCCATCCAGTAGTGCAGCCAGAGCTCGAGTTTTACCAACGTTGGCATCAACGAATGCCGCAGATGCCCTCTCCCTCTGTTTCTGCACTCTTTTTTTCATAAACTAAAGTCGCCTTTGAATCTCCTAGATTTTAACCCTGCAAAACTGTGTCTAGTCAGGCCAAAGCTATCACGCATATCTTTCTTTTTTTTTTTGCAACTGTGGGTTTCGTGGACCCTGAAAATCACTTCGTGAGCCCTTATTTGAGAAACACTGACCTATGATATGTTTTTAGCAATTACCACTATGTGACGGGACATTTTGAATTTCTTTTGGTGAAGTGGTGACCACAGGCCACTAACAGTGTTTTCAACGTTGTAGCTGAGGCTCACTTGAGAGAGGTTGCGCGCATATTTTTTTTTTTCGAGTCATTGCATATGTTTACAATTCTCACAGTGCAAATATTTCTTAAAATATGCAATTTAAAATTAGTGTAATGGCCTTTGCAGATAATTTTGGACCTGTATTTGCGAAACTGTAGCCTTAGCTACTTATGCACCATAAAATGCAAGAACAGAAACACACCGACAGCATTTGTGTTGCAAAAATGTATTTGGGATTTATTTGGCAAAGTGAACATGGTCGAGAGGGTTTTGGAGAAAATAAACTGGTGCTATCTGCAATGTGATATAGTGCCAACATAAATAACTCATTCTTTCATCAGCGCAATCAGCATCTTGTCAACTGATTGCCAAGATTTCACCAGCTGATCTCCACATGTCCATCTTCACACGGGGTGTCCATCGTCACCATGTGCTGCATAAAACATCCGTGTTGTATTCTTCTACCTTCCTGGAATGAAAAGGTGCAGTGTTCACAGAAATTACTGTAAAATTAAAGCTGTTATGAGAAAGCTGGAGGTTGTTTAATATTGCTCTCCAGCTGGTATTGCAGTGAATAACTACGCACATGATTATTCTGGGCATATGGCATACCCCTATATCATGGCACAGAAGTGCAGCAGTCTCCTCTTGTGAATGCACCTATCGGGGGTGGAATTGCCACTCCATTTGCTCCATTCTGCTCCCAAACTGCTTTTCCTGCTCTATCCTGCTCCAAAATGCAATACTGCTCCAAAACTGCTCCAAATTGGCGTTCTACCATCAAATTTAGTGCAACACACAAACAATGTCTTTGCACCAGTGGCAAAGATATAACGCATCTAGCACTGGGCTTAATACAAACGAAATTTTTGTAAGGGAAGGAAGCATGTGGCATAATAAATATTTGTTTGCAAGTAAATTTAATATGAGTCACTGGCGATTGGAGATAATTGCAAAAAAAATGCACTGTGCATGTGACGTAGCACCTCCTCTCAGCCTTTTGAATCGCCAGTGGAGGGAGAAGCAAGAGCAGCAAGCGAAGCAGATAGGCGCAAACTACCGTGAGTCGTTCGGAAGGAAACTTGTCCGACTGGAAAAACCACATGAGTTATTCTAATGGTTGTGGTCTAAGAACAAGCAGGCACCTATCGAGCCTCTTTTTCAGTAACAAGCTTGTCGGGCCTACGGCAGACAAAATCATACTTGAATCGTTATGGGTTGGTACTCCAAAGATGTCACTCACTAGGAAGCGTCTCAAGAGTGTTGGAAAGCCATACAGGGCCTATTGCCAAGATTTAAAAAATGAGCCCCAGCATTGCTCAAGCAAAGAATGATAAAACTATTGGAAGTGATAAGTAAAAATGCTGAAGGATGAAAAGGCTACCCTTCAGTGCCATCTACATTTCCTGAAGGCACTACTGACCACTGCCAAGGAATTTATCAGCACAGGCATAGGATCAAAAAGGGATATGCACAAGATAGAGAGCAGAAATGTCATGTCCATTAATCTGAGCTCCAAATTAGTGGCATTGCTTGAGTGCATTGAAGTGGTAAACTTGACATTTGAATCTGTCAAGTCAGAATAGGCAAATGCCTTAGGTCACAAGGTCACACTAGGTGTTCAGTTATAAAGCACACCAGCAAGCATTTTGTTTGCTGCTAGTCTGTTTCAAGTTGTTGGCCGTTGTCTTGTCAGAAATGAGTGCGAAGTTGGAGAGGCATTGAACTTGCATAAAAAGGAAGAGCTCATGCTTTTCTGTCAGAAAGAGAAAAACAATTACTACAATTATCAGAGGCATTTGACCTTAGGAACCTCCTCCAAAACATAATTCAAATGCTCCAAAACTCTTGTCTCATTGCTCCAAAGCTGCTCCAAAACTCTTGTCTCGCTGCTCCCAAAGCTGCTCCAAAATGCTTGAGCCTGCTTCCACCCCTGACCTATGTATCAGACCCATTGATGACTGTCTTTAGTGGTAATGGCACATACCCACGGCGGGGAATAGGCCATGGTATATAGCAAGTACAAAAGGTTCATGAACAAGCAATTGGGTATTTTGATAATTACGAATCTTAAACTAGAATTTCATGAAAAAAAAAGAAAGGAAAAGAAAAGGCAGTGAATTCTCATTGTAGCAATCTACCTGGTGTGATTATATAGTTGTGAACAGAATTGCACACAGGTTGTAGGGTATATCCCTTGGCACTTGCCCCGAAGGAGAGGAGAATAAACACAAATAGCATGCCTGAGTAATCACCATTTGAACGATCTAACAGTCACTAACAGTGTTTCACAAGGAAGCCTGCTTTGGCCACTGTTGTTGAAAGTGTTCATCAAAGACATTGCCCACATCGACATATCCATTAAATTTGTCGTACATATATAGGGTGGATCTGGTACATATGATATGGGCGTGTCCAGAAATCTAAAATATAAATCGAGAGACAAAAAATAATTTTGGGAAACTACTGTCGAGCTCACGCCCTGAAACTCTGCTAGGTTTAATCCGACTAGCTGACGTTGCCCATGTCCAAGGACTTCAGGCCGTCATCTTTGCGGATAAGTTGACACCTATCTTGCACCTGTTGGATATTTATTAGTTTTGCCACCAACCACCACATGCAGATGACTGTTCTATTATGACGGGCACTGATGCAGACACGTTGACAAAGCAAAGCAAAGCCTTCCTGTTAACATTATTGTTGTGTTTTCAATCAAACAAACTTAATATAAATTGTTCAAAGACAACGCTGATTATTTTGCCAGAAAAAAAAAAATTTTTTTAATCGTGCTGTCAGCAATGAGAGCCGGAACATTACAATTGTAGGCTCGCAGAGAATACTAAGTGTTACGTTCAACAGCAATCTATACTGGGACTTGCCTGTTGCTGGCATATGCAAAAGATTTTCCATGGTATTTGATGTTATTTTATGTCAGTGAACGCTCCTTCTGATGCACATTGAAAACAAATTGAATCATTTTTTCACATCAACCAATGCATTAAGACCACAGTGGAGGGTGGAGTAAACAATAATATAATATTGCCATCCTTTTCTTGAGGATAAATAAAATTCACCAAATGGGTAATTGCAGTAGAAATGTCTCTATAAAATATTACTTCTGAGCTTTTGCGTTGATTATGCACATGCACAGCAGCATGCTGCAATGACCTAAGAGCTGGAAATGCATCACGCGTCCAGGCAAACATCACACAAAAGTGTGAAGCCGCAAAAAGAAAAAACATGTGAGAACTTCCCACGTTTTGCCCGATGATGAATACATTCTGGAGAGGGGTGCCTGAGGCCACACCGCACAGGAAGATACGGTGGCTGTTTGGGAGAAGGGACATGGCCATAAAACCATTACACTGATCCATTAGGAGTTGAGTTCTACAGATGCTGTTTTGATCCGCTGTATGTGACATCAGACATGCCCTGTGTTTTTCTGGCAGACAGACTCCTTGTTCGACTATTGCAACGCTATCGAAGTGAAAAAGGAAGTTTCTATGTCTCCTCGCCTGTTCCCAAGGTATGACTGCAGGAACATTGCTTACCAATACTGTTTGATTGACTGGCTGATTGACCCGAAGAGATGCGCCGTGTTTTATTGGCCAAAGTTCTGTGAGAGGGCTGGATTGATTGTTTAAAGGTTTCTTGTGGAGTAAAAAAAAAACAATACTGGCCCTGGGCAAGAGGCTCAATAGTCTATCATTGCTATGAACTTGCTTTTGACCTTTTGCTGTTAAGACCTTTGAAGTATGTACATAAGTCTGCAGAAGTGCAATCAAATTTCATTGTTTTTGTTCTCTCATCTTCGAAACGTCATTCTTCTCTCAAACCGAAGACTCAGTCATGCCACCAAATGGAGTGTAGGTTCAAAACAGTCTGAGACAAGCATAACAATACACAAAGCATTGCGATGGTCTCGTGAGTGTGCACCATGAACATGAAAATTTGTGAATAATTTGTTTTCCTACTCATTTATTTCATTTATCGCTGCTTTCATAGGCCATTGCATTTTGTATAATGCACTGTTGCTGCTGCTGGTCCATGCATAGTTTTGGCATGAATGCAAAAGCTAACAACTAGGTTCTAGTGCAGTTGTACTAAGCAGTCTTGAGTTTTAAACTATAGTAAGTTGTTAAGGCATTGAGATAAATAAAACTTTTTACAAATTGGTGCTGCTCAAAATAACGTAAATATGTCCTCACCCCTCAAGGGCACTGACTGCAGGCTTGGTGTTGACGGCAGCGGCTCCACACTGTGCAGACTTGTGGCTGTGCCATGGAAGCAAGCAAACAAATGAAAGAAATAATTATTTCTGCAGCCATGAGATCTTGGGCTATTTTCCGGTGCATAACAACATGCACGAGCTTACTTTAGCACTCTGGCTACACTTTGTACACTGCAGTAAGAGAATCAAGACTGAACATTGCAGTGCTTTGTAAATAGCTGTAACATGTTCAACAAGAACATTGAAGAAAGTAATATAAGAAGTGTTGTCGCTTACTATTCCGGGAGTTGTCATGATTGCTTTCATCATCATGAGTCTCTCTGGGCACCATGTCATTCAGGCACTTGCAGGCTCATTTTCATCTGAAAGGGAATAACCATATGAGACGCAGATGATTGGTAATTAACTTGCCAACATAATACAGGATCTAATTGTGCAGCTGAGAGTTGCGCCAGGACACTAGAAAAGTGCCACGACGCAGACACTGTTGCCTTCATTCAATGCAATGGTCCTTAACAAGGATCCTTTTTTTAATTTTCAGGTGTTTTTATAACACAATGAGCAAACCAGTTCAGCCTCTGCGACTTGTAAATGCTAATAAGACTTCCAGTGCCTGAATGTTTTGTCCAACAGCATAAAATACTTCATTTCACGTGCTGACACAGGGACACAAGTTCATAAGCTTGGAGCAAAAAAAAATTAAATGACCTCTTGCAATATTTGGCTTTGGCACTGCATTCAGCATGTGCTGTTAGCTAATGGTGCCAGACAATTGTCTGAGAAGATAAAGTAAATCATCTTGCAAACAATTCTCATTTATTGTGGCTCCTGGTGGCTGTGCACATTTACATGCACATGTAAACAAAAGCAGCTACACGACGTGTATTATATTATGCAACTCGAGCCATGCTTAGCAAAAATGCTGAAATATCATGTATCTAATTCGCACAACGTAAGTGGCTTTTTACTTTGCGCTGCTATTTCCCAGCAATCGACTAGGCGGTGTTCAGACGGGCGGGCCGTATGTATCGTGGGAAAGCATCATCCACCACCACTCCTACTCGGAGCGCACGCGATCGGCAGGCGCCGAGTCACTGCCATTCCGAGCTACTCAAAAGTGCCGTTTTCGTCACATATGATAACTAATTGTTCCGCTCGGACAGTCCGCTGTCCAGTCCGATCGTCTGAACAGAGAAAGTAGTGGGTAGTGACTTACCAGAATCATTTTTTTTTTTTTTTTCTGACGCTGGATGGCTTGCAAAGGCCTTTGCGAACGCCTTCATTGCGCAGCGGAGCGAGCGCTCGTTCGCCGTCGGCGGATCCCTAGAAATCGTTGCAACTTCTTTCGACGGCGCCTTCTCCCTGCGCTGTACAGTGTATGTATGTACTCCGCAGTGTATGTACTCCGCCCATCCAAAGCAGTGGTGGTTTTGCCACTTTCCCAGTTTGCTCTATCAACTTCCTAACAGGGAATACGGCCCCGCATGTCCAAAATTTAACAACGGAGAACCCGCCACTCAGGCGCACATCATCTGGGGGTGCGTAAATAACCCGCCCCTAAGGGCCCTTCCCAGTTTGCTCGAGCAAACCACATCCGTCCAGCACTGCTTCCTACCACACAACTAAAAAGAAAATGCGTGTTGTGTCCAACGTGCGCGCGTGCGTGTGTGTTGCGTCTACCGCTCGCGTGCTGTGTCTCCGTGTTTAATTGTCGGATTACATGTTCGGTACTGGATATTGCAACCGACACGCGGCAAGACCTTGGCGTTAATGTGCTATTTAGCATTAGTTTCCGTTAGATCCTTTGTGCGCTGTGTGTGCAGTGCTTTACTGGCGTCGACTTCCCGCATCGTAATAGTTCGCTCTGCAATCCACCGCTGTGAAGGCGGATTAACTCTCAGCAGTAGTCCCGCGCTCCCATGGCAACCTTTTCTGGAGCTTTGCCGTGCCGTCCCATGTCCTTCTGTGGCGTGTGTTTATCCTATACTGGTTATGTAATAAGGCGAGGAAGAAATTCCAAACCGGATCCAATGTCAGGAAAAGAGCGTCTACCCCGCGTCAGTGGTTCTACTATCCTTGACCTATCTCATTAGGCCTCTAACTAATATCCCGGATATCGGATCACAAACCTTATTATCACTCCGCGGAAGAGAACTCATTTGCTCTCCTAATGAATGGCAGCACTCGGCAGTTGGTCAGAAATCAATGTCTTTATTGCATAGTCAGAAGCAACGCACAATACAAAAATGATTACGACAAAAATGACTTTGGGTCATAGAGCGCCGTTGCGTGGTCGTCAAAAGTTGCCCAGGGCACAAGTTTGCCAAGAATAGTTAAGAGGTTCTTACGATACAACTCCATATTTAGTCTTTTTTTTTTTTGTAATGTATAAACATCTTTTCAAAGTGGAAATGTAGTGGCGATCTCACAAGACACTTTAAATATAGAGATATCAATGATTCCATTTTCTCCGTGTTTGCTCGGAGATGATCCTTTACCAAATCATTCTCTATGTTGTCGGACGAAATGACGGTAGAGTTTCTTAACAACGAAACTTGTGGGTACTCTGCCAATGGACGGGAATTGCCAGCCGCACAACTTTGCATTTTTGCTCGCCGCAGAATACAAAGACTGCTCGCCGTCGCTGTACGCAAACGAATTGTGTGTGTTTAACGTACAGCTCCCCGCACATTTTAGCTAGCATCAGGCAGGGCCAGTGCGACTCCTTGGCGTTGGAACAAGGTAGCTCTATTGTTACTGTTGCGAAGCCCGGAGGAGAAAAATGACGCACCATGTATGCAACGTTGATCATGTCAGCCTTCTGCATGGTGTTGTAGTTGGGCTGCTCCATTTGCAACGTATGGGAAAACGGTGCGCCACACTCTCCCCGAAACTCCAGTACAGCATAACACTTTTCCTCGCCCACAAAGAGTTCGCGCAGTAGCACGCCTTTCTGCCATTCCTGTTTCGGAGATTTCTCGTTGTCTAGAGCGGATTGCGGGAACGGTAGAAGAACGGCCCGTAGAATTCCCGCCTTGTGGCTAAAACAGCCTTAACCTCGCTTTCGGCAAATTGCTTATAGCCATCCTTGTACTCGTCTCTAGTGGTTGGCAGAGTTGTTGAAATGCAAGGAGTACAAGTGTACATTTTCGTACTTGGGGGTGTAGGCTCCATATTCGGTTCGGATGATTCCTGTTAGAATTACGCGTTCTATACAGGCGGTGTAATTGCCGCACAAATCGCGTATTCTGTCGTTAGCGGCGAGCGCATGAATGCACGTAGGGTCTTCGCCGGGCATTACAAATTCTACTGAACATATACGCTCAAGCTTAACGCCCCCGAGACATTCGCGAATGCTGTCAGAATATAGGGGGACTTTTACAGCTTTGACTTCGTAGCGCATCTGCTTAAGCAGCGCTTTGCTGCTAAACGTGCGGGGTCGCGGGAGAACGCGGCCGACAAATTCCGCGCGTGGTGCACAAAGTACGCGAGGACATTGTTCACGCGCATCACGCCCGGGCTGGTTACGAACAAATGGTCCCACTTTGCCCATTCGAGAGAAACGTCCACCGGCATTTCGTCGATCATGCCAAGTTCAACGTGCAGTGCTTGAATGTGCATACATTTGCTGTATATGAACGTTTTCAGTGCTGTTGCGGAGGGGCTCCTCGCAGGTTGGACGACAGCTGCCGTTGCTTCGGGCTCGAAGACGACGGGTGCGATGGTGGAAAAGAGGACTCGGCGCTGCCGCCGACGTCGTCGAAAACAGCGCCGGTCATTTCGGCTAATGCTGCAAACACTTGCGAGTCGTCGCCGTCGGATCGATCCCCTAGTTGTGGTGCTCGGCGGTTCCCTGGATTCCTGTGACGCCGTTGTCGCTTGCGTGGCCGAGTACGTTTGCGATGACGGAAAGAAGTCACTCAGTAATGGGCGCGGGTCGTCTTGTTGCGCAGTCGTTCTCAGCTCGTCGTATTGCACCCATTGACAAGAGGCTTTCGCGGCCGTCGTAGAGCAGCTCGCTGGCCTGTGGGCTTTGTCGATCTCGTGTGCGCCGTGGCTAGGCTTTTCGGCGTTGTAGATCTCGTGTGCGCCGCGACTAGGCTTTTCGGCGTGGGCCATCTCGTGTGCGCCGTGGCCATAGAGAAAGAGATTGGTAAAGAGCGGACACTCCCATAGTGCCCAGCGGCCCATTTGACTGTAGTGCACCAAGCGGCCGGCGGCAACTACTTCCGGTCTTGCTGAAAGGCGCGCGATTTGAATGCTACCAATGCGCTGCGCCCTTCCATGCCCTTTTGGCGCATTATTTTGGTTTTAAATAATCTGCTAGTGTTTCTATTTATTTTCAGCGTGCATAACAACAGGAAAAATAGATTCCCAGTTCTCTAAACTGGCCATCAACGCAGCTGCGCCACAGCCTTTGCAAAACAGTATTGCAGAAAAGACTCCAAGTGATTTGTGAAATGAATTTATTTTGCTGCATATAAAACACGAGATGCAACAGATGTAGACGGATGCATTGACAATACTTGACACACATTAGGCGACGTACACAATACAGAAAAATAAAAATACACAAGGTGAGAAACAGCACTAAGGTAGAGACAAAAAATTGCATAACTGATTTCCGAATTATTGCAAATGATATGTAACAAAACAGGCATTATACATAAACTACACAGTCCCAGTAGTGGCTACCTTAGCAAGGGTAACTTGTATTGTCCAGGGCAAAGAGGAGTACTGACGATTGAGGGAAGGCCACACCATTCACTCGGCGCATCTGCCGTGCTTCGGCTGCAGTCCGTGGGTCCATGCAGTGCTGTTGGAAAAGGAATGAACATGATGCAGAAGGTTGCAATGAAATGTAAGGCCACTGCAGCGCGCACACATCTGTGCATGTGGGTGGGTACTGAAAACTTTGTGAGCAGCGCAGTTATGGTCCAGAACAGAAAAGCTGTCATTCGTAAAATTGATACAAAAGCTACTCTTGCAACGTAGAGGTCAGGAAATGCAGGCTAACCTAACCTATCTGAAAATGCATTTCTACAGAGCGTGAAATAACAGCCACTAATCTAACGATATTCCTCAAGAGCACTGAACAGCTGAAGCAATGAAGCTTGCCGCATAATAAAACATTTTTCACTTTAACGTTGTCCCGTTGAATGTAACGCGACACCACGCAAAACTAGCCGTTCGCAAAACCGCGGCCACGGTGCAAGACCGCGGCCTGGCCTCACCGCGGCCGGCGAGCACACAATGTTACCTGAACTTGCAGAGAGCCGGCTCCGTGAACTGCGCATGCGCGCCCAGGACCAAAGTGGAAAGGAGGATATGTTGCTCTTCTGGACGGATGTGACGTCAAATAGCTTTTAGTGCTTGTTTTTTTCTAGAAGTAAGCCTCAAACCCAGATGCTCACTGAGTCGCCCAAAGTATGGCCCAAAGAAGGAAGACTGGCGCGCTTTTCAGACAACGAGTATTTGCGCTTTGCGAGCCCTAGGCACCCTAGGTTGTCTTTCATGCGTCGGTCTGCTGCAGTTGGCGGGCCATCATCCCGGTAAATGCAAACTCGGTGATATGCGAATTCAGTTCGTGAATTATAGCCTTAAATTCAAGGGCGCAGCCTTCGGTGCAGTCCTATTTGCAGCCTTCTGACTGCGGTGAGTCGTACATACATGCCCGCGAACTCTAAGTAAAGCATTTGTAGTCTTTCTGCCATCGCCTTCCTTGCAGCTTCTTTAACGAGTTTTTGCACGACAGCGCAAGCATGCGTTAGCCTCAATTATTGACGCGGCGTAATCGCGCGACGGTCTCCGGGCGAAGGCGTGAGGAGACTGCGTAATGGCGTCCACGATCTCGTTTCATTGCGCTTGGAACAGCTTCCATACCTGCTGCTGTGCACCGATCAGTCGCCGGTTGCTGTTGTCTTCCGGATGCACTGGAGTATTGGGACATATGAGGCGACTAAAAGATAACGTAAAACTGTTTCTGAGTTCGCTTATATTTGTTTGGGCAGTATAAGGCATTTTTGCGTGCGCCAGCGTGAACGCGCTGGTTTATAATCAGGAGGTTTTATTGCCTTCCTCGCAGCTTCAACCGATGGAGCGGCTCAGCCCATAGAAAATGTCGGGCTTCTTTCGGAAAACTGTTGGAAGGTAAGTGGCACTCATCTGTACAGACCATACGTGGTAGTGCTGCAGTACATGAGTATATCTGCGGACTGATAAAGGGGGGTTGCTGGCCAGCTGAGAGATGGTTTAAACGTGAGTTGGCCCTGTGCGGAATGAGCCTCGAAGTGCAACAAGCCTACTGCACAGCATGAAATGGCTACAAAAGTATGGTTATATACATGACCGAATTCCTGTGCTTATTTGCTCAGACCTTCCACTGTCAAGTACTCACTTATTTCGGTGTATGCAGCAATGAGGGTGACCTCAATACTCCTCAGCTAGCATAGGTTCATGCCTGTGACAATATCTCTCTTTTTACTGCCGAAATAACTGCATTGGTGGAACTCACTGAGCTTGTTTATATAGATTTAACACTTTGGATGCATGTTGCTACCGCAGAGTTCCCTAATATATATATCTTTTGCCTGCTCCAACATAAACAGTTGGCAGTGCTTGGCTTCAAGCTGCTGCCAAGGCCATTGACAGCTTATTTGAAAACAGAGCAATAATTAATCTGAGCTAGCATGTTTTGTGGGAGAGTGAGGCACCATTGTGAGTACCTCGTAATCCTGTCAAAGAGCTTGGCAGTTGCTGCTATAAGCACTCTCCATTGCAGTTCCATGCAAGCCGCAGCATATTGGGCACTTACTGCACAAGTGATTTAACTTAGATTCTCTTTGTTGCTATTTCAGTGTTTTGTAAGTGTTCTAAATATTTGTATTTGTGCTAGCATTGACAGCCAGTCTCATTACTACCTTTTTCCTTCTGCAGCAGGCACTCTCACTTGCTTTACTCGAACCAAATTCTATTGTGAGTGAGTTTACTGAATTTATGCAAACTAAATGTAATTGCAGTATTACTCTCATTTATTTACATTTGCAGAGGCAACGAATTCTTGGTGCCGACGAACGAGTTCCCTCCGCCAGTTCGATTACACCGCCACCTCAGTAGTGCAGTGAGCTGCGACTGGCGTGACCAAATGGATACTCTCACTGCTTCCACAGGTTTAGAGCGTGCTCCCAGTTAAGTTTAAAACACCTTGCTTGCAATGTATTTAATCTTGTGTAATATTGTCACCCTTGAATTTGCTGATATGCTATTATTTGAAAATCATTCTGGGTGGTTTGGAACACATGATTTGCAGTGGGGGGAGGTGGGAAGCACAAATGTGTGACTGCAATTTTTTGCCAGTCTAGCTTCTAGCCTTGCGAATTAAAGTAACAGATTAATACCTGAACAGGCCTGACATTTATTGGAGAGATGTCATATAGAAGAAAACTTGATCCCTTGTGGAGGTAACACAGCTGTGGTTCTCCGAGAAAAAGTTATCCGTGTGTAGTGGTGTCTAAAACATGGCATTGTCTTAGGTAACTTGGCATGGAATCAGCCACTTGTACTCTCTTGACAGCATCTATTGTACTATGTGCTAGGTGACATGCCTTGAGGGATGAGGGTAGATGGAGAATACCTCAGTAATCTGCAATTTGCTGATGACATTGCCCTGAAGCAGTCACAGCAGCAGCTGAAGCAGTCAGGATGACGGGCAGTAATGTGAGCAGGTTGTACGTCATGCTGGTCATGGAGGAAGTAAAAAAGCCTTAGAAGCAATGCAAGGGGGTAAATTGGCTGGTATGGATAGGCAACTGCAGATCTTTAAGAGTGGTAGGGAGATTGTGCTAGAAAAACTGCTTGCTTTGTGTGTGTAGTGCCTCACGACCTCAAGTGTATTGAAATCTTGGAAGGATCCTAACAGTACCATAATCTATAAGAAAGGGGCTGTCAAGCACTTGCAAACTTAAACTGATCGGGTTATTGTCCATTGCCTACAAGATAATAGAATTGGGAAAATCTTTGACTTTCTATCAGCTGAAGGAGCAGCTGGCTTTCGTAAGGGCTGCCATGTTTTTTAATGTCTGCCCTGCCGCTGTTGTGTGCTGGATTGTAGCCTACATCCACATCGGATAGGAGGCTGTGCAAACAAACTGCTCTTTACAGAAGGGACATAATTTGAACTGCCCATATCATACAATGCAGCAGCAGTAGTGAAAAGTGCTCTACAAGAAGTGACTTATTTTAGAATAGTTGCTTTATTGCGGTAGCGTAAAAGGCGTCACCCTTGAGAAAAATCACAACCATGCCTTTGGCAGGTGACATGGCCATGCACTGATTGGTTGTCTGGTTCTGCGATGTCATGAGGCCACATGATATGGCCGAACTGGCTGGAGCTCGTATTGTGGAAAAGCGAAAAAGAGACAAAGGATCGAGAAAAGAGAGGACGACGCTATCTGGAGCTGCTAACTCATGCAGCTCCTTTGAGGTGAGAGGTTGAGGTGGAATAGAACCATCCAAGACCATTGGATCTAGTATCAGACATGCTACTCCATGTTCATACAGCTTTGTTAAAACAGAGCTTTATACCCATGTTGGGTGGTCTTAGGCACAATGTGGTAGATTATGGTTGTATGCTGATGATTGTGTGTGAGATAATACCGGCACAAATTAAGGGATTAGGGCTTATACCTTTCAGGACTGCTTTAAGCCAATCGTTCATATATGAATGATCGTTCTCACACACTGGCAGACGTAAATTTATGTATTTGGAACATGTAGCCCCATTTAGGCAGATAGTATGACAAAAGTAATTATAGTAATTAGTTCACAGGAATGGAAAAGGCACAGAATCTGTCACTTGTTTCTGTGGGCACCTGAACTGTGCCGTAAGGGAAGGGAGGAGGGAGTCAAAGTGGAAAGACAGAAATTGGTGCCGTAGTGGAGGTCTACGGAGTAATTTTGACCACCTAGGGATCTTTAACGCGCGCTGACATCACAAAGCACACGGGTGCCACTTCGTTTGCATCGAAAGCAGCCGCCAGCGATCGGGTTTGGACATGGGTACTCCGGCACAGTAATCTAGCATCTTAACCACTGCACTACCGCAGTGGGGCTATTGTGACAACCATAGTTTCTGTTTGTGTGCAGCTTGTTTATTTTTTTATTTATTTATTTTTTTTTTGTTCTTTCTGGCACAGTGTGACATTTAAAAAATTATTTGAAATAAAGAGGTCTTTGGCACCATTCACACGATTCTGCTGCTTCTACTATAGTTTTCTGTTTATGAGAGTACTAGCGAAGTCTCTTGAAGACAATTTTACTAGCTCTCAGTTCAGCTCAGATGATGAATCAGTCAAATGTCAGCCTTGGACTTCAGCTAGTGGCCAAGAAAAGCTTAGTTTCAATCTCTGATCACACTTGGTCAGTTACACATGCTCATTTTGTGTTCCAACTGTTCTGTTTCCATTCGCTGGGCTTCAGCAGTAATGAAAGCTTGGTACTACTTGATATGGCTTCTCCAGAACTTCAAGTGTGGAACTTCTTCAAGCAAATTCAGTGGAGTTTGAACACCAAGCTTCTATTGCAGATTTTCAAATTTAATGGCAAAATCTCCCACCTTCTGGAAAACATGTCACCAAATAATTCAGTCATAAATCCTGAAAGGTTTGGAAATGCCAATACTATAAACTGTAAAATGAGTAGAACAAGGCCGAGCATAAAAATGGGTGTTTTCAGCAACTTAGCTATATTTCTGAGAGAACAGCACACCTTCAAAATGAACTTCAGAACCTAAACTAGTAATAAAAGAGGCAGTGTAGCATATTTTTAGTATTCTGAATTATTTTTCTTGCTGTCTTATTTTGATATTCATGCCCCCTTTTCTTTCAATTTTGGGATTTTTTCTGCAAATTTCGGAGAAAAAGTTTTTTATGCTATGTATAAAGCCAAAATAAAAGCATGGGCATTTATTTAATTGAGCATCTAAATACCTGCATTTTAGTATTATCTAATAGCAAGATTGTGTAAATATTTCATTTAATAAACAAATTACATGGTGCTGAAGGAGTTGAGGCAAAAAAAAAAGCTTCATTTGCAAGCTGTAGTTTAAGAAATGACCATTTTTCTGCCTTTTGTATATCCTCAAGATTTTATTACAATTTCTTGATTTTATATTCATGTTTGACAATACTTTGTGAATATTTTACCCAGTGCTGAGAATTTATCTTATGTATTATGCTTATATTCATAATATTCACGTGTCTAGAGGGCATTTAAATAGCTGTATTTTAATTGGCTCATGTGCGTCATGTACAGAAAGTGTGATCAGAAATTGTCATCAAGAAACGTCCTTCATACTGGAACTTGCGTGTGAAGAGCTCTGGCAGGTGCGTGCTCTGTTGCCGCGTTGCAGAGAGGAGGAAATGAGGCATCCTGGCTGTGCAAACCGCTGCAGAGAGGTGACAAAGAGGGTAATGGCAACCCCATGCATACGCGGGCCACTTATGCGCTTATTCACAGGACCTCGGAGGATGGGCGTGTGGTATTCGATCTGTCATTTGACGTGCGTAACTATAAGGCTGCATTCCCTGCACCGTACTTATTAGTCACATATTCTAATTCTGGTGCCGGGTTGTGTTCGCCTTAGCGATCTTAGAGCTCTTAAGCACTTCCTACATTTTTTTTTTTTTTTTTTTTTTTTGTAGGTTGCAGCAAAGTTCTTTAAAGACTTCATTTATAAAATAGCAAGGTGCATGTATGCGATCAAGGATCTTTGAGGGAAGCTGCAGATGGGAGCTGTTGACGCTACCATGCTATACTCTTAAAGACAGATCTCAAGTGTCTCCTAAATTTTTATAACAAAACGAACATCCGCACAGTGTTTGCTGGAGATGCTTGCAACCCTGCTGTCCTGTCCGAAGACAGGGGTACATGCATTACTGCCCGCCATATGCAAGGCCAGCCACAATTAAACATTCGTTACCAGAGTAACATGATTGCCTGGCTTTTTTGTGTGTTCACTTCCTTAGCATACTGTAGCATAGTCATAGTAGTGTGCACCTTTCCAATAAGTGGTCACGGGGTGTCACCATACTACCTGCTGGACTGCTTTGTGCATTTGGTGCTAGCACAGTGGAAGCAGAGCCGGTTTGCAGCAGTCCAGAGAGGAGGAGCGAACAATATGGTGGCACCGAGTAACTTATTGGAAAGGTGTATATAGATTGCTTGTTCCTGCAAGATGCGAGTTAAACTGCTCTCATACGAACAGTTTCGATCCTCATTGAACTGGATCTACATTCAACTCATTGTAGATCGAGGTTGTCACACGGCAACTGTCAAGTGCAGTTGAGCTCGAGCCTGCTTGACTCAAGGTTGCTTCCTCAATCGCTCTCGAGATTTCAAGCACACTCAAAAGCGGTCATTGACACCCTCGTCATCAATGAGCTCTAAAACATGAAAAACGAATAAATGCAATAGAACTGCACATAATAACACATAAATGTATTAAAAGGCATGATAGAACATTCGTAGAACGGCTAATTTTATAATATTGACACCGTAGTCTACTGCCAGTGGAAGCTAAGGTGGCGTTCTCTTCGACTGCGTCAGTGTGGAAACTGTGGAGTGGAAGAGAAACTGCACTGTAGCACTTGACCGCTGGGAAGATAGGTTAGATGACCTGAGGCGCCAAAAGCGGAATGCTGCTGTGTACACTGAAATCGTGCAATCATTACCCCAATCTTAAATTTCCTTTTGAGACTCATTGCGACTGACAGCAGACGACGGACCACGTAGGAAATTTCTCAATGCTGACTGAAAACGCTCGTGTAGCACCGGATGCTTCAATCCTTCTTGAAAGCCTGAATGCAGATTGAGTTCAATGAGGATCGGAAGTGTTTGTGTGACAGAGGGATTAGTGTAGCGCTGCTAAAGCTTTGTGTTAGCTGGTGTGCACAAGTTGGGTGGCCAAGCTGTGTTAAATGGTCTTATAATGCATATTTAGAAAACAAAACAGGGCACCCCAAACGGTTTATTCAACTTCTCAGATTATTTGGCATTACACACATTGTCTTGAAAGCAGTCCACAATATGGCCAGCACAACTTATGTCCTTGCTTATTTCAGATTGTTCATTTAAGAGAGCTAACATATTCAAGGGCTACTGACCAGGCTGACATTTTAACCAAGCCCGATAAGGCGTTGGACATGGTCTCTGCGAAATACTGCAGCGATGCACACACTGGAAAGCAACAAAATGCAAACCAAAGCTCTCATGGTCCTTTTAAAACAGCCAAACCTTCTCATCCTTTGCGCTGGCCATCGAACTTTGTCGATGAGGTACCCACAGATACTGCATCCATTGGTTTCTCTCTGACTGATGGGCGAGGGGTGTCACTTGGTCTGCTGATGTCACGCACTTTTTTGTCTTGCATTTCGTTTTCACTCATGCATACACTCACACAAGAAAGAAGGCTTTTAGTTTCTTGCCCTTGTCTATGCATGCTTCAGCGTGTTCTGTGCACTGTGCTATTCATACACCAACGGCTGGACTCAAGTGGCAGCGGCGCGCACTTTCATACAGCCTGCGCATTCGCCGCAGATATAATGGCAGCTCTTCTAAGCAAGCAGTGCTCTCTTCCCCGTGAAGTTAGTGCAGGATTTACCCAACCCTGGCCACTCGCTTCTGTGGCGGCCCCCGGTGCGCACCTGCGTTCGCGCCTTCAAGCGTTCAAGTGTTCAGTTTACGGAGTGAGCGAAATACTTAGAGAAATTATGTAGTCTCAATTTTGTGTGCGCAAAAGCGGTGCAATGTAGGCTCAGGCAACAGTATTATTTTGATCGTAGTAATACTTACTTTGTCTTATTTCTTACAGTGCGCAACATGTGCTAATTACCGTCTGAATACAACAGTGATTTGGGTTATCAGTCTGCAGTAAGGCAAGTAGCAGCATACTATTGTAAGGTCAGTCCCATTATGCTGCACAAAAGCTGATTTTTTTCTTCCTGCTGTAACTTTGTTTCCTTCATGATATGAGGGGAACTGTCAAAAATGCATTGACATGGCTACAGAAGCACAGAATTTATCACATGAACATTTTCGGCCTCACGGGCCTGTTCTGCCAGGCCTGTTACAATTAGTGGCCGAGCAAGGAGGAGTACCTGTTTTGCCTACATGCATTATTTCAAATGATATGCCAGTGTGACGGCATCTTTTCGCTTCTGGGCACATTTCTGTCTGCTTCTGCACATGTACCAAAATTTCGGGCACCTTCACGTGTCTGCAAGTCAGGCTGGTCGTTGACCTGTTTTAAGTTGTTAGTGCAAATTAAAAAAAAAGGTAACCTGCTCTTATTGCACTTTTTGTGCACTTTGAACAGCGCATTCACTGTAACTGCTTTTCCTGTTCCGAGGCGTGCGCAGCATCACCTCGAAATAACAGGAGACATTCATCACCATCCTCATATAAGGATAGGATAGTAGGAAAGCCTTCCGACCCTTGTCTTTGCCTGCCACCTATGTTGCTAAACTCTGCAGCTAGTTTGTAACGAAGCTAACTTCATGACAATAGTTGAGCTTCTCGGCCGCAGTGTGCTTTTGGTATTTCCTTCGGTCCGGACCCATACGTATGTTTTCTGCCACGCATTTGAACTTTATTTCCTCTGAACGACGTGCCCACGCCTGCAAGTTTGAAAAACTTGCAGTGTTTCCTTTCATCAATTTCCGAGTGATGGAGAACTCTGTTCCAATAATTTAGCTATATTTTATGCGAGTTTTTCCCTGGTTTTGGCTCTTCGGCAAGATGCTGATACACAGCCAGAGCCTGTAAGGATGGCTCACGGCCGGCACACCTATCATATATAACTCTCAGTACAGCGGCAAAAATCACTGCAGGTCGCTCTGAACGCTCAAGTTCATGACATCTCGTTGGCAAGAATCACAACCGGGTGAAAGTGCAGGCTTGGCCAGCCTCCGCTTTTTTTTTTTTTTTTTTCCATCTTGTTGCACACCAAATGACGGCATCACTGAGTAGACGCGTCAATGCCACACAGTGCCACGATTTCGCAGCTGTAGCAGACAGGAAGCACCCTCCATGCATAGGTCGTAAAGAGCGCACCGTCGCCACTCGAATCCAGCCATGGTACACCGTGCAGAACCATAATACAGAAAACACAGAACATCCATACATGCACGGGCTTGGTTTCCTGTTCCAATAATTTAGCTATATTTTATGCGAGTTTTTCCCTGGTTTTGGCTCTTCGGCAAGATGCTGATACACAGCCAGAGCCTGTAAGGATGGCTCATGGCCGGCACACCTATCATCTATAACTCTCAGTACAACGGCAAAAATCACTGCAGGTCGCTCTGAACGCTCAAGTTCATGACATCTCGTTGGCAAGAATCACAACCGGGTGAAAGTGCAGGCTTGGCCAGCCTCCGCTTTTTTTTTTTTTTTTCCAGCTTGTTGCACACCAAATGACGGCATCACTGAGTAGACGCGTCGATGCCACACAGTGCCACGATTTCGCAGCTGTAGCAGACAGGAAGCACCCTCCATGCATAGGTCATAAATCCAGCCATGGTACACCGTGCATAACCATGAATACAGAAAACACAGAACATCCATACATGCACGGGCTTGGTTTCCTAAGAAAGGCCAGAGGCCTCGCACCTATGGTTCGGCCACCCATTGAGCTCAGCCTCTCCCCCTCCTCCTCCTTATTGGCATTGTAGCTGGATGAGCCAAAGCTCACTTCTCAACCTTCAAACAAAGGTCACTGGTGGTGCTTGGGTAGCAGAAAGCAAGAAAAAAAAAAAAGCTGAGGCGGTAGCGTTTTGATGGAAGGCAGAAAGCAAGGCACCCGTGTTTGTGCAATGTCAGTGCACCTTAAAGAAAGAACTCCAGGTGGTCGGAATTATCGGGGCCCTTCACTATGGCGTCTCTCATACCTGAGTCTCTTTTGGACGTTAAACCTCGCAAACCAATCAGCAAGAAAAAAAAGAATGCCTGTAAAAGTCGGGGCCATAATGACTGCATTTGATGCATTCTTGTAGCTGTTTTTACCCAGCACAGGGCAGCGTTTTCATTTTGTTGACCGAACCAACATGGCGGGCGTAGTTTCTCAAAGCACTAAGAGATGGCGCTCCACATTTCGCGTATTTAGGGAGCCTACATGTACCAGCCCTACGCGTATTGTCTCTTGTGGAGGCTAGTCAACCAGGGAGGAGGGAGAGACTCTTTGGTGATGGAAGGGAAGGAGAGAAACATACCGGTTTTGATGGTTGTAGCTCTGTTATTAACGAGTCTGCTGCAAAAGTATTTTTGGCCACCGCGCATTCTGAAGGCGCTGCCTCATAGACAGCAGGTTTGAACACATTTTCGAATCTAGGGTGGTTCATAAACAAGTTCAGTTTATGGAATCGCACCTGAAAACGAAAGGAATGATCGAAGCAGGAGAAATGATAGCACCTTAAAATAGAAACAAAAGGTGGATGGGTTTTAAGATGCTTTGCAGCTGTTTTCCACTTGCCCAGAGGCAGTGCAGAGTTTTGGCCGGTGTGCAATGAGCAGTTGGGCGCATGGTTTTGCTGATGGCATGGCAGCTATGTGCTGGTTGGTGACATTTTATACACAAGGTCTTGTAGACTTTGTGTCTAGTTGGAAAAAAAGAGGATCGTAGCAAATGAGCATTATGCTGAAATAATTTTGTGAGTAGCTTCAAAGAGCAGCCTTTTTTAAAAAATGGCTGCTTTCCATGAAAACATGGCATTAGATTTTTGCTTTTCTACATGGTGTTTTAAATTTTGTTTTGATGGTTTCTTGCAATCTTTTGCTTGTTCTTCACGACAAATGTATTTACTTCATAGCTTGCAATAAAATGCTTTCATTGCAAATAAGCATTCCTTGTGTGTCGTGCTCTTTGGTCTCATTATTTTGAACTGTAGTAGCCATGACAATCGGAAAACATTTCGGTGAACAGCATTGCATCATGTCTACATTATATTCCTGTAGAAAAAGAGAACGGGCATTGCAGTTGATGTCGATGAGACTGAAATAGACATTTGTTTCAGCTAAACTGTTTCCTCAATTTCGAATCTGGTTTGGGCTATTGCATGTCTAAGGCCCCAGCCAAATATTGCCCACTGCCTCAATAACAGCACATGCTCAAGGACCTAAAGAAACTACAAGATGAAAGTTTATTTTTCAACCCTTTGTGATGAGAGCAACTTTACAACAGGTAGAGGTATTGACATGGCACACAGGGATCGGGAATGCCAAAACCTAATGCGGTCTATGAAAGACGGCAAGCATGGGAAAGAGCTAATTAATTTTGACTGCTTGGTGTCCTTTTTATATGCACTGACATTGTGTAGCCCACAGGTGTCTTTACATCTTGCCTCTGCCAAAATGTAGCCATGTATTTAATCTTAAAACCTTAGGATTAGCAGTCGAATGCATAGCCACAAAGTCACTGCTGCAGATAGGTAGGAAGGTTTCGGACGTAGGAAGGGAGTAATGTTTTTAAGCCAGGTTGAATCTGAACCATGAGAAACATTTCCCCAAGAGCAGAAAGAGGTGAATGTAAATTTGGAAGGTGCTGTATATATAATGTAATAAAAGGCAGCTTGCTATCATGTGGTCATTTGAAAGGCTGAAAAGTGGATATTAAAGCATTAGTTTAAAATATACCTAAGCAAAGGACAGTGCAGCAGGTTATAGAAAGTAAAATAATTTGGAAAACCTTCACAAACACAGATGTGGATTAAAGTACAGTTTCAAGGTAATCATAACAAGGAAGTAGTAATCAGCTATTATTGAAATGAGCAGGCCCTATTTGCATTGGGCAGGTGGCGTCCTTGGTTCGAAAAGGTGAGGGCATAAGCAGGTCCTCATCTGATGGTTTGTGTGGGTGGTACTTCTATGCTGCCGCAACACCATACCATATGACACAGAGTGCTGGGCATCTTGCAGTAGAGTACCTGCAGTTGAGATTGCAGTACATGGTGCACATCTTTGAGTATGAAGATGCAGAAAACTGAAAAGAAGCATTAGAGAGGGACATGTGATCCAGGAAATAGGGCTTTTCAGCTAATCGATTAGGTTTCGAGGGAGTGAAACAAGTAAGGGATACCAGACACTGGGATGAAGCGATAATGTCGGCAAATGAGCCAAGGTTAGCGGGTGCAGCTAACGCATGAAGCAGCGATGATTGCAGACCATTAATTCCCTTCAACATACCTAATGCAGGCAGTGATGATGAATCAAAACTGTGTTGCCAATTTATGAAATAACTATAGATATGTAACTGCACTGTGGGAAGTCCACTTAGCCTCTTGATTTTTCTTCCAAGTTTTTGTTATGAATGGACAGAGTGAAAATGCGCAAAGGAAATAAATGCCAGACTAGGAATAAGTGTAGTCCTTCATTGAATGGCTCTAGTGTCGCATTGCTGAACTGTGGTTTAAAAGTTACTTGTGGCGAGATAAATGAGTCATACAGCCTCTGGGAGGCTTGCAGAGAGAGCTGAACTGAGAAGAGAGAACTCGAGAGAACAGCAGAGACTTGTGCGAGCACCGTACAACCAGCCGGTTCAAATGACGCGCCGTTGCAACGGTTGAGTGACAGCGCTGCAGGTGGCGAAAACGTCCAATACCAACAAAAATTAATTCAGTAAAAGGAAACCTTTAGATAATTAAAATTGGCACTTGTAGTTTATGTGTCACCACCTCCTTTGTTTAACTGAAACTGTAGTTTCATTTGCAACAATTTTAGATACGATGGTGCGTGCGCCATTATCATCATCATCGCCCCCTCCGCTAAATTATTTTGAGTTGCGGCGCGTTACATGAAACGTTTTAAAAAAATGTTTGACGCGTTATTGACTCTAGTTATTCTCCTTCCAGTGCTTTGCGGACCCTGTGTTGCGCTTTATCTATTTGTTGTTAATGCTAACGAACCATAAAATGGCTGTGTTCTGTGTTTATACAGCACAGGCGACGCACTTCGCACGGTGAGCATCACTTTGGTAAGTCGAATAGAAAGCCAGCTGATTGCTCTTTGGAAGGAAATGAGTTACATAATATATTGATTTGTGGAACATTAACGTACTCGAGTGCCATGTTGGTAAGCATGGTGCCTGCGCTAGAACCGCGATTCTTCCGCGAATCGCTGTGTGAAATTAGCTGGGAACGATTTGTTTCGGGACGTTTAACTGTGAACATTGCAGCAAGGTTACTTTCTTGCTGCACTTGAGGTTGTCTGAGAGAAGTTCTGAGCTTGCCTGCGCAGAACTAAATAAAGCGCTCCGCTGAAAGTGTTTAGGCATTGTGACTACAGAGACATCGAAGGCTTACGTTTGTGTCAGAAGTGCTTTGAATTAATTTTTAGTGTTATTGTGAGGCATGTAGCTTTCCCTAGCAGTCGTAAGATCACCGAGGCCAACGTCAGTTTTGCACTTGCATCGGACGCGCCTTTTCAGCACATGCTGCATGTATGCGCCTGTTGTTGCTTTTATGTATGATGACTGTGGTAATAGTTTGCAGACTAGCTGAATATAGAACTGTGTCTCAAGTGTGTTGACCGCTTCTTAATAGTGTGTAATGTTGATTTACTAGAAATTAAGCTTCGCTTTGTTTTTTTTGTTTTTTGGCAAATGATAAGGGCCTAACACGCTGTCCGTCAGTCCCGAGACGAGTGGTACGCTGTACAGCAAAGTAAATGTACTGCATTACCGAACGGGGTCACGTACTCGTTAGCTATGATTTTTATTTTTATAACTGTAGTGCACAACGTAGATGTAATGTGCGATCGCTTGGTTCTTTCCTAGTGTATTCTTGTAAAACAAATAAACTGGTCAGAACAGCATAGAGATGTGGCTTTAGGGAATGCATCGAAACAGGCTTACCAAATGGCTTGCCTCTGTTCTCATTCTTGCTCAGATCCAAAGGCAGTACATTTCATTTATCAACTTAATTTTTTTTGTAATTTCAGTGTTTGACTTTACAGTAGTTGTCTGCATGTTAGGTAATCTTCCCAAGTATAGATGACTTGCAGCACTGTTACATTCTTGGTGGACCAGAGCCATGAACGAACCCGGTTTGCCTGCCTAGCCTGCTACTAGCTACCTGCCCCATGGAAGATACATATACCTGATTTACTATCATGGAGTATGTGCGACAGCCACCTGATAGCTCGCAGCTGCAGCCATGTTTTTATGTTCTACACCTGTGCACTGCAGTGTAACGCTCTATCACGCATTTTAAAAAGGACAGTATTTAATGGCTACATTTTCATCTACAATAATCTGTCACGGTTCCATCCACCAAGGCTGCACGACATTCATAGGTGCCCTAGTGAGGCTCAGAGGAGTTTTGAAAATTCTTGTGCAGTACTGTTGAATTATTACTTACAAAATATTGTCCAGTGAACCAGTTTTAACTGTGAATGTATTTATTTTTTCTAAATTACTAACCACGCAATGTTGTTATTACGGCATTGTGAATGCACAAGATTGTTAGTCTGCTAGAGTTTCCAGTTTGTACAACCCATAGTCATTTAAACAAGAATTGCAATGGTGGCGCTGAAGGGCAGCACTTATCTGCGAGATGGCTGATGCATTGTGAGGGCACCAGACATTCCCCTCATCATCTGCGGCGACTGTCATCGATACTACGAAATCACAGTGGTTGCCAGTGTTCACGTGCGAACTGCTCGGGGTCGCAGTCAACAATTTCAAGCCACTACAAAAAGTGTTAATTGCATTGATTACATCTTTGCATTACAGCCGATGTATCCAGCATGAACTATGTCTTACTACAAGTACCATATGCCATTACTTGCTGTACTGTACGACAGCACAGAGCACATGTGTGATTAGTGAGGTAAATAAAATAAATAAATACTGTCTCCACTGGGAATCAAACCTCCATCCCTTGTATTCCTCACATACTGTACTTTGTTTATGGCAATAGAACATGAGTCAGCACAGATGCATTCTTGCAGTGGAATTATCTAGGCATAGCACTGCTAATTTTTGTTCTAATGTGGCACCTTTTATGGAGTTCACCGATTTTTTTTTTTTTTTTTTTGCATCGTTCATATAATAAACACATAAAAACCCTGCAGCACTATGAAAATTTGCCCGGAGCATTCAACTCGTGCTACAGTATGTGCAGTAAAGCTACCTTTGTCTTTGTGTGCAAAATGAAATTTTTTACGAAAGATTTACATTTTGCATGTTGATTTGATCAGAATATATTGGTTTTGAACATGATTGGAAGAGGCTTTTCAATACCCGAGCTGTTTCTTGTGCATGGTTGTTAACTACCATGCTGAACTTTGTAGTCAAGTACAATATGTGCATAGTGCCTATATGCATACAATATATGCATAGAGGCAGGTAGAGTGATTGTTTAGGTGTACTGTAATTATCAGGCTGTGCTAGTATCGTTACAGCTATGATATAAAAATTCGCATCAGGTTTGTAGAACTTGTATTGTGAACAGTGGTTATATGGTGTCTGTGTATTTTATTTTAGCATAGCAGTGATATTGGTGCAAGTTCTGTCAAGTTTGGTTTTGTTTTGATTTTAACAACTTTGTTTATTGCACTTGTGGACAGCCTTATCACACAGCGCTATTCAGGTTCTACTAGTGTCGAAGATCATTGATTTCACTTTCTTTAATAGACACTGAGGGTTCACTGACACATACGCCACCAAATTTTTTTGTTTCAACTGCTTCAATTGTTTTCCTTCCCAGTGGTGTTGTACATTTTCACAAAAATTTGCTTTCAAAGTGAAGTTGTCGACTTTCTTCCAAGTTGTGTGATATGCTGTGAAAAATGGCATGCGTGTCATGAAACTTGTTCCATATTTTTTGATCGCATTCTGCATGTACGAGTTTTTTCAACCTTCTATGAATGCTTTGTCTCAAAAATATTAAGTATTCAGGCTAACGTAGGATTAGGTTGCATTCTGGGTTCTGTTGTGCCGGGTAGCAGCTCAGCAGTCAGATTTTTTTACTGGACTTGCCTGAGAGTACGAGTTGTGTGAAGCCTGGCCTGAGAGTACGAGTTGTGTGAAGCCTGCACACAGACCCATATCATGCCATTTGACGCAATTTTTACGCTCGACCGCCGTCAGTTTAGAAAAGGACTGTATTGGGTTACTACGACAAACATTACCCCAGCTTGTTTGAGGCGGAAAAAAAAAAAGTTTGTGCCATGGTCGCCATCTTGCATGCTCTCATACACTTTAATTTCAAATTTGTAAAATTTGCTGTTCTCATCGTAGTTGTTCCAACAATACCCCAAGTTTTCCAGAAGTAAAGGAACCCAAGAAAATTGTTTTGGAGATTAGAGAATATAAGCCATGCCAGAATAAAATTCTCAAATTTAGAAAATTTGCTTTTTGCAGCATTTACAGCTGTAAAATACAGAGTAAGGTGGTTCTAGTAAATATATGACGTGTATTAAGAAAAAAGTACCACTCGGTGGCATTTATTTTGGGAAGTTAAATCACAGCACTCAGTTCCTTGCTCGCATACAGCCGCCCAAATCTTCAACTAGACTGCACAACGCCCACTTTCAACAGTGATGCTGTTTAAGCTGGAGGTTGTTTCATCTATTGTGCGCAGCTTAATGTGTTCGCAGTAATGTCACCATGACCGGATGTGACATCATCATGACGTCACATCCAGTCATGTCTAATAACCAGAACTGAGGTCACCACATGACATCATGTCCGGTCATGACCGATGACTTCACCGTGCGATTCACGCATATATGAAGCTAACCTTGCCAGGCATCCAATCCAGGCATCCGTGCTGCGCCTTTCATTTGTCGCTTCCTCAAACGCCGTACCACACAGGAATCGGCGGTGTTTTAAATTGGTTTACAGGAAAGAAAAGGCATAATATCTGTTGCACTTGTCCGCTGACAACAGATAGCCACGATGAGTCTCGAAGTATAATCACGGATAACTTGAGGCAAACAGAAACAGCATCATTGTGTCATCAGTCTTGTACATGACTGCAATCTGCCTTAATTTTTTTCTGTACCCCTGTGCCTTGGCAGGGATCGAACTTGCAGAGAGGTAAAAATAAGGCAAGGCCTTATTTTAGCTTGTATCCTAAGGTCAACATGAATTCCTAGAGGATCACAACTTGTTGAGAAGTGAGGACTGCAGCTTGCCTTTACTACTTTGCACAGATTTACAGTTTCAGAAGTGGTACGAATTATCTGCTACTTGGCTGAAAAGCGGAGCACGCAGCCTGGTTATTTTTGGCAATGGTGGTACTTCCATTATCTTATACATACTCTTTAGCATAGAGTCATGAACTACCACATTATGTGAAAGACTGCCTGACACAAATATAAAGCCTCCCTTAACCTAGCCGTATGAAGTGCCTTTGTGGTCTACGGGTAGCATGTCTGACTTGAAATGCAAGAGTCCTGGAGGGTTCGATTCATTTCACCTACCCATCTGATTCGAGAAGCTTGAGTTGGCAGCTCCTGCCAAATCTGCCATATCATATGATCAAGTGACTTTGCACAACCCTGCCACCAATCAATTCCCGGCTATCACCCACAATTTTTCTTTCACAACCCTGATACCAAATTTTATGGTGAATGGCAGCCTTTAACGCTGTCATATCAACATGTAACCAAAATTTGGTTTCCTTCAAGTGGTGGCTTTAGACAGCTTGTGTTGTTCGTCCCTTTGAGACCTTGATTGGCAGGTGGCAAAGTAGAGACAAGAGGGATGATGAAGAGAAGGTAGGAGGCAGAGGGTGGAGAACGGGTACAATGTGTCGCACTGTGATTTGTAGATTAGGTGGCACAACCCGCTTGCATGGTCGTAACCCATCAGCTGCATTGAGAACAGCAATGCTAACTCCTAGCTCTTACTCCCCTGCACAGATCGTATTCATTGTCTATACTTTTTCTTGGACAAGTTCTTCTGAATATCTCGCAGGAGGTCACTGTTAAGATTTTTGCACGGCCCCTGGCCCCTGAAGGCTAGGTATTTCTGCAAAGCACCTTCTCCAGAAAACGGAAACATAGAATGACCAGCTTGTTCAGCTTGTTTCTGCAATGGGCACAAAACTGGACTCCATTCCACTCGTGAAATATGGAGGAGCCTCTATGACCGGTTATCATTGTACAGTAGAACCCTGCTATAGTAAAGTGAAACTGAAGTCCCATCATAGTAGTGCTTTTGGTAAAACTAGGTTATACTAAACAACGTCTGGCCGTGGCGTCGACTTCTCACGAAATGGCATTGCTGCACACACATTACATGGAATCGCGAGGAAATTTTTTCTTAAAAAAAAAATAAGTAGTGCTTTTTTTTTTATGGTTTTACCGCTAGGCTCATCAGCACTGAGAAGAAGCCAACTTTAAGGCCTTGGAGCCGTGAGGGAAAGCATGCAGCGCGTAGCGGGAAAAATGTAAAGCTGACCAAACACAAAAAGAAGACGGCAGGTCACTTAAAAATAGAGTAAAAGTGCAGCAAGAAAAAGGGAAGCGAAGAAACGGCCGAACATTCACACAACACTGTTCAGCACGAAGGAGTAGTGGCAAGAATTGGAGGCGTGGCTTGTGAGGTTTTGCAGTGCTGGACTGTCGCGCATTTTTCATCTATTGCCTCTTAAAAGATGGAAACAGCGGAAGATGATGCTGCGCTCACGCAATGCTTTGGTTCTCAGCTGGAATCAAGCTCGGCTGTATTCGTATCCATGTTGCATTCATGCTAAACAGGTACTTCCACAAGCTGTAAAAGAAAAAAAAAATGAAAAAGGAAATGGCACAGAGATGATAAGAGAGAGATGGAAGGCATTTTAGAGCGTTCTTTTCATAAAGCAACAAGATGTGCTTAGTAAGCAGACTTTAATTACGAGATAGTATCTTCAGGACCGTGTTATCACTAACAACTGATATAGTAAGATTTTGGCCGGTCCCGGTGACTTTACTGTAATGGGGTTCTACTGTACTTATCAGTTCGCAAAGAGCACTTCCTGGCAGAAGGGCAGCTCAACACTGTTAATGTGGAAAAGCACTCACCACTCTGCTTGTGCTCAAACTGAAACCCACATCTGAATTTGATTATGCTTCCTGCAGGAACGACCTTTAGTCTGCATCTCAAGTGAGCATGCGGGGTATCTTGATGCTTTTTATTTTTTGTAACCGCAACCTCGAGCAGACTAATTCGCCAAAGCTGGCAGCGCTGGTTATGTATACGTTTGCCGCTGGCTCAAGCCTGCACTGCAGTGAAGTGCAGGCACAGAGCAACGCTAGAGAAGAGCACGGGCGTTCAAATTGCGAAACTTTTCTGCCCCAGTCAAAAAGAATTCCATTTAAGCTTCCGGGAAAAAAAAAAAATGCTAGAGTGGCCCTGCGCAATATAATACCAGCTAGTACCACATCACTACTCTCTACAGCGACTTTCTGTTAGCTAGTGCCAAGTTACTGTATATCTGGCAGAACCACATGGAATGGTTTGTGGGGTTTAATGTCCCAAAGCGACTCGGGCTATGAGAGACGCTGTAGTGGAGGACTCCGGAAATTTCGACCACCTGGGGTTCTTTAACGTACACTGACATTCCACAGCACACGGTCGCCTTGCCTTTCGCCTCCATTCGAAAAGCGGTCGCCGAGGCCAGGATTTGATCCCGCATCCTTAGGAAGCGCCCTAACCACTGCGCCATCCCGGCGGGGTAACACATGAATGTGTTATGACAAACACAAAATAACATAAAAGGAACAGCCAAGGTCGCAATGAGCGACTGCAGGTGACAAATGCATCGGTCCCTGGTACTCGTGCTTTTTTAACATCACACTATGCAGCACTGAACTGAATGCTCATACGAGCAAAAAGTAAAAACTCTAGGGGCACTTTGGACCACTAAAGAGCAATGAGGTGAAAGCCTTTATTGGACGGTGGTCTGATGCCCTCCACTATGGCACCTCCTTCCTCGTTTTCCTTATGGCTCGATTCAGGTGTTCGCGGAGAAGTGTGAGATACGCCTTTTCTTTCCTGTAAACCAATTTGAAATGCTGCTGATGCTTGCTGTACTGCGTCTGCTTTTGTATGCTGTGTCATGTGGCGTTAGAGCAAACGCCAAATGAAAGGCGCTGCACTGACGACTGGATAAGGTTAACTTTCACATGCGCTCGAGTCGCCTGGTAACGTCATGACATCATAGTAATCTCTGTCATTATCATCACTGTCACTATCATTATCAATCAGTATCTATCACTAAGTTCTTCACTGACAGATTTAAAGGTAAACAGCACAACCATGCAACTGCTCGCAAGATTCCAATGACAGCTCTCGCATGTTGGAATGGGGACGGAGGAAAGCAGTGGCAATGTGAGTGGCAAGTATGTATTTCCTGGGGCGGCTGTGCTGAGCAGATATCGTGCTAGAAAAACTGGCTACCCTGTATACGCAGTGCCTGGTGTCATCAATAGTACCGGAACTATGGAAGAACGCAAACATTATCCTCATTCATAAGAAAGGGGATGCTAAGAATCTTAAAAATTAGACCAATCAGCTTTCTGTCTGTTACGTATAAGGTGTTTACTAAGGTAATCGCTAATAGAATCAGGGCAACTTTAGACTGCAATCAAGCAGAGGATCAAGCAGGGTTTCGGAAAGGGTACTCTACTATCGATCATATCCATACCATCAATCAGGTGATAGAAAAATGCTCGGAATATAACCAGTCCTTATACATAGCATTCATTGATTACGAAAAAGCATTTGACTCAGTTGAAACCTCGGCGGTGATACAGGCATTGCGAAATCAGGGGGTAGACGAGGCGTACGTGAAAGTGCTGGTAGATATATATAGGGGCTGAACAGCAACCGTAGTTCTGCATAAAGAAAGTAACAAAATTCCGATAAAGAAAGGTGTTAGGCAAGGAGACACAATCTCCCCAGTACTATTCACAGCTTGCTTAGAGGAAGTATTCAGAGACTTGGAATGGGAGCAGTGAGGGATAAGGGTAGATGGGGAATACCTCAGTAATCTGCGATTTGCTGACGACATTGCCTTGCTAAGCAACTCGGGGGATGAACTGCAAATAATGATTGATGACCTAGACAGGAAAAGTAGAAAGGTAGGCTTGAAAATCAATATGCAGAAGACTAAGGTAATGTTCAACAGCCTCAGAAAGGAACAGCAGTCTACATTAGGTAGCAAAGTACTGGAAGTAGTAGGCGAATATGTCTACTTTGGACAGGCAGTACCCGCAGATCCGGACCATGAAAAGGAAATAAGAAGAACAGGATTGGGATGGAGCGCATTTCGCAAGCACTCGCAGATTATGACTAACAGCTTATCGTTATCGCTCAAGAGGAAAGTATACAACAGTTGTATCTTACCTGTACTCACCTATGGGGCTGAAACGTGGAGGCTAACCAAGAGAGTTCTACTTAAGTTGAGGACAACCCAGAGGGCTATGGAACGAAAAATGGTAGAGGTAACATTAAGAGAGAGGAAGCGTGCACAGTGGGTCAGAGAAATAACTCAAGTTACCGACATTCTAGTGGAAATTAAGAAGAAATGGACATGGGCCGGACATGTAGTGCGAAGAGAGAATAACCGATGGTCGCTGAGGGTAACAAACTGGATTCCAAGGGAAGGAAAGCGTAGCAGGGGGCGGCAGAAAGTTAGATGGGCGGATTAAGAAGTTCGCAGGGGTGAAGCGGATGCAACTAGCACAGAACCGGGTTAAGTGGGGAAATATGGGACAGTGCAATGGGTATAGTCAGGCTGATGATGATGAATCCCACAGACTTTCGGTAGAAGCAATGTTAGGTAACCCAAGGGCCGCCTTATACGCCAGCCTAATCATAGCGTCCACCTTGTTTTCCTCCGTCACGTCCATATTCATACAAGGCGTCGCATAAACTGTTCTACTGATCACGAATGCCTGTACCAAATGACTTGACTCCTTTTCCTGCAATCCTCTCTTTAGATTGGCGATTCTTTCAGTGAGCCTCATGGCGGCGTTTACCGTATTCTTTAGCTTTCCTAAGGCCTCCTTATTTTTCCTGTTAGTCTGCAAGTACATGTCCTGTTGTAGCGTATCCTCCTCCTCCAATTGTCTGTCTCTACCCCTGGTGACACAGAGTAACATCGCACCAAGTGGTGACACACAAGCGATCTGTATCTGAAGAATGGTGGCAGCTTAGATGAAGAAATGTTCATGTCAGGCCGCACAACAAAAAACACTGAAATTGTGTGATTCAGCAACTTCAGCTACAGATTTTTTTTATCGCACTAGCAGCAAAGAAGCCAGAAGAGTCTGTCAGAAGAAGCTCTGATTTCAGCTTTTAGCGATTCAGGTACTACAACCACCTGTAATGTCAACTAGTGGCCAAAGGTGCACATAGTTTCCGTACCCACTTGCTTTTGAGTATGTACACATGATCGCTGCATGTCCTCAGTTTTATCTCTGTTTAGGAGGGTTTCCACAATCGTTAGCAACGATCTGCTGACACTGGCACACAAGCATGTAGTTTTCACGTAGATAGGAACCTAGTGTATACTTGAGTGAAGGCTCTCCAGCTTATACAAACTATTTGTAAAAATAAAAATAAATATGATTGTACAGGGATTTTGGGGAAACCAACAGGTTGCTTGTTTTGACGGATTTTTGGAAGAAATGACTAAGTGAAATGCTCAAGTTCATAGGCCTCTTGTTTGTCCAACACGGGCATTGTGAAATTCACTGGCTGAAGCTGCACTGGAATGAGGACATCTACAGTGGTTTGCCTCCACCAGGAACAATGCTGTGAATCTGCTTCATAGTAGTGCTGGTGCTCCTCAAAGTGGCAGTCCTGTACAATGTAGACCAGCTGCCACAAGTAATGCACCGGTACATCAATCAAGTGCAAAGCCCTCACAGCCACATTAGGCAGTATTTGCATGTAGCTTCCCGAGAAGAGTTCAATAAACAGATATTTAACCTTCGTGGCACACCAGCTCAAATTTTGTCACCCTCTGCAAAATGTGCCAACCATAAACCACAAAAAGTTGACAAATGCACGAAATGAGTTGTGCTATGAGCAAAAGAAGACCGGGCTTAAAAATAATGTTTCTAGCAATTTGGCAAAGTTACGAGAATGGCAAGCCTTCACAATGAACCACATAACACATTGGTTCCTGGTATTTGGCTTCACTGCATTTTATTGGTGTAGTCTGGAGAATAGGAATTTCCAACTCGCAACAACCACCCCATCTTGATACATCAAGGCAACTGCTGCAGACAGATCCGAAGGCATGTCGCCTAGCACACATTACAATAGATGCTGTCAAGAGAATGCAAGAAGTGGCCGATTCCATGCCAAGTTACTTAAGACAATGCCGTGTTTCGGACACCATCACATACAGAGAACTTTTGCTCAGATAACCACAGCTGTGTTACCCCCGCAAGGGTCAAGTGTTGTTGTATATGACAAACTCTTTAATCCATGCCAGGCCTGTTCACATATCAATCTGTTGCTTTAATTCTAAAGGCTGAAAACTAGAGGGGCAAAAAATTGCAGTCACACATTTGTGCTTCTCGACCTCCCGCCACTGCAAATCATGCGTCCAAAATCACTCTGAATGCTTTCCAAATAATAACATATCAGCAAATGCAAGGGTGACAATATTCCACAACAAGATTAAATACATTGCAAGCAAGATATTTTAAACTTAACTAGGAGCACACTCTAAACCAGTAGAAGTGAGAGTGTCCATTTGGTCACACCAGTCACAGCTCACTGCACTACTGAGGTAGCGGCGGAATCCAACTGGTGGAGGAAACTCGTACGTCGGCCCAGAGTATTCCTTGCCTCTGTAAATGTAAATAAATGAGAGTAATACAGCAATTACATTTAGTTTGCATAAATTCAGCAAACTCACTCACAGTAGAATTTGATTTGAGTAAAGCAAGTGAGAGTGCCTGCCGCAGAAGGAAAAAGGCAGTAACGAGACTAGCAGTCAATGCTAGCACAAATACAAATACTATTTAGCACACTTGCAAAACACTGAAATAGCAACAAAGAGACTAAGGTAAATCATGTGTGCAGTAAGTGCGGAATATGCTGCGGCTTGCATGGAATTGTAATCAAGAGTGCTTATAGCAGCAACTGCCAAGCTCTTTGACAGGATTACGAGGTACAGTCTTTGTCAAAAGTGTAGAGCCCAGGGGTTCTGCTTCTGGGCCAGTTCCTGCGGCTTGTAATGAATTTCCGGTATTCCAACTTTGTTGATGGCAAGAAGATTTTTTGTCCTACCCCCTTCAGTGGGAAAGGCCTCAACTAATTCTACATCAGTGCCACTATTCGGCTCAGAAGCGGACCCCCCCGGGCTCTACACTTTTGACAAAGGCTGTACATGCAACGGTGCCTCACTCCCCTCAACAAAACGTACCACCTCAGGTTAATTATTGCTTTGTTTTCAAATAAGCTGTCAATGGCCTTGACAGCAGCTTGAAGCCAAGCACTGCCCACTATTTATGGAGGCATTGTTTCTGCTATCATTCCCAGTTTTCTCAAAGTGATGACGCTGTTGGAGCAAGCAAAAGATATATATTAGGGAACTCTGCGGTAGCGACATGCATCTGAAGTGTTAAATCTATATAAATAAGCTCAGCGAGTTCTACCAATGCAGTTATTTTCGTAGTAAAAGGGCAGATACTCTCATGGGAAAGAACCTATGATAGCCGAAGAGTCACCCTCATTGCTGCATGCACCGATGTGAGTACTCGACAGTGGAACGTGTGAGCATATAAGCACAATAAATTCGTGCGGGTATACGCCCGTATCTTGTAGCAATTTTATGCTGAGCAGTAGGCTCGTTTCACTCCGGGGCTCATTTCGCACTGGGCCAGTTTACATTTATACTATCTCTCAGCTAGCCAGCAACTCCCCTTCTTTAGCACTTCGTCGACACTGTAAAGAAGCTGACCTCTTGCACTGCAGCACCACGTATGGGCCGCATAGATAAATACCTTACGACAGTTTTTTGACGGAAGCACGACCGTTTCTATGGGCCCAGCCACTCTATCTGCTGAAGCTGCGAGGAAGGCAATAAAACCTCCTGATCATAAACCAGCGCGTTCACGCTGGCGCACCACAACAAAATGCCTGCTACTGCCCAAACAAACTAGACCACAAACGAAAAATCTTAAAAAAAAAAAAAAAAAAAAGAAAAGCAAATTACAAACTTCCGTGACTCTCGACTCACAAATAGTTTCACATCATCTGTAAGTCGCCGCGTACGTCCCAATACCCCAGTGCACCCCGAAGACAACAGCAACCGGCGACTGATCGGTGCACAGCAGCAGGTAATGCAAGCAACGGTTGTTTCAAGCGCGAAGAAACGGGATCGACGCCATTATGCAGTCTCCACATGCCTTCGCCCGGAGACTGTCGCGTGATTACGCCGCGTCAGTAATTGTGACTACCGCATAGCTGCACTGCCGTGTAAAAACTCGTTAAAAAAGCTGCAAGACGGTAGCAGAACGCCGACAAATGCTTTACCTAGAGCTCGCGGGCATGTACGAAACACCATCATTCGCGTACGACTCACCGTAGTCGGAGGCTGCAGACAGGCCAGGGACAGGACCGAAGGCTACGCTGTTGAATTTAGAGCAACAATCCACAAACTGAATCAGATTTTCACCGAATTTGCATCTATCGGGATGGTGCCCCGCAAACTACAACAAGCCGACGCATGAAAAGCGACCTAGGGCTCGCAAGGCGCGAACACCCGTTGCCCGAAAAGCGCGCCAGCTTTTGCTCGGGTGCGGTGGTTCGAAACGGGGTAATTGACATCTGGGTTTGAGGCTTATTTCCAGAAAAAAGCAAATACTAAAAGTTGTTTGACGTCACATCCGTCGAGAGAATCAACGCGTCCTCCTTTCCACTTTGGTTCTGTGCGCGCATGCGCAGTTCACGGAGCCGGCTCTCTGCAAGTTCAGGTGTGAGAAGCTCGTTTCCCTGCCCAGCTTTCCCTCTAGAGTCTTTGTATTAACTCTATGGTCTGTAGTGTTCGAGCATTGGTGGAAAGAGAAATAAAGAGAGAAAGTGGCTGGTTGCCTGTTTTGCAAATCGTTTTATACAAAGGGGAGAAATCATTATTTTTCTCCATCTCTGGTTTTTATTAATACTCAATGTGAAACTCACTGTTGAAACGATACACTGACAAGAACAAAACAATGGTTACCTGGTTTGTATTCTTACAGTCCTCATGCTTGAATTCAAGCTTGTGGGGATCTCGGACCCCTCTTAAATATTACGGGGGGGTCTCTGACACACCCCCTGGCTTTAAGCCCTGTAGAAGCCAGGGCATACAACCTGTGCACCTGCTGCAGTGCAAAGCAACGTTTCCTTCGCAGATGTTTCTTTTTTGCAAGTTTTTCATAGGTATAATTGTGTTCTCAGAGCCGTTCATTGAGGCATCTACCCGTTTGTCCAATGCAACGTTTCCCACAGCTTAATGGGATCTCATACACCACACCTGTGCTGCAGGGTACAAATAAAGTCGGGTGTTTTATGCTACATGCGCGTCGCTGCACACCACAAGTTTGAGTGATCCTACAAAGCTTCAATAACTTTTCCGAAGCTGTAAAAACTACTTCGATATTTACTTTTTGCCTATTCGTTTCAAATCATGCGATATGCTGTGCAGATAGGGTATTGCAACCAGATTTTGTTGTTGTATTCTGTCCACTGTGTTAGGCATAGCTTCCTTGCTGTTTGTTTTCATTTTTTTATAGGTTCCTTCAGCAACTGAGATGACACCACGTTCCGGATAGCCGGCTTCTTTCAACCTGTCAATTTGATGAATGAAGCTGCTTTCCAGGCATTTTCGAGATTATCTCATTCTTCTTTTGACACCTCTTCCTTTCTTCTGTCACTAAATCTCATGTCAAACGTAAAATGGGAACAAATTTTCTCACCATCCCGGCACATTTCATTTTCCGCACTTTTGTTTCCCGACCTGGTGGGCTTGGCTAGTCTTGCATCAGCTGACGGACTGGTTGGCCTTGGTGACCCGTACTCAGGTCATTCTCGGTGCCTAATACTCCGTGTCATTAAAGTTTCTTCCTCCTTCTCCCAGTGCATTTCTTTCTTTACCGTTTCCACCTAAAGCATGTTGTCCCAACTATATCTCTCATTTGCATTAACCTAGAACACTGCTTTTCCTTTGCACCATTACCATTCAGTCCCCCATTTATCTTGACTCTCCTCCTTTTAATTGGTGTACCTGGCTGGAGTCCTCCATGTCGAAGTGACAGATGGCCCTGGTTCTACAAGTTGCAAACCTCTTTGGCACTCATTTTTGTAGCCAAATAAAGTTTATTACTACTACTTCTACTAGGTCTTGAAGTACAGTTTAAAGAGTTGAGGAAAGGTCTACAGGGACCAGCATAGTTGAGAGCGAAACTTAAAAAACACAATTAGACCTTAAACTTGGGTCGTTTTATTTTGCAGTTCATAACTTATATTTTTGATAGTTACAATGAAGCTCTGAATGGTCGCTTTTGATTGTGCTTCTATATATACCGGTAACATTTCTAACTGAAGGTATGAATGCATTCTAGAAAAGAAAGCAAAAGCCTTCAGGGCTAGGCTTTTTTTGTGCTTCTAAGTGTTGCAATTTTTTAGAAAAATTTAGCATTGGCAGAACAGCCAAGTTGAGTATTAAATTTGGGTAAACTGAATTCTGCTTTAACCATACACTCTAAAATCGCCCAGTACTCTTGCTAAATTTCGGGGGTGCTATTAAAATCACTTGTTTTGACATTTCAAAAGCATTTTTCTATTTCTTCTTTGGCTGCATATACTGCAGCTAAGTCTCTTGATTTTAAGCGAGTATCTCAATTTTAAGGCACTTTTGATGACTCAGTACTCGCGCCTTTTCCTTTCTTAGAAACTTTCGCCTCAAATTCAAGTTAGTTTTTTATTTCATACAAAGAGGAAGCAGCCACAGTTAAGCAATTACTGTAAGTGTCTTGAGCTGGCCCATCAGGTGATGAGGAATGCTTTGTATATACTGATTCACTAAATGAGAAGCATGGGCATGTTCAACTCAAATAAAATTAGCTACCTTTTCTTAATCTTCAAAAAGCATTTGATACAGTGACCATTAAGATTTTAACTACCAAACTGAACTACTTAATTGTCTTCTGCTGTCCATTTATTGCCATTCTTATGAATTTTTGCATCAGATTAAACAACCAAATCAAGCCTGGTGATAATGTATCAGTAAAGGGGGTTGTAAAGGGTGGGGTTTATTCCATCTCCCATACTTTTTTCCTTAATTTAATAACACAAGCCCCAAAATTTAAACTTCCACGAGTTTGTCCTTCTAGAATGAACAAATTATGTCACTAAGTGTTCTGACAATGCAGTTTCAGTGAATAAGAATCTGTTGGCACCATGCAGGGGGTCATGCCGACGCCCATGTCAGTATCTATATAAGTGTAAACTTTCCCAAAACATAATTTTGTTGGCGTATTTAACGGAAGAAATTTTGATGCGCGGGCTAAATTGAAACCACTGTGATGATCGAGCGCGTACCTGGCCATAGCCTCCTCTATTTTTTCGAAAAAATAGAGGAGGCTATGACCTGGCTCTCTTATGAGCCCGCTTCATATGTGCGGGTATACCTTGCTCTCGAAGCTTGCCGTCCCTCTTGGGCGCTACGAAGGAGCAAGTGACAACTTCGGAGCAGTATGCTGCCATCTACACTACCTGCTCGGGTAGTTTCGGCCGTACACAGGCGAAACCGAAACTATACAGCGGGTGAGCGCAAATCGCCATGCTAGTCATGCATGCTGATCTTTACGATTCAATACGCGCCACGCACCGCCGCGGGTGTCACTCCTTTCATAATGTTCGGGAGCGCCCGGGAGGAATGGCTAGCGAAGTGATCGTACAACGTACACCCGTACATATATATGCCGCTCGTACTAAATTATCCTCAATCGAGAGGTTTCATTTTCTGCCATGCGCGGCCTAAATTCATGTGGTAAAAGCGGGGCGATAATGGTGTTTCCAAAAATTAAAAAACTGATATAGATATTATAATTGCGACCTCAGCAAACCTATAGCTGTTAGTAAATGAGGCGCTAGTGCGCATGACTAGTTAAAAAGTATTATCAGTTATATACCAGCGCCTGCTTAATTAATTGTTACCACGTGTTACCTATTGCCTGCTCCACACCACCGCAGAAATCGCACCGCATACACGAGCACAATTAAAAGCCTCCAGCCGAACCAACCCGTGAAACTGCATGTTAATTCTGCAATGCCCGCAGTCCCGGCATAGTTTCTTTTTTCACGACTCGCACCCGCAGCAGCGGAGGCTGCAACGAATTGCATGCCGCCCGTAAGCGTGTACGTGGCGTCGATCGGCATTGCAGTGCACCGTTGTGATCATTTAAGAGCCAACAGATCCCGTGCGTCTTTGTTGGCCAGCGTGTATACACGAACTGTCTGGCGACTCGAGCAGGGTAAGCCATGCTAATTCGACCAGGAGGCGACTTCGTGCCAGGAATTGCATGGTTGCGATTTCATAGGAGGTCGAGATTGAATTGCGAGGGCCCAGTGGAAGCTAGGTGGAACGGGACTGCATGCATGGCCATGTCACAAAAACGTAGCAGCCGCGGGCAAAACCAAGCACCCAACAATTACGCAACAGTGTCTTCTGCAGTCCCCCCCGCTGTGCTGGTGCAGTTGGCGTACTCGACTTCTGTGTCCAAGGGTGTGGGATTCAATCCTGACTGGGGTGACTGCTTTTCGATGTGAGCGAAAACTAACAAGGCGCCCGCGTGTACTGCGCGGTACGGTAAAAACCCAGCTAGGTGGTCGAAATTCTCGGAGCTTTCCACTATATACGGCGTATCTCATAGCCTGATCGAGTTGCTTCGGGACCTCATAAACCAAACCAAACCATCTTTTGCAGTGCAGTTTAATTCGTCCGCCACGTACCCACCTCGCATACACAGCATATGTAACGCGACTCATTCGATCATTTGACCTCGAGAGCTATTATTCGAACTGAAGTGGAAGCGCGAATTTTCATGTGGCGCTTGATCTCAGTGCGTGGTTATGCATATATGTTTGTTGTGAACATAGAATGTGGAAAAAGAAGTAAATTTTTTTACTATATATTTTGCGCGGCCGGATTTACAAGCAATGGTATATCCAGCAGCCAAATGACCGTGTATATCGAACAATTTGTTCAAATTATTCCATGTTGGTCTCTAACAAATCCAGTGCGTAAGATATGCATCAGAGTGCATCGCCGAACTTTCATCCTCTGATGTGCTCTTTATTCGCTTCGCCGGTTACGCGACTGCCATAGGGCTGCGCTGTAAACCGAACTCGATAAAATATTTTATTTATGTGCTCAATTAGTAGAGCTGGCTTATCTGCTTATAGCGCAATAATCAGCGAAAATTGATGGCCATTAGCAACCAAACTGGAAAGAGGGTTGAATCCGTGCCGCGGAGGGCGCGGCGTCGCTGGGAGAATCGACGGCGACGATGCGCCGGCCGACAACTGCCAGTCGATGACCAGACGCATTGCATGCTTGGTTTGTAAAGGTGACCACTGCTCAAGTGCTGCCGATACTTTACGTCGCAGTCGACAAGACAGAAGTGAAAGCGATTAAGTTGATTTACGTTGCACTCTCTCCAGTCGTTTTAATTGAGCAGTAGCCCGTCCATGTTTGGTGTCAGTGCTGCGTTTTCATTTTTAGCATCAAGCAAGCAGCTCGATTAGACCACTATTAATTGTGCTTGAGGGAGTATATATGACAAACACTAAGTGACGACTAGATATATCAAATTTTCTTTATTAAAAATAGTAGTTGGCAGGGCCCTTACCTGCAGGTATACTTAAAGCCTGATAGCATCTGGTTTAAGCACCCTTCCATATATATTTCATGGAAATCAGGTTAAGCCTAGCTGAGTCCACTTAGAAAGGTACCCTCTCACAAAACATGGCTTGCCAGTGCGAAAGCACGAAGGTGCTGTATAGAAACTAGCAGATGTCGTCCTTGCATGATGGAAACTGGCAGCTTGAAATATGAAATCTATGTGTGCCAGGAGAAATTCTATGTAATATTAAGCATTGCAATACTTTGCTTGAGAGCATATGCTTTTTTTGTTTTTTTTTTTGCTCATTAGTTTCATTCACAGTGCACATGGGGTGTTCACTCGGAGACATTTACTCTATTTTCCTTTTCCAAAAGCTTGCTTCGTCCCTGACAGAGTACTGCCAAATTTTTCACTTTTTTAAGCTAAGAAAATTTCTCACTGCAAAATTGGAAAGTGTGCCAAGTAATTAAGTAAGGCAACAATGCTATGCTTCAGAATACTCAGGCTACTGGAGGCATTAAGCTGAAGGTTTCATCATTAAAATCTTGTCAAACATGAGGATAGTCCGAAACTGAATTGATAAACTTTAATACTGCATTTATGGTTCCAAAAATGGCTGGGATCACACGTGTATGCTGATGGTACAGTGTAGCAACTTTTGCTGCTATACGTACCTTAATTACTATTCCTCAATTTTTTGGAACACTGTCATCTTGACAATGCTATTTTTTTAACTGCCGATTTTATTTACAATTACTGTGCCTAAAGGTTAAAGGTGTGGGAAAGGTTATACCAGAAACTGAAATACACCTGTATTGAGCAAATGCAACAAGTATTTGGGGGCACTTCAGCACCGCTGTTAAGGAAAACATGCCACAGCATTTACGACTCCTGTATCCTCATCCCTGTACATTTAGTTCGCTACTTGTCGATTCACCGATATTAGTTTGCGCTTTTATCGCACACACCAATTTGTAAAATTACTAATTACCACATTATGTAAATGAACTCCCAACTCACACATCTGACTTGGGATTCTGAAAGGCAACGAGTTTTTCTCATGTCAAAGGAGCTGGACCATACCATACCATGGTCCCCACATCACACAGACCAATCCATCCAGTCATACTATCTGCCACTCATCCTTGTCACTCAAATTGCCTTTTTTTTGGTAAATATGGCCTTTTAATGCAGTCACATTAAATTAGGCGAGGGCTTCAACTATTGTTACATAAAGAATTACTGCACACGCTTTTTTTTATGCCCTTTTAGTATGCTGCCTCACCATCCCAGTAGCATAGAGGTACAGCAATAGTGTATTAAGTGGGTATCCAAGGTTAGAATCTCATTGCTACAAGCATGTCACCTCGCTATTGAACACAATTCACGTTGAAGGGCCAAGATTTCAATATTTTAGTAAAGTGATTAGCACTGCCAAATGTTTGAGCATTACATGAGGTGACAGTATGGGTGTAAGTATCCCACAGACAAGGGCATTGCAATTAAGAAAGTTGCTGCTCATCTGCAAAATACTGAATCAAACCAATCTTATGCAATTCAACAAACACCGCCCACTTTGCCTTTTTATCATCAGTCCCTGTCTGCAGTTCGAAACATCTTCATTGGGCTTACCTCTAAAAATTGTCTACGAAACATATCTGTGAACTTTTCTTACTTCACTGGTTTTGCGGATTATTTCCAGTCTCAAAAGGAATAACAAATACATGTGGTTCTATGACACATACAGTAAATACCTTTCTAGGTAGGTTACAAAAGGGAAGTAATGCAGAAGGTAGGCAGTCTAAACATAAATGAGTGTGTCAACATGGTGTTTTGGCACTGGAGTGTTTATTACTCCAATCATGTGCGTTAATAATGAATGAAAAGGCACATAAGTAGGAATACTTTATTTTGACACAGAAGCTATGGCCAACGTGTGTGTGTTGCCATTACGCTCGTAAGTGAAGTGCAGACTTGTGAGTACACTGTTGAGCCAGTAGCACAGGGAGCAGTCAACTTGGGCCAGGGAATGCCATGCTTTGAAAGGTGGGCAGCTGTTGTGATCTCTCGACTAGTATCAGTCACGTGCAGGATCGGCTGTCATAGGGAGAAAAAACAAAAGAATGCAAGCTCAGAACAATAACAAAACACCCAGAGAAACTCAGAGACGTACCAAATTTAAATAAAAAGATAACAGGACTGCAGACTATGCAGCAGCTCATATATTCTAATAGTGGATTTGCATATGGTCACTACACCCTCAAAAAGGAAAGAAGCACAAATGCTGAATTCATGACTCGTCAAAGGAACCAGACAAAAAGAAAAGTGTGCACCCTGTAGCATAGCTCAAGAATGAGAAAAGCCAAAACAGCGAAAAAGTTACCCTAAGTAAGGCCAGTACTAGTGCTCTCTGCATGCGTGTGACAATGTATCACTGCAGTGCACATGCACAGCAGAAATGGACACCATGGGTGGTAAAGAACTGATATGAAGTTATCAACACTGGCCGCAGACATCAGAACAGACAGCTGATTGTGCTTTGGTATAACGCAAGCGTGCGGGCTTTGGTAGGTTGTGAAGCATATAAATAAACGTTGAGACATCTTGAAAACCATGTGTGCACATTTTCATTTGCTGCTGCATCCAAGAAGTTCCGCTTGCACTGTTCATTAGACGACATGCGTTGCTCTTGGATTGTAGCGTTCGTCGACTACACAGCATGATTCCGGAATTGCGACTGACTCAGCTGTGAACATTTCATTTTTCTAAACTTGCGAAATCCTTCCTATGGGCTGTGAAAAAGAATGAGGAACTGTTCCACCGAAATGTAGTCGCTCGCCCTCTATAACGCACATGATGGCAGCCATAAGTCATTTTGTGCCAAACAGTAATTTCCATACAAGTAACAAAAAGTTCTCAAACTATGTGACAGGACCATAGCTATTTACTTTGAGGGTGGCCACAGCAAACAGGCAACAACCACAAGATGGCTAAATCGCTCGCCGAACTACAGCACCACAACAGTTGCTACAATGCTAGCATCATAAAACCTCTGGCTGTCTTTGATATATGGTCCTCATCACAAATACACCAGTTCATGTTGTTAAGGAGGCTGTCCATGAGCATCATACTTCTCAAAGCAGCTAAAAAATATTGCAAACAGAGACCAACACTTGACTTTAAGTGCAGTAGCAGCACTACTAACATTCAGTGTGTTAATGGAGTATAGACACCCTGAAACAAATAAGACAAAAATTCAATTATAAATTATTTAGTGGTTGAAGATAAAAACCAGGTGATGATCTGTACAGAGCAATGTCTTGCATGTCGTTAACAAGCAAAATGCGACCAAGATTAGGTGCATATGCTCCTGTAAGATGAAGTGCTGCACTGGCCTAGCCCAAGCAGTGCGGGTACCTCCAGTCAAAACGCTTTCAAGTGCCATCATCCACGAGATGGTTGCCCAATAGCAATAGGAATTTTCATAATGCAGCGTTCCTTATCTTCAGCCAGCATTTTTCACTCTTCCCAATGGATGCAACCCTCCCCAAAACTCCAAACTGAAAACATCAATTCAGTCATGCAGAACTGTCAATAATGACCTGAACCACAAACCAACTTGGAGAGGTAATGCGACCAAAATTAGGTGCATATGCTCCTGTAAGATGAAGTGCTGCACTGGCCTAGCCCAAGCAGTGCGAGTACCTCCAGTCAAAACGCTTTCAAGTGCCATCATCCACGAGATGGTTGCCCAATAGCAATCAGAATTTTCATAATGCAGCGTTCCTTATCTTCGGCCAGCATTTTTCACTCTTCCCAATGGATGCAACCCTCCCCAAAACTCCAAATTGAAGACATCAATTCAGTCATGCAGAATTGGCAATAATGACCTGAACCACAAACCAACTTGGAGAGGTGGAAGCAGGCTCGAGCACTTTGAAGCTATAAAACAAATGTTTTGAAGCATTCAAATTGTTTTGGAGTACGTTCTAAAGTCAAATGATTTTATTAGCTGAATTTTTTATACCTGACATACCAAAATAACCTATTTGATTCCTTTTTATTCAAAGATCAATGCATTGGTGAAAATACAAGACTAACAGCCAAAACGTACAGATGGTGAAAATACAAGACTAACAGCCAAAACATGTACAGATGTTTAAAATAACACAAATGATCTTAGCAACAATTTGGAACAAACTAGCAGAAAATGCAATGCTTGTTTCTATACTTGATGCCCAAACGATAAGTTTGACTAAAAACATGACTCTTTTAGCTTGAGAAATGTGGACTATACCAATATGATGTGCTCAAGCACCACTGGACTAGTTCGGAGTTCACATCAATAAGCAGCATATTTCCACTCCCTATCTTGTGCACATAATTTTTTTATCCATGCCTGTTCTGATAAAATTTCCAAGGCACTGGTCAGTAATCCCTTCAGTGAGGATAGATTGCACTCAAGGGTAGCCCTTTCCCCCTTCAGATGCCCTAATCCATGGCCTTCTGTCAGTAGCTTCTCACGTTTTCGCTTGAGTGGCACCGGAGCTTCCTTAATTTTAACACGTTAATGATGGGCCCTGCATGCCTGCCCAACACTTGTGACATTTATAATGATTGACACCTTCATGGTGTCACACCCATAATACTGTATGTTTTTGTCTGACGTATGTTTGACAAGCTTATTAACAAAGAGGTTCAATGAAATAGATCTACGACTACCAGAAACGAGGCTCATGCTGGTCTGGCTTATGGGATTTAACGTCCCAAAGCAACACAGGCTATGAGAGGCTCATGCTCTTCTATTTAGCAGAAAAGAAAAAATATATAAAGGCCCTGTTACTACACAGGTATGCAAACCAACAGAATGAAATTGAGGAAAGCATATAATTAACTAATAAAAAAAATCTGCATTGGTGATGAACGGTAATTAGTAGTGTATCTACTGTCAAATGAAAAATACCCCCCCCCCCCCCCCCCCCCCCATTGCAAACTAGAAAAACAAGAAACATGCCACCGTTGAGGTCCGAGACCTGCACATTATGCATCCCATGCTTTACAAACTAGCTACAATGATGGCTATGCAATCTTTTATATGTTGCATGTATCCCAACATAGACAGCGTTCACCAGTGCTCAACTAAACCGCAGCAGCAGACGTGGGAATGCCCTGTAAATACAGCAACAAGGTTAACAACTGGGCGAGTTGGTAATCATTCATTCAGCCAAAAGACTAGACACAGAGAAGCCAGCCTCATCTCGTTAGCTTCTATTCTCTGTCTCGTTTTTTGGCTGGTTTAAAATAAAATACAGCAAGTGCCAAGTAGAACATGATATGGAGTGTGGTGTCTGAAGGGTTGTGTATGAACGAGCCGCGCCGGCGCGGCGCGCCACTGCTCGTAGTGTGCCCAGCCTCTAACAGGCAGTGAGACTCACGGATTCGGGCAGTACGGCCAGTGTGACTCTTTCGTCTTCCCACGACAACTCTAAACTGTTAGAAATTCGCTGAAAAAGAATGTATTAGTTTAGGCTGTTTACAGTCTCCAAACACACCACGAAATATGTCAGCTGTATTGCATTTCGCTTCTGCTTAAGGGGGGACATGGCTCTGAAAATTATTTTCCAAGTTTTGACCAAATTTGATAAAACCTGGCATTCTGATTCAGTTTCTTGCACTGATTTCAAACATGTAACCAATTTTCTAGCTGCCCAATTAGTTCAAGAGATAATAAAATTGTTCATAATTTGCAGAAATAATGAAAAATAACAGCACAACAAAAAATTCACATGGACACTTTGCTAGGTACTAGAAAGCGTAATGAATACAATTTGTTAGGAGCATTTTTTTATTTAACAAATATTAGCGATGTTATAGCAGTTCAGAGTTTTCAATTTTGCTCTAAATAAGACAGGAAGGCACTTACATTTGGAACAGTGAACTGCTATAACATCGCTAATATTTGTTATACCAAAGTGCGCCTAACATTATATTCGTTATGCTTTCTAGTACCTAGCAAAGTATTCATGTGAACTTTTTGTAGTGCAGTTATTTTTTCATGGAAATTGTTTATCTTTTGAACTAATTGGCCAATTGGAAACCTAATTACATATTTGAAATCAGGGCAAGAAACTAAATCAGACTACCAGGTTTTATCAAATTTGTTGAAAAACGTAGGAAAAATAGCTTTAAGAGCCATGTCCCCCTTAAAAGCAACCAGTTTGGCCATGATTTCAATTCGAGAAATCACATTCAATTAGACAGAAAAAAAAATTGTCATCGGACTTCTTGCGAGGATGCTTTAATATTTAGACACCGTGTGCAGCAAAATATAACTGAATAAAATCTCGAGAAAACGCAAAGTAGCCAATAGTGTGCGTATGTAGCCTTTACGCCATGCCAAAACTGCCGTTCGTCAAGCGTAGGTACCACCTCCTCGATTCTTCTCGATTTAATGTATCTGTGAACTGGAGGCGACAGTGGTAGAAGAAAGACAAGAAGCTCAGGCGGCGTGCCCGCCCTGTGGTGTGCGAGAGGTGCCGTTATATCATAGCTCACAACAGCACCGCCGCCAGGACCGGCACGTGTTCTGGCTGCAATGCTCTTCGCTGATTCTGCATGTAGAAAGTCCCCCCCCCCCCCCCCCCCCCCACCCCCACCCTCAATTTCCTGTCGAGAAAGATGGCGCCGCTGCGGCAGCAAGGCTGTATCTGTGGCTGAGGCGTGACGAGTGTTGAACACCAACCTTGAAAAAGATCACACCTCATCAAGCGTTCGAATATTGGCCCTTCCCAGTGGTTTGTATGAGGTTTCCAGTTCCTAGCCTCCAGTGGTATATAAAACTGACCATATGTGGAAGCGCCTTATCGCAGACCAGACCAGAGGTGAGCAAATGCCCTCATTTTGGCCTTTCCTCCCTCGCCCTCAATTTCAAATCGGCAGCCCTCCCTCACCCTCACCCTCACTTAAAGTTTCTTCGCCCTCCCTCGCCCTCATCCTCACTTAAAAAATATTGCTGGTCCTCACTCACCCTCACCCTCATCTCATTTGCCCTCCCTCACCCTCAACCTCATGCCCAGCAGTTTTTATATTTGTTATTTTTCATTATTTTCGATCTATGACAATGTTACAATGAGTCAAAGTAAGCGCAAACTATTCTTCTCTGCGTCTGTTTTCGGCAGTGTCAAGCCGCGTTGATCATTTAGCAATCCGAATTTCTCGAGCTAACAATGGACTTAAATAAATGACGGGGCTGCATTCATGCTGTAGCGTATCACTGGCAAGAGCCGTCTGGTAGTTAATTGTTCCGATCGACAGTTGCTGAGATTAAGATATGCACTGCACATGGAAACCACAGGTTGTGAAAAGTGCAAAGAACAATTCTGGCAGTGCCCTAAGCATACCAATCAAAGGCGAAACTTCGAGGAGGAAGAAAAATAACCACTGCCGTAATTTACCGGGCAAGCATGCCCACCGGTTCACACTCCATGTGTTAGAAGGAGATAGAGTGATTAAATGCGTTTACACCGCGCATGAGGAAGGAGGAGGTTCTAACGAATCTAACCAGCCGCAGACGGAAGGCATGAGGCGTATACGGCATATTAGACAACAGAACAATGTAATCTAATTCAAGTAACAGAAAAACGCTATCACACAGAAGCGTAAATTACGATGGAGTCAGGGGTTCATGAACCTCAATCGCTTCGCAGGGGGGAGGGCGGGGGGGGGGGGGGGGGGGGATGGAGGGACATAGCATGCGAGCCCGGGGCCGTGCTCAACAATTTCAGTCATGTACATGTAGTGTCATTTGGGAAACGCCGCGTAAAAATGCGATTGTTAAGACACGGCGTCGCAGGTACCACCGATGTTGTGCCCCGATCGCATCCCGCCTTCCCCCAAGAATAAACCGAAAACGCAAAGTGAAACACGTAACTCTGTTGCGCTTCTGGTTTTCATGAACGCCGCCTCAGTGTTGCGTAAAATCGTTTTTTTTTTTTTCACTTTTTATTAAAGTTATACGAGAACAGGACGAGACAGCGCCTAACTAGAGCAGTACGATGAGCAAAGTGAACAGGCCAGAATTTCATGCATAAGGTTTGATTATGCTTCCTGAATAGTGTGCTTAAATCTAGGATTACTTGAAAGAAGCAGTGCTTATAGAAGGGGAACAGAAGAGCAACACATATGCGCCAACTAGCCGGAATCAGCACTCTGCATCAGTTCGTCTAAGTTCACATCTTCTACCTGATCTGCTTCATTCCGGACAGAACCCGCATATGCAAAAGCCGGGAAACGGATTGTCTGCACTGTGAAGACAAGAGCGGCAAAAAAATGAAACTCACCCGGAACCTGCATGACGTCCTACACACCTTTCACTTGGACCGCGCATTTCCCAATAATATCCGAGGACACTGCCACAATGGAAACTTATTCGCGCACATAGTACACGGACGTCCTTGAGCATATAGAATTTTGCAACAGCGCACCAAAGTGTTGTTTCAACAAGCGTCAGCAACTTGAGTGGTCCAATCGAAAGGACACAGCAACACAAACTGAAGGGCTTCCCCAGCCGTTCCTGCCGCTCGCTGTTTCTTTCTTTCTTTTTTTTTTTTTTTTTGAGGGGGGAGGGGGGGAGAGATTGGGCTGGAGAAAGACCCTTTCTTTGGACAGAGAGAGCGGGAAAGGAACGCACGGTGGTGGACGCGTGTGTATCCTTCCGAGAGCAATGCTGCCACGTCCATTCATGTCTCCACCCGGTGCCTCAGGGAGATCTGATAAGACGAGCCACAGCCGCTTCTTTAGCCCAGCCGTGGGCTAGCGTGCGTGGTCTGCCCACCGCTCGGATATTTTTTTTTCTCTTTTTTGAACAGCTTTCCTAATGACAGCTGCCTTCGCTGTGGGGGGAGTCTAGCGCCTGTCGTCGGCGCATTGCCACAGGGTGCAAAGGCAGGCGCACACTGATTGTTTTGTGCGTTATCTGTCGCCCTCCCAAGCGGTCTTCAAACGAAGAGACGCCGACCAAAGCTCTCGGGCGTGCAGGCTGAGGTGCACCCCGGCTAAGAATGTTCCGGCTTACCGCTTGTAGAACACTGTAGCCCGCCGAATGTAACGTCTTCCAGCGGCCTAGTACGAGTAGTGGCGTTCGTTGCTTCGTTTTTAGTTTGCTTAGCAACACACACATGGTGTATGCGTGTGTTTGGCACAAGACAGAAAAAGTAGCAGACATCTCGCTGATCATTCCACTGCTTCAGATGAGAAGCGATCAACTGCTTGCACAACAACAAGGGGAAATCCGCGGAAGAGAGGAGGCCTCTTTCCTTCCACAGAAATGGCTAAGCACAATCAGGTGTACAAAAATCAGTGCGGTCATAGTTTCAACCTGCCAGCTGGAGATCCTAGGACATACCATGACTACGCGGAATCGGGTTTACTTTTATCTCAGCTGTCTGCTTTATTAATATTGAGTCACTCTTAGAGTGAATGTGGGGCGCTGAAGCTGAGGTAATGCTGCGCGTTCGAGAGCAGGTATCACGCAAACCCTCGAAGAGTCTTCCTCTTCTTCAGACCTGGCATACGTTTCAACAGTATGCGAGACAGGTGCTCTCTGGCGCGACTCTAGCCTTAGCGGCATGCATAAAGGTATTTCATCTCAGCTGGTCATCTTTATGTTAAGAAAATGTAGGGACACTTATTAAAACGTTCTCATAAAGTCCGAAGCTACAATTACAGCCCGTTTTAATCAAACCCAACAAATGTGCCTGCGTGGCTTTGGGGCAGCGGGTCTTACTCGAGGTTTAAGCGTCCTGGAGGGCTGGACTTCGACGTCGCCCTCTCATCTCATAGGTCAAAAACACTCAGTACGGACCTCTCTAACCGAATGTGAATCTATGTTTTGTAGCTTTCCTCGAATCTAAACCCTGCTTTGCGTCAATTAAAAATTCCAGTTCAGCGGTTGTCTTATTCGGCAGCATTGAACCTACATCACTTTTTCGCTTTATATCGTGACATACCAAGCACAGGAAACCATGCTTTGGATAAGAAGCTGTTGAAAGCCGACATAAACGTGGTCTACCCCTACAGTGAAGCTGATCTTGGCAAATTAAGTAATGGCAAAATAAAAACACTGGCACGTTGCCGTACGTACGACTCCTTAAGTTATCGGAAGCTTCTTGCTAACACAAGTGGTGAATTCCATCTTAATGTAGTATGCTTCGTATACTTTTCTGCTCAGTTTGAACGCAAACTTCTTGAAGATTGTCGCTTCACGGAAAGAGGCGTACGCCTTTGGAACAGAACCACGACACTGACGACATAGACGGCCAGGTCCCCACCACCCCGCCAGTGCGTCTACTCATGCGTGGAGCTCTGAAGTGGGGCGTTTCTGCAACATCCAATTTGTTCTGTGTAGTTTCTGACACGGGACATTGGTATATGGTAAACGACGGCAATCTCCCTCGGGATGAACCTGTCTAAGTGTTTGATACTGCATCCTTAGCTGCTTGTGCTTTCCTTGCACCATATTGCACGAGCCAGCCAGTTTTTCGGGTGCAGTGATGACTACCAGGACGTCAGTTTTCTGAGCCACGTTTTTTAAGCGGTGGGAGATTTGATAGTAATATGGAATGACAACGGATCTTGCACCTTGCGCTTTTTCAGCGCAGCGGTGCTGCTCTACATCCCTAGCATCCCTGGCAAGGTTCTTTAAAACAGAGATGACCACCTCAAAGGGAAATCCTGCACTGGTCAGTGTTTGCAACCAGACATCCACGCTATACATGTCATTTCATGTAGGCAGGCTTTGTAAAGAGCGGCATGCAGGTAGTTTTTAGCAATGCTCTCCTTAGGAACCTTGGAATGAGCTAACTGGTGGCTTAAAATGCCTTCTTTTTTTTTTTATAGCGAGGCTGACACCTCCAGCACGCTTTGATTTTGCAAACAGAAACACTTGTATCTAAAAACTGCAAGCAACCTTGCGCGCCCAACCCGAAAGCGCATTCGGCAAAGAATTAAACCCGGTTCAGCATTGTCATACCCCCCTCATGCGTGAGTCTGTGACAACATACAGCCTTACGATCGTCGGGCATTTCCATGCATTAAACTTATTCTGAATACAGAACAGATGCTAAAAGCAAATAATATTAAATAACTTTACTCCAGTACAGGACTTCAACAGGCTAACACGAAATGAGAACACTTTGGATATTGGAAATGAAACAACTCTTTCGTAAAATTGTGTTCAATGTTCACACGCTGTAGTTATTCCTTTCAAATCGATGTTATGTTAAAACCCATCTGAAGAAAACTGTCTTAAGAAAATAAAAAAAAGTAAAACTTAATGCTATAGAAATTGCAGAAAAAACAATGCGCTGTCCGCTGGCGCTCTTGTGCGACACGTTGCCAATGATAGATTGATCTGCGAACACGCGATAGCGTTTGAATCAACTGTCTCGCTTCGCGTCAGGCTGATTTAAACTGAGCGTGGAGGGAATCGTGCGTCTAAGTGTGAGAGAGCTGGTGTCGGTACAACGCGACTGAACTGCCTCCGCTTATCCAGCGTTGGAGCTACAGGAGACCATGTTGTCGGTTTCGAATTTCGTGTAACAGATGGGTAACGAAAAATTTGTGCTGTTATCGAGGGTGTGTCTATCAGTATCAGGTATCAATATAGAGACTGCCAATGCCACGCTCCAGTATGGTAATTACGAGCCGTACATATAAATGCACGATTTGACAATTTTGCTAATTTACAACAAAGCGAAAAACGGTAAAAGAAATGATAAAATACTTCTTGTTTCTACAAACACATGACAAAGATTGCAACTGATATTTAACTGCGGTTTATTTTATTGCAGCTATTATCAGCACAAATTCACTGCTGTTCATTTTCCTTTGGTTTTGCTGCGAATTGTAATTTACACAACTTATGAAAGCTTTATGTAAAACTACAGTCAAGTAACACTGTCAAGAAACACTTCTCATGCGTCGGCTACTCATGCAAGCTATCCGGACGGGGGAAAAAAAAAGAAAAACATGTGGCAGGGTCCCAGCAGATAAGATCACCCCACCTCGCTCTTTTGTGTTCGTTTCTCTGCGTGTCCCCTCTATTTCGGACGCGCTTTTTTTTTTTTCTGAGCGTGTTTTTCCCTAAATGGCAAAGAATGTTAGCAGTTAGAAACGATTGTCCTGTGTACTTTGCCGGTCCCGTCGTGTTCTGTGAGGCTGGAAGCAGCGACATCGCTCTCGGTGACTCCCTGCAGCTTCCTAGGGTCGTTTTTAACTTTTCTTCACCACGAGCGCCGGGGCAATTTTGTGGCTTTCGTGCCCGTGTCCCGTTCCATTACATCTGTTTTCTATACAACACATGCATAGTGGAGGAGAACGTATGTTGTCACTCTTGCCTTTCGGGTTGCCGCGTTTTTTCGTACTGCAGAAACTATGCCTTTCGTTGAACATTTGCCCTCGCCCCTCAAACTCTGTATCTTTCCCTCCCTCACCCTCCCCTCACCGCCTCTGCCCTCCCTCACCCTCGTCCTCACAAATTTTTCAGCGCCGATCCTCCCTCGCCCTCACCTCACCGAGTCAGATCCTCACGAGGTGAGGGTGAGGACGCCCTCATGAGGGTTCGCCCTCGTGAGGATGCCCATGTCTGGACCAGACTGTCTGCGCTCGCTGATAGCTGAAACAGCCTCACCTGGCGCTATTCTAATTTATTAGGCGAACTCCACGCTGCACCACACCAGCGTAACCCGCACATGGCATTTTACGCTTTAAAACATGCAAGAGCGGTGTCTGACTGCTGCTCTTTAGTCACCGGGGGGAGTAATTTCATATATTCGTTTGTATCGTTCAATGTGGCTGGCGCACGCCTAATTGTTTACGACACTGATTGACTCTATTTAAAAATTGCTCATTCAAGATTTATCTTATTTCATCGTCAAGGAGATTTCTACTCTATCAAGCCTTTGCGGCTATTTCAGATATGAGACGTTCCAATCAACAGATTAAAATGAAAACCATACCCACATTTGGTTTTGAATTTTCTCACGTGGAGAATAAAAAAAGTGTACACGACGCCAAAAAAACAACAAAATAGCTATGTCTCTGGAGCAATGGTCCCAAACTGGCTCAAAGTGTGAGGACGCCGTAGCAGAGGCGTCCGGATCACTTCGGCCACCCGGGATTCTTCAATGAAACTGCCATCGTTAAGTATATGCCTGCCATGCTTTCAGCTTCGGCCAAAATGCTGTCTCCCAATTAGGATCAGACTAGGGTATCCCAGCTTTAATGACTCAGCCTCCGCGGTGCCGTAATAAGCAAATAAATAAGCTAAGAAGACTAAACTTCTTTCTCGGAGCGTATCATGGCTATTTCATCCATTTCGCTGCAGCGACGCCGCGAATGTGTATTTTACTCTGACAAAGTGACTATAAAGGACATCGGCCCTCTGTGTACAAGCCCGAATCCAGCTCGGACCCGTACGTTTAAGCCCACCCCGAGTCCAGCAAAAATGTTCATGTGTCGGCCCAGACGGCCCGTGGGTTGAGCTGCACCCAGCTTTTGGGCCTGTCCATGCCCACGCAGTGTCGTGTGAAGCCCGTGCTACCTTCACCTGACGCTTCTACATAAGGTTTGACGATGTTCTATTTTTTCGGTTCCTGGGGCTGCCTTTCAGTGGGTCGCTTTCTACTTTTCGACGTCTGAAAGGTAGGTAAGGCAGGCAGAGAATATCGTGGGGACCGCTTCCTTTGCTAGCAACGCGCAACACTTTGCAGCATATGCCCATTTAACTCTGTCGTCCATGTTTTGGACATAAACCTGGGCTCAAAGTGCCCCTCACAAACAGTGACTGTATAGCTCGGTCCTTTCTTGGTATGCCGGCCACCATAGCTGAAGTCGTTCGACATTTTTTCGCACCGAAGAAAGCTGACATTTTTCATTGCAGAATACGTAGCCTGTATTGCAGCAGTGAACAATGCACTTTTTTCCACATTACATTACATTACAACTTAGAATATACCATGATCGAAGAAAGGCTTGGAGCAGGGGCATCAGAGAGAAAAACAAAATGCGCACCGATGCACGTTGAGAACTGACTGGCAATCCTTGCGGCACCAGTTAAGTTTGCGGGCTTCGCCCAGAAGGAGATTCCGAAGGGGCGACCAAGGTCAAGGGGCAGCTTGACGCGGGCTGATTTATGACGGTCGCGCAGGCGACCGCTTCTCGGAAGTGAGCCCAGAACACACGGCAGCGGGGGGCGACGCTGCCGGCTCTGTCCGTCCCGTGCCGCGAGGGAGGCAGAGCAGTGCAAGTAGAAGGCACAGCGTAAGCGCAGTGGTTGTGGGTTCGGCGCTAACTGCTGTGTCTCCCGGTTCGAGTGGAGAGGGCGCGGAGTCCATAAATCCCGAAACGCGGCGTAACACGGGCCTGGGGAGAACGCACTGTTGACATGTCTTCACGGGAAGACGCCTGTACGTCCCTTTGAATCCGCTGCCCACGCGCAACCGACCAAGGGCAGGGATCGGAATGTTTGGGCCTGAGGTTTGAGTGTGTGTGTTTTCGGAAGTGTAACCGTCGACGCCGTTTGTCTTTGCGACTGCTTGGCGCCTCTTGTGTGGGAGGATTTTGGAGAGGGAGAAAGCACAGATGTATGTGTTTGTGTGTGCAACCACTCGCCGCGTAGTGCGTGCTTTGTGTTTGTATTACTTAACATGCATAGCAGAGGGGTATATGTGGCACAGCAATTGGCCAGCCCATTTTGAAGGACTGTATGTTATTGGCCACAGAGTGACTAGTCGTTGATTGGTCAACGGACTAGACTCGAATTTTGAGCGCTAAGGAAGGAGCGTTGGGACAGTTGGGCTCGGAGGGACGAGGGCAGACGGGTTGTTCGAGGAGGGAGGCTAGGCTGACGGAGGTCTCTAGGGACTCCGGCCTAAAGTGTAGCAGAAGGCCAAGGCTTGATTCTGCTAGCCTCTGACCTCCGATCGTGCACCCAGTTGCAGTTAGCCCTCTATGTTTTGATGTCGCATCTGACGACGTTATTGTAAACAGTTTGTAAACAAGTGTAAACAAATGTGTACAATCGAGAAAGGAAGTCCTCATCTCCGCACCGCAATGTGTCGCTGAGCCACAGACGCAGCGGTGGTCACCAACACCACTCGGTACGAGCGAAGGCAGAAGAAACAGCAAGAAACACCTGCTGTATAGGGAAGCCCATCTATTCCCCACGCCTTCACCCGAAGATTTTAACTGCACCCAGCGAACCTGCGGCCACCAACAGTCAACGCAGTCTCTCGGCAGCCTACGGAAATCAAACCATCGGTATCGTCACTTACTGTTCGGTGCGGAGCGGCCCGTTCACACACTTCTAACACCATGATGTGGAGGTTGTGGGTCCGAGCCGACCAATGGCGTATGGTAGCTTTTTGCTAAACAATTACCTTTCAGACAAACTCATTATGAATTATCCATTGACCCCCTGCCATTATGGGCATGAAGCAGGGGGTCTCAAACTCATATTGCTACGTGGGCTGCATTGAGAAAGCTTTTTCTCTCATGACCCAGGAGCCAGAAATTAACAAAACAACAGGAAACAAAGTACAATAAATAACAATAAAATGAACAAAAATAAGCTAACTTCGTTTTGTCAGACCAAGCCCTCCTATTATTGCAAAAGAAAAGCAATGTGTGCTCCTTTCCACTTCAATGCTGGACAAAAGCCGCTTCAGGATCGCTCGGAGAGAGGTACTGAAATGGTACACCTGTTAATAAATACTACCACACTTATAATCCTCAAAAAGAAAAAAAAAAAGCACACTTGGAAATAAAAGAGAAGGCAAGGATGTCTGGCTCCTTGCTTTGAAGGCATAGTGATGTCAAATGAAAGTTCACGCAGATTAAGTGGTCAACGCCTTTTCAAAAATGAACGCGTACTAACTGGTACAAAGTCTGAGTTTAATTTAGTTGGAAATTAGGGCTGGTGGTAATGCTTTCAAAAATGTCAGCTGAAAATTTTGAGCTGGCAGACTGCATCACGCAGCTCCGCGGGCCGTGCGCCAAGGCCCCTGGCATAAAAGGATAATCTTTGATGAGCGGAAAGAAAGTGTTCGATGTTGGCGAGAAGATAGTGGATGGAGTGGAGGGGCTGCATTCCCCATTCTCAGCAAGGAAAACTAGAATGCTTCTTTGCTCGTCAAGTGAAGAGGATATACTTTAGGCAGGCATTGCCTCTGCTACGAAATGGGCACCACTGTAGGCAGTGTACACCTGGCCAATGCTTTAAAGGGCCACTGTCCAGGGAAGGCCCTTTTAAGCAAAGGAGCCCAGTGTTTCGATCAGGTACCGGAGATAGTCTGCGCAAAATGCTACAGTGACACGCGCGCCGCAAAGTATCGAAAATACAATTCAAAGCTCTCTCATGCTCTCCTTTGGGAAGCTAGCTTCCCCGTTTCCTGCGCTGGCCCGACGGGCCCCAGTAATGACGTACGTACCGCGAACGACGTCCATTGGTCTGTCTCGCTGACTGACGGGAGAAGGATGGGTGTCTACTGCTCGCTGCGCGCTTTTCCCTCGCCACGGCCAGACTGAATCTAGCGGCGAGCGCTCCCTCAGCCTTTTTCTTTCTTCTTTTTTTCGCGCTCACGGAGTGCCACGCCCCACCTCCCGCCAAACGCGGAGCAGGAAGGGAAATTTGTCTTGCGGAGGCTAGACGACCTCGGGCAGGAGAGTGAAAAACCTTTGCGAGGGAACGGAAGGAGAGAAGCATGACAGAATCAGGTAATTGCGGTGGCTGTAACTTCGGTATTAGTTACTCTTTTCAAAAGATTTTGCGACCTTGCATTCTAGGGGCGAAGTCTCACAGTCACCGGGGAAGAAAATATTTTCGACCGGAGGGTGGACAGTGGGCCTTTAACAGTACCACGTGACCGTCGACTGCCCAGCGCTGCTGCGCCGGAAGATGCAGGAGTGCGAGGGCGTGCTCACAATTCTTGCTTCTGCAGTGAACCTCGTTTGCTACGCTGCTTTGATCAATGTGAAGCAACCTTGCCACAATTGGCTGGCAGGCATGTCGGTGCCCGGAGAAGCTGTCATTGCTTGCTTTTAGCCGCAATAATATCTGCATATCATGTGAATAATATCTTCAAAGTACACACATTTCCAATAAAAAATCCAACTTGCACCATAACTCTTGCCATCAATACTTTTGAAAAATTGTTGTATCGGTACTTTCATTGCTTAAAAAAAAAAAAAAAAAAAAAAAAAAAAAAAAAAAGAAAAGAAACCTTTGAGACAGTATCTGAAAATAGAACCAGGGACAAGTATAATATTTGGAACGTTACAAGTTTGCACAGCTTGAATCCACAAGCACATAGCAGAGCGCTCTCAGAACTACAATATGAAACTTGATTCAAGCTGCCAACGGAGCAGAACAGCCAAGCAGACAACACTCGCTGAAGCAGCATGATTACATCTCCCTGCTTGTTCCCTCTCCTGATTTCCCCTTTGCTTCTGCTCGGACAGTCGACGCTCGAGCGACACTGTTAAAGAATTGGCAGGGTGTATATTCTGTGCTGCTTGTCTTGCAAGCCATTGATGCCAATCTTGCAGACCTCATTTTATCTTTCACAGTGGTTTCCAAAGCTATAAAGTTCTTGCAGCAACATTGTCACACGCACAAAAAAGCAACACAACCAACCTGTGCAGGAATATCATTCGTTGGCAGCTTTGCCAGTTTTCCACAGCGAATTGAGAAGACAATATAGCGTGGTTTGATCTTCCATCTTGCGCAAACATTTGTTTGTTTTTGGAGCTAGTCTGCTTTTCTTAGTCTGAATCAATTGTTACATTGCACACTGTTTGCAATGCATTAGTTGCAACTGAGAAAGAAAGGCTGCAAACTACAAGCTGGACACTGCAGCTGCAGGAATGCTTGCTTGATTCATTCATGCACTCTATGCAAACTGGGGACCTGTGCCCAAGCATGTTCCCCATGTAAAACAAATGACCATTCACGGTGGCACAGCAATTGTTTTGAAATTAAGTACAGGGCTCACCTTGTGGCGTTAGAGCATATGCTGCCTCCGCCTTTCATAGTCCCTTGTTCAGCCTCAGCAACCAGCAAGCACATGCTAGACTCCAAAACACATATCAGGAAGGTCCCTGCGTACCAAATATTAGACGTCAGCTTATAAGCGATGTTTACACACACAAAAGAAATTAAGACAAGTACATGTTGATGCACTTTAAACACAAGGCGAAATCGCTTACCTCACCGTAATTAGAAAGGGGCCCTGCATACACTTGACAGTGTGCAGTCATAAAATGAGGTATGAAATCATTACACCGCGTCATAGCAACGAGGGCCACACAAAATGATAGTACGTCGCACAAGTGGTTAGCAAGTCGTGGTGCATCAAAACAAAAGCTTCCCACACAGGCCTGTGTGATCCTCGCCTTTCCTGCTTCTACGCGTTGTTTTGACATGTCCTAGTACCTCCTAAAGTCCCTCTATCAGCTCAGAGACGTTACAATTATTAACTATTCACCCAGACAGCTGCGGAACGCTTACCCAAGTTTCCCGCCCTTTTCAAGCGCACGCAAGACTGATAGTCAGGCGTGCTTTAAATGATTGAGATTTCCGTACGGTTGGCCTAATAAACGGTATTTAACGACATGTAACTTAGTGTCGAACTGCGTTGAGCTTTCGATTGAAACCTTCGATAATACACCTTTGGGGCGTTCGGGCCCACTGCCGGCCAAGCAGGCTCAATGGTCGTCAACAGAACATTCGGGCGCACGGAAGTTGAAACCTAAATGTAAAACTCCAGACAGCGGGTAATGACTCAATACATGCACACTGAAGTATCTAAAGAATAGAAAAAATTGCTTACGTGCCGTACAACACGAGAGCACACGGCTGACACGGCGACACAGCTCTCACGGCTCCCACCATGAAGGACGACGACCAGCCATTTTGCTACTAAAAGCAACACAAAACCCACAAAACAATAGCCGGATGTGACGTTTTTCCTAAACCGGATAAGACGTCATGGGTTGCTGCAAGCATTTTGCTCCTGCAACCCAGTTGCAGGAAGCATTTCGCTGCTGCAACCCGGGTCACAGCAGACGGCGCCCACTTTGCCACCTGCAGCAAGCCTGAACAATCCAAGCCTAGTTGCATTAAATCCGTTTGTTTTGGTCAAGTTTTGGTGCTCGCATGGAGGAAGGAAACAACTGCTCGTGTTTGCTGGTGTTCGGTCGTGTGCTAGAATTTGCTCGTGCTATCGGTGCAACCTGCCCACGTTACGTTACATCATGCCGACAGCATCCTTCACCCTTCACGACAGGCAGCTTTTTTGAGCACCCTATCATGGGATGAATTTGAAGACATGCATTGATTTCAACGGGAGCGCGATATTCCAAAGCCTCGAAGGAACTTACGTGAGCGTGGTACCCTTCAACATCGGCGCCAACAACAACATAGTGTTCAACAGGATTTTTAGATTCTAGAAAGAGGATTTCGGAGAGCTGCAGTTAGCCCTCCTAATTCCAAATGAGGTCATCAGTGCGCAGCGTGTCAGGGTCTCCGGCTCCGAGGCACCTTGGCACAGCTCGATTTTTACTTCGGTCATCTACTCTACGATATGATAAGTGGCTTGATCTGCAAGCTCTTCAGCGATTCTCCGAGCAACGCCTCTCCGAGGTAAGGAGCGCATGGTGTGGTGGCTGTGGTGGCTTGACGGTTACAAGCCAAATTATTGATAGCAGTGCTTTCTGTGTCAAATAAATATGCCCGCCGAAACATGTAAAGCAAAGCTGACTGGCTGTGGCGTTTCAGTAGTCATCTTTGAATGCGAATTAGCGCTAATCCTGAGGTTCAGAGCTTATCAAAACAGTCTAACACTTGTGCGACCGCTTATAGCGCTTTCAAATTTAAAAAAAAAAAAAAAAGGGGCCGGAGCGGATTTAAAGCGATAAATTCCTTGTGAGAAGCGGGGCGGGATGTCGTATCATCCCGCGTGCACACTGCTACGCACTCTCGCGCTACTCATTGCACATCATCCCCATCAGCTTCCATGTGTGCATAAACGCTATCGAGCCTTCTACTCGATATAACTACGTCAAAACCCTACCATTTTGTAGTCGAAAGACACCAACGCTCATGCTCCTAGGGATGATGGCATGGGACCAATGCTCTATGGCGCGTAGCGACGTTGTGTCGTTTCTAGCAGGCGAGCAGTTTTGGCTACTGTAAAACATAATATACATTAACGATTGCAGTTGACTCGTGCCCAGTCACCGAACGTCTGCTGTAATCATTGATTTTTATTTTATTTTATTTTATTTTTTTTTTTTACGTCAATTAACTTAGGCACACTTATGCAAAGGCATCCAACTCGGTTGTAGAGCTTTGGGAAGGTGCTCTCTTGTCGACATCGAATTTAGTGAAACTGTTTAACGTCCCGAATGCAACCAGTGCTATGCTGCTTTTCGATCTTGCCTACTAGCACAGCATAAGGTCATCAACATAAACACTAGCACACTTACAAGTCAATATTTTTTTTTATTAAATTAGGGAAGTCCACGGAAACACAAACTGAGAAATACGCAAAAGGTTGTTATCAGCACAAGTTATTTTTTAATTTGCTTCATGTATTAGAAATACTCAACACTAAATTTCATAAAATTTTATGCAATAATTTAAACAATGTAAGCAATTTTGGATTTGGCCCTTATCGATATGAAAATCTATATTTGACCCTACTTTGACTGAAGGAAATTTTTTTCAGAGTCGTTTCTAGTCTCTTTGTGAAAATAATACCTGTAAACGATCATACTGTGAATACAGCTGATGAAGAGTTGTAATATTCATTGTCACACAATAAGCAGCACTGATTTGCTCTAAAGTGAGCAAATAAATGCTTAGTGGGCTTCTGCTTCAAGCAAAGATGTGAGGCTATTTTCTGTTGGTAGAAATTAGTTGGAATGTGTTTAATGAAGAGCTATTTTAATTCAGTGCACCATTGTATTGCCGGGGAATGGTAGATGCACATAGGATGCAAAGCGACAAGACAGCGGCAAATATTGTCGTTTCTTGCCAGTTTCGGCTATTTGCTTATGTTGCTAAATGTGGAAAGCCGCTGCCAACAGGCTAAACTGAATGTAGTCTTTTATAAGTTATTTTGCTAGCTTTATGTCTGCTGCAGGCCTATGTTCCCAGTGTTTTTATCTTCTGGCTTCAGATTTTCCTGTGATCTCTTCGTATCCTAGACAGTGATCAGGAAGTAGCTATGGAGAAGCAATAATTGAATTTACACTCGCAGTAGTCCACCCTATCATGCTAAAGCTGAGAAAGAAAGCTGTCAAGAATAAAATAGATTTGGCTCATTTCCATCTGCACATCAGCAGAATCTGGCTCATTTTTGATTTGGCACATGATTTCTGTGAAATTTCTGGTCTTTATTTACATCCTTACTGTCTCAAACCGTTTGCAAAAGTGAGATGTATATATGATCTTTCAATTACAAAAAAAAAAAAAAAAAAAGAAAATAACCTAGTGTAGGTTTCTGAATTTCGCTTGCTTTGAAAAAAAAAAAAAAGTCAAGTGTCGATGATAGTGTTGAAAAAATCCGGGAGCACTGCGGAATCTACACTGCAGAAATGTGAAAATCTAAGCGTTGCTGGTGCACACGGTGCATCACGTTTGCTCTCATCATTATGAATTAAATGCACCGTCATTATCATTGCTAATGTCATCACTGCTAATTCCAACTTCACTGTCATCGCTACTATCATCCTTACAGTAGACAAGGAGAATTTTGATGTGTGTTTCAAGATCCCGAACGTTGCACAGTTGGCTAAAGCGCTCGGATGGGGATGCGAGGGATAGAGGTTCGGCTCCCAGCGGAAACAGGATTTTAATTTTTTCTGATGGCATCATCATGACGTCATTTGATTGACAGCTATAGTGTGACCAAACAAACGAATGCCGACAGTATGAGCCATTAAAGATTTTCACTTAAAATTGATGGGCCTGTACGAGGTAACGCTAGTGAACTCTTCCAAAAGCAATGCAATAAGTATTATGCTATGGCACAGTAAAGAAGGTGCACACTGAAAGATTATTTTCTCATAGGGACTCTATAAGCGATCGTTGCTTGCAGCCGCTCCAATTTTTCCTCCTCAGGCGGTGCATGCAAAGGAAGGCCCCCATGCTCAACTGCTGGGGTTTCATCATGGCACAGCAAGGCAAATTTGTCGACCGTCTGTGGCTCAGAAGGAGGACTTCTCTGGGCACAAGTGGAGCCTGTGCAGAAATATCATGCACTAATGTGTACCAATGCCATAGTCTGCCAGTGGGCCATTTAAAGGCAGACGTCACGATGCAGGTAAGCCTGTTCAGTCATGTCTTCATTGCAGTAACTAGCTGTAATATGTTTTTCATATTCAGGGGAGTGCATTTCCAAATTAAAGCCTAACATCTCTGCTGCGAAAATTCCACAAGTACTTTTATATTTTTTGAGTTGGTTTTTGGGAAAGGGTACTCAATGACCCACCTCATGAAAAACAGCATTTCATCTGTAAAGAAACGTCGCACTTAAGTATGTGATGCAAGATTGTGTTAGCATGTTGCATTTTATAAATTTGTAGGAAAAAATTGTATCTAAAAACTTGCAACTGTAATTACATCTCATTATACAAAAAGAAGAGGCACCTGTGTAGACCCGCATTGGTTATATTTTTAATTCTTGCTATCTTTTAGGGATCCTCAAGGAGACGGTGCACTTTGAGAACCTGCAGAAGATCACCATGGGTCATAAATATGTGATCTATAGTGATGCAGCCTACCCCCGATGGCCTCTACTCTACAAGCTGTTTGGAGGTACCGTACTGCAACCTGATCATGTTGCCTTCAACAAGGCAATTAGCAGTGTTAGGAAAGCTGTAGAGGGGGGTTTGGCAGCGTAGCATGGGATTTTGCTTTTATTGACTATTTCAAGAACCAAACTTTGAGATGGTAACAGGTAAGGCGCATGTATAAAGTTGCGCAATGAACTGCCGAACATCTTTGTACAGCTGTCATGTGTCTATCTACTTTGTCTTGTGTCTGCCTCAGTTGGGCAATACCTTGTGCCTTTTCAGACATAAGTGTCGGCCTACGTCCTGCGGTCAAAAAATTTGGAACATTTTTTTTTTTTTTTAGGCTGCCTTTCTCAGTAAAATATGGACAAGCATGGCAAGCAGCGACCTTCATTGTTGAGGCATTTGTCAACAGTCGCAGAATTCATCTCTGTATTCCTTACAGCAATAATTGCAGCATGCAGTGGTGCATATCTTGTAAATAGGGTAAGTGCACTAGGAAACTTGGACATCAGAAACAAGTGGACAGGAGGCTTGCAGACTCACAACTGGATTTTACTAAGTAACGATGACATATATAAAGTGCACAAAACCGCATGCTCAACGCTATACTTTTGCTTGCTGTATATATGTCCTCTTTCGGTTAGTAAAATACAGTTGTGAGCCTGTGTACGTCCATGTCCACTTCTGTTTCTGTTGTCCGTGTTTTCTAGAACAGTTACTCCATTTCCAAGATGAGCATCACTGCATGCAACAATGCTACCCAAAGGTTTATGCTGTTCATTTGTTGACGCTGTTATGCAGAGATGCAGCTTTATGAATTTTTTTGTTTATGCGAGATGCAGCAATATTTATCTCGATTGATTGCAGCAGTGCATGACTACTTTCTCGTTGTTCTCGTCTCACAGTGTTCAACATGACATAGTGTGTGCGTGGTGGCATTTAGGGTGGTGTGTGATAGTGTTTGTGTTCAAATGCGGGGGTTTTTGCCCGAGCGTTGTGTGCAGCGATATGACAGCTTCGGTTTGCCATCTCGCTACTTGGCGAACTGAAAGGACGCGATGACTTTGGTTCGGCATTGTCTCCCATGCTCCTTGGACTGCGTGACCGTCTACCGGTGGACACCTGACAGCTGTGCTCCGGACCAACGGCTTCACTTGTTCCCAACGCTGACTTCGAACTGTTAGTGGCACGAGATGCTTGTGACCGCAAATATGCACTAGACCACCAGTCTGAACGCTGTACATGAGTTGTGCCACGTGGGCCGTCTCTAGTGTTTCACCCGAACGGTTGTGTATGCATTTGTGTATTGTCTAGATTAAGGAAAGGTGGCATCTGAGTTATAAAAGTGTATAAACCACCACAGCTTGTCTTCGTCAGGCCGTCTGACGGCTTCAGTGAGAACCTGTGCTACCAGTTGGAAAAAGTGATGATGCCATTTTATGGTTTTTCACTTCATGCTGCTAATTCACAGCTCATATAATTATTGATCGCATGTACTGCTAGAGTCATTATTCAGAGTTTTCTGTACACTACTGAATTAATTGTAATCTCATTGAGCTGTCATGCTGTCATCATGCCCGAGACGCTTTGCATTGTAGCCCCATCCAGTAGTGCAGCCAGAGCTCGAGTTTTACCAACGTTGGCATCAACGAATGCCGCAGATGCCCTCTCCCTCTGTTTCTGCACTCTTTTTTTCATAAACTAAAGTCGCCTTTGAATCTCCTAGATTTTAACCCTGCAAAACTGTGTCTAGTCAGGCCAAAGCTATCACGCATATCTTTCTTTTTTTTTTTTTGCAGCTGTGGGTTTCGTGGACCCTGAAAATCACTTCGTGAGCCCTTATTTGAGAAACACTGACCTATGATATGTTTTTAGCAATTACCACTATGTGACGGGACATTTTGAATTTCTTTTGGTGAAGTGGTGACCACAGGCCACTAACAGTGTTTTCAACGTTGTAGCTGAGGCTCACTTGAGAGAGGTTGCGCGCATATATTTTTTTTCGAGTCATTGCATATGTTTACAATTCTCACAATGCAAATATTTCTTAAAATATGCAATTTAAAATTAGTGTGGCCTTTGCAGATAATTTTGGACCTGTATTTGCGAAACTGTAGCCTTAGCTACTTATGCACCATAAAATGCAAGAACAGAAACACACCGACAGCATTTGTGTTGCAAAAATGTATTTGGGATTTATTTGGCAAAGTGAACATGGTCGAGAGGGTTTTGGAGAAAATAAACTGGTGCTATCTGCAATGTGATATAGTGCCAACATAAATAACTCATTCTTTCATCAGCGCAATCAGCATCTTGTCAACTGATTGCCAAGATTTCACCAGCTGATCTCCACATGTCCATCTTCACACGGGGCAGTGTTCGTCACCATGTGCTGCTTAAAACATCCGTGTTGTATTCTTCTACCTTCCTGGAATGAAAAGGTGCAGTGTTCACAGAAATTACTGTAAAATTAAAGCTGTTATGAGAAAGCTGGAGGTTGTTTAATATTGCTCTCCAGCTGGTATTGCAGTGAATAACTACGCACATGATTATTCATGAAATGTCTGGGCATATGGCATACCCCTATATCATGGCACAGAAGTGCAGCAGTCTCTTGTGAATGCACCTATCGGGGGTGGAATTGCCACTCCATTTGCTCCATTCTGCTCCCAAACTGCTTTTCCTGCTCTATCCTGCTCCAAAATGCAATATTGCTCCAAAACTGCTCCAAATTGGCTGTTTTAATGTTCTACCATCAAATTTAGTGCAACACACAAACAATGTCTTTGCACCAGTGGCAAAGATATAACGCATCTAGCACTGGGCTTAATACAAACGAAATTTTTGTAAGGGAAGGAAGCATGTGGCATAATAAATATTTGTTTGCAAGTAAATTTAATATGAGTCACTGGCGATTGGAGATAATTGCAAAAAAAATGCACTGTGCATGTGACGTAGCACCTCCTCTCAGCCTTTTGAATCGCCAGTGGAGGGAGAAGCAAGAGCAGCAAGCGAAGCAGATAGGCGCAAACTACCGTGAGTCGTTCGGAAGGAAACTTGTCCGACTGGAAAAACCACATGAGTTATTCTAATGGTTGTGGTCTAAGAACAAGCAGGCACCTATCGAGCCTCTTTTTCAGTAACAAGCTTGTCGGGCCTACGGCAGACAAAATCATACTTGAATCGTTATGGGTTGGTACTCCAAAGATGTCACTCACTAGGAAGCGTCTCAAGAGTGTTGGAAAGCCATACAGGGCCTATTGCCAAGATTTAAAAAATGAGCCCCAGCATTGCTCAAGCAAAGAATGATAAAACTATTGGAAGTGATAAGTAAAAATGCTGAAGGATGAAAAGGCTACCCTTCAGTGCCATCTACATTTCCTGAAGGCACTACTGACCACTGCCAAGGAATTTATCAGCACAGGCATAGGATCAAAAAGGGATATGCACAAGATAGAGAGCAGAAATGTCATGTCCATTAATCTGAGCTCCAAATTAGTGGCATTGCTTGAGTGCATTGAAGTGGTAAACTTGACATTTGAATCTGTCAAGTCAGAATAGGCAAATGCCTTTGGTCACAAGGTCACACTAGGTGTTCAGTTATAAAGCACACCAGCAAGCATTTTGTTTGCTGCTAGTCTGTTTCAAGTTGTTGGCCGTTGTCTTGTCAGAAATGAGTGCGAAGTTGGAGAGGCATTGAACTTGCATAAAAAGGAAGAGCTCATCTTTTTCTGTCAGAAAGAGAAAAACAATTACTACAATTATCAGAGGCATTTGACCTTAGGAACCTGCTCCAAAACATAATTCAAATGCTCCAAAACTCTTGTCTCATTGCTCCAAAGCTGCTCCAAAACTCTTGTCTCGCTGCTCCCAAAGCTGCTCCAAAATGCTTGAGCCTGCTTCCACCCCTGACCTATGTATCAGACCCATTGATGACTGTCTTTAGTGGTAATGGCACATACCCACGGCGGGGAATAGGCCATGGTATATAGCAAGTACAAAAGGTTCATGGACAAGCAATTGGGTATTTTGATAATTACGAATCTTAAACTAGAATTTCATGAAAAAAAAGAAAGGAAAAGAAAAGGCAGTGAATTCTCATTGTAGCAATCTACCTGGTGTGATTATATAGTTGTGAACAGAATTGCACACAGGTTGTAGGGTATATCCCTTGGCACTTGCCCCGAAGGAGAGGAGAATAAACACAAATAGCATGCCTGAGTAATCACCATTTGAACGATCTAACAGTCACTAACAGTGTTTCACAAGGAAGCCTGCTTTGGCCACTGTTGTTGAAAGTGTTCATCAAAGACATTGCCCACATCGACATATCCATTAAATTTGTCGTACATATATAGGGTGGATCTGGAACATATGATATGGGCGTGTCCAGAAATCTAAAATATAAATCAAGAGACAAAAAATAATTCTGGGAAACTACTGTCGAGCTCACGCCCTGAAACTCTGCTAGGTCTAATCCGACTAGCTGACGTCGCCCATGTCCAAGGACTTCAGGCCGTCATCTTTGCGGATAAGTTGACACCTATCTTGCACCTGTTGGATATTTATTAGTTTTGCCACCAACCACCACATGCAGATGACTGTTCTATTATGACGGGCACTGATGCAGACACGTTGACAAAGCAAAGCAAAGCCTTCCTGTTAACATTATTGTTGTGTTTTCAATCAAACAAACTTAATATAAATTGTTCAAAGACAACGCTGATTATTTTCCCAGAAAAAAAAATTTTTTTTTAATCGTGCTGTCAGCAATGAGAGCCGGAACATTACAATTGTAGGCTCGCAGAGAATACTAAGTGTTACGTTCAACAGCAATCTATACTGGGACTTGCCTGTTGCTGGCATATGCAAAAGATTTTCCATGGTATTTGATGTTATTTTATGTCAGTGAACGCTCCTTCTGATGCACATTGAAAACAAATTGAATCATTTTTCACATCAACCAATGCATTAAGACCACAGTGGAGGGTGGAGTAAACAATAATATAATTTTGCCATCCTTTTCTTGAGGATAAATAAAATTCACCAAATGGGTAATTGCAGTAGAAATGTCTCTATAAAATATTACTTCTGAGCTTTTGCGTTGATTATGCACATGCACAGCAGCATGCTGCAATGACCTAAGAGCTGGAAATGCATCACGCGTCCAGGCAAACATCACACAAAAGTGTGAAGCCGCAAAAAGAAAAAGCATGTGAGAACTTCCCACGCTTTGCCCGATGATGAATACATTCTGGAGAGGGGTGCCTGAGGCCACACCGCACAGGAAGATACGGTGGCTGTTTGGGAGAAGGGACATGGCCATAAAACCATTACACTGATCCATTAGGAGTTGAGTTCTACAGATGCTGTTTTGATCCGCTGTATGTGACATCAGACATGCCCTGTGTTTTTCTGGCAGACAGACTCCTTGTTCGACTATTGCAACGCTATCGAAGTGAAAAAGGAAGTTTCTATGTCTCCTCGCCTGTTCCCAAGGTATGACTGCAGGAACATTGCTTACCAATACTGTTTGATTGACTGGCTGATTGACCTGAAGAGATGCGCCGTGTTTTATTGGCCAAAGTTCTGTGAGAGGGCTGGATTGATTGTTTAAAGGTTTCTTGTGGAGTAAAAAAAAAACAATACTGGCCCTGGGCAAGAGGCTCAATAGTCTATCATTGCTATGAACTTGCTTTTGACCTTTTGCTGTTAAGACCTTTGAAGTATGTACATAAGTCTGCAGAAGTGCAATCAAATTTCATTGTTTTTGTTCTCTCATCTTCGAAACGTCATTCTTCTCTCAAACCGAAGACTCAGTCATGCCACCAAATGGAGTGTAGGTTCAAAACAGTCTGAGACAAGCATAACAATACACAAAGCATTGCGATGGTCTCGTGAGTGTGCACCATGAACATGAAAATTTGTAAATAATTTGTTTTCCTACTCATTTATTTCATTTATCGCTGCTTTCATAGGCCATTGCATTTTGTATAATGCACTGTTGCTGCTGCTGGTCCATGCATAGTTTTGGCATGAATGCAAAAGCTAACAACTAGGTTCTAGTGCAGTTGTACTAAGCAGTCTTGAGTTTTAAACTGTAGTAAGCTGTTAAGGCATTGAGATAAATAAAACTTTTTACAAATTGGTGCTGCTCAAAATAACGTAAATATGTCCTCACCCCTCAAGGGCACTGACTGCAGGCTTGGTGTTGACGGCAGCGGCTCCACACTGTGCAGACTTGTGGCTGTGCCATGGAAGCAAGCAAACAAATGAAAGAAATAATTATTTCTGCAGCCATGAGATCCTGTTTTCCGGTGCATAACAACATGCACGAGCTTACTTTAGCACTCTGGCTACACTTTGTACACTGCAGTAAGAGAATCCAGACTGAACATTGCAGTGCTTTGTAAATAGCTGTAACATGTTCAACAAGAACATTGAAGAAAGTAATATAAGAAGTGTTGTCGCTTACTATTCCGGGAGTTGTCATGATTGCTTTCATCATCATGAGTCTCTCTGGGCACCATGTCATTCAGGCACTTGCAGGCTCATTTTCATCTGAAAGGGAATAACCATATGAGACGCAGATGATTGGTAATTAACTTGCCAACATAATACAGGATCTAATTGTGCAGCTGAGAGTTGCGCCAGGACACTAGAAAAGTGCCACGACGCAGACACTGTTGCCTTCATTCAATGCAACGGTCCTTAACAAGGATCCTTTTTTTAATTTTCAGGTGTTTTTATAACACAATGAGCAAACCAGTTCAGCCTCTGCGACTTGTAAATGCTAATAAGACTTCCAGTGCCTGAATGTTTTGTCCAACAGCATAAAATACTTCATTTCACGTGCTGACACAGGGACACAAGTTCATAAGCTTGGAGCAAAAAAAAATTAAATGACCTCTTGCAATATTTGGCTTTGGCACTGCATTCAGCATGTGCTGTTAGCTAATGGTGCCAGACAATTGTCTGAGAAGATAAAGTAAATCATCTTGCAAACAATTCTCATTTATTGTGGCTCCTGGTGGCTGTGCACATTTACATGCACATGTAAACAAAAGCAGCTACACGACGTGTATTATATTATGCAACTCGAGCCATGCTTAGCAAAAATGCTGAAATATTATGTATCTAATTCGCACAACGTAAGTGGCTTTTTACTTTGCGCTGCTATTTCCCAGCAATCGACTAGGCGGTGTTCAGACGGGCGGGCCGTATGTATCGTGGGAAAGCATCATCCACCACCACTCCTACTCGGAGCGCACGCGATCGGCAGGCGCCTAGTCACTGCCATTCCGAGCTACTCAAAAGTGCCGTTTTCGTCACATATGATAACTAATTGTTCCGCTCGGACAGTCCGCTGTCCAGTCCGATCGTCTGAACAGAGAAGGTAGTGGGTAGTCTTACCAGAATCATTTTTTTTTTTTTTTTTCTGACGCTGGATGGCTTGCAAAGGCCTTTGCGAACGCCTTCATTGCGCAGCGGAGCGAGCGCTCGTTCGCCGTCGGCGGATCCCTAGAAATCGTTGCAACTTCTTTCGACGGCGCCTTCTCCCTGCGCTGTACAGTGTATGTACAGGATGGTGGCGATCTCGAGCTACTTGCTTGTCGTCCGCCGCACTGAAACGCTTGCGCATGATGTTTTCTTGGCACGGCCGGGGCAAGGGTATTACAGCATTTGATGACACCAATGTGAAAACGGGAGAACTATGTGGCCCGTTGCGCACAGCAGCACTCTACAAGCACTCGTAGCACCATCCCATCGGCGCTTGGCGGCTTGGCTCCATGGCTGCTGAAATCTCGTGAGATCTCGCGAGATTACGGCAAGCTGGACGTCACGCGGCATACGTCTCCGGAGTACGTCTCCAGCGCCTGTACGTATCGGCAGTTTTCACGCATGCGCAGTAGGCGTCCGATACGTCTACGTCTGTACGTCTCCGGGAGACGTAATACGTCTCCGGTAAGCTAAATCTCTGTCCTTTTCACCTCCACGCCACTCACTCCTCCGTCACTCTCCCATTTCCGCGACGCGACAGAGATAACTTCGAGAGGGATTCTCCTCTCCCTTGTATACAGCGAAGTTGTTGGTGGAGAGGGGGTTGGAGTAAGCATAGCTGCCATGCGTCAGAAACTTCCCGACAGTGTAACCATGAGCATGTAGGCGGGACTGCGGACACGACTCCGCCCATCCAAAGCAGTGGTGGTTTTGCCACTTTCCCAGTTTGCTCTATCAACTTCCTAACAGGGAATACGGCCCCGCATGTCCAAAATTTAACAACGGAGAACCCGCCACTCAGGCGCACATCATCTGGGGGTGCGTAAATAACCCGCCCCCAAGGGCCCTTCCCAGTTTGCTCAAGCAAACCACATCCGTCCAGCACTGCTTCCTACCACACAACTAAAAAGAAAATGCGTGTTGTGTCCAACGTGCGCGCGTGCGTGTGTGTTGTGTCTACCGCTCGCGTGCTGTGTCTCCGTGTTTAATTGTCGGATTACATGTTCGGTACTGGATATTGCAACCGACACGCGGCAAGACCTTGGCGTTAATGTGCTATTTAGCATTAGTTTCCGTTTGATCCTTTGTGCGCTGTGTGTGCAGTGCTTTACTGGCGTCGACTTCCCGCATCGTAATAGTTCGCTCTGCAATCCACCGCTGTGAAGGCGGATTAACTCTCAGCAGTAGTCCCGCGCTCCCATGGCAACCTTTTCTGGAGCTTTGCCGTGCCGTCCCATGTCCTTCTGTGGCGTGTGTTTATCCTATACTGGTTATGTAATAAGGCGAGGAAGAAATTCCAAACCGGATCCAATGTCAGGAAAAGAGCGTCTACCCCGCGTCAGTGGTTCTACTATCCTTGACCTATCTCATTAGGCCTCTAACTAATATCCCGGATATCGGATCACAAACCTTATTATCACTCCGCGGAAGAGAACTCATTTGCTCTCCTAATGAATGGCAGCACTCGGCAGTTGGTCAGAAATCAATGTCTTTATTGCATAGTCAGAAGCAACGCACAATACAAAAATGATTACGACAAAAATGACTTTGGGTCATAGAGCGCCGTTGCGTGGTCGTCAAAAGTTGCCCAGGGCACAAGTTTGCCAAGAATAGTTAAGAGGTTCTTACGATACAACTCCATATTTAGTCTTTTTTTTTTTTTTTGTAATGTATAAACATCTTTTCAAAGTGGAAATGTAGTGGCGATCTCACAAGACACTTTAAATATAGAGATAACAATGATTCCATTTTCTCCGTGTTTGCTCGGAGATGATCCTTTACCAAATCATTCTCTACGTTGTCGGACGAAATGACGGTAGAGTTTCTTAACAACAAATGTTGCTCCTCGAAGTGGGCTCTGGTGAGATGCACATTTTCAACGAAACTCGTGGGTACTCTGCCAATGGACGGGAATTGCCAGCCGCACAACTTTGCATTTTTGCTCGCCGCAGAATACAAAGACTGCTCGCCGTCGCTGTACGCAAACGAATTGTGTGTGTTTAACGTACAGCTCCCCGCACATTTTAGCTAGCATCAGGCAGGGCCAGTGCGACTCCTTGGCGTTGGAACAAGGTAGCTCTATTGTTACTGTTGCGAAGCCCGGAGGAGAAAAATGACGCACCATGTATGCAACGTTGATCATGTCAGCCTTCTGCATGGTGTTGTAGTTGGGCTGCTCCATTTGCAACGTATGGGAAAACGGTGCGCCACACTCTCCCCGAAACTCCAGTACAGCATAACACTTTTCCTCGCCCACAAAGAGTTCGCGCAGTAGCACGCCTTTCTGCCATTCCTGTTTCGGAAATCTCTCGTTGTCTAGAGCGGATTGCGGGAACGGTAGAAGAACGGCCCGTAGAATTCCCGCCTTGTGGCTAAAACAGCCTTAACCTCGCTTTCGGCAAATTGCTTATAGCCATCCTTGTACTCGTCTCTAGTGGTTGGCAGAGGGGTAGGTCGCATACGCGAGGTGAACAGGTTAGTTAGGGACTTGAGAAAACGATAGATGAAGTTGTTGAAATGCAAGGAGTACAAGTGTACATTTTCGTACTTGGGGGTGTAGGCTCCATATTCGGTTCGGATGATTCCTGTTAGAATTACGCGTTCTATACAGGCGCTGTAATTGCCGCACAAATCGCGTATTCTGTCGTTAGCGGCGAGCGCATGAATGCACGTAGGGTCTTCGGCGGGCATTACAAATTCAACTGAAGATATACGCTCAAGCTTAACGCCCCCGAGACATTCGCGAATGCTGTCAGAATATAGGGGGACTTTTACAGCTTTGACTTCGTAGCGCATCTGCTTAAGCAGCGCTTTGCTGCTAAACGTGCGGGGTCGCGGGAGAACGCGGCCGACAAATTCCGCGCGTAGTGCACAAAGTACGCGAGGACATTGTTCACGCGCATCACGCCCGGGCTGGTTACGAACAAATGGTCCCACTTTGCCCATTCGAGAGAAACGTCCACCGGCATTTCGTCGATCATGCCAAGTTCAACGTGCAGTGCTTGAATGTGCATACATTTGCTGTATATGAACGTTTTCAGTGCTGTTGCGGAGGGGCTCCTCGCAGGTTGGACGACAGCTGCCGTTGCTTCGGGCTCGAAGACGACGGGTGCGATGGTGGAAAAGAGGACTCGGCGCTGCCGCCGACGTCGTCGAAAACAGCGCCGGTCATTTCGGCTAATGCTGCAAACACTTGCGAGTCGTCGCCGTCGGATCGATCCCCTAGTTGTGGTGCTCGGCGGTTCCCTGGATTCCTGTGACGCCGTTGTCGCTTGCGTGGCCGAGTACGTTTGCGATGACGGAAAGAAGTCACTCAGTAATGGGCGCGGGTCGTCTTGTTGCGCAGTCGTTCTCAGCTCGTCGTATTGCACCCATTGACAAGAGGCTTTCGCGGCCGTCGTAGAGCAGCTCGCTGGCCTGTGGGCTTTGTCGATCTCGTGTGCGCCGTGGCTAGGCTTTTCGGCGTTGTAGATCTCGTGTGCGCCGCGACTAGGCTTTTCGGCGTGGGCCATCTCGTGTGCGCCGTGGCCATAGAGAAAGAGATTGGGAAAGAGCGGACACTCCCATAGTGCCCAGCGGCCCATTTGACTGTAGTGCACCAAGCGGCCGGCGGCAACTACTTCCGGTCTTGCTGAAAGGCGCGCGATTTGAATGCTACCAATGCGCTGCGCCCTTCCATGCCCTTTTGGCGCATTATTTTGGTTTTAAATAATCTGCTAGTGTTTCTATTTATTTTCAGCGTGCATAACAACAGGAAAAATAGATTCCCAGTTCTCTAAACTGGCCATCAACGCAGCTGCGCCACAGCCTTTGCAAAACAGTATTGCAGAAAAGACTCCAAGTGATTTGTGAAATGAATTTATTTTGCTGCATATAAAACACGAGATGCAACAGATGTAGACGGATGCATTGACAATACTTGACACACATTAGGCGACGTACACAATACAGAAAAATAAAAATACACAAGGTGAGAAACAGCACTAAGGTAGAGACAAAAAATTGCATAACTGATTTCCGAATTATTGCAAATGATATGTAACAAAACAGGCATTATACATAAACTACACAGTCCCAGTAGTGGCTACCTTAGCAAGGGTAACTTGTATTGTCCAGGGCAAAGAGGAGTACTGACGATTGAGGGAAGGCCACACCATTCACTCGGCGCATCTGCCGTGCTTCGGCTGCAGTCCGTGGGTCCATGCAGTGCTGTTGGAAAAGGAATGAACATGATGCAGAAGGTTGCAATGAAATGTAAGGCCACTGCACCGCGCACACATCTGTGCATGTGGGTGGGTACTGAAAACTTTGTGAGCAGCAGTTATGGTCCAGAACAGAAAAGCTGTCATTCGTAAAATTGATACAAAAGCTACTCTTGCAACGTAGAGGTCAGGAAATGCAGGCTAACCTAACCTATCTGAAAATGCATTTCTACAGAGCGTGAAATAACAGCCACTAATCTAACGATATTCCTCAAGAGCACTGAACAGCTGAAGCAATGAAGCTTGCCGCATAATAAAACATTTTTCACTTTAACGTTGTCCCGTTGAATGTAACGCGACACCACGCAAAACTAGCCGTTCGCAAAACCGCGGCCACGGTGCAAGACCGCGGCCTGGCCTCACCGCGGCCGGCGAGCACACAATGTTGGCTTGCCTTTCATACGCGACTTTGTGAAGCGCAGACCACCGCGCTGAGCTAAACTGCCCGAAATGCCTCGCAGGTTTACAAGAATGAAACATTTTTCACCTTGCGGTTGTCCTGTTAAACGCGACACCACGCAAAACTAGCCGTTCGCAAAACCTCACGCCATGTCATGTGCAATCGCGGCCGGCGAGCCATATTGGCGAGCGCCTTGTCATGCCTGTTGGCTGCCCTTCACGTGCGACTTTGTGAAGCGCAGACCGCCGTACTGAGCTAAACTGCCTGAAATACTGCGTAGTTTAGCAAGAAAGTCAAGAATGAAACGTCTCTCCTTTACCGTTGCTCTGCTAAACGCGACACTTAGCAAAACTATAGCCGTTCGGCAAACTGCGTCAGCATGGCCGCACCGGCCGGCGAACACGCCATTTTGGCGCAACGGCGTGCCTTGGTGCCTTCACATGCCACTTTGTCAAGCGTGACGAGCTAAACTGTTCGAAATGAAGCTGCTTCCCGGGAACACAACATATTACACCTCGCCGTGGTTGGGAACCGCCAGAGTTACGGCGTAACGAACTGCGCCTGAACAGCCGGCGCACCTGTTCATGAGCTGCGAAACTTATTGGCACCGGCCGGCATGGTCAGCGTAAACTGCTTGAAATGCAGCGTAGTTAAGCAAAAAACGTTGCTCACCTTGCCGTCGTTTCCAACTGCCGTCATTCCGCGCAGCAGCCCACGAGAGGTCTGTGCCGCACAAGCGCGGCGAGGCACGAGCACGCAACCGCTCCCTTCGACAACTTCTTGTCGTCTGCTAGTGCTCCGGCGGGCTACCGCTGCAGCGAGTGCCGTCGCGCGACCAGACCATCTTTATTGGAATGCTCCGTCGCTTCTGCGCATGCGCCAGCTGAAAGAAGTGAGGAGGAATAACTTGCCGTGACGTAAAACTTGTTTTATGTTTTGTTTGTAAAATGTCTGCCGCTTCTCGTCGCCGTTTCTAGCGATAGGCCGACAGATGGTCGCCATGTGTCGCCGGCTCCGAGTCCGTGATCGCTCGCAAGCCGGACTTGACTGTGGCGATGGTGGCGGACGGGTTTCTTGGCATCGTAGTTTGAATATCGTAGCCGAGTGGCCGTGTGTGGCCGTGTTCCCAGGTGTTCCTTTCCACTTGTTATAATACTCCTTGAGCTTCGGCCTCGCGTACTGCTGTTTGTAAAGCGGCATGCTGTGATATTCCCATGCGTTCTCTTAGTTACAGATAGCACCGTCTCCGACCTGTGGACTCTGCGACGCTAGTTCTGCAATGCGTGTCAGTCCGCCCTTGTCGATGATACATGCCTGCAGTATGTTGCAAGTAACTGGTGTATTCAGCATTCCATATACTTACTTGCATTTCTCGAAATTTATACGAGTCACTGCCTTTGGATCATCCGAAAGTACGTATACAATCGGACTGAGGTGTACAGCGCAAGTTACGCAACACATGGGATGCGAAAAAACATGGAATCTCGCTGTCATTTTTATCGTTGTCCTCGACTTCGACACCACTATTTAGTAGCAGTCGTAAACTTTAATCACCTGGAAATACCAGTATAAAAAGGCCGGTTGGAGCCTGTAATTTGTACCAAATTGCCTCTCTATCCTGGATTTCAAGAGGTCGGTTAGTGTATCCGCAGGGCAATTGTTTTGCCATTTTCGTTGCCTTTATCGGATGTACAAACACGGAACTCGGTGTCCAATTGATGCAGGCAGCTTGGCACAGCTAATCTATTATGAAGCTCCGGTGCGGTAGCCAGCCCGGGACTAACCGGGAAATAGAACCTCAACCGGGAAGGCCAGCTATTCATCACAGCTCTCAAGCGACTTGCTGCCGGCCTACTGGAGTCATGCAACCGTGGAATCCAGGTATATTTTCAAGTAAACTTCTGTACTTAGGAGTGCCAGGAGGTAGACCGCCCGCGTAAAGGAAAAATGCTCTCGACATCTCCCGACGCAGTCCTGCCTCTAGTTTTGCTCCTAAAGTTAAAGGCTCGAAGCGCAAGCTGTGAAAGTCCTGGTATTTTTGCACAGTATTTATCTTCCAGCTGCTCTAGCTCTAGACAGTTCTTGTATCTAATTCCTGTATTTTTTTTATTTTTTTTTTTGTCTCAGAAAACATCCCATGACGTCCTATTCGATCGATGTTATTTCTACCTGCCCTGTTGTGCTTATCATTGTAGACAAGCATGTAGACTAGTGTTAAAACAATAAATAAACAGTGCTGCGTTCGTGATTCCATCTTTGTCCAGTCATTGCCCTTGCGACTAGTTGCAGCATGCACCAAAAACAAAGTTTGCCAAGTAATTATTTCCTCTGCCTTAGGGAAAACAGGCCAGCTGTGAAAGCTGCAACAATATGGACTGATATCCCTTCATATTGTTTCACACAATCATGCTAATGATGTGTTGCATCTTCAAAGATCTAAGCAGTCTGCTTGCCAGCGCAAGACTGAACATTTATTGCGGACTGCATATTAGTTGTGAAGTGTCAAAATGCACACATGCATCTCGATTTCAGGTCATACAATACCCTCGGGTGGTCACAAAATACTCCATATGTCATGATAGCCAACTGCAGCTATGGGATAAAAAAGGTATATGGACATAAATCATTGCAAGAGTAACAAAACAGCGTAAATTTGCACTGTTAAAAATATTAAACACTACACAGCGAAAGTAGTTTTGCTAGAACCATTGCTGTGACTGACATGGCAAACAGTGCTTGTTGCCTTTAGTGATGTGTTGAGCACAAGGCTTGCATGGAGATTTTAATCCTGTCTGTTAGGTGGAGTTATGTCCTGCTTTTGTTGTGTTGTCATGCATGCAGGCCAAGGTAATGCCATATGGTCCTTGGTTCCAACGCTGCAATTCTGAAAAAGTGACTGCCAACACAGGTCCAATGTACACCGTCCTACTGCTGACCGTGTATATTCCTAAGTGATGTCCAAGTCTTGGGCAGACACTAATCGACGCAGCTCACAAAGCAACATTCCTGCCAAGGTGGTTGCTTACCATAAAAACCACATGCCATAGCTGCCATTCATGGCAGCCCAGAAGTAATGAAGTGCTGACGAAACATATTTCAGATGTTCAGTGAGTTTACACAAGAGGGAGTTGTTAATATGGTTAATTAGTCACCAGTGAAATTTACACTGTATTTATTTTGTTAAACAAAGCTCCTTTTGTGGAGTAAAACAAGCTAAAATTAGCCACAGGCACAAAGTAGGCAAATGGCAATACATATTGAAATACTTATTGTGAATTGTGTTCTATTGTCGGATTCCTTTGAAGGGACACTAAGGAGGATGGAAAGCAGTTTTCCTGTATCGCTAAGATACAGTGTTCTAATCTTAAAGAGACCACACGAGTCGCTTTGGGACATTAAACCCCACAAACCATTAAAGAGACCACTTAAAATGAAAGCAGAGGTTTTAAAAGGATGGAAAGACCAAGAAACAGAACAAAGATGCTGCCATTACCGGCCAATTTTGCAAGTAAAATGCATGCTTCCACACAGAAGTTTTGGTGCAGATTACTGCAAGATATATTGTGTCGTGAGCCACTCTAATGTGGCAGTGACACGTCCTTTTCAGCAAGGTCATCATGAATCGACTCATGGGAAGGCTTCCAATTTAAATTTTCTCACCAATAAATACTATATGCCACAATTGCTGCCGTACAACACAGCCATGATGAGAGAAATAATCAAATATTTACTGAGACCAATGACTCAATGGAGTTGTCCTCAGTGTCACTTTAAAAGGGTGAACTGAAGCATTCAAGCAAAGTATGCACTGATGCATGTGAGAAAATATTCTGAGGTAACACAATCTTTGCTCCAAGAGAAGACTGGCAACTTCACCACAAAGAGGGAAAACAGCTGCCTAGGTAGACTGGTACAGCACATACAGGAATCGCAATAATTAGCAGACATGCATTGCAATTCACAGAATGTCACGAAATGTGGCCGCTAGGTTAAATGTAATAGCATTAAATGTGCAAGCATATTTTGCAGATTGTCGAGATTTATGTTGCTTCAATTATTTATTTCATATATACGGCAACACCTTTGGTCAACAAAAAAAAGGGCGTGTAGGTGCCAGGAAAGGGGTCAGATTAGATGTGCTAGGTTTTTCTCCTGGAGGAGCAAGGAGAGAATCATTCTCCTGTAACCAGTTGACGGTGGATTCATCCAAATGTGAAGGTCCGATGTTCGACGACCCAAAAGTTACCTAAACGGGCATCTCTGCCAGCCGTCGACCAGAGCATATGCAACAGAGGTGGTCATGTGTAGCCTAAGCACGGACATCTGCACGAAAGAAGGAAAAAAAAAAAAAAAAAAAGAGCTCACATTTTGGGTATCGCATCAAAAATATGTGTAAGCCCACACAGCAACCAAAAATGACATACGACGCATGAATATGTCAGCGCAACTTAACAGTGTTGGCCGTTTATGTCATATCGTAATTATGGTGCAGTGAGGCTTGCTGATGAATTAAACAGGATCTGCTCATCACAAACCTCTCAGCAGCACCTTCCCACAATCAGTGTCCTGACCTTTCAATAAGACAGCTTTCTCCTCCTCGCATTGCTAGAATGCATCAGAACGTTCTTGCTCACAGCATATAAATATGATCAATATGATAAAGCTCACCATGAATGTCATTACGGTTTCTTCCCCTCCCCCCTTATCATCTGCCTGTACTGTATGCACAGCTCTCTTGACCTATCCACATCCAAATGAGAACAACTTAAGGGAATAGTGAGGGCAAAATGAACTTGGTCTATACCAATAAATTACTGTGTTCTAATAATGAAACACAGGCTTTTTCTATGGTAAAAGTTTTATAGATTACAAAAGTATGGAAACTAAAATACAGCTAAGCCACCAATGGCCACTTTTGTAAGTAAACCGCGGTGACGTTACTTAATGTTTACTCCGGCAGATCTCCAATGCACGACTACACAGCCGTTCACTACTGATTGATGATAAGTGTGTTTTGCAGCATGAGCTGCATCTCGTAAGGATTAAGGGGACTCTCCTGGAGAAATTTGTGATGGCTACATGACATTTTCTGAATTGTGACCATGTGGTGTGTGCATATACAACAGTATGGTGCATGCGCAGAAATAAAAATTGCCTGCAAGCAAATTTCTGGTCTGAAGCCCTGAGGCACTAAAGCCACTCTCTTGTCGTCGGAGTGTGACTCCACGCACCATGTGATGGGTGCATAATAAAAAGCATATAAATGGCACACGGCTACGAATGTGATTTGAACCCATGGCAAGCTATACAGGTCAGATATTCTGGGCGCTGCATTAAACAACTTCACCTAGCTTCACCTATAGCTTCACAACTTCACCTATAGCTTCACCTTGACATTGCACGCATTATACAGCCACTTTCTCATGCTGCGCATCACTGTCTTCATCAACTTCCACTTGTGCACAGTTTAGTCACAAAGCAAGACCATGCAGACAGAAAACATTTCAACATGTGGTTACTGAAAAAAAAAAAAAAAAATCGTCTAATGCTCATTTCATATGCCTTAGGGAAACCCTCCAAGGTTAAGCAGACTTGCAATAAAAAGTGATTACTCATTGCCATCCAACCGATGGCAGCCCTATTGCTACAAGAAAAGATATGCAGCTTTTTCAACCAAAGAGGTTTTGATAAAGCTGCATAGCTTTCCTTTGCAGCCTTATCGCTGTGCTTTGATGGATGCTTATGAGTAATTACTCCCTTGTTCCACTAGTCTTGTAGGTCAGAGGGGAAGGGGGTAGTTTGGTAACGCTGGGAGCTTCCATCGGCCGAGTCCGTAACTCTGTCTTCTTGGGCAGCCATGCTGTGCTACAGGCCACAACAATTTTTCAGACTGTTCTACGCCATTTCTGTGAGAGCAAAGCTTACTGCCTTCTTGTCGTTTTTTTATTCGTGCTGCAAATGGGTTTTACTCTACAAGTAGTTCTTATGGTCATGACACCACAGGTGCAAATCAAATGTTGCATTTTGATTGTTTTCAGAGTAATAAATGCACCTCTTGCTGCCAAAAAAATATCAACCAACCTGGAAGAACCCACATAACGATTTTTTTTAGATGAGTAGGATGAAGCTGACTGCAGCGTCCCTTTAGGGAAGCAGCAGTGCAAAACTTAAATAACTGGAAGGATGTAAAAGCTGAGAAGCTATTCTATATCTAATCGATAACTTAGACAAAAAAATTGAGTTGCTGCACATTAGTCCCACAGGCATCTGTACTTCGGTGAACCTCCGAAGTTTACTACTTTCTTTCTTTCTTTTTTTTTACATACTGCCCATCGAAATTTCTCAGCTGTGTACAGCCCAGCCAAGGAACTGAGTGAAGGCATTCCTTTCATTACAATTTCTCAAGAAATGCAACTGTGGGTGTGTTTTCTCTAATTCTGTCTGCTTTCTTGCTAAACATATGAAATTTCTAATAGTACTTAGCCATACAACAAGGGGAAGTTTGCTGCTGGAGAAGAGTAAAAATACTGGCATATTTCTGTAGATCTTTCCCTGTGATGACAATAGTAACAGAATATCTGTTTTGCAGGAATTTATATTTTCTCTAAGCTGGGGATGGTGGCGGCATTGCTATGGGCAAAATATTTTTCTTAGCTGTGGTAGATATGACCAGCCTTATTTAACTAATGGCTATTTTTAAATTAGTAACTGAGTGCTTTAAACTATAGCTGTAATGAAACATTATTCGTCTTATTTAAATCACCTTCAGGGGCTCCCCCACGCACTAACATTAGAGGAGAGGAGAGGTGTCAAAACCTGGGAATTCACGAAGTGCTTGCAAGAGTATGGATGGAGGTCTGGTTCCACCTGGAGCGGGCATGTCGCCTCTTTAGCGAGCAGTTCTCGGAGCTGTGGTGTCGGCCGCCTGTTATTTCTTTTTTTTTTTTTTAATATCTAGGTTTGGGGGTGTGACATGGATGGTATAAGTAGGATAGAACTTAAAGAAAACAGCAGTTGCTAACAATGAGCAATGAATGTTTCCCGGCATGTGTGTTACTCCACTGAACGGTAAACAATCAATGTGTAAGTACACCAAACAAGCAAGAAGCATTGATGGTATTCTTCAGCTGGAGACTATTTTCTGTGACGAAGAAATTGTGCATGGCAGTTACTGCAGACTTAAGTTGTATCCGAGACTATAGAGGGGAAGCAGTTGTTATATTTATTTTTCTTGATGTGTCGCATAGGACAAGCAATATTTATGACTCCGACATTGATGAGAAATTGCAAATGAACACTTTACACAAGGGCAGAGGTCGTACTTATGAAAAAAAAAAAAAGAAACTAAAGAACAAGGAGTACATAAAATGTGTTGAGAAACTATATGCCATTTCAGGTTACTAGCAAACCTAAGAATGCTGCAAAACATGTGCACCTTTGCACCATGATATAACAGATCAACATAAAGCTATACACGTGCAGCCTTTTATGCAATGCACACAGAAATTCCCAGTGCTCCTGCTGCTATTGGAATAAACGGTAGAATTTCACCCCTGGTGGGCACTTCACGCAGGTGCATTGAGCATCCAATGATGCAATATTGTATGCATGACATTGCGAAATCCTTACAACTGCAAACATACTGCCTTATGCCACCGTGAAACAGCAAGGCATAGGCTTCCACTGGGGATCACATAGCGTCGCTTCCATCTTGTGGCATGATTGTTATACTTGCACCGTGGCTCTGTCGCTTTGAAGCTAGGATTGTTATTGTATTCGCCGTACTCTCTTTCATGAGGAAGTCATAGTTTCTTCCACCATAAGCCAGCTAAAGACAATGTGTCCCTTTGCATACATGCTCGTCTCCCAGCGCTATTAATAAAATTCTCAGTAGTGTGCAAAAAAAAAAATAACAAAATATCTTAGAAAAACAAGGGGGGTGTACATACCCCTTAGGTTGAGTGTTGGGCATCACTGCATCACTGACCTTCATTTTAATGGTGGGCTCGTTACTGCCCGCTATCTAGGCAGCGGGCAGTTACATCATCTTTTACTGTCAAGTTTCAAAGATATTCAAAGCAACATTCCTATTTCGAAAATTTACATTTTAAAATGTCCTGCCGTGTTTCTTACCCCTAAAGCTGGTATACTTTTTTTATCTGGACGCGGAGTGTTCGACTGCCACTAAGAAAATATAGTTGAAAAAAGTCAGCAGACTGTCCTTCAGATGTGAAGCATTTGCTACATTGTACAGAAAATGCTTTGGACTTCTGCACACTATGCCATTTCATACACAACATGCAATGCTGCCAAAGGCAGTATGCCTGAGTACCGACTGCATTCGTGCCTGAGAAACAGTTTGTCCTACATCCAAGTCCAAAGTGCAGACATGGATCGTCCAACTGAGCTATGGAGACATCTATCTTAACACTGAGCGTATTCATCAGTGCCACCCTTGACTACAGCAACGGATGCAGAATTACCAGCATTACCGTATCTGTCATGTGGAATGTGATGAAACAGTGAAGCAGTGTGAGAACCTCCTTATAGTGCCAATGGCATCAAGACTACCAGAACAGAAGCTGTCATTAAGTTACTGGCCAGACAACAGAAAGGAAATCAGCAGCTCTTTATGTAGCCAACAGCCACTGTGACTAAACAATGTTGAGGAGAATGTTTTCTCTTCTTAGTTCGTAGTTCTGGTAAGTGGAGAATGAGGTGGGCATTTTTTTTTTCTTTTTTTTTTTTACCAGACAGACTATTTGAGAGAAAATAAAACAATCCTACTCACTGAAAATGAGGTTCAGTCATTTATTCGTCTTAATAAGCTTTGGCGGGTCGCGATGGTTCGGTACATACATCGCCACTAACTGCTCAGATGCTTTAAACTGAAGGAGGAGTCAAGAAAATGTGCAATAAGGAACTGTGGCATCAAAGTTACACAGGCCTACGCGAATGGTATATAACAACACGAGCCCTTTCAAAGCAGTTATTTTCATAGCTGCAGATAAATCAGGTCATAAATGTACGGCACTGCAGTGTTCTAAAAGGTGAGGGAATTGTTATTTTGAATCTATGGAGCAATGACCTGTAGTAGATGATTTTGGTGCACGAAATGCTGTTTTAAATACAATAAAGGTTATACACATATATTTCATGCAGAACTTTACAACGAACAAAACATTTTAGAAATGTTGCAAACAATATGTATACATTGAGCATTATCGGCAGGTGGCCAGCTTCCACGATACACACGTCCGGGATTTAGAACTGACATGAACAGTCGTTCCTTCAGGAAGAACAGGAACACCAACTTGACACCAACCGGAACGACGCCCCTTTTTATACTGGTATTTCGAGGTGATTAACGTTTACCACTGCTACTAAATAGTGGTGTCGAAGTCGAGGACAACGATAAAAGTGACAGCGAGATTCCATTCGACTACGCACTCGACCGGAGACGAGTTTGTCGCATCCCATGTGTTGCGCTACTTGCGCTGTACACCTTACTTCCGGATGATCCAAAGGCAGTGACTCTCGTAAATTTCGGGAAATGCAAGTAAGTACTTGACTTGCGACATACTGCAGGCATGTTCCATCGACAAGAGCGGGCTGACACGCATTGCAGAACTAGCGTCGCAGAGTCCACAGGTCGGATCGATGGTGCTATCTGTAACTAAGAGAACGCATGGGAATATCACAGCATGCTGCTTGACGAACAGCAGTACGCGAGGCTGAAGCTCAAGGAGTATTATAACAAGTGGAAAGGAACACGTACGGCCACACGGCTACGATATTCAAACTACAATGCCAAGAAACCCGTCCGCCACCATCGCCACAGCCATGTCCGGCTTGCGAGCGATCACGGAGCCGGCGACACTGGCGACCAGCTATCGACCTATCGCTTGAAACGGCGACGAGAAGCAGCAGACATTTTACAAACAAAACAAAACAAGGCTACGTCACATCCGGCAAGTTATTCCTCCTCACTTCTTTCAGCTGGCGCATGCGCAGAAGCGACGGAGCATTCCAATAAAGAAAGTCTGGTCGTCGCGCGCGCGTCCGCGCATGCGCACGGTGGTGCCGCCATCCATCAATCGGCGGCAGCGCAAAAAGTCGCGCGTCATTTCCTGGGGCCAGTTTTCGCCGAGTGACCGCTCTTTACCGCTTTACCAATCTCTTTCTCTATGCCGTGGCTATGCTTTTCGGCGTGGGCCATCTCGTGTGCGGCGCGACTAGGCTTTTCGGCGTTGTAGATCTCGTGTGCGCCGCCACTACGCTTTTCGGCGTGGGCCATCTCGTGTGCGCCGTGGCTAGGCTTTTCGGCGTTGTAGATCTCGTGTGCGCCGCGACTAGGCTTTTCGGCGTGGGCCATCTCGTGTGCGCCGTGGCTAGGCTCTGCAGGGTCGTTCGCAGGCTGAGCATTCGAGCCCGAGGATGTTGGGCTCGCGAAGTCGGGCTTATCCTTCGCCGCTGCTGAAGCGCCGTAGTCGTGGTTAGCCGACGCGGTAGCTGGCTCTTTGTATGGCCGAATCCTAGCACAGGACCTATCGGCCGCTGCCTTATGACGCTTGCTTTTCGACGAGTCCGTGGGAGAGCGGCGTTTCTTGTTTTTCGACGACTCCGTAGAAGAGCTGCGTTTCTTGATCTTGCCCGTGGATGCGATAGTTGGCGAAAGCTCGGCGACGTCCTTATGACGGCGCTTCTTGCTCGGTGAACCCGCTGTGTTTGGACGGCGAGGTTTCGTGTCCGATGTATGTGCCGAAGTCGTCGAGGACTCCGGTGATTTCATGGTACGGCGACGCTTCGTGTCCAATAGATTTGCCGAAGTCGTCGAGGACTCCGGTGATTCCATGGTACGGCGACGCTTCGTGTCCAATAGATTTGCCGAAGTCGAGGACTTCGGTGGATCCATGGTACGGTGACGTTTCGTGTCCGATAGATTTGCCAAAGTCGAGGACTCCGGTGGATCCATAGTACGAGGGGGCGGGAACTTTTCGACGAGCTCGAATTCCGGAGGTAGGACAATGCATTGTTGAGGCGAGCGCGCGCTCTGGTAAGGTTGCGCCGTGGGCGTGTCGGCGCAGCTAGCCACATGCGGAGGAGGGGTCGCCGCTGCGTAGTCTTGCAATGTTGAAGACACAGGTGTCTAGGGGGAGGGTGAAAGACATTTGCCTATATAAAAAGGGGTTCAAGCCCCGTGTCGCCACTCGCTGCGCCGCGTGCGCCCGGACCACTGCTCCGCTGTCGGCCGCCCCGCCTCCGGCATCGCCGGGCGGTACCGCCCGGTCTCGTCGTTCGCTAGGTCCTCGGTATCCGTACTCGTTAGCTATAGGTTCGTACTCGTTAGCTAGGTTCGTACTCGTTCGCTAGGTCCGTACTCGTTCGCTAGGTCCGTACTCGTTGGCTAGGTTTTCGTACTCGTTCGCTATATCCGTACTCGTTAGCTAGGTTCGTACTCGTCTCTTTCACCTACCACCTGGCTTACCGACGGCGTTTCTACGGGTGGTCATCGCATACGGGCATCATATATGGTGAGTGTTATCATTGTTACCTCTACCCCAGCACCCACCCTGCATGCATTTTCACCTCATCCTACCTGCTCACTTCCTTAACCTCTATTCCTTGCACATTGCACTTCTCCTGTGTGTTGTCCTGCGCGCGCCCCCACCTCTCTTCTATCTCTTCTTTCGTTCCGAGCTACGCGACGTATGTCACAGTACAGGAACATCTTTCTCTCTGTCTCCCCTACCCCTACCCCCCTTTCGTTCCGAGCTACGCGACGAATGTCACAGTACAGGAACATCTTTCTCTGCTATCTTTTCTCTATCCCCCCTTTGCATGCTGCGCTGCTTTGCATGTTGCTTGCTTGCATGTGTGTGTCTGTGTTTGTCCCTGCGCGCGCTCCCACCTCTCTTCTATCTCTTCTTTCGTTCCGAGCTACGCGACGTATGTCACAGTACAGGAACATCTTTCTCTCTGTCTCCTCTACCCCTACCCCCTTTCGTTCCGAGCTACGCGACGAATGTCACAGTACAGGAACATCTTTCTCTACTATCTTTTCTCTAACCCCCCTTTGCATGCTGCGCTGCTTTGCATGTTGCTTGCTTGCGTGTGTGTGTCTGTGTTTGTCCCTGCGCGCGCTCCCACCTCTCTTCTATCTCTTCTTTCGTTCCGAGCTACGCGACGTATGTCACAGTACAGGAACATCTTTCTCTCTATCTCCTCTACCCCCTACCCCCTTTCGTTCCGAGCTACGCGACGAATGTCACAGTACAGGAATATCTTTCTCTACTCTCTTTCTCTATCCCCCCTTGCATGCTGCGCTGCGCTGCTTGCATTCTGTCCTACTTGCATCGTCATCATCTCATGCCTACCATCGTTCATGCTGCGATAGAGGTAACTCATCGAGTATACTGTGTATGCTGGTCGTGTGCCATGGCTGCCTCGGGACGCCCGTCGGTAAGTATTAGGATCGGCGTCGTCGCTAAGATTGTTATGATCGCGCGCGCGAACGCGTTGGGTTGCTCACGAGAGATGTCGGTGGGCAACCTCCCCGGTGCTAGTTAAGATGCGAAATGCATTTCTCGTTGTACATGAAACAGCCAGATTCCTCACACGTTCAGTTGTGTCAGCCATAGAGTTCATACAAAGACTCTAGAGGGAAAGCTGCCCGTTCACCCAATGCATTCGAGGGGTTACCGCGTGATTGCCGCCATTATCCCACTGTTCATTGGTTGCCAGATGAATTTTACTTGCTAAATCTGGCACATGAAGATGGTTTGAAGCTGGCAACTTAGATCGTGGGAAGATGGCGGCGTGCAGTTAACCGACGGCGGGCGGCTACTGTTCAGTAGGTGCTGTAAACAACGGCAGAATCGTCGCGTGTGGAGCATTTCTTGTGATATGTTGCGTCGCGTACCTACTGTAACATCACATAGGTGTCCTGATTCTTCTGAGTTGTTATCGCAAGGCCGGCTATCCCTGCGATTGTTCCGCGCTTCGCATGCATTTCGTCCGTCGAGCGCACATGCATCTCCTCTGTGCCCGATCACCTGAAAGTATGTCAGAAATTTGCTTTGGCGCAAGACGACGACCACAGTATATATATATATATATATATATAAAACAGTGACGAATTCCACAGCAACGGCCCTTGGTCTATCCGGGATGGCTAGTGCTGCATACAGTAAATGTCAAAGGGTGCTCGTGTGTGTTTACTGTTGATCTACTACGTCCACTACGTCTGCTCGCAAACATGGTTTCCAATTGTTCTACATCATTCCTTTATGGCTAAGAAGGTGCCTGAAAGATTATATAATATGCTTGAAACTTGAAAACAATGTATAGAAATTTCCTACAGTTGTGTTATCGGCAGCGGTTTTTAAAACTTTTGTTCAAACCTTTGTTCATTTTTGACGCAGTGAGCAGAAACTGTGCTGGCCACAATGATAAATTTGATGATGGCGGCGAACCAGTGAGAAGCTCGTTTCCCTGCCCAGCTTTCCCTCTAGAGTCTTTGTATTAACTCTATGGTGTCAGCCTTGGTGGGTGAAAGGGTAGAGATCCATAAGGTTAGGATATATAGATGTTGGGAACACCCCCTTAGCTGTAACGCTTAGAAGTCGGGCGAGCTCGCTCGCAATACGGGGTGCTTTGTTAGGTTCGCAGCCCCCTTATTAGGAGACGCTTAGATGAATTGTTTTCCCCGTGGGTTGATAGCTGTAAATTGTAAATTGCGCACGTGTACACTTGCACCGTGTACACTACTGGGTGGCGGGATGGAGCCACCTACCTTCCCAGACGGCCACTGACGTCCGACGGACAACCGAACTCGGCCGCAACTCGGCGGCCGATTTCGGACGTCCGCCGGAATTCCGGCGTACGTACGAAAGCGGATGGTCGAATCCGTTCGCCCAGCGGACAGCCGCCGTACGTCCGCCACTGGATTTGCTTTCACACAGCTATGATATAGTTTGTAGTCGTCGTGCTCGCCTGAACTGCGTATAAATCAGTAATGCCGTCAAGTCTGCATTATATGATGCCAGAGCGAATCGATGCGATAGAAAGCGTTTCCATTAAACAGTTTTTTTTTTTTATTTTCCGCATGTTTCATCGTTGAATTCTTCCATCCAAAATTTTTTATTAAAAGTTAAATGACCATTAAACATGTTTCTATCATGATGCTTCGGTGAAATTTTAATCAGTGGCTGAATAGACGCAGCAAGCAGCAAGCTCAAAAAGAACGAAACCGAACCTATCCTCAAAAAAATCTGAAATGAGCCAATCCAATCCACCTGACAAGTTGAAGTTTAGTCATGGAAGATGGCTTCACGTTTCCGTGTTCTGCATTTTCTGCGCAGTTACAAATACCTACGGCTGTAATGCACTGCTAGCATTGTTTTTGCTGTGGCTTGGTGCGGCTGGCTCACTTTGTTCACCCGCTGATTCCAAAGTAAGTATTTCACCGAACTTTTGTTTCTTTAGTTGAACTTTTCGATGCACCGATAGTGGTGAGCTTTTGCGTAAGGAAACAGCTCTGTACAGCAGCCGAACGGTCGAGTGTTTTAGGCGAGACTGACAGGATGGCTCCGCGCCGACTAACTAAAGTGCAGCCTCAAGTCTGAGGGCCATCTTTTCGGCATTACTGGACGCTGCGCCAGTAAGCAGCGCAACTTCTCTGTCTCTGATAAAGGAGTGCCTGCCCGAGCTTTAAAGGAGTTAATTTGTTAACCATGCGCAACGTGCTGAGTTGTAAAAACTATACGAGAAAACTTTTGCGCTCCTCGAGCCTATCGTGCGACATGCCTACACTTGTGAAAACGTCGCGAGTTTTTTTTTTTTTTTTTTTTTTAATGGACAGCCGCTGATCTTTCTCTTTCGAGCTTTACGGCAACTACAGTTCTAGAAGGAACGGCTGTAGCTACTAAATAACTAAAGGTTTAGTACTCTCCTTCAGCTTTGACAAACCAGGACAGCACCTTGCGCATTTTGGTTATGCATGTGAGACCGAACCGCGCAGAACAACCGGACAAGGAGATGAGAGAAAAAAAAAAGTCAGCACTTGTCTTTTTCTTGACCCGTTCTGCGCTGTTCTGGCACGAATTTGACATACCGCCGCCGCGATACAGTTGGGCTGTGAGCTCTTGTGCCTGCAACGCCTTCTTTTATGCAAAACAGGCGTACTGGGAAACCATGCAAGCCGCGGGCTAAAAAAAAAAGAAAAAAAACAAAAAACGAGTTGAGCAAAAGTGAGATGAAAACAAAATTGTTGTTGCTTTGTCCTTACAGATATTCAAAGGCTCCTCAGAACTTCACTGCATTATTGACAGCGAGATAATGCCGAAGCTGCACTAGAGCCATGCAGCACCTTATAGTGCATGATACTGAGCTTATGTGTCGCACTGAAAGCTCTTACCATGTTCTTAGATTATCATATTAAAGTAGCTTTAAACCCATGCTTTTTAATACAGTGATAGCCATAAATTGAATCTAGGGCATCATGCTCACATACAAGGCTTCTGATAACCGCTGGTCATGATGTGGGCTATAGCAGAAACCTGTACCTGGTCATCTTACAAGCATTTGTGCAATTGATGCTTTTAATGTGTTGTAAAAGATTTTGTGTTCTCTTTCTGTATGGGAATGCTTTCCTTATAGAAGGCTAACATTTGGTTTGCTACAGCAAAACTTCTACCTAGTCATCCTAAAAACAGCACCGCAGTTGGTGCTTTTAATGTATTGTAAAAGTATTTGTGTTCTGCTTCTGTATGGCAATGCTTTTCTCGTTGAAGACTAGCATGAGGCTTCCAAAAATTTTTCAGATGCCATTTGCTGTAGCCGATTTCGTAGGCCAACAGGAAGCAGCACTTTGAACATGGAAAACTGTCATCCACGGGGGAAAAACAGCAACATCCCTTTGCATTCTCATTTCTTTGGTATGGCTAAAAGTGAGTATTGTATCATTATCTATATTATTAATATTGAATCATGATTGTCAGTGTTGAAGTTGTTTGAGCGTGATGATTTTAAACACACAGGACATCCCTTCGACATTAAGGTTTTAGCTTGTTTACATGTAGGATGTAGAACTGGTTTCAACAAACTTTATGCAGCAAATTCTTTTTACATTGTCCACCATGTTACTTTTTGTCATTGGACACAGTCGTCCACTCTTAGCTTGAATGGGATTGTGTGGCATGCAGTTTGCAAAATAGCAATGCATCCGTCACAGCCATGCATCAAGGCTAAGTGGCTTGTGCGTAGAGGGACCAGCCGCTCCAGCTTCACGTCATCTGCCTCTTTGCTCCGGTGTGCAGACGTGCATTGAGGCAAAGTGGTTTTGTAGAGAAACCAGGAGCTTCTTTGTCACATCTGGCTGTTTGTTACGGTGTGCAGATGCGCATTGAGGCAAAATGGCTGATGTGTAGAGGGACCAGGAGCTGCTGCTTAACGTCCTTCGCCTCTTTACTACAGTGCACAGCCGTGCATTGATGCTAAGTGGCTTGTGCATGGAGGGCCCAGGAGCTGCAGCTTCACGTCTGCCTCTTCGCTCAGGTACGCAGGTGCGTATTGAGGCAAAATGGCTTATGCATAGAGGGACCAGGAGCAGCTGTGTGGCGTAGTGTGTATATTTGCTATGGTGCGTATCGAAGTACAATGGGGGGCTCATGTGTAAAGGTACCATGAGCTGCTGCGTCATGTCGTCTGCCTCTTTACTATGGTGCGCAGGCATGCATCAAGGCAAAGTGGCTTATGCATAGAAGGACCAGGAGCTGTTGCTTCACATCTGCTATGATGCGCAGCTGCGTATTATGGGTGGTGGTGGAAAACATTGCCATCAGATACAAATACAGGAGGTTACTAGCTGACCCTGAGGGGGCCTGTCCTGACAAAAACAAGGGGTCCCTAGTTTGGGACCCCAGTGGTGGTAGAGGGACTAGAGGCTGGTACTTCACGCTGTCTGCCTCTTCGCTACGGTGTGCAGCTGCGATGGATGCAGTGGCATCTCAAAAAGTGGATGCCACACACTCGCATGTTCAGCCTGAGTGGACGACTGTGTACCTGCTATAGCTTTGTTATTCATAGAATAAACCTAGGCCAAGTTGGATCAATTATAGCTCTCCTCATATGTGGTCAGCAAAGAAAAGCCACTCCAGAAAATCTGATGCATTTACTGTCATAGGGTTCTTATTCGTATACATGCTACTGACAAGTCAGATTCTTCACCCTCAGAAATGCCAGAAAAATAACCAAGGGTGCGTCTGCAATAGTCTAGCTTGCTCTTTCTCTGCAGACTTGAGTCAGATGTGTGTTCCATTGCTGTGGGTGGGACAGGCGTGAATCTTTGATTTTAAGCTTGCAACAAGTATGTTATTGTAGTTTAAAGGCAAAACGGTACTAATAATCGTAGCCCCCCGTGGCCTTTATCCCCTTTTAATAGTGTTGCTAGACACTGAATTACTAGTTTACTCTGCACTGTTTCTGTCTAGTTAATGTGCGGAGATGTACATATATTTATATGACTTGGAGTTGTCGACTTTGTACTTAGAAACATTGTAGTGTTATCTGATGTGTTGCTTTCATTTCTTTAATGATTTCTGTAAGGGATCGGTGGGTATGCTAGGCACCATTATTAGTCTGCTCTTTTTGGGTCACCTGTTCAATGCCCAGCTGCGGCCGTCTCCCACTTGCCCTCGGACAGGAGGCGGAGAGACGCGCACAGATAGGCAGCTACAGCAGCTACAGTGCTTAACGGAAACGTAGGCAGAGAGGGAAAGAAGTCCCCTCTTCCGAGGACTTTGCTGTCGCACTCAAAGACGCGGGGACAGACAGTTTGTTGTCGTTGCTGTGTCATGTAGGGGGCTCATTTTTATTTAAGGAGCTTTACGAACAGTATACAACTAAGGGGTCCTTAGTACTAAGCGTACTAAGGGATCCTTAGTACGCTGACTGGACCCATCACCCGGAGGCAGCACAGCTTTGAAACGAGCACCTCTTTTGGAAGAACTGCTTATCGTTCAAAGAAAAAACACTGTCAGGTTGAAGGGTGTAAGGCCCTCTTCCTTGTTGGGGAGCCCATAAAAGTGACAATTATTCAGTGCAGGCGCGCTGAGTGGGGTCTCGTTGAGGATTCCAACCCTGGATGTTAACAATGGTGGGAGATAGCGGCGTTGAAAAAGGGCAAGTGTGTAACAGTGACGGTATGATGTGGGTTGGCTCTTCTGATGTGGTCCGCAATGGTGCTGACTCGGACGCCAATAATTGCAATAATTGCCCTGTAAAAGGAGCCGCCAAAGATGCAAGCTTTGGGCAATGGTTGCGCACGTGGGACACCGTTTTGATGGGTTCTAATTATTTATTTTCTTTTTTTTTTTCCTAGGGGAGAGAGTTTGGCATGTGACCTAGTGAGCCAATCATTTCGAGGTCCATTCTCTAAATTCCGTTTGTTGTGAAACAAATTTGTTGTCCCTTTTGCATTGCTTGTATTAGGGAGAGGGTGAAGAACTTATGAAAGTGGAAAGACATGCCAAAATGCCAAAGTTAATGAAACGGCCCCGCGGCCTGGAGAACTCGTTCTGAGCTAGATTTTGATCTCTTTACTCTTCGGCATAGATCATGGTCATTGTTTCACCTGTTGTAAATACGTACATTCATGTATAAAATTTTCAGTTCATCTTCCTCTCCGTGTGCAAGTTGTTGTGGCCAGATGCAGTAAATTCACTATTTTCATTTCTATATAATGTGCCTTTCTGAAGATGGTGAGCTCTTTTGTCCAATCGTGTAAGAAAGCTGCAAAGCGCTCCCAAATCTTCCACTAAACTGTGTGATATCTTTAATACTAACTGCGGCTTGGTGTCACTCAAAACATGTAATTGAGGTAGATTTCTTCCCCCCCCCCCCCTCTTTTTGTTCGTTCAAATGAGGATCAGCGGACACTAACTCTTGCTTTTGTAATGCCCTAGGCCCCGCCTTAAGGTAGTACTCCAATGTCGATACCATTTTTATAGCTATGGCTGTCCAATAGCACTAATGTCTTTTATACACTTCTTTTACTAATCTCTTACCCAAGTGGTAGCTTATACTGCGGGGGCGAAAGTCTGGACAGTATGTCTGTAGATTTTGGACTAGAATCGCGATGTAAACGAATTGTGACCTTATTTCTCTTGCACACATGAAAGAACTAACGTTCAACTTTCACATCGACAAGTATGGTCCGAGTTTCCTGGTCGATGTGAAAGTTATGTGCTTTGATTGCAGTTTGTGTAGTCCACACACTTGTCCCCGATATTACATAGGGGCAAATTAGGCGCCTTTACAGGGGCAGTTTCTTTGGCGCCCACTACCTTCCCCATAAAAAAGCTACAGTGTTTCTTGTGAACAGCTGGCTGCATTTATAAATACCATTATTTTTTTTGTAATTTGTTGTGCGCAGTTGAGAAATCCATGACATACATCCATGCTGCATGCTGCCGGTAATACATCAGGAGCTTGTGGTTATCAGCTTTTTGTGTTTTGTGTAACTATAAGCCTTGCTATTGTAATGTCACATATAGCGCTGTGGGTAAACAAATAACTTTACTTTTAACTCTTGTAGAAGCATGAACACTGCGCAATCACTGCGGCGGGCTATGCTTCCACATTGGGCTTTAGCCACATGTCAAATGTCTATCATTATTCTGCTGCAGCAGCTTGCATGTTATCAGATAAGTTAATTCGTCGCAGCTGCTCTAAGGAGACGCTTTCTAGAGGCTTGTAGCCTAGATGTTGATGTCGATATACCCCCGACACGCCCAGGGAATGTCTTCAGTAGAGGGTACATGGAAACCAGCGAAATGTGCAGTTTACAGAACAAAAAGGTAACAATTTTAAATGATTTTATTATTGATCACTTCTTTTCAGAGCAGGAACAATGACTTTAGAAATTGCCTGTTAAACCGCTCAAAATGCAGGTTTCTGCCACCAATGCGTACCTGTGTAATACTGCAATGCTCTGGCTGTGCTTTATGTTCATATACAGCATCCTTTATGCTTAATTTCTCTGCATGTGCACACCATGTCTTGGGCATTGCTGAGGGCGCATAGCAGCAAGCATAACATGCCATGTTTGTTCAGAGTGGCATGTTCAAAGAGACGACATAAAAACATTAAAATACTGAATGCCAGGTTCTGGTCAAACTACGTTTGTATCTTTTGTTATTCTGCATGGGTTTTGCTGCAGTTATATGACCTTTCTATATAGTATGTGACAGTTCTGAATGGAGATGCATGCGTACAGTGCCATCTGGAAAAAGCAATTGAGAGAAACTGGCAGTTGCCCTTGGAGATGTGTAATCAAAGTTCAGCACAGATAACTTGAATTTCATTTTCCCTTCTATTGCAGGAGGAGCCCAGCCTGCTCTTTCCATCTTAGGCCTGAAAGACTAGCAACAGCTGATCGAGCAAATGCACAGGATAGTAACTGCTCCTGGAATCCCGGCCTGCGGAGGCCACCCACACAGAACTCGATCATCTCGCTAATTCCGAAATATTAGGTTTCAATAAATACCTTTTCCTCCACCACCTCCCCAAGGGAAGAGCTGTCACGGCCAAGGATAATTAAAAAAAATTATTCAAGTAGATTCTTAATACTCCAGTTGGCCTGCATTTTACCATGCCATTCCTTAACATCGATATTTTTTTAGTGTAGACTATTTATGCATGCAGTTTTTGCAAAATGCTTTTTTTACAACCTCGCATGCTGGTATGCCTATGCACTTAGCATGTTTTCAGGAATGGTGCATTTGTGCAAAGCTCAGCTAGCATATGTGCCTCTTTGATGGAAGTTTTAATTGCACACTACTGTTCAGTGCTTTGTGTGTGAAAGTAAAGCAGACAACAGGAAACTTGAACCTGTTGCATATTCTATTGTCTGCTTTACTCTCACGACAAAGGCATTGAGCACTAGTATGTGACTGAAATTTCCATGGCACATGCTTGCTGAGCTTTACACGAATGTTATTGGCAAGTTTTTAAACGAATAGCGGGCCCTGCAAGCATGTTCCGGGAAACGTCCGAATGTCCGCCTCCGGCTGCCCGTCGGACGTCCGTGGGACGCGATCCGGATCCACGAACGATAGTCCGACGGACGTCCGCTGTACGTATATCGAACATAACCGGACTTCCGTCGGATGTCCGAAGGTCCGAGAACGGACGTCCGTCGGTCGACCGTCGGACGTCTATGGCCGTCTGGGTTGCCATTAGTACAAGGGTACAAGTGCGCGACCAACGCCATGACCTAAACATGACCATCGTGCCAACGCCGCCGATACCTACATAAGTTAAAGTTAATAAGAAGATGAACAATAACTTTTTTTAAGCCACAATTTTAAGTTATAAATTAGTATTATAAATGTTTCACTTGCTGTTGCGTACATTTCCTTTTGCTTAGTTTATGATGACGTAGGGTGATGTATTTTGTGCGTGGCAGCAGCGTTTTACTGCTGCCACGGTGCGTGTCACTAGTCGCCGCCTTAACCTTTTTTTCTGACGACTGCGTTATTTACCGTATAATTAATGATGATAATGATGCCTCTTGCCTTCAGTCTGATATTAACAAGGTTCTTGATTGGAGTAAGGAATGTAATTGGAAATAAATATTAATAAGTGTAAGCATGTGCACATTTCTCGTAGTTCCATGCATACCCCCTACTTATCAGATTAACAATGTTTCTCTTGAGACATGTGTATTCTTACAAGTATCTAGGTGTTTGCGTTTCTTCTAACCTATCTTGGAAACCCCACGTTGACTATATCATAAATAACGCAAATCGCATGCTATAGGGTACTTTCGGAGAAATTTCTCTCGTTCATCCAGTTCTTTAAAATTATTGCTTTATAAAACTCCGGTACGCTCTAAATTAGAATTTTCTGCATCTGTCTGGAGCCCTGGCATTGATTCACTCGTTTTCGATTTGGAAGCTGTACAGAATCGCACCTGTCGTTCAAAACTGGAGTATGCTGCGTCAGTGTGGGACCCCCACACAGATTTATTTAGAGCCCCTCAAAATCGCGCTGCACGTTTCATTCTCGGTGACTATGGGCGTTTATCAAGTGTAACACTCATGAAGCACACATTGTCATTAGAACCTTTGTCGCGACGCAGAAAAATCTCCCGCTTGTGCCTTTTCTTTAAAATGTATCACAATAATTTAACGCTGAAAAATTCACTTATAACATCACTGGCATACGTCTCATCACGCATCGATAACTCTTGTAAAGTAGGAATACCTGATTTTCGAACTGCACCTTATCAATATTCATTTTTACCCAAAACAGCAACGGAGTGCAACTGCCTGCCTGAAACACTGGTGCTTGCTGACAATGTCGATGAATTTAAAAGAAAGCTGTGTGTACATACTGTGCAGCAACGATTGGCAGTAATATTTATTTTAGTTCCATAGTTTTATAGGTTAAGTTGTGCACTTTGGCCTTCCAGGTGATGTTTTAAGTGGTTTGACAAACATGGACTTGGGCTCTCTTTTACCCATGAACTACCCAACACTAACGTTTTACAGTTTTTAGACTTGAAACTAGCCTTCCTTGAAAGACACGTTTGCTGGGGCTATTACCCACGTGCTAAAAAAGATCTTTTGCCTTATGATTCTATGCATTAGAAAACTGTGAAAAGAGCAATAGCTTCGCATTGCTTAGAGTCTTCGCTCAGGAAATCGTGCCCGCATCAGTTGCAATCCAGCTTCCATAATCATATGAGCCGGCTTTCGGCGGCTGGGTTCCCGTGCTCTGTGTTGGTTGCAGTTTGCGAGACCCTCCTTCAAAAGATCAAGAGCGGAACGCGAAGATGTACTGGAGAGGATCGACGGAGGACGCAGAAGCCGCTTGTTGTGCCTTACATGCACAAAACCTCGCACAACCTGAGGAAAGTGGCCAACAGGCATGGCATGAGTGTCGCTTTTTCGGCTCCCAACAAGTTGGGAAAGTTGTGCCCCCGAATTTGCAACTCAAGAAAAGGGGGTTGCCAGATAAAGCACGACTCTCCGTTTACAAAGTGTTCTGTTGGAGTGGTCTATGCTATTCTCTTGACGTGTGGAAAGTTGTACGTAGGCCAAACTGGCCGATGCATCAACGAGTGTTTGGGGGAACATGCACGAAATTTCTCAGATTTCGCACGTAATCAACTGCAACGGATGCAGGGCCAGGTTGAATGAGACGAAGATTCTTGGAAAGAGTAAGGATAAAACGGCACGTGTTAGTTTGGAGGCTTTCTACATTAAGAAGTTCGAAGTGTCTAAAGGTCCGACGTATCCATTCGATTCTCGTAAAGATACGGCGGACGTTGATATACAGGCTCATGGCTATATGCACGCCCACCGTGTGCACGTCGAGCGCGGCCACATTCCGCTTGCTACGCGTGAATGAATCTTATCCTCTATGATATCAGCTAGCCGCGACTGTCGATGAGGTGCTACGAAGAGTGCATCCGTTCTAACATAGATCACGGTCTTCACTCAGGATTTTGTACGGCAAGCATCGCTGTCGCGCACATAGCTGCAGGCGATGCTACGTACTGCACCAGCTCCTCCAGCTGGCATCGAGATACGCACATTCACGAGCAGCTTATTTTCGCTTCGCACTAAACTATCACCTCGATCTGCCCGTAATGCGAGCGAGCTATTCCTAGCATTTGCGCTGTCTTAGGTCCTGCATCGATCGACCTCCGAAGATCTAGCGCCGGCACAACACACACACCTCGCCGTGCAGAACATTCGGCAGTTCAAAGCATATGTATGTGAAATGGCAATATTATTCTCGTTCCTCAGATGCAGGCCGAGGAAACAGGATATTGCTAGCTAAATTCTTCGTTTAAATTTTCGAAGTGTCTAAGGTACGTCCGACGTATCATGCATTCGAATCTCGTAAATATACGGCGGACGTCGATATACATGGCTCATGGCTATATGCACGTCGAACGCCACATTCCGCTTGCTACGCGTGAATGAAGCTAGCTGCGCGACTCTCGATGAAGTGCTACGAAGAGTTCATCCGTTCTAAGCTTCACTCAGGGTTGTGTACGGCAAGCATCGCTGCAGGCATATCGAGATACGCACATTGTACGAGCAGCTTCGCACTAAACTATCACCTCGATCTGCCCGTAATGCAAGCGAGATAATTCTAGCATCTACGCTGTCTTGGGTCCTGCATCGACCTCCGAAGATCTAGTGCCGGCACAACTCACACACCTCGCCGTGCAGAACATTCGGCAGTCCAAAGTATATGTGAAATGGCATTATGCTTGTTCCTCGCATGCAGACAGAAGAAACAAGATGTTTCTAGTTAAATTCTTCGTTTAAATTCTACCCCAGAGCCGTGACAGAAGACATGCCGAATCTACTAGAGGCCTGCGCTGCTACTGCAGCGAGCTGCATGCACATCGATCGACTCGTCGAGGTGAAGACCTACTGCACCGCAATACATGAGTGCACAACCAAAAAGCCGGAAGCGCGAACGATCCGAATTCCCTACGAACAGCAATGTTCTTTGGTATTTAGGGGAAGACTAGACTAAAATACTCAGCCTGCATCTTTTTATCGTCGTTGAATTTTGCGTACATGTAGTTTAAACCCCCGCATGCTCGAGGTTAGCGTGACCCGACTGAACGGCCGCGCAGCTTTGAAACGAGCGGGAGATATGCATGTGTCGCCGGACTTATAGGTACGCGGTAGAAATGCGCGCTGCACATTTCGTTGCAGAAGCTGACTTGGAATTTTGCAGAGTGTGCCATGCAAGTGATCGTTGCTATAACCACGCATCCATGTTCCTACGGTTGGCCTACCCCGAGGCACATAAATGTTCAACCATGGACGTATCAATAATGATCGAAGAGAGGACGGATTTTCATACTATTGGGCGCGAAATCGATAGCTACCAGTGCTCGGTGTTAGAGAAATTCTGCCTTGACCATGCACAATTCAGTGTTTCAGGTGTGGTCAGTAGCTATAAGTTTGAACAGTTCGCCTTTCAAGTCAACGGCGCCAGCGACCGGAGGAGCGATTTTCCACGCTACACCGCTGTCTTGCTAGAAAGCCTACCTAGGCGGCGTTTGACATTCAGCTGCTTTTTGTGGGCCCCGTAATTGAATGCAACGCCTTCAGAAACGCGTCAAATGTTCAAAAATGTGTTCTCTTCAACAGTTTCACTCCAGGCTGTCAAAGCAGGCAGACGTTGATAAAGCAGTTGAGCATTCCAGTCGAAACCAAACATCCTCACGTTTTTATATATGAGATCTGTAAAATCGCCTTCAATTTTTAAAATTATTAGAATAGGTCACTTTCCGATTGCTGGGACATAGACCCTCATGATAGCACTGCCACGTGAATAAGGACCACACCAGACCGAAAGCTTGTCTCATATAACATAGCTAACCACGGTATACCTTACAGCATTGTGTTGATTTTTATGGTGCATAAGCGACTTAATACTGCCATGCACCAAGAACAAGGTTTAATGTATTAATTTTGTGTGTAATGACTAAAATATTCTTTAGGATGTAGCTTGTTTAGGAACATTTTAGGAAACCAAAAATACAGGAAATTTGCACGTCTCTCCTAGGATCATGCTGGGATAGAAAGATATCTGTTGCAAATTGTACAAAATGTTTTCCTCTTATTTTCTCGACTCTGGCGTACGTGTAAGTAAGATATGGTTTATTGTTAGTTCATCTCCACACTCCTTGCCTATTGGTTTGTCCTCTTTCATAATATGAAGCTGTGTGTGAGGTGTGGGTATCTGTTTTGTGAAGATGACCTAAAATGTCCTCATTGTTGTGTTTTTGATGGCTGCATGATTTCCATTCCTCGATGATAGGTTCTACAAAGTATAGTTTGTAGTTTATTTCAATGTTTTAAAAATTCTGCCATATCACTCTCACTCTTCTTTGTATAAGCTTCTTAATATCTTCATGCAGCATATATTCACCCTCTGTAATTTAGCATTGCAGCAAGGTAACCTGGTTATTTCTTTTTATCACCTTTCAAGACAGCTGTCCCGATTTCATAAAGTGTAGGGTTTCTGACGATGGGAACTCCTTGGAAGTCATAGAAATAAATGAGGTCCACAATCATGAGCTATCTAGGGTATGCATATACATGTCCATCGCTCAGTGGGATGGTGTCAGTACACTGTTAGAACAGGTCTTGTGGTAACAACCATTGTCTGAGGTGGTCCTTTAATGGGCATTGAAATGCCATGTAACTGCAGGTACTGACAGAACTCTTGATCATGTTATGTGATAATGCCATCCTTGCATAGGTATACATTTCAGAATCTGCAGTGCACCACTTGACCATTTGCCACCAGTTTGCGTGAAAATGTATTTTTCTTGCATATTAACGAGTATTTAACAGACGGACCCTGTGCACAAGCCAAAAGTGCCAAGAGCCAAATGTCATGAGGCCACACGACATGGCAGGAGCTGTTAAGTCAGGCTTACAAAGTTATATTTGAAATATGTTCTGGGACGTTTCAGCTCAGATTAAGAAAGGTTACTCCTAGGCCATGGAGGCATGTTTGTACAGTTTGGTTAACGTGAGGCTTACAGAGGTATATACCAGGTTGTCTATCACATAACAGGGCAGCCTATGACCGTATGCTAATGAGTATGTCTGAGATAACAGAGACACAAATTAAGGAATTAGTAATTAAGTTTGTAGCAAAGAGCATGTAAATTAACGGGAATCCACAGTGGGATCTGCAGACAAGAGCCACTACCGCTGGCGCATCATACCCTTACAGGTGGAGATTAACTCCCTAATTTTTTGTCTGCTCAAAGCTTGTCATTTTCTTCGTTCTTCCAGGTGAGGAAGATGTGAAAATGATAGCATCGAGAATGCCAGAGACCATCGTTAACAAGGATGCTGATCCCAACAGCGTAAAAAGGAATTTTAGAAAAGATGGGTGACTAGTAATGCTGGCAACAGTTGAAGCTAAGTGGAAAGGCATGAAATTGAAATGCAATGTATGCAGAGATATGTTGCGAGACGACCAGTCTGTGGTGTGCGACATCTGTTTCCGTTAGTTTCATCAAGTGATTGGCCAAAGCAGATGGGGCTTGTGGTTTTGTGATAAGTGCAGTGTAGTAGCATAGATGCAACCTTGCCCATTAACAATTGGAGTGCAGTAAGTGCATTGTGTTGTTTTTGTAAGATGTTCATGGCTTCCATGCAAACATTACGAGAAATTTCTTCCTAGAGAATGTTTGCTGAAATGTGAATATAATGTGCAATAAAACTAGTGTTTTCTTGCTTTTTACTTTTCCTTGTATACATTAGTTCTGTGAAGGAAACCACATGCTAGAAGGAAATGTAATGGCATGCATTTTGATACTTATTGGCCCCGTTGTGCTGGCTCAGTAGTTAGAGTGCTTGGCTGCTGAATCCAAAGATGCAGATTTGGTTCCAGCCACAGCAGGGGCGTTTCAATAGGGGCGAAACAATAGGCCGTCATGCACCATACGGTGTCAGTGCATGAAAAAAATCTCCAGGTGGTCGAAATTATACTGGAGCCCTCAACTATTGTCTTCCTCATAGCCGTAGTTGTTTTGGGATGCTAAACCAGATATTATATATCACATCATACTCTGCATACTCTGAGTAAGATACTATTTATGGTCAGTTAATTATACACTAAATGACCAATTTTTTCTGCATGGTACAGTAGCTGTTGTACAATTTTATTTTAGCCTTCATGAAGAATATCACACTGGCTCCACATGGCCTTCTGTCGACCCTTGATATGTATCACAATCACACACCCAAGTATGTATTTGTCTAAGGGCACCTATGGATGCAAGAAGGGGACCGTTACTTTCCATTTGTCAGAACTGAAATGCATGATCCACATCATTCCTGTAATTCAACTACCTGCTATTTGAACTGTTCAGCATTGATGCAAGTTTCAAAGAACTGCAATTAGCAAATTAATCCAAGCAGGAAACCATGCCAAGAACTGCTTCGGTTTCATCTTTAACAACTGTTTGAGAACTAAAATTTGCCAAATGTTGCAAAACATAGATGAGAGGTTACAAAATCTAAAAAACAACACATACTACCTGTGGCATGTAGGGTTTCACATCCTAAAGTGACATATGTAGCTATGAATACTGTAGTGGAGAGCTCCAGATTAATTTGACTGCCCGGGCTTTGTACTTTGCGTTGACATCTTGCAGGAAACAGATGCATTTGCATTTCACCTGCACCAAAGTGCAACTGCCATCTGATATTGCAAGTAGCCGAAGTAGCTGATATTGGTGCAAGTAGCCGAACGTGCCGCTGAGATGTCGCAGCGTGTACGTACATGCTATACACGTCAACCTTTCTAGCATTAAAGCTACGTCACATGCATGGCAGATATTCATGTTCAGCTTTGGACTGACAAGTTTAAAAGTGTACTATTTGTGTTTGCCTAGCATGAAAAACAAAGGAAACTAGGGAAAAACGAAAAAAAAAATGAACATAATATATTGAAGCACTAGTCATTAACACATAAAGCATATTCGTTCCTTTATTAATTAAAGTGGCCTTCAACAGTAGTACAAAGCCTGAACATTTAGGAAGGTGCTGTGCCAGGCAGCTATTTTACAGAAACCTGAACCATTTCACCTGTAGCGATGCGCATCTCGGCGGTGTGGGCTGGACACTTGTTTTCCGGTCCACTCCAACATGCGAAAACTGCATCATGTGCATTCCCATTTTCCGAGTTTTGAGCTCTGCAGTGCAGTCTGATAACAAATTGTCGCCGACTTATTTTCGTGTGACTTGCACAGCGCGTGTAAATAAATTACCAATACACCTAATAAACACTGACATGCACGTGGAACATTGCCGATCATAAACGGACACACTGCTGTCCGTCCCAGACATCGGCGCACTCATCACAGCATTCTCGTAGTCTCACACAGCACTCTAGTAGGACGTAATCCGTACATCGCAGCATCTCACGGTAAGCACAAACCCCACGTCAAGTTGTACAACAAACACGAATGACGTGATGCTTGGGCTAGAGACACGCCGGCGGTACCCAGCTTTTTCAGCGCCGCTTGTATATGTATGTAGAACTTGCAGCACCAAACCTCAATGCGAACAGAAAGTGGTGCGTTACGTGACGCATCTCATCACAGATGGAAGTGAGAAAACTTTGAAGAATCAAAACTATACATAACGACCGTCGTAGACGTTAATCCACATGATAACGAGGACCAAATGAGCGGGCGTGCAAGCCGCGGGCTGGCCGTCAACACCGCGATTACATGCGCAATTGCGCTCTGGTCGTGCTTGCCACCCTGCCGCGGTCCAACTCACGTAAACCTATCATCATGCTATCACGTAGTATATCACCCATTCTAGGCACTATTCTTTGTAATTTCACATTTCTTGCACCTCGCACACCCCGTACCAACTTCGATTTGGCTACATATGGCTACCATGCAAGTTGTTGCTACAATCACATCTGGGGATCCCGGATCCGACCGGCTTTCCCGACGGATCCCAAGGGACCCGTCAGACGAACCCCACCGATCGGGTCCGTCCGCCGTACCTCTGAAAAATATTTCCCGGATCCGTCCGACGTATTCCGAAGAAAAACGCACCGGGTCCGTCGGACGTACCTTTAAGACCATTGATCGGGTCCGTCCGACGTACCTTTAGCCACAGCCTAAAAAATAAGGCATTCCTAAGATTCAAACATCGCGCGCTGCACCGATGGGCTACCCAAGCGTGCACGGCGTCTCCAGAGAGACGTACAGGAATTTCAGGGATCAGTTCAAGCACCTGGAATAAGTAGCCTCTTTATTAAATATTGCACCAATTGCGTAGCGTTTGAAAATAGGTCCATAGAGAACCGCCCTCATTCTTGTACGCGCCGAGCGGCGAACGTGGCAGGTAGCACGGATGGGTGGAGGGATGGATGAAATATAGGAGCGTCCTCTTTGAAACGGGGTGGTAGCAGTAGCTATCATGCTCATTTTTTTCTCTATATCTTAATTATTGTTTTAGATTGGTTAATTATATTATCGTTCTATTTATTCAATTTTTGTTTTTAGATTACTAACATTATGTCACTTTTCTGCTTTTAAGCCACCAATCTTTCAGTCGTTTTAATGTAAGAAACTCTATGTAAAAAACGGAACAGAGCTGTCGAATGATATTGTTAGAATCCACAACCATGTGCGTTCTAATCCAATTCGATCCAAAGTGGTCGTCATTGTGAAAAGGGCATTGCGAAGGTTGGGCGGTTGGCGACGGAGGTGAATTGACTTGCGTCGTAGTCAGTTCAGTCTGTTTTCGACACCAGTTTTGCGTCTCCGACGTTGAAATGAGTGCGTACAAGGCGGTGACCGGCACCAGCACGTGGGCCCGTTTTATGTTCAAGACGAGCAAGTATTACAAGTACGGCCTCCTGAAGAACGACATGTACCGTGACGAGCCCGTCACGTTGGAGGCGATTCGGCGGCTGCCCAAGAAGATACAGGATGAGCGCAACTACCGCCTTCTGAGGGCCGTACAATGCAGCATCTCGAACACAATCTTACCCGAGAGCGAGTGGACAAAGTTCGAAGACGACGTGCCCTACCTGGAACCATATATCGCGGAGGTCGAGAAGGAAGAGGCCGAGAAGAAGGAATGGTATCGTACCCACTGACTACGGACTCCCTCGAGGCCCCCTAGACGACGAGTGTCACTAATAAATGGACTAGCAGTATTCTAACCAGGTGGAGAGTTCGGCGAACTGATCTGTGTTCATTCTTGCGACTAGGCAGGGTGCTCTTTCACCATCTGCTCGTGCGGCGTGTGTGTGGCCTAGCCCAAGTACGTAGATACCTTCTAAGCAAGTTACAACCGTGAGCTGACGTTCCACGTGAATTCTACCGTTGTAGACTTAAACAGTAACTATGGGCGCACAAAGTCGCTGGAAAGTATACTATATCCCCGCAATCTCCGGTAGAAAATGCAGGTAATTGCTCACTTTGATAGTAGGGCAGTTGCAATATTTATTGCAGTACAAGTGACATCTATAATTGCCATGAAGATGTAGTCAAAGGACAGTGCCCATGCTATACGAGTGCCATTGGTTTGGAACATGTAGTGTGAGGAATAGGGAACATGCTCACGCGGTTTCCCTGGGATATCACGAAATCACACTGCTTGTCTTTCAGAAGCGCTCTTCTTGCTTGAGGGACAGTAATAGAATGACACTTAGGGCAACCGTACGCGGCAGTGCTTTTGGCGGGTCGCTAGTTGTGCTCTCGGTCGAGTTAATGTTGAGCAGGGAGTGGCTGGTCATCGTTTAACAGCAACTGGGTGTCTATTCTCGTGACACGCACCAGAGCAGTATATGAAGATTGTGTGCCAGTGCAAGGTCGATAGCTCTCAATATCAGCGGACCTTTACTCGCTTCCGCGGGTACAGCACACCAAGCCGGCGACATTCAAATAAGTTTCCGATTTTACGATGTTGAAACAGCGGTAAAAGTCACGGTCAGATGAATGGTCAGGCTTGCAATTATGCGCTCTGTAGTCAAAATGTTAGAAGTATTCGGGCGTGCCAGATAAGCAGACACTAGTGCTTGAATAAGGGATAAAGCAAACTCTACTGTTGTCTAATGTCTAATATTTTGCATATTTGGTCACCCCTGATGGACAGGACAGCCGACAGAATGGCTAGGAGCATTACAGGCAACGGCTAGGGGTATGGACAGAGTGAGTTTTTTTCGAAGGCTAGTTCGCAATTTGTGTTGACTGTTATTGCTGCATGAAGCCACTATTCTACCCCAAGGCCTTGTAATTAAGGCTTCTTTTGAGACTGTCACCATGTCAATAGGCATGTGTGCCAAGTAGCAGTGCAGCTTGTTGCCTACCTTGTTGCCAGCTTCTGGATGCTGTGTTCTAACGGCAGAGTCCTGTGCCCTTGCTTCAGGCATGTGGCAGCACCCGTCGAGCAATAAATACCCAAGACAGCTTCAACATTATTAGGCCTCTTTATTGAAGTGAACAAGACAAATAATAGTGCTGCTTCTTTGCGTGCATCGCACAGATGGCTTCAAAATAATGGTCTACCCACGAGGAGAGAGAACACTAGGACTGTAGAGGTGTCTGTCCAAGATGCAGTCTTTTGTGTCAGTGAGGTTACCAACACTCAAAATGGTGCCGAGTGCTGTATGCTGCTCAACTTGTCTGCAGAAAATATGGCTAACAGCATGTAACCACATCTGCCTCGCAGGACAGGTCAGGAGCACAGTATTTGTGAATGCAGGGGGGAACAGAAAAGAGTCTTTCCATGCATCTTGGCCACCTATCATGCTTTACAAGTACTGTCGCCCAATGTTCTCAAGCAAGCTATGGAGCTCTGCTGCGGTTCGACATCCGCACACCAGTGACCCTTAAACCAAGAAAAGCCCATGCAGGTAAAACTGGCTGGTACAAGTGCAGAGTCACCAAGCTAACTGCACACTTGTCACCCCGCTCTGTGACTAATTTAATCAGCAAGCTGTCTTTGCAGCTTATCCTCAAGAAAACTAAACTGGCATCAAGCGGGTCTAGTACAAGAAAAAATCTTGCAACATGAAAAGTATATAATACTAACCAGTAATCTCCACTGGCAACGTCGCTTTTAAACAACTAGAAATGGTGGGAAAAGAATCCCACTTGGACATAGTTGTAGAGGCTGCATCACAGGTTTATTCAGCACTGCAGTAATCTGTGCACTATAGCCACAAGGACGAAGGCCCTTTTTAATGCTTAGTTGCAACGAATTACAAGTCGCGAGCAGTGATCCAGTAACAAGTGCCAGGGGTAGGGATCCGAGCTGCCCGTTGCTGCTGCTAATATACTGCCGAAGGTGCTGTGTGTGTACAAGGGGATGATATGAATTTCTGTGACCATGAAAGTGGTAGCACTCTACTGGTGCACACTTCACCCTGTTCTTGCGAGCACCCAGTGACCCACAGCTCCTGGCATAAATTTCCATCTACCGGGGGACAAGAATGGAGCTGCTGCACTGGGTCTGCCCCCAACACACAACATGAAGAATGTAGGCTTTTAATCATCCCACCTTGCTGAAAATGTGCAAAGATGGGTGGTGCACAAGCTAAATTCTAAACTGCTTCCAGCTGTGGCCTGTTTCTGAATGGAAAAATATGCTTTTCACATGAGAGTATCCTTCGATTAAAAAAAAGACATCCTCCCAAATCGCTCGTTCACCAAGTCAGGACTGCTACAGTGTGCACTCGCATTCCACAGCTCTGCAACTGGTTGTCCTGCACATTCTGTCAGCATACATCACAGCATGCATGGCCTGTGGGAGCAAATATTGGGATTTTCCTTTTTTCCCATTTCAAGCGGGCAAACAAGAACAGCAAACAAAGTTACATAGAACAGAAGAAAACAAACAGGGATGCCCCCTTTCGACAGTAGCTCCCTGAATAGAAGCTATTTGTATCTACAGTGGCTGCTTCCTTGCATTCTCCTCCTCCTCTAGTCCCCCTTGCAGTTCAGATTTCAGTGCCAAACATCTGGAAAAGACAAAACAGGCACAAATGTTAGGAAGAAGGAAGCACAGACTGAGTCGCATGCAAGGTTATAAAGCAAAAGGGGACAAGACACAGCAGAGAAGCAAACGGGATGAGCTCGTCCTGGTTTGCGTCTCTCGTGTCTTGACCCCTGCTCAGTTTTATGTTTTGTAATCATGTCGTACCAACTAGCCCCTCATCGGTCGCTCTCGCATTGCAAGTATGGGTTAAGAGGTGTCTGCTTGTTATTGGCCCCCTGGTCTTTCGTGCCTGTGAGCTCCGGTTCTCTTTACACTAGCTGCCCCATAACCATACCATTTTAATTCTTCTCAACTTATCATGCTCGCTGAACAACAACACCATGCATCAGTGTCATGTAGTCATGTCTGGAGGATATGCAACAATGGCAGTGCCTACACAATATGCACTCGCCATATCCACAGCGAGTGTTCTGCAGGGACGCAACAGCAGTGTTACCATAGCACTGCAGCATCCATTTGCTTTTCGCACTCACAAATGCATGACGACGCCCAAGGCTTTGCTTGCAGGGCTACAATGTACAGCCATCAATGGTCACAGTTGCAAATCGATAGAGACTTGCATGACTGGGAAAGGCCTTGTGGGAATTCTGGCCCTGCATGATGTTTCACTGACAACTGCACGTAGCAGCCTCGCAGAAAACTATCTACTAAACGGCGCCATAAGCTCGGAGCCCAAAGCAGCGCCAAAGAAATGCAATTTCGTTGCGATTCAGTACTGCAATCTATAACCACTGAAAACAGCCTAGGTTTTCCAGATGCGGTCCCTGCACCTCAATTTCCCCAGGTAAGACGGGTAAATCAAATGCCACAACACTGGTGTGGCATGAAAAGCAACCAGCATCAATTACACGCAGCCAAGTACTACTACATCCCATACGCATGACCACTCCACAGCCAAGAACTACACACTGATTAGAGTGCGAAGAAAGCAGTTGACAGCTTGGCCAATAACAAGTGGTCAAAAATTGGATGGCATGGGTGAAGTTTCTCGTCAGTAAAACAGCCATGGGACGTGGAACTACGCTACTGAAAATTGGTTTTTAGCCTTGCTCACTACCAAATGTGTGTATATAAATTCACGCACTGCATACATAATGCATGGCACCATCTTTTCTATTTTGCTTGCCATTTCTTCAACCTAGACAGGCTAAGCCGTGACCTGTTCTTTCACCAACATGTCCTTGGGAATTCACTGCATATGACATAATTGCATCTCCGACACCATGCCTCATTTTCTTATGAATTTTATTTCTTGTGCATATTCCCTACCAGTGGCAACATATGGTATCCTACACAGCACTGCAGTCAACGCATGTCAAGCATGCCAAATGAAGGGATGTAAGACGAAGTCCACCAGTCATCTATGCAGTACACATCCCATTAAAGGAATGCATGCCACAGAGTTGACTTTGCATCTTCACACCAATGGTTTGCATTTGAAGGCCAGACCCTCTTGCCCATGGGTAATCAATGCCATAGAGGCAATTCCACCAACATGGTGTACACGAGATTGGCAACAGGCTGGATTGAGTAAAAGGTGAGGACAACTTTCATGATCGATGCACAACCACTGACTGAATGTTGCAGCAAGCTTCTCGAACTAAGCTATTTTCTAAAACAAAAGGATCAGTGTCTGGATCATTTCTGAAAGTGCCTAACTGTACATCCTTCAGATAAATGTGCAGGCTATAAGAGGACATATTTTTCTTTTCTACTGCAAGGGTCAACATAACGCATTATGGTTACGTGCATGAAAATGCAGTATGTGACAAGATGGATTTTTCAGGGCTTTTTTTCCAACTTTTCCAATTTACGGAACAGAATCTGGATTTATAGTTTGTGGCCACGGCCCAAATTTAGCGTTCTCCAAACTGCGGCTGGAATTTGCACTTAGTTATGTGTGAAAAAGTCATGCTTCATGGACGCTTTGGTTCGAGAACGAAATTGTCTACAAAACCAGTCGTCCATATAACAAAGCACCAAAGAAAAATTTTTATAAAAACAAAAATGCATCAATTAAGGCCTGCTTCTGTGCACAGTGGTGATCTCTAAGGATTAAGTACAATCAAGAGGGCTCCAAGCCCATTATAATGGTCGCCATTCTGCTTGAAATAATGTTCTACAGCTTTGTGCGCCCAGTGATCTACCAAAATTATGTTCTTTACAATGTCTGATGGCAACATGACCTAACTCCTATTACGACTGTTCGCACTCCGCTGCTCCACGACTTGATTTAGATGACAGCTTCTGAATTAGACTTTCTATGTAACACAAGCATCAAAGACAGTTTTCTTCACAACCATTCACACAGCACAAGGCATCTGCTCGGAACTTTGTAGTTTGAAGCAAGAAATCAGAGCCACCAGCGGTCGTTTGTGCTTTTCCACTGCATTCTTCGGATGTCCTGCACTCGAAATGAAGATGAAACATTTTTTGGGGGCAGCAGAGGTTTCCTTCTCATCAGTGTTCATATTAACGCGATGAAAATATGTGGGCTTCAGTGGGCTCTGTGCATTTTTCTGCTGCCCATTGTCCGGGCGGCAAATTTTCACACAAATGAGTCATGAATACATTAAGGCAGTCTGGTCCCCACAAAACACTCCATAGTTTCAGTCATCCACATTAACTGTACTATACAAACTTTTCATGTTGCATGGTCGTTCATGCCAAGCCCTGTTTGCCATACCTAGCAGCTCCTAAAGGACTGCAACATGTTTCTTTTGGTAACCATGCTCACATTCACTGCCCTGAAGTGCCTGCAAGTGCAATTAGGAGAAAATGCTCACTATCAGCATTATATGAACACAGAAGTACAGAAATTGAACACTTATTTTGGCACCAGGCATCAAATTTTCCACAAATTTCGCATGAATATTAGTTTCATCTCTGTGTTAAGTGGGTAAATCTAATTGACCTGTGGAGTGCAGCAAAAATGTAGGTGTCAAACTACTTCTGTTGCGATTTCATTCTGGCAATCTGACAGCATATATGAGGTGTCCCCAATTGAGCTGACTCAATATATTAGGAGTTGAATCAGAGTAATTATCTTGCAGGAAAGTGCTGGATGTGCTTGTGCTTGTTTAGCTGTGTTCTTCGTCATTTCGTAGGCCTCGCGCACATCAGGCAACAAGCAGATTGACCTAGCTAAGATCACCATGATGGACAAGGACTGCTCCTGCAAGTATGTCTAATCAATTCCTGGACAGCTGTAAAAGTAGAAGTGCAAATTACCTGTGCAGTTCTGCATTTAGCAAAAGGGTTAACGCAACATAGATGCCCACCGTCAGACACAACTCAAGTAGGCAGCGGTAAGTGAGCCTCAACAGAAGAACCCCAGCCAATACTATCAACCATGTCTTGTGGCTAATCCCATTTCACGGATGCACCTGCCATTCACCTACAACATGACCGGTTCTCAGGTATGCCTTGATAGCATGGGGCCCTGACTCCACCGAGGACACAGCTAAACGAGCACATCCAGTACTTTCCCACCAGATGATAAATGCTCCGCCCGATTTAACTTCATCAGTCCCTAAAATACAGAGTCAGTTCTATTGCGGACATCATGTATGCTGTCAGGTTGCCAGAATGAAATTCTACACCACAATCACAACGAAAGTGGCTTGCCACGCGACACCTACATGCACTTTGTAGGTTCAATCGATTCAACTGCTCTACACAGAGATGAAAATAATATCAAAACTGCTGCTCACTATGCACCAGCGGGACAGTTTACCTGCACTGATTGCCGAATCTTAGGATGAAAGAAGTCTTTGATCATATGTTACTGTTGTACAACCATCTCCCTACTTCGGCAGTGCTGCTGCTAGCAGTATTTGTAAATGAATAAATGAATTTCAAGCCAGGAAATCGGGCAGGCATGAAAACTGACCAGTGGCAGAGGGGGTCCTCCCGTGAGGGACATTCACTACTGCATTCTGTAGCTGTGTCCAACCACACAAGTTCCTGCCAGCCACTGCGGGTCTCTGCCACGGATGCCTGCACTGGCATTACTGGCCTGGGTTATACAACTGTGCGATTTTTAAGTAGAATCCTAGGCCCTCGTGGAAGCTTCTCTCACTCTTGGGTGTCACTATCCGCCAAATGGCAGCATGTTTGCGCAGTGCATGACAAACAACACAAACTGTCTGTAAAACAAAATGAAAAGGTGCAAAAGACACCTGGGTAGCAAGGGAAGAATAATAAATATACATTAATTAACGATTCAAGTGACCACAGTGTAATAGAAGAGACATCTGGGCGAGTTAGTACGGTGACATGATGAATAATCAGCGCTACAGACTAGAACGGAGATAAAGAACAAACACGGACGGGCGCCGCTGTTAGAGCACAGTGCCCGTCAGTGTTTGTTCTTGACCTCTGTCCTAGTCTGTAGTGCTGATTATTCATCAGACCAGTGTGTGTTGTGCACTGTGCACATCAAGCAATGCACAGATATCAGAATGCCAGTGCCAGGGGTGTAGCCAGGGGGGTGTTTCGTTGTCAGAACACCCCCCCTGAAATTTTCCGAGTGCGACATCCCCCACGCCTTTTGACCTTTTTCCTAGTTTTTTTTTTTTTTTTTTTTTTTGACCGGTGGTGATAACATGCCCCGAAAAATATTTATAGCTGTGCTACTGGACAAAGTAAAAAATGACATTCCTTTACCATGCAGGGCCGCCAACATCTACTTCTTTCGCCTTACTTTCACTCAAGACCCGGCTTACCAGTGTGAAGCAATTTCTGGCACTGTGAGACGCAAACAGTGGGGTGCGTGGAAGACTCGCACAATTATATACACCAAGTTCACACATGGGGCCAGATTTCCCCCTGAACGGTTGTCCTTGTGTGCCTTTTGTACTGCCTCACTGATCTAACCTTTGACCTCGCCTGAAACTTGCCCAGACCACACTACCATAGCTACTAAAACAGGTCCCCCCTTTCCACAGATGAAGTGGAGTTCAGATAAGTTGAGCAACTACTCATCAGCAGCCACCTAAGCGCAGGAGCCACCAACTGAGCTGACCACGTTAACTGACAACTTGAACGGCGTTAGTCCAGTGTGCTTTGGGAGAAACTTACTCAGTTACAGGTTAGGCAGATGAAGAATATACCTTAGGCAAAGCACTCCATGCAGTAGTCTCACGTGCCTAAAGCGTCAGTTCTGCCACCACGTCATCGGTAGCCTGCCACCCTGTCAGGAAGCACAGGAGGAGAAGGGAGGAGTGAATGTTGTGTTGTTAGGCTGTGCTGTGGCAAACACAGTTAGTGGGTCATCAACCAGTGCACAAACTACCACAATAGGGGCCATCCATGGCACTAATCCACAACACTGTGTCAAAGATGTTGCCCCACTTCAAGTTCTTCGAGGGTGAGCAAAGGACTTTGCATTCCTAATGGCAAACAGCATGAGCAATTCTGCCCTCTGTTGTTCAGATTATTGCAGTTGCAACTTCTACTTTTACACCGTGCTTGTTTCTAATTTGCACACTAATGCGCTGTGCGGGCATTTCTTTTGGAGGCTGGTGTGGTCACGGTCCAAACTTGCTCCTTCTTGCATTGACAGGGGAGAAAATAGTCCTCTATGCTGAGGGTGTCATTGGAAGCCCCATAAATTATTTGTTGATGAAATGGAATACACAAAAGAGGGTGGCATTTCAGATCACTATTAGGAATTTTGCCAAGGCCCACTATTGACCTGGCAAGCTCAAATTTAAATTTTAAAAAGTTGAACTTACATTATTTTGATCTAAAGTTCACAATATTTAAATAACAATTTATATTTGTTTTAAATTAGAATTCTGAAAGTTTTCAATGGCGATCAAGGAGTGCTTTTTCCTGAGCCAGCTGTTCAGCAAGCAAGAGCAACCTTTTCAATATTTTTGCACAATATTTCATGGCAACAACTGAACCATAGCCCAATTTAATATCTCTATTCCAGGCAGGTGGCTTTCTGAGAACAGCCAAAAGATCCACAGTTTTGTCTGGTTTGCCAGAGAGATGGAACAGGATGTGTGCAGACTGGGGCAGGGAACGTGAGCCAATGACATTCCAGCTGAAACCATGCACGGGCAGGCCATGTGATATAGAGAGGGTGGCGAGCCATTTTGAACTTAGAACCTCGGAGGTGATCCCAAAACTGCAAAACCGAATTTAAAAATAGAGGATAACCGGTGGTCCCAACGGGTGACAGAGTGGAACCCGAGGGAAGGCAAGTACAGCAGGGGGTGGCAGACAGGTGGATGAATTAGATTAGAAACTCTGCAAGGCCAGTAGATGCAGCTGGCACAAGATGGGGTAAATAGAGTGATATGGGAGAAGTCTTTGCCCTGCAGTAAAATCTTGTTACAAGAGACACTCGTTTATAAAAGACACTTGAGAATGGTTTGGTTGGTTTTCCAATGTTTGCCATGTTAACAACATTGCATACAAGAGACATGGTTACAAGAGACACTATTACTGAGGACAACTTTTGCAGGTCCCTAAAGTAACTTCACTATTAGTAGAGACACAATTAACCAAGGTACGCTCATGCAACGCAGCCGACTCATACCAACTCGTATGTGAAGCAGTTTAGATTCCCTTAGGCAAATTTTGCTCCATATGAGCGTCCTTTCTTATTGCAATATGTCAGGAACTGAGAAGGAGTGCCTTGTTTTGACTAAGAAGTCAAACCTGTTGCTTCAGTCACACAGGAATGTGATAACAGTGGCTGAAATAAAGAGGAAATTTTGACTTCCTAGTCAAGAGGAGGCACACCTTGGTTCCTGACATATTGAAACGTAACAGGACACAGATATGGAACAGAATTTAGCTAAGGGAATCTAAACTGCTGCACATACGAGCTGGTAAGAATTTTTGGTAACAAGAGACCTTGGTTACAAAAGACATCTTTTTCGGGGCCCTTGAGTGTCTCTTGTAAAGAGATTTTACTGTATAGTCTGGCAGATGAATTGCGAGTTGGACATGCAAAAAAGCTCACATCTCTAAGCTCATCTTCCTAAAAACTGTCTTATGAACGGTCGTTACCTTTGGGCAAACAATTACTGCTCCTCCTCATAACTCACTGCAGCGCAGAGGCCTCTGCCATATCTCTCCAGATAACCTGGTCCTGTGCCAGCGGCCACCACCTCACCTTTGCTATAAACTTCCTAACCTTATCCGCCCACCTGACGCTTGCCATCTCTCAGAATCGAATCTTTTACCCTTTACGGCCATCAGTTCACATTATATGCCCTGCTCATGCCCATTTTTTCTTTAGTTTTGGCTAGAATGTTAGTAACTTGAGTTATTTCTTTGACCCACACTGCACACTTCCTATCCCTCAACGTTACCCCTACCAATTTTCGTTCCATAGCCCTCCGCGTTGTTCTCAACTTAAGTAGAACCCTCTTTGCTAGCCTCCACGTTTCAGCCCCATAGGTGAGTACGAGTGAGTTTGAAATGACAAATTTGCTTAATACGCAGAGGCACAGCACGTAAATAGAATTAACTTATTGTGCAAAAACAAGTTATGCATTGAATTGGGACATTTGCGGCGCTCCTGGGTAATGAGTACAGTAGCACTGAAGTTTCTTTCGATGTAACTTGTGGCTGGAATGATTAACAAGTTCTTTGATAGGAAAACAAGTTTTCGATAAGCAGGTTATTTGCTTCTCCAAAAGTGCACTAGGTCTAAACCTAAACAAGGGGTTGATTTTGTGGCCAAGTACTCTGAGCTTGCCTGGCCCACCATGTGCCCTTCATCTGAACTTTTCACAAGAAAAACAGGAGCCAACACCTGCACTGCTGATGCATTCTGCTATGTCCCGCTCCAAACAAGGCCATGTGGAGGCAGGAGTAAGCCACAACAGAGACGTTTGATAGGCGAAAGCAAGGCGCGCATTTCGAAACTGGTACCTAAACATCAGCGCCAGGGTTACCCAAGCGGAGAAGCAAAACTCAAAACTAAATAGACTGCAAGCAGCCCATCTGCCTGACACTGATCATTTCGTGGCAAGAAGGTGGGGAGGAAAGGCGAGTCGATGCCGGGAAAGAACTCGGAAGCTTTCGTGTGGGAGGGCGCGGGAAAATTCTGTGCATTCTAGACGCTTATCGCACTATTCACAAAAGTTGCATGTGTTCGTGATCAGGGTATCTGGCTCGGCCCGGCCCTCCTGAGACAAATATACCTTGGTCCAAGCCTGGCCCGGCCCAAGCCCGAGAAAGAAGGCTTGCCACCAGCCCGAGCCTGTCTACACCATGACCAGCGAAATTTGTTGAGAGTGTTTTCTTGTTAGCGTGGTCCTAGAGTTTATAATCATCATTTGCTTCTCTTGTTGACAGCAATGGGGATGAAAGTCTTATTGTAATGGCTGACAACTTTCAAGGCCAAGGTGACATGACAGCCTCCCTGGATTTCTGGAGTCAGCGGTTTGGCACAGAAGAGGCAGGTGGTTTTTGTTCAGACATTTAGCATGCTGGTATAATGAGGCACCAGGGGCTGTCTGGCTCTTAGAAACTTAGTTGCATTACTTTGTTGCAGCTGAATCTATTATCGCAGTGTGGTGATGGAGCATTAGGGAGATATATCTGCCATTACTGCGTGGAATCCTGTGCATGGGTACCATAACAAAACAAAGAGGCAGCCAGAGAAAGCAGAAAATGCAGATGTCGACTGTGCAAAAGCAGTTATTTGGAAATATGAGCTGCAAAATAACGCCACATGTCTGCACAGTATGAAAGAGTGCTGAACAAGGGTATAGGGGGAGCCTCAGTTTGCAAGCCGAGCCAATGTTTCGACAAGTGAACTTGTCTTTGCCCTCTTTCATAAAATCACACCCAGTAACATGAAATACCATGAAATATTATTCCTGTGTTGCTGATGCACCTATGAAACCATGGGGGCCTAGTCAGCAGTGGTTATGTTTTTTGAATGTGTGGAATAATACTACTTATTTCAGCCACCAGGAAACACTAAATTATGAATACAAAGGGGAACTAAACAGCCTCTGCTTTCCAGTGCAGCCTGAGGTGCCGGGGGGAGCATCACAGGCAGTGGAGTCCCTGCAAGTGCATCATGCACAAAACACATTCTCAAACCGCTAAACAAAACACCCGCATTGCACAGAACTTGCACGCACAGCATTCAGTACGCCACTGGTGACCCACATGCTGCAGAAAGGGATTGGTTTATGGTTCCTGGGGTCCCGAAGCAGGAAGGAGTCTACTTACGTGCAGCACGTAGCGCAGAAGGAAGGCCGAGGCGACACCCAGCACAAATACGAGCAGGTACGGGGAGCAGCTGAGCAGGCCTCCCAGCGGGGAGCTGCGCTTAAGCAGCAGCTGCCGAAAGTAGGCCACTTTGAAGTCGTCAAGTGGAGGGTACCGCCGCCGCCCGAATGCCTCCCCGATGGGGTTGAACGAGCGCACCAGCACCGCCTTCTTGTTGGAGAAGGTGTCGAACGAGTACTTGCCGTGGTACCGGCCCATTCCGCTCTGGCCCACACCACCAAACGGAAGCGTGTCCACTGCATCAGGCCACCACCCCCATCAAACTCAAGGCCTCACACTAGCTGGGCCCACAACACAACACACCGCTGCATGCCAGCTCAAAGCGTAGCTCACCGGAGAGATGTACGAGGGTGTCGTTGGCGCAGATGCTGCCACTTGTTGTCTCATACATGAAGCGGTCAATGACCTTCTGCCGTGATGAGAACACATACAGCGTCAGCGGCTTCTCCCTGCGATGGCAAAGCAGGAAGTTCACAGTGGCCGCCAAAGTTTCATTCGGGCAAAGCACTGTTCTTGTTCCAATGGGGAAAATACATACAAACTGACATCGCGCGACCTTTCAATGGCAATGCTCCTGTGCCACGTGCTTGTTTTAACATGACAGCCTTACAGGTACTGTTGAGCAGAGCCCTGTGTTGCGACAACAAAATCTGGATTGGTCGAGAGGGTCACAGTGATAGAGCCAAGCAATTCTGCTTAAAAGAAAATATGGTTATTGAAATGGAGGCATTGAACCTCTGTCCTTTGAGTTGTAAATCGGGCATGCGAAGCCCATGCTGCCAAGGAGTGCTCGTTTTGTGGGCATAAACATAGGTCTTGTATCTTCACCTTGCCCCACACACAGTGACGGCAAAAGGAAAGCAGGAAGTGCAAGCAAACAAGCGGGACACTAATGCTATAGCATAACACTTGGGTGTCCATTCCAATTAGTTCTCATTCAACCCTCTTGAACACCTTGCTTTTAACAGCAGTGGCTCGAGAACGGACACTGCCACCACATCAAGCTCTGCAGCAAAACGATCCAACCGTGAGAGGTTGACAGGAATAAGATGAACCAAACAAGGGAGCAGAGACTTCACCAACCTCTCATTGATGAACTCTATTGCTTCGTCAGCACTGTTCACCCTGAGAATGGGCAGCACGGGACCAAAGATCTGAAACAGACAAGTGTCACGTCTTAGGGGTCTGCTCTTCCTATGGATTAACACACTGCCCAGGGTATGCAACATGCAAGTGACTGTTACGACAGTATTCACATGCAAAATGGCTAAGCACGGATATACGTGCAGAAGCAGCGCTCGTCTAGCTAAGCTTTGCTCCGTTTAACAACTACTTCTCTCACAGGACTGTAGCCATCACAACCACCAGTAGTAGCAGCAGCACAGTGACGATGAAGTGACTGGTAAAGCGGGGAATCAAAGCAGCTTTGCGAAGATGACATCTGAAGCACAGCACAAAAGGCTGGCAGCTTGGCACATCAAGAAACTGGCAACAGCAGAACAGTGGTCGAAAGCAGTGGTCAAACACAGTGGCCAGTGAAGTTGATCTCTTTGCCTTGGCATGGGTTTGGTACCCAGTGGTGGAGAGTTTCAAATAGCTGCTTGAAGCAGCCTTTATAGCTACCTCTGAAAAATCCAAGAAAGCGGGTAGTAACGCTTCTGCATTAGAAAAAGTGCACCACCGGCTACCACACACAAAGTTTGATCCCCATCAGTGACAAAAATCATCTGCTCAGAGACACTGATGATCCCTCCCTGCAATGGGACCTCCATTTGCATTTACCCCACAACAGAAGGGTGCAGTCAAGAGAAGCACCCTCCAGACAGTGTCCTTCCAGCAAGTTTTTGTCTTCCTCCACACAGTATGTGTCCTCATGCCACACAATGAGAAGACCTGGCCTTGGCAGCTGTTGCAGTTCCAATAGAGTCTGCTGCAGCTGTGACGTACCTCCTCCTGCATCAGGGCATCAGTTGGCTTCACCTCGGTGACCAGTGTTGGGCCAACGTACTTGCTGTCCACATCCACCTCTCCACCAAAGGCAATGGGCATGCCCTCAAGCAGCTTGGCTAGCCGCCTGCAAGTGGGAGAAAGTTCACGTAAACACCCACCGGAACAACACAGCTCTGTCTTCTCAATCGTGCACCAATTTTAACCTTGACTTCGTTGCTGGCTGCATGTTTGACTGCACTGCACTACTGCCTCTCTCTTCGTCATCCCAATGACTTCAATCCGCCTTTTGCGGGAGAATGTGGCGTCATCATGAGTCATGCGGGAGCGGCGAGGAACACATTGGACGGCAGTGTAGCAGACGACGCGAAAGCGCACCATACCAAATGGCCACGCCAACGCAGGTAGAAAGTGAAAGCTCACCCCTTTTTTGCCTCCGGAGCGGGAAGTAGTGACAGTAATTGCAGTAATCATGTACACGCCGTATGGGGGAATGTTTCAGCGTTTTCACAATCCACTCATAATGCAAGTATATACTGTCTTCGTATTGTAAGAGCGTGTAGTGCGGACCATGGCGTGGGCTGCGTTCGACGTGACAGAATGAGAATCCACTCATAATGCAAGCATATACTGTCTTCGTATTGTAAGAGCGTGTAGTGCGGACCATGGCGTGGGCTGCGTTCGACGTGACAGAATGAGACTCTCTCAGCGTGCAGGTTCATGACAGACTTAAATTTATTGAAAAAAAAAAAAAAAAAATCGAAAGGACAGCGCGGAGGCAGAAAGAGAGAGGGGGATCTTAAAGGGTAAAGCAGCCAGGGGTTTGTTGATGGTACAGATCAAGGTGTAATCATCTCCTCTGACTTACGAGTGGTGTATATGCGCGGGGAGTCTTGAGTTAACCAGTACAATTTGGTCTGTTACCGCGGCGCCGGCACGGTGCAATGGGCGTCGCTTCCTCCTCACGTCGCCTACAAGCATGCAGCTATAGGATTTCATCTACGAATCTTGGCAGAGAGGCACTTATCCACACCCCCTGAACAGGACATTGTCCCGGCTGGAATGCACAACAGAAGCCTGCAGGAAACGGGCGGCATTTTTCTGGCAATGGATGACTCGGCGCTTTAGCCGGTTTCTGCCCCCAGAACAGATGTGGTCACAGTGGTGAAAAGGCTCTCGATGCAGAGAATGGTCATTCTGTTGTGAAAGGATACACAACCTTTCTGCCTCCGCCGTGATTTCTGTGGGACGAACGACCTGATGATACATGCGCATCTCCTACATATGGGATGCGCATGTCGGTCAGGAACCGACCCTGTTCTACGTCCAGAGCGCTCCACTCCGCAACTGAACGAGCATGAACCCTCCAGGAGATTCATTTGCACCAGGTGGTTTCCTTGTTGTTGCGGACGGTTGGACGAAGACGACGACTTTCAAGCTCCCTAACGAAGTGCAGCTGATTGCGTACACCGAAGGAACAAAATCGGAATGCTTTAGCGAGAACGAAAGCAAGCCTGTAAGTTAAACAAAAACTTGCAAGAGTGTCAAGTGCGTCACATGCTCCGAGAGGCAAAAACACAGATACTACAAGTATGTATGCATCTGAAGGAAATGTGTATCATGAAAAGTACCTACTGGAGTTTATGCCAAGCCTGTAAGCTACCAGTAATAGCCACAATGAGGATTTGTTTGGTGCGTGTTTGCTTTATGTGCGACAGTGCCTGATGGCGATGTATTTTGTCGTTTGTTTTCTTTATGTGCGAAAGGGCTAGGTAGCGCAGTTATCACAGGCGGCTGTGTGCGCTAGACCGTAATATTTAGCATGTTTTATCACGACTGCCACCTGACTAACAAGAAAAAAAAAAAAATACGGCATTTGTTGTGATGCACCGTCGTTTGCGATCCTCATGAAAAGCTCAACCACTCAGCTCGAAAATGGCGATGCATCACAACAAACGCCATATTTCTTTTTCTTCTTGCAAGAAACACGCACCGAACAAATCCTCACTGCGGCTATCACTGGTGGGTTACAGGCTTGGTGCAAACTCCAGTACATACTTTTCATCATGCACATTTCCTTTAGATGCATACATACCTGTAATGAAGTGTTTTTCGCACAGTAGTGAGTACGCAGTCGGTTGTCAAAGTCGCCCATTCACATCTTGACGCTTGGTAGCCCTAATACAAGCTTCATGTCGTTGTTGGTTGCGGCTTGCTGAAGGGAACCTAAAAAACTGCGTCTTGCATTCCGCCACGCCTTGACAGTGGCAACCGTACGCGGCAGATGTGGTTTGCATCACCTTGTCAAGCCTGTGACGGCCACCGTGCCACCAGCCCCCATGCACTGGCGCTGAGCCGGCGACAAGAAATGCCGTCCAATGTGTTTCCATCAGCCGCCGCTAGGACTTCGCGCATGCGCAGAAAACTAGCGCAAAAGGCTGATTACTGTATAAATCAACATAGCACAACTCGTTGGCTACTTCAACTACCTTATATGGTTAGCAATCAGACTGCATTCCTTGTCTCTTAAATCTGGTTTACCTCATGAGCACTTTTAGGCTGCCTCAGTTGCATGCTACACTCTCCTCATTATACTCCCCTAATGGTAGCTCTACCTGCTCTCTTGTCTACTGGCTTTCGTGCTATGAAGTTTCAATTCTTAATCAGTGCTCTTATCTCCTGAAAGCTATCCTAATCCTACTGCCTACTTCTGCTGCACACTCTTATGACAGCTGTACGATTATTGTTTCATGGCATGAATGCTAAGGTCATCTTCGGTTGTAGCAAACTATCTGTTCTGCAGTGAGGTTCCGAATTCCATTGCCTTTTCTCCCAACACCTATTGGATTTCCTTGCTAATAGTTTCTTCCATTCCCTCTTCAAGTCCAGGCTAAATCGAGAGCTTACGGTGCTATGGTCACGGCGTTGCACACTGTCTTGCAACTCCAAATCCTGCACGATGCCAGGGTGAGTGCATGGTATGAAGCATACTTCAGTTTAGTCTCATTATTCAAGCGTTCCCGCATCCAGTTCCGGTACTTGCATGCATATTGCAACCATGGGAAGGACAAGGAAGAAAACAAACCCTTGTGCTGGCAATATGCATTCAAGTACTAACCACCAAATAGCCTGCCTTTTTCCACTTCCGGTTGTCCCTTTTGTTTGCCGAAGAGGGCATTCATAATCCATAGATTATTTCTCTTTGTCCAGAGAAGTCCACTAATAACTCCCCCTGCTACTCCTAGCAACTTTACTATTTTGCTGCATCACATATGCCATTGGATTTTTTAAAGAAAGCCACTTGGTCCACAGAACACCGTATCGTTCAATGCCAATGCAGCTTGGCCTCTACAGAAGGCATCAAAACAAAGTACAGAGCCAGTCTGCCATTTTTCGTGCCATCATATCATGCTGCCCTAATGAAGCAACCATGGCCAGCTGCAGAGATATGCAGTGTTTCATCAATTAAGCAGACGTGAAAGCTCAAAAGCGAATGCTTACCTATGCACAATCACTTTGGTGAACCAGAAAGAGCAGCAGTGAATACTTAATGCTGCCCACAAGAACAAGTCCAAACTTCTTCGACATTGCTTTTAACTGACAGATAACTGTGGAATACTGTAAGATGCTGCTGTGAACATTCAAGGGAATAGCCTAACCTTATGATGCATACCAATACCTTGCTTTTAGGCCTGCTCTGCACTCTTACCAAGTAAGGTGAGACTGCCGTACAAAGCCAATGGGAACTTTTCTGACAAATAATAACAGAAAACCACAAGTGACCTGAGGGATGACCTGTGGGCATATTATAACTGCTATTATGCTGCAACCTTACGATCTGCAAAAAAAAAAAAAAAAAAAAAAAAACTGTTCATAACCAACTTCTCACTGAAAAAAATTGAGCTTGTCCAGACTTTTGGGTGGGTTGGCACCTTTTAGAAAAGCTGGAAGTATATGTGCACATGTTTGGCTTCCGGAAAAGGCATTTTATGTTAACAGCGATCTGGCGTGTCTCACGCTACTATCCAGATGTCTCTACACACAGATTTGCACAGGGCAGCGGCATAAGTGGCTGACTGCTGTAATGCATTAACTTTCGAAGGCTGCTCTTAAGTCCACACCAAAACCTAGAAATGGATGCACAGCGAATCTACTCCAGACAGTCATTTTTGTTATGCATTTTTGCCAAACACGCAACTTAAGCATGCGTCTAACACCCACGCATCTTCAGCCCACCTGCAGTGGTTGGTGTTGACAATGCGGCCTAGGTCGGCAGAGTCCCTCGGGTGTTCGGTGTAGAACTCTGTGATGATGCGCTTGCATGCATCCACAAACTGGGCGTAGATGGCTGCGTGGCAGAGTACGTAGTCAGGTGCAATGCAGGTTTGGCCCGCATTGACAAATTTGCCCCACATGAGTCGCCGGCACGCCACGTCCAGATCCACCGCCTCGTCCACGTACACGGGGCTGCCAGGAAAAAAGACTCGTTGCCCATTCCTGCCTCTGATGTTGCTACACAGTGAACTAGTGAGCTTGTTCAGTTTTCCATAAACCAAAATCGATAGTAGCAGGAATTTTTAGGTTTCCTAGCTCGGAAAATTGCGTTTTACAGCATAGCACAAGAAAAAGGAGCTTTAGTAAAATTTCAGCTTCTCGATGCAGCGAGTTTAAATTTGTTAGTGATTACAGACATGCACGTGCGCACACACACACATGCACACATAATATTCTGCACCTAAATTTCATGCCTTTATCATTCTAAAAAAGAACCTTTAAGGAGCAAGTGAAAAAGACTCGCCGAAAACAGTTCTTATTCAGGAAGAAAATTAACTAGATATATTAAAAAACTCTCAACAAAAGGAAACAATGACATATATTTGAAACTAAAGCCCCCCACTGCAGCATTTCCTTTCTTCAATGCATATGAAAGGGCACAATGTGATGCGTCGAGACAGCACATGAAACGAATGAGAAGCAACAACTGCAATGCCCTGATCCCAACCTGAAACTTGGCCACCCCAGAGGGTCTCACCTTTTCCCACCCAGTTCCAAGGTGACGGGGGTGAGGTGCTTCTGGGCAGCGGCATAGATAAGCCGTCCCACGTTGGTAGAGCCCGTGTAGAAGATGTAGTCGAACTTCTCCCTCAGCAGCTCCTCAGACTCCTTGGGGCCCCCCACGATGACTGCAAAGCACTCCTGCAACCCCCACTTTGCTGGTTACACAACGACATCTAACCACTGTCCAAACTAGCTGAGGACGGTAAGGGGAAAGTGCAGGAACACAGACGAAATTCCACCTGTAAGGGATATTTCACTAAAGACATATAGCACGTTGAGACAGACACAAGGATGAAAGATGAAAGTGCCCATGACACACCAAGTGCAGGGTTACTCCCAGTTGCCCATGTGGCTTTCAGCTGCCTCTGCTTTGCTGCTGTTATGCTTCAGTGGCACTCTCTGGCATGCAACCATGGTGAGGGCTTTGCACTTGCGTGTGCCTGTCACATGGTTTGCAAGTCTCCATGTGGCATCCAAAGCAGTGTCAAAGGGGTTCATTACCTGAACAGCTGGTGCACTGAATCATATACCCAGCACTGAGTATGACACTGAAGGTGGTCAGACTAATTTGCAGCTCAACACTGGCAGGCACAAGCAAAAGACCAGTGTCCTCTCTAGCAACTCCGACTACCAAGAGAGTGAGGCCTGGTCCGTAGACTGCAATGAGTCGCACCTACAGAGCGTGCCAGTATTCTTACAGAGTGTGAAACTTTTTCATGTGTCAGGCTGCCCACATTGCTGCACCAATGCCAGATCAACATCTCAGTGCCACCCCCAAACACTCTTTTGTTGCAAAATTACAAGGGAAGGAAATTCCAGCTTTTTCCCTTGAGCATTCTCTTCTTTACAGAGATGTGGTAGACAGTACACAAAGGCCACTTTGCAATAGACACTTCCCGACAGCCACTCAATAATAATAATAATAGGTTTATGAGAAAGAAAATTCACAGTATCTGTCCCACACCTTCATGGACACCTGAACTGCTGGACTGTCCCTGTAAGGAAAGGGAAGTTTGGAGCTAAAGCAGAAAGAGAGAAAGAGGTGCCATAGTGGAGGGCTATGGAGTAATTGTGACCACCTGGCTTTAACGTGCACTGACATCACATAGCATGCATACACTTGTCTGTTTCGCCTCCACAGAAACACAGCTGCGAGCTGTCAGGTTCGAACCCGGGTACTCCAGTATCCACTAAATTATTTGAAACTCAGTTTCTTTTAGGTGCTGTCTTGGTTTGAAAACCAAATTATGGCTGTGACGTACAGGAAGCATTTGTGTCATGTGATACATAAAAAACAATGAAATATAATCATTGACAGGTAGTTTCAGTACAATGCAACACATAACATAGCCTGCTTCAAGAGCTGGAATGGCAACAAATGACTACCAGAGATTGCATTGTTTTGGATGCCTGACATGACACAAACACTTGTCCCACATCACAGTCATTGTTAAGCTCTTGAAACTAAAGCAACATAAAAAAAGTTCAGTTATAAATTATCCAATGGCTGCGAGAGAATACTGGGTGGCGATTCCTGTATGCTAATACCTTATGCATCATTAGAGAATAAGGCACCTGCTTGCACAAAGAATACCAGACAAAACACAAGAAACACATACGACGTGTACAGAGTGCATATGACATGTATGCACTCTGTGCATGTCATGCGTGTTACTTCATTAGGTTCTGCCTTCTTTGTGCAAGCCCAGAGCTTACTAGAAATGAAGCAACTCCCCCAAATCAAGGTATTGATTCATTACAGAGAAGAAAAACATTCAGCTGTAATTTCTACCTTCCTTTAGGTACTAGTATGCAGTGAGACTTAATACACCGTAGTACTGCATCCCATAAGCAGACTCGCCCAGTGTACAAACAAGCAGCTATTGTGAACCGATGAATCGTCATCACAAGGAATGTGGTGACTCACGGGGTCCAGGTACTTGGGGACCATCTCTTGCAGCAGCTTGGCTGTGGCTGGCGACTGCTCCGAAGGCTTGATAACAGCACAGTTGCCAGCTGCTATGGCACCAATGAGCGGGCACAATGTCAGCTGGAGCGGGTAGTTCCAGGCGCCTATGACTAGTGCCACGCCGTATGGCTCGCTGTGGATCAGTGCCTGGTCCATGACCAGCATGATGTTTTTGGGGGCCTGCGCATGATTGCAGAAACTCAAACACCATGCAGATACTTTTGCAGCTGCCAACCTCAAGGTGACACTCGCAACGTTTTGGACACGCCTGAGCCAATGTACGAGGATGACTGAAGTTTTGAATAAATTGCAACTGATTTTTCAATCCTCATCTCCACTCAAGCCCAAAAACCTGCGACTAGGGTGCGCCAATTTCACTTGCAAAATTGGTCGGTTGGGCTGCACCTGCATTTCATTTCTTGGTTTTTTTCTTACATTATGTTTCCAGTGAGATATGTGTGTGCCATTATTCCAAAATTTGAAGTATATCCTCCTAGTCGATTATTTGGACAGATCAAACAGTGTACCTTCAAAATTATTAGAAACTAATTGAATGTGCACTCAACTTCTCAATTATGTTCTTGAAATAATTGACACAATGTTCTTTATTAAGGCCCGCCTTTTTCTTTCTGCCGCGACTGTTTGAAAAAAGCCGCCCTGATTTTTGGTCTCAGAGCCATGGCTTAAAAAAAAATGTTTTTTTTTTTTTAAACTTGCACACTACAGTATGAAAGAGACTCACAAGGAAACTGAACAGCCAACGTACACAGGACAAGCACTGGAACAGGACAACCAAGCATGTACCATTGGTTGTCATGTTTCCTTGTGTGTCTTTCATACAGTAGTACACAAATTCTGAAGATGTTCAACCAAAAAGCCCCCATTGCTGCTTTGCTTAGAAAATGCTTTTCCTCCCTGTCCTGATATATAGCTATCAATCACCCTTCTAACGTCTCAGGTGTAGCTTTAGTTCATTATGTTTTGTTATCAGTGGAAAAACGTCACTGTTCCACATATTAAACTATACGCTCATCGATAGAAAACATACTGCATTCATGTTGTGGGCCCCCAGTGGAGATTGCCAATGAATCAGCCAACCGTTATTCATTTATTTGACCCCACTCTTCATCCTTCATAACATTTTTATGCTCTGAGGCAATAAAAAAAAAAAAAAAAAAGCGTGGGAAGGAAAAATAACAGTTATTCTGTGAAGTAAGACTGCTCACATACTAATCTACTAAATGTGCTACTTGTTCATATATTTTGCAATAATCAAGCAAAGGTGCTTTAATTTGGGGACCTCGCATGTCTACTTCACACGTCCCCATGGTTCTGAACCCTGTAATACTAGCCGGTTGTTTTCTGGCATTACATACATATTCCGCATAACTTTTTTTATTAAGCCGCCCAGTTGAGAGTTGGCACTCACAGTACCAGTTCTTTCTTGCATCTGCCATTTCCCAGAATAATAATCCTGGATTTGATTTAAACACTAGCCTCGTCAGAACAGTGACTGAAAACACGCACGAGACAGTGATATCATGACATATTCAACTCTGAGACCAAAGATAAATCATACTAATAACTGGCGGAACACCAGAATGACGTGAAGGTGAAAAGGCATCACTTTTTGCTCATACAGGCATTATCATTTGGAGCAACCTTTCCAACTTGAATGCGGCAGAGAAATACAACTAGGTAAACGAAAGCAATGTTCTGCGGTGTGGGAATCTATGTAAAGAGACTGGCTGTGTCAAATGGCAGCAATCCTCATAGTTCTCATGCCTCTTCCCCTTAGGCACAATTAACCCAGTAGTGCTGCAGAATTCATCGCTTCCAACCGTGCCTGCACCCAACTATTTCCAGCATCAGGGTTTGGTTTGGTTCATGGGGGTCTAGCGTCCCAAAGTGACTTGAGCTATGAGGGATACTGTAATGGAACGCTTTGGACAATTTCCACCACCCGATGCTCGTTGATGTGCTCTGGCATTGCACAGTACAAGGACTCCTTGCTTTCTGCCTTCATAAAAAACCAGCCACACCACACTCATGCACTTGGGTTCAGCAGTCAAGTGCCCTGACCACTGAGCCAACGTGGCACTTCTATCATCAAGCGACATAAACATGAGTATCCATTGAATTCTCTCTCCCCCCCCCAAAAAAATATGTTCAGAGGCATTTCTAACCGAACTGACAAAATATCGGACTTTGAACCGTGAGCTTTCCAATCATTAAGAAAGAATAAGCCACTAGACCCCTTAATATGAACAAATCTCTTTCCACAAGTAGGCAACCCTCTTGTACGTACGGTATGTTGGGACCAGAAACAAAGAATGTAAACCAAGGCAGTTCCTGCCCGTAAGTTGCGTACAACAGGCTCAAAAAGCGAGAGCCAGGATCGGGAAACGTGGCTATGCTGAAGCAGGTGACCCACCTTTTCAGGCTTCACCCACTTCTCCAGCTCCATGAGGGTTCCCTTGATCTCATTCCGGGTGTACTGGATCTCGAAAAGGATGCTCTCAAACTTGTTCTGCACAGGGAGAACACCACTGCTCAGCTCCAGCCACAACTATAGGCAGCACACACAGAGAACTCATGTGGTGCACTTGAGCACACACTGGCATGAAGTAAATGCTCCACCTACAGAAGGCAATACACACACACAGTACACACTCTCTGGGACATCAGCAAAAACAAACTATGTGAGCACTATCACCAGGCAACTGCAGTCCTGTGTCTGTCAGTGCCACATAAGCCAAGCTCTTGAGCCTGCCCACCCACTGCGATGCGATAGCAGTAAAGGCCCTGTTCTACAAAATATCTGGCTTTGTGGGCAAAAATCGCAATTCTTCTGGCAGGAGGCAAGGCACACTGATTATTAGTCAATGGGTTTATGATGTCATGAGATAACACGAGATGGCCGAGCTGGTAGCAGTTGCCAACTGGGGCAGCTCATTTGAGATAGGGAGGGTGAGGTAGGAACTGAGGCTTTGAATTCGGACACGCAGCCTCTAGGCCATGCAGGCAGATTAGTACAGACTGGTTAAAATGGAGCCTTATATCTATGTCGGATGGCCCACAACTCTGCCTATGACTGTGTGCCATTGAGCAAGTGCACAAGTGGATCCACAAGGGCAGTAGACACAAACAGGAGCAATTAATGCCTCATCATCATTACCGGACTATACCCACTGAAGGGCGAAGGCCTCTCCCATTTTTCTCCAATTAACCTGGCCCTGTGCTAGCTGCCTACACTTGACCGCTCCAAACTTCTTAACCTCACCCACCCACTTAGTTCTCTGCCGCCTCCTGCTACGCTTTCCTTCCCTTGGAATCCAGTTGGTTACTCTCTGAGACTATAGGTTATCCCCTATTTGCACTACATGTCCTGCCCATGTCCATTTTTTCTTGATTTCGACTAGAATATCAGTAACTAGAGTTATTTCTCTGACCCACCCTGCATGCTTCCTATCTCTTAACGTTACATCTACCATTTTTCATTCCTATCCTTCAGCATTGTCCTCAATTTAAGTAGAACCCTTTTAGTTAATCTCCATGGTACAGACCCACAGCATCGTCTTTGTCTATGTGTGTGTAAGTGTGTGTATGTGCGCGTGCCTCTTCTGAGCATTGTCATCTATTCAGCTGCATGGTTCATCATGCCAGAAGACTAACTAGCTCAACATTCTACTCAGTTATACACTTTCCTCTTAAGCAATACTGGTCAACTGCTAGTCATAAAAATTCAAATGCACTCCATCCTAATTTTATTCTCATAGTTACTTCCCTTTCGTGGTCCGGATCTGTGATTACTACCTGTTCTAAGTAGACATATTCGTCTGCCACTTCCAGCACTAAGCTATTAAACTGCTGTTTTTTTCCCAGGCTGTTCAATATTACCTTAGTCTTAGCTGTAAACAGCACTAAGGAGATTGTTTCCACTTGGTTCACCATTCTTAATTGGAATTTTATCACTTTATGCAGAACTGTGGCTTCTGTGCAGCCACTATAAATATTTTCCAGTATTTTCACATACAGCTCACCTACACCCTGATCTTGCAGCAATGCCTGCATAACTCGAGATTTCGACTGAGTAAAATGCTTTCTCATAGTCAATTATTGCTAGGTATAGGGGTTGGTTATATTTTGAGCACTTTTCTATCACCTGGTTTATAGTGTGGATATGATTGATGGTACAGTACCCTTTCTGAAATCCTGATTGATCCTTTGGTTGATTAAAGTCTAAGGTTGTCCTGATCCTATTAGCGATTACCTTGGTAAATACCTTCTACGTAACTGATAGTAAGCTGACTGCCCTAATTTTTCAAAACTTCTTATGAATTAAGATAACATTAGTGTTCTTCCATGATTCAGGTACCGTCGATGTCATTAGGCACCAGATATACAGGGTGGCCAGTTTTTCTAGCACGATATCCCCTTCATCCTTCAACAAATTAGTAGTCACCTGATCATCCCCAGCTGCTTTCCCCTCTTCATAGCTTCTAAGTGTTTCTTAACCTTGTCCTTCGTTATTGGTAGAACATCTGACTGCTCTTCACTACAGCCAATCTCACTTTTGTCCCAACTACTTTGGCTCCTGTAGAGGTCAGTACAGAACTCCTCGACTACCTTGATTATCTTGTCCATATTAGTAATGACATTACCTGCCTTGTCCCTCAGTGCATACATCTGATTTTTGTCTATGCCTAATTTCCTCTTCACCGCTTTCAAGCTATGACCATTCTTTAGAGCATGCTCAATTTTCCTCTTGTTGTACTTCCTTATGTCGGCCACCTTGTGCTTATTGATGAGCTTTGGCACCATTAATGCAGTTGCATCTTATGTCAGAATTTTTGCAATCACCAATGAATTTATTTTACACCTGGCAGCAGCCTTACCACAAAGCTTGTTGAAACTGCTTGAGTTCTCAAAGATAAGGGTGCATCTGATTGAATGTGTAACTGATTTGGGACCAAATAAACATGTTTTTATATTGCACTGGGTTCTGTGATGCACAAGCAAGAGCTTATCATGCCAAATCCAATGTTAATACATAGAATATTTTTTAAAATGGAGGAAATAAAAAAGCTACAATTTGAGTAGAAAGTTGTGTGTGCCCAATGTGAAGACTGCATAGGATCACTTTCAGGAGGCGTTCTCGATTTGTGTGCTCATTTCCCATTCTCCTAATACGGGGTTTACCAGGACAAATGTGTTATTTACTTGGTTATTCCACATAGACAGTCACTCATCCTTTCATTTATACTGCAGTAACTTCATGCGATATTTACGTGGCATGTTCACTTTATTCATCATCCTGCTGTGCGCATATCTGGCCTCTCATTTCTATCCACTGCTATGTGGCTTGGCAGCATTTCATATTGTGCCCTTGTCATATCCCCAGATAACGGCACGACTGCATTTCTGAAGTGCAGTGCTCGAGTGAATCTGCGGGTAATATTGTTCTCCATGCTCTACAGCTACCTGGACAGCGCAACGTTTGTCTGTAAACAAACAAGTCTTACTCTTGTTTCTCAGTTCTCCTGCACATAAGCTTGTATAGATAGCATAAAATTACAGCCTGCTGTAGATGGAAAAGAGACTGATTGTAGAGAACAAATTTTTTTTTTTTTTTTTTTAGTTTAAGAGTTCTCACCAATGAAAATAATGAATCGGGTGCAAGGAAGAGTACTGAAGTAAAACTTGTTGCTGGGTTAGTTTGTGCACATTCAATCAAAACAAGTTAGTGTAAAACAGGACGCTGCTTCATCCTTTCATTTCTCATCCAACTTGTTACTTTGGCTCTTTAAATTTGCGCCATTGTGTTTCATACATTTAAGAATCATCAGTTTTTATCAGTTATCGCCTGCCTCGATGTCACACCTGCATCTCTTTATCATTCATAAAAGCATATCTTTCAGAGATATACGGGAACTGGGAATAGATACTGCCACACTGGATTTATACATTATGTGTGTCCTTCAATAAGAATGCAAGGAAGAGCTTCAGATGAAGTGGAATGCACTGCCTTCTCTGAATGAGCCCTTCGTTCATTCCCGCAGAGGGTGCACTCGAGTGCAGGTGCAACAGAGTTGTAATGCCCCCATTTATCACATAGAGCGAGGGTTGGACTTGAGTAGATACAAGAGAGTCCCCTGTGTGTGGCCTATCCTCAATCTAATCAACACCAGATTTTTTATCTATTCCTTCCAGTCTCCCTCATGAAGCTTGGTAGTATGCAGTTTATTATCAGTTTCTATGTCCCATTCAATCTGTCACATTTGAATTGACCTGCGTTTGATGGAAAGTGATAAGGTATGTGGGGAATGGTTTAGCATTTTATAATGTATTTCACCAGGGCATTCCATTTACTGGCAGTTAGTACTCTGTGGATTTCTTGAGGTATAATACAATATGCTCATTTGTACTGCCACTTGTCAGAAGGAGATTGCTTCTCGGCTGCATTTCTGAACTGTGTAAGGAAAATTTTCCCTGTTAATTATTGCTTGTGCAATTGTGTACCAGCAGCTGTGAGAAAAATTCAGAAGGCTTATGAATCTGTCCTCATGTTTTATTCTGCATGTGAATTGGCTTTAGCCTTTTCAACTTTACGAGATCGCTGGCGGCTGCGTTTTGATGGAGGCGAAACGAGGACACGCTCGTGTGCTGTGCGATGTCAGTGCACCTTAAAGATTCCCAGGTGGTCGAAATTACTTTGGAGCCCTCTGCTACGGCATCGTTTCTCTCATTCCGTTTTCATTCCCACCTTCCTCTCTTCCCTTATGGCACGGTTCATGTGTGCACAAAGTAAGTGACAAATACTGAGTCTTTCCTTTCGTATGAACCAACTATTATTATTATTCGAGTGCGGAGTATCAAATTCCCCAAGCTCTCAGTTTCTTGTTTGCTCCCTTGCACTCTTGAGCGATTTCGCCGTATGACACCTTAAGACGTTGGTGTAGTCTGGTGTGACACAGCAATGATACAGGCAGTAAACATTTCATTTAGTTCATCGGTGCTTAAATTATTAACGAGGCTGACTTTGGATTGAAACAGTGCCCAGTCGGCCAAGCTAAGCTTCCAATGACATCGTTCTGAAGTGCTGATTGTTACAGGTAAGTGATTACTTCTATACGGGTTGCCTAAAACATCCAATCAAAAACTGTTGAAAAGAGAAGGTGAACTAAATGATAAATCTAAGCAGCTAGTTTTTGCAGTGTTTGTAAAGCAGTATGCATACTTTTCCAAATTCAGCACACAGGCATTGTTGCATGGAACAAAACCTTCCAAAATGCAGAGGCTCAATACTAAAAAAAAAGAAAAAAAAAAAAAAAACCCTTAAAACCTTCAAACAACAAATATAGTTTTGGTAACTTCTCTAAATGTTATAAGTCATGAAATGTTACAGATGGGTGTGGCTGAAGGTATACAGAACATGTTAATGTTGTCAGATGTAGAATGGTAACTGCAATATAGCTCCAAATTTGGGTTTGAGGTCGATTTCATGGGCTGCAATCCCATTCCAGACAATGAGAGCAATATCTCTGGAGAACCTATTTGCTTTCTCTTAGTCACTGCAAAAAGCTTTTTGTTTCTTTAAAATGATCTTGCAATGAGGTCCCAAGTTAGTCTCTTATAAGAATAAAGCAAAAGAGGAAACAGAGTTCTAAAGGCTTACTTCGTCACTGTTGTATCTGATTAGTCCGAGGCAGTTACAATATATGAGGAACACCACGATTAGACATTTTTTTGAGGATGTGGTTAAAGCTTAAGTTCGTGATTTCTGATAGTTTGTTCGGTGTGTGCAATTTCTGGCTGCCCCTGTGGGAGGGGGGAAGCCTTGTGGACTGCCAAAGCACACTCTCTCTCAGAGATGACAGAGGAGCTTTCACTGTCCCTGCCAGGAGTGTGGAGAGCCCTGCTTGAGGCTTTGCCTGGGCACAGGCTACATCCTGGAATGGCGTGCACTCCCCCTCCCTTATATTCTACCAGCAAATTTTGTTTTCGCAATGAATAAGAATGCGCTTTGTCTGAATCAAACTTGTGCTCTTTAAATGTCATATTCTTAAGTTTGTCTTTGTGGTTGTTTTCCCTTTTCTTCCAGGATGATCCAGGTATGCAGTTTGGTCTTCTTCACAATTTGTGCAGCTTGGTGCTCATTGGAATGGTGATCATTTGAGGCACATCTGGTAGCCATGACAGCCATGGCCAAATTTCTGGCACTTGAAGCATCGTGGGGCGTTCGGGATTTATCGCCAAACTTTTATTTTCATACAACCTACTTCAATAAAGTTGGGATGTGTGCTTGAAGAAATGGTGAGAACGAGGCCTCTAGTCGGTACCTTTTTATTGCCTTATTTTCTATATTTTTCAGAGTTTCACTTTGCAGATTAAAATTTATTAATACTGCGCAATACTTCTACTTAAAAGGCATATAATCCAACAGTGTAATTGCTTAGCTTAATTTTGGGGTTCTGTGTGCTAACATAACCAACATTGTCTTTCCAGTGAAAAAGAACTTAGAGATAATTCCCATTTTCCTTATACACAAAGTGTTAATGTGTTTCCATGGCAAATCAAGCTGGCAAACATTTTTTAACACTGGTTACATGTCTTTACAATCCTTTGTTTCCAGCAGGCATAATCCCGAATGCTACAGAGCCTAGTACCTTCAGCAGGCTTCTTAGTACGGTTAAATCCAATTTCTGCACAAAATTACCCTTCAAGAAAGTTCACTTTCTCAGTCCCCAAAGGTGAGGGTGCTGAAAGAAAATCAGCATGTGACTTTCGTCATTTATAAATTTAAATTGCTTTGATTAAATTATTTTTGATAAATATATAATGCGAAGACTTTACTAACCACATATATATGGGTGTGTTCAGATGAGGTCCCATGACCATTTTTTGTTTTCAATGAAATTTTTATATATGGTGGGCAAATGTCTCTACACAAAGGAATGAACCTTAGTTTTGCAAGATATGCAGTAGATTGCGCGGTAAATTTTTTTTATGTCACTAGAGGTGAAAAACATTTTTGCCATTTCAAAAAGTTGCAAATTTGGAACCCGGTTGCATACACACTAAACGTTTCTCTAATAACGCAACTTTTACTAATAAAAACACTGAAAAGAAAGCATTTTGATGCAAGATGAGTTTCATTAAAAAATTGTGAACTTTGATTCAGGAGCAGCACGCCGCAAAAAATGTCAATTTTCAGCCCTTTATTCTGGCATGATGCTCCTAAATTTTTCCGCTTAAACTTTTTGCCTGCAATATGGAGGTTATATTCTCTATTTCAAGGAAAAAGTGCAGTAGTAAGACTGTAGAAGTTTTCCCGTGGCGCTTCAAACTCTGCTGAGGTTCAAAAATGTTAAAAAACGAGCAAATTTGATTTGAATTAAAAAAAAAAAAACACCATCTTTGATTAAAAAAAAAATTGTCTGAATTCTCCCACGTGTCTCGTAATTATAACGCACTGTAAAAGTGTTTCATTATACTGTTTGAAATTATAAAAAACAAAAACAAATTTAAGTTAATGTTTTCATTCATTGGAACTTTTAAAATTTGCTTTTGGAAAGTGTCTTCTACGAAACTTCAACCTAGAAACGGCTAGGCATATTTCTACATATTTAGCGGTGTAGTTGTCTAGTGTGTAATTGCAAATTCTTTGTGTTTTTAGCCATCATATAAGACAAAAACTCTTATTCGCTTTGAAAACTTTCATGACACTAGGGCATGTTTGATTCGCAGCATACTTTAGCTCGTAATTTTAGAGCTCGGACATTTAGTCGTAGTCTAGATATGTATTCAAGGTGTTGCTGCTCTCAAGGTATCCTTAACGAGATGCCGCTGCTCATGACTGCAGTCGCTCCGTAAGTGTATAACCCCCGGCGCGATCCCGGTTGTCATAGCACCCCTTTGCCGCCGTCGCGTGGGGAGTTAAGCTCAATCCCATCGATCCCAGCTGTGATAGCACCCCTTTTGCTGTCGCCGCACGGGGAGTTAAGCTCGATTCCATCGTTCTCAGTCGCAAACTACCTCTTTTTCAAACGCTTAACACATCCGTTTAAACCGTGGCCTTACACGTAGCCCAATCTATCCGTTCTGCTTCCCGACGCGCATACTATTGACAAAAAAAAAAGGCAGGTTACCGTTTTTACATGCGTCGCCACGTCAAGAAAATCTTGGAACTACGCTGTTATTTCCGACGACATCTCTCATGATTCAGCTCATGCATGCTTGGCTCTGGTGAAATCAAAACCCACCTCGAGGACAACGCACCAGTCTATACCAAGGCAACCTACGCAAGTGATGGAGTTCCTGCTCACTTCAAGAATAAATTTCAGTTTCATGAGCTACAACACAATGCCTAGAGATAAAATGGATGTTTTCAGCCACTGGGCATGACAAGAATGCTTGCGATGGCATCGGCAGATTAGTTAAACATCGAGCAACGCACCACAATTTGAGAAAGCCTGCGAATAAGGCCATACAAATGGCAAGCAGCTTCGTAAACGCACCTCAAGGAACTCTTAAGAACGTTTATATTTTAGAGCTTGCACAGGCGCGCTCGCAGATTTCCGTGAAAAGGCAGAATGGAAAGCAGCAAGGAAAGTGCCTGGAGTCCAGACACTTCACATGTAGAAGTATGTGCAGTAGACTGAAGGCAACGCTTTTTACATGCCCCCCCACTACAGATGCAGATTGGAAGAGACTGATCTGGTTGGTTCTGCGCTGGACAATATGTGACGCAAATACCGACGTCAATGACTGCTATTTTTTTTTTGTCTTACAGGTTTTTCCTGAATTAGAATCTACATGCAAAGTGGCATCATAATTGTAACTTGCCTCATCAGTTAAACCCTTCTTGAATTTTGAAAATAAAATGTTCCCCTTCAGAAGAAAAAAATGCTCTACTGTGGCAGCACCCTGCAGAACAACAGAACCCCCGAGTTATATCAGGTGTACAGGGAATGTCACCATTACTAAAAAAAGGGCTTGTAGAAAAATAGACGGCTTTTGTGGTAGAATGATGCTGTAAAACGTCACCTTACTCCTTCAATGTTACGTTGGGGGCATGGGAGCACTGTGATCGGGGAATCTTTCAACACAGCTGCTGGATTCACTCTTAATTATTTTTTCAGCATAAGGGTGGAAAAGGTAGGTGCTGATGTTTACTGCAAGAGGGGGAGATAGACACTTGCTAGAGGTAGAGGACTGCTTCCAGTTCCGTTGTCGCGCACACGGCCATAGGAGTGAGCTGTCACCGACAGCGCAGAAGATATCCGATTTCGCTAACCCGCCTGCTATCGTGGGTATCGCTTGTAGCCATCGCCGTAGTAGCTGTCTCAGAAACTGCCACCTTGTATGTGTGAAGGAGACAGGAAGCTGGAGCGGTCGTGCATCTGTTAGAGCGCATAGCAATCAAAAACACTATATCTAACACTTTTGACGAGATCCTCCCAGATTCCTGTTATGTATGCAGATTCAAAAAAAGATTTTAAAAGTGCAATTATTCTCTACCAATAAATAATCTATTGCGTAGCAAAGCACAGTATACAATGTAGAACTTACACAGTGTGGACACGTTTGGCCGACGTTAAGCAGTGCTTAAGAAATTATGCCAAAAAGCGAATTTGCTCCAATTTTAACACGCTGTAATCGCAAAAAATAAACCAGGGGGTTGATGAGAATTTTGTAAACTGTGCGAAAGGAAATCTGCTTGCATTTTCACAGTGCTGAATTTATTTACCCTTTCGCAGTTAAGCTTTCCAAGGGTAATACTACGAAATCACCAGGAATTCAATCATGAGCTTGAGCTTGTATTTATTTTTATAATTTCAAACAATATAATGCAACACTTCTTCAGCACGTTATATTATGAGACATGTGGGATTATTCCGACAAATTAAAAAAAAAAATTGAAGATGATGTTTTTTTTTTTAATTCAAATCAAATTTGCTCGTTTGACGTTTTTGAACCTAAGCAGATTTTGAAGCGCCATGGAAAAAAAGTTTAGTCTCCATATTGTATAACCTACATATTGTAGGCAAAAAGTTTGAGCGGAAAAATTTAGGAGCATCATGCCAGAATAAAGAGTTGAAAATTGACTTTTGTGCAGCGCGCTGCTCCTGAATCAAAGTTCACGATTTTTTAATAAAACACATATTGCATCAAAATGCTTTCTTTTTAGTGTTTTGATTAGGAAAAGTTCCGTAAACTTATTCGCTAAGAAAATAATTTATGAGAAATGTTGTGTGTATGCAAGTTGGTAATCCATTGAGGGTAGACAGCGCAATAAGACGAGGACGTATGAAGTACACAAACGAGCGCTCATTTGTGTACTTCATATATCCTCGTCTTTTTGCGCTGTCTACCCTCAATGCTTTATCAACTGGAGCGACACTGTGTCTGACATTGCCAATCAATAGCTCCATTACATTTTTGTGCTGCGCTGCTGTCATACATTTTTATTCATTTATTTGGATACTACCAGAGCCGTGAAGGCATTACAGATAGGAGTGGTAACTAATTATACAAAGTAAAAAATAAGGACTTTTTAGCATAGGCAATGAAGAAGCGCAGATTTGGATGCTCGATCGGAGTAAATGATACTATTATTAATATTGTTTCTGCAGCTACTGGGGATGGCCTACCATTTGGCGGTCAAGGTAACCGCTCTACTTTCTCTCACATGCCCAAAATCAAAGCATTTCCAAAGTATTATGCAGTTTTTAACGCATCTGTATAAAATTCTATGTATTGCTGGTATTTCTTATCTAGTGTTGAGAACGTTTGTGGTATGTGTTCACAATGTGAAATGCAGCAGCAGAAGAGCACCATGATGGCATGAGTTGGGCCTCTGGGAAGATCATTAGTATGTTTAATTTTCTGCATTTTTCTTCAAAACAGAGGCGGACTGGTCTGATTATGTGGGGTCCATTGTTGAAGTGTTCTGGATAATGATTTAGTGATGGGATAACAGCAGTGTTACGGAAGAAATCTTATTTTTGGTATGTAAGCATCGCTCTTCTGTCCGCAAAAGGCAGTTCATTTTTTTCTGCATTAGACTATTTATGGGTGAAGTTCCATATGCCCCAGTTGAAAGCTTAAGTTGTGTTTTGGGTCTAGCTGTTTTCAAGTATAATGGGCTGGCTAAACCTTACAATATATACCCAAAATCTAAACCACATTGTGTAAGAGAGTGATTAACCTGCAGAAGGCAGGTCCTATCAAGCCCCAGCATTTTCATGAGTGTTTTGAGAATATTTAGAGCTTAAGAAGGCTTCTTCATCAGAGTGTATAAGTGGCATGTGAGTTACTTTATCAAAAAGTAAGGCCTAGAATTTTGTTTCTATTTTACTGGTGGTTTTGCTTAATTTAGGTGCAGAGTGGGATCAGTCTGAAGCCCTCTTTTGGGTAAGAACAGAAAAGCTACAGTTGTTATAAGAGAGCGTTGTTGGGCGCATCTGTCAATCATTATAAATAAAAGGGGGGTACAGCGCACGGAAAGGCAAGGACATGAAGTGAACACCACAAGTGTGGTGTTCACTTCTTGTCCTTGTCTTGTCCCTTCTTGTCCCCCTTTTATTTATCTAGAGTTGTTTGTAGAGAGAATTTAGATCCACTTCTGTCCACCCAAGCAGCAAGTTTGTTTATTGTCACTTGTATTTCCCTTTTACACCCTGATATGCTGAAGGACGTGCAGGCTATTTGATCAGGAAAACAACTTGCATACAACAACTCTGTGCACTACGTATTGCCCTTGATGAAGATAAGCAGGAGTGGAGCATCCAATAAGTGACTATCAGCCTGTGTACAGGCAGCATGGACATGGCCCAGCGAAATTGGCCATTTGGTGCCCCCGCCAACATGACATGACAGGAAGACGTTCAGGTTCTATACAGGACCAGGAATGTGAATTAGCTTGAATCTCCCCTCCGAAACTTGACTATTCCCACACAAAATAACACCCCTCTGGAAAAAATATCCGGCTGCCCCAGTGAAGTACACGGTCATGTTTGGTTTCTGGGGTTCAAAGTGACTTAGGCTATGAGAAACGACCTAGTGGAGGACCCTGAAAATTTCAACCACCCGAGGTTCTTTAACATGCACTGACATCACACAGCACACAGACGCCTTGTTTAAAAGCTGCCGCTGTGGCTGGGATTCAATCCTGCACCTTTGGACACAGAAGTCGGGCGTCCTACTCACTGCACCGGGTGTAGATGGCCATGTATCACACTGTTTTACAATGCTTAGACCAGGAAAGCACTGCACTATGAGCATGAAAATTAAATGCGCTCATGGGACCCTTCATTCCAAAACTGGACAGTAGGAAAGATTGTCATATACTGAGCATGCCAATTCTACTGGTCACTGATAAAAGAAGACAAAACACAGACGAGTGACCTTTGTGCGGCAGTAGAGAGCTGGGACTGCCTCAAACACGGCTAGCGGAGAAAACAAGGTCCGTCGCGCATCCGAGATGACTGACCTTGTTGAGGTCTTCCTTGAGGGCGTCCACGAAACGGTCGTGATAGTCGCGCAGGAATCGGTCCATAGCCTTGAGCTGCTCGGCACGATAGCTCGTGGGCCGAGTCTTGCCGAGCTTGAAGGACCGCCGCAGTTCATTCAGCCGCTGGCGAAGAACAGACACGCATGAGCACCTTGGGTTAAACTATGAATCACTTGAAACGAGCGAAACGAAACACTTCACACTTGGCTAAACCAACCATGGTCGCAAAGCGCGGCCACAGAAGCCGGCTACGGCACCACTGTGGCAGACTACGGGATATTTGAAACCCGCGCAGACAACAACATACCTTGGAGTAGCTGCTCGCCATTTCGTCACCTCCGCCAAGGTCCGAAGCTGCGTCGAAGAAAAAAGCAGTTCGAAAGTAGAAATGGAAATGCTCGAATGCTACCCCGACGTCGCCAGCGCGCTATTGAAGGCTGTCGAAACAAAAACCACGTTTAACTTGAAGACGCGCGTGGCTAGCGCCCGTTGCGAAATGTTACCAACTCTTTCGAAAGAGAAGCACGCCCCAAGTTACAAAAGGGAGAGAGCTGAGGACCTTGACGGCGCATTGCAGTTCGAAAGGTCCGCCGCGTCCAGGCGAAAGTTAGTGCTTCTTTTTCTTGCGCGCTGCGAGAGAGGTGTGCGCGCTGGAAGCGAAATCCCGATCAGCCACTCGCTTGGGCGCCAATAAGAAAACAAAACGCGGTCGCCGAGCCACCATTCCCTTCAGCCAGCAAGCTGCAGTAGCAGATATGGCATGCGCGCTCCGCAGCAGAAGAAAGTGCAGCTCCAGACGGCACGGCCGCCGTAACCTAGATCGCGTTCTTTCTAGACCGAAAGCAACCACAAGCAGAACAACTAGTGTCACGTACAGCAGTCCGGTTCGCCGCACCGCGAGCACGCCGACTGACAGTACACACATGACGGTGAGTGAACTGGCGCACGCCCTCCTCACCTCGAGGCGATTCCAAACAACGTCGGGAGAAAGACGACGATCACCGGAGCTGCTGTGCGGCGCAAACCCTCAGAAGTGGAAGTCCAGAAGCAATCGTACAGCTGCACATTGGCTGCTGCGGATGCGTACACTTATCCAAACACGAGCGGGCAAGCGACTGATCACGAGGAGAAGGTAACAGAGACGAAGAGGTGGAGGCAGGCGTTTGTCAGTTCGTATTTTTAATCAGCGCCACAGCGCCGCGCTGGAGCCTGGCGGGCGCCGTCGGCACTAGGCGCAGGCGCGCTGGGCGCGTTTTCAAAAGCAGCTTGAGGCGTGCGCGAATCAAGGCCACCAACTGACCTCCTCTGCCTTTTCCCCTAGGTGGTGGTGGAACGAAAAAAAATCACCAACAAATCATTCAAGCGCGGCTGCAATGAAGCGCACGCAGCGCCGGTGGTCGTGTGTTACCTCGAATGGCTCGGCGGCGTGGCTTTGTAGTCGTGCGATGCTCTCCGCGTATGCTACCTGTACGCCGCGCAACGCGTTGTTTCGCAACAGTTCTCGCATTGTTGTCGCAGTGAATCGACGCGCGCAGCGCCGCGATATATTTCTGGTCATCTGCTGAGGTCGTCAATTTGTTGTCACTCGTGCTTTTCTGTCTTCAACGAGGCGTCAAGCATAAACGCTCATCACTGAAAGAGGACACGTCCTCTCAGCGTTTGTGGCATATATATATATATATATATATATATATATATATATATATATATATATATATATATATCTGAGAACAATTAGGTTAGGTCAGGTTAGGTTCCGAGCTTATCGGCACACCGTTGTGATCGTTGCGCGTACGTTTCGCTTCTGAAAAATAGCGCTGTCTCTTTAAGGCTCTTTTTTTCTCTAGTGAAGTACGAGGAAGAACGTGCGTGTGAAGACGCAACGCCTTAGCGAACGCTATTTCTGGGTCATATGCATGCGCATTTCCGCCACATGTGTTAAGCTGCCCATATTTTCCCCCTTCAGTAACCCTCTAAACGGAGTTCGCGACAATACGAGAACATCTGCGCGACCTCTGAAAACACGCTATACTGGCGACAAAAAGGAGTCGAGTGGTTGCGTCATCCACTCATCGACAAATAGGGCGACGGGTAGAGAGCGATGCCCCTGCCACGAGAGGCGGAAAATGACGCCCGAGGCGTAATTAATGGCGCGTTTCATCCTAGCTTGGAGCGCTTTCGTAAGACGCTTCCTCGCCGTTGGAGACGGTAGCGTGCGTTGCCAGTCTCTTGCCTTCCCTCTGGCGGACCTTTGCCGTCCCGACTTTCCTTTCAGGCGCTTCCTCCTCGTCGTGCCATATATGTGCACGCGCGTCGACGCCGCTGCGGTAATCGAAGAAACTGCCGGAAACGTCGAGAGGAAGTGGACAGAAGAAAAGAAAATGAAGGTGTCGATTTATCTTGGGGGCAATGCGCGGCTGTGTAAGCGCAAGACGCTACCTCCGGCGGAATGCATCGCCCCTGGAGTTCAGAAGGAAACCGCGGCGTAGGTTCTAGTCCTATGATACCGCCGGCCTCCATGCGTGGCATTCTCCGATTAATTGCAACTACTACAGAATAAAAGTAAAAAAGAACAGTTGCCAACAATAGACTGCGGCCCGTCAATCACAACAATAAAGGAAGCCAACATATCGAATGTCTTGGGCTGTGTTTTGTGGCTTTCGCCAGTGCTTAAAGTCTGGCTCCATTGAATGTGTGTGTGTGTGTGTGTGTGTGTGTGTGTGTGTGTGTGTGTGTGTGTGTGTGTGTGTGTGTGTGTGTGTGTGTGTGTGTGTGTGTGTGTGTGTGTGTGTGTGTGTGTGTGTGTGTGTGTGTGTGTGTGTGTGTGTGTGTGTGTGTGTGTGTGTGTGTGTGTGTGTGTGTGTGTGTGTGTGTGTGTGTGTGTGTGTGTGTGTGTGTGTGTGTGTGTGTGTGTGTGTGTGTGTGTGTGTGTGTGTGTGTGTGTGTGTGTGTGTGTGTGTGTGTGTGTGTGTGTGTGTGTGTGTGTGTGTGTGTGTGTGTGTGTGTGTGTGTGTGTGTGTGTGTGTGTGTGTGTGTGTGTGTGTGTGTGTGTGTGTGTGTGTGTGTGTGTGTGTGTGTGTGTGTGTGTGTGTGTGTGTGTGTGTGTGTGTGTGTGTGTGTGTGTGTGTGTGTGTGTGTGTGTGTGTGTGTGTGTGTGTGTGTGTGTGTGTGTGTGTGTGTGTGTGTGTGTGTGTGTGTGTGTGTGTGTGTGTGTGTGTGTGTGTGTGTGTGTGTGTGTGTGTGTGTGTGAAGAGGCGGTCTGAATAGGGAATAACTAGGGAGAGACAGAAAGTGGCTGGTGGCGTGCTTCGATCGCACGTAATTTTATACAAAGGGGAGAAATTAAATTTCTTCGTCCTGGGTTTTAGAAAATATATTAATGGTTCTTAATAAAACTCACTGCTATATGTTTTGACAACGGCTGACAAGAATAAAAGATGGCAGTTTGCTTTGTATTCTTGCATTCCTTATGCATTCGAGTGTGGAGAGTATGAGAGCCTTCGTAAATACTAGTGGAAGGGTCTCAGACCCCCCGAGACCCCCTGAGTTTAAGCCCCGGCTTTCGTTTAAATAACAAGAAAACTTCCGACAACGATCTATTTTCTCGGCGCAGACCTCGCACGGCTGCCTCGTTTCGACGGAGCCTGAACCCGCACTTTTCGTCTCCTGCTATTGCCGTTGCCGTTCCACTGCGAGGGCAGTTTTCTATGCTAGTTGGCTCTGCTTCTTGCAGAGATTTTTTCTGGCGCAAAAGACACATCAAGAGACCGAGAATTAAGGTACCCGTCTCCATTTCTGACGATGAGCGAATAAGAGACGGCGCCGTCACCCTCCACCTCCCTCCTTCCCCGTGTGTCACATATGGTTGGTGAAGAGAAAAGGGGAAAAAAAAAAGGGGGGGGGGGGTTATGACCGAGCCATTCAAGAAACTGTTCTAAGGGCCACTGAGAGCAGACCGCGGTTTCTCCTTTCTCCCAGAGTAACTGCATTTTCTCTCTTTCCACTTTCATTCCCACCCTCCTCCCTTCCCTTACGGCGCGGTTCGGGTGTCCACAGAGCAAGTGTGACAGTTACTGCGCCTTTCCCTTCCTGTGAACCAATTTAAATTCTCCGAGAATGTGACAAGCAGGCCGAAGGCAGCAACACAAGATAATTAGAAGTCAAGCGCGCTTTTGTCCGCAAAACGGAGCGAGCGTCCTCTCGCCCCCCTCACCCCTCTTTTGCACATGTAGTGCGGACGGCGGGGGCGAACGGAAGCCCGCCGGGCGCAACGCAAGAACGCGTCCGTGTTGTAACTGCACTGCGGGATATCGCCTCCGCTGAAATCGGCGGTGACATCGCCGCTTCTTGGAAAACGACAGGGGCAGCTTTGCTCTTCGGTGGTGGCGTTCAAGAGCAAGGAGGCGCGCGCGCGTTTGTATGTGATATGCTCCTAGGACCGTTGGGCGGAGTCAAAGAAGCGACTCACTGCCCATTTGACGTTTGAAAAGCAGTGATCTGGGCTTGGAAAAAGGATTGAAGCAGCCTGCGGGGGCTGCTTGGTGTGACTCGCCTGTGCTTCCAGGTACACGATGAAGAACTCACTTGCTCCTTTCTCGGTCTCGTACGTTTTCTTATACGCTCTGTAAATATGTAAAGTAAACACCCAGTTTGCTTCCTCTCTGAATAACTCCCGCCGTCGTCTGCTTTCCTCTTCACCTTGCGGTGAAATCCTAGGACCCGAGGTTTCGATCATATCAAAAGGGCGCGTACTTGAATGGCAGCATTCAGGTGGGTAAAAGCTCAACCAATCACCTAATTGGGGATGTTTTCTGTCGATAGTTCCAATCTTCTAAAGTCACAATTGTTGGTCCTCCTGTGCCAAACTTTCTTTTCAAAACGATATATTCGTAGGCGACCCACGATGAAGTGAACTATAGCTTACCCAGCGGTCATGCGTGTTGGAATTGCCCAGATGGCCAGTGCGACCATCTAGAAATATAGGATGAAGAGTGTGGTGATGACCCCCGGCACAAGTTTTATGGAAAGCTCAGACATCCCTTTCAAGCGCATGGTTCGCTAAAGCGATTGCTGGGCCCCTATTGCGGAAACACGCGCGAGTGCTGGCCACAGCAACGGGCCATAGTATAGTAGGTCTCTCATCTGTCTCGCCGAAGCCAAGCGCTCCTCCCGGGAACTCATTGCACGTTTTCTCTCTCCGCATCGCTTGGCTCCCGCAATTTGGAAGGCAAAGTTCGAAACGGCCACTCCTCGACTCAGTCATGGGCAGTATCGAAGATACATGTATCTTCGATACTATCTTTAAATACATTTTGTGTATCGGTATCAGGTATCAAGTGCTGAAAATGAAAGTATCGGTAACGAATATACATTTTTGATGTATATAGTATTTTAACGATACTCGATACTCCGCACAATATTGAAGCCACTGTGTGTCAGACATTTGGTTGACGGCGCTCATTCAGGCTCCAGTACAAGCCAGGAGACATCTTTGCTTTCAGTGCATCCTGATTTCCCTCCAGCTCGAAGTTTCCTTCAAACGCCCCGTCTCCTCAGCCTCCATTTATCCATATTTCCTTTCTTTAAAGCTGAAGGAGCCAATTGCAAGTAGGCGCGCATGAGGGTGTTTACTTTTGAGTACCGAATGCGCACCACGAAGCCGCTAAGCAGTTAACAGACACGCAGAAACAAAAAACAAAATCGACAAAGAAACACCAAAGAAGACAAACAGGGAGTAGGGACCACGCGCACTTCATCCCTAGCTGCTCCCCACCCTTTGAAATCCACCTCCTTGTCCGTCTCTGAGGCATGTGATTCTTGTCAAGCAGCTCTCCAGACCCTTGAGCTTCGCATGTCGGCTTTGCTTGGTGGCTAGAACATGAGCGTCTAAGGCCTCAGTCTGCCACGGTGCAGTCGCCATTTTTGTAGTTTACAGCGTTTGATTGGAAACAAACACCTTTCTTTGAAACTGCGCCGGGAAGAGGCTTTCTCTAGGTTTTTCTTTTCTGTAAGAACTATTACGTTAAAAATGTTAAGAAATACACAATGTAAAAGCTATGTAACTGCGCTTTTCTAGCACATAAATGTGAATAACAAATCCATGGTCAAAAAATGTTTTTGCCAAAAACATTTCAGCGAAACGTGGATAAAACTTCTGAAGATACCCTTGTTTCACAAAGCAACAAACTGTTAAAGTGTTTTTGAAATATGCGAATTGATTGACTTCATCCTAACCAATCTCTCTTAAAAAGATCAATTTTTTCTTTTATCTAAACCAGACTAGGTTATCAAGAGACGATAGTGAATCTTGATTTTGTTAACTACCTTCAAAATCCTCGAGTCGTCGAGGCTAGGCTTCACTCTTCTGGTAAAGGGCCCCTTCATCAAATGTAACAGTGCGGCGTGCTCGACTAATTATATAGAAAGGCATTTCTTATTTGCCTCGTTTACAGAACGCCCACATCGCGGGGCTGTTTCGGAACTAGTAAAAACGTTCAGCCATTTTATTTTTGTTATCCTCTAGCTTTTAACACAGAATACGAGCTTCGAAAGTGTGCTATCGCACTACTATCGAAATATCTGCTCAGTTCCCCAAGCGCACGCAGCACTGAGCCTTACAGCAAATAGAAAACGGAGGGGGCCATCGGGTAATGAACGCGTAGTATATGAAATGGAAAGCCACAAAAGAAGTTCCAGATTTAATAGTATGTAGCCAAGTACTCACAGGGTGCTTCGTATGAAGAATACTAGCTTAAATAAGTTGTTCGCTAGGTTGCTTGCGGAAGCTTTGTAACCATGGCTTCAATTCAATGTGCAGTTCAGACAAGGTCAGCTGCTCAGACAGCGGAGCTTCAACAAATCCGTGCTGTCGAATTTGGTTAAGCCCTTTAAGAGAAACAAAAACTGCGATATAGGTACCACTGAAAGTTCTAGAAAGCATGGCAAAATTTTCCAGCTACGATAATAATATTACCGCCTTTATTACATTGGAATTTCAGAGATGTATCGAAGTACCGAAGATACAGCTAGTATAGAGTATCTGTATCGAAAATCGATTGCGGTTCGGTATTTTGTATCGGTATCAGAAATACAATTTTTCAAGGTATCGAGTATCAGTATCGACGATACTTTTTTGAAGTATCGTACCCAGCCCTGCCTCGACTCATCTTCCGGCGTTACGAGATCCTTTAGCCTCCAGTGTCTTTTGTGTATACGCGCTTCGAGAGTTAGTGATCCTCGAATCGTGTTCTGGTTGATGCATGATAGTCGAAATCTGCACCTTAGTTTAAACGGAAAACAACTTACAGAAATGACGAAGGACAAATGGAGAGAAAAGCACCCAATGACTGACGGTTGGTACTGTGTTTGTCAAAAGTGACTGGGCTGCATGTTTTTCTCCTCACTCGAATTATGAAGCCCGTATGCTTCCCAGCAGGTGAGAGCCCGAAAATGTACCGAGCGTTCTCTCGAATTTTACGCGTATTTACTGCTTCAGGGGTGACATATGAATACATAACTACACGACTGAGAAGGCGACCCTGTAGCCCGGTTACTTTTGTCGAAGGTGGTACACCTTGGGAAGGAACACCGGTAAAAAAGGGACAGAGGACCAAAAGAGGCAGAAGCGCTGAATGGTGACATGACTTTTCGTACATACTATTAGACGGGAGAGAATGAAGAGCAAGGCACACAACGACTCTCCTTCTTCTAAGGTGTGAGCCATTGTACGGAGTGCACCCTGAGCCGTCGTGTGGATGAAGTCAATCCAAGGTAACTATCGAAGCAGCCAGAAATGAAAGACAGGCTGTAACGGACAGAGAGATAAGAAGTAAATGGAGGAAGAGCTTGCCGAGATCACTGCAGAATATGCACTGGAGAAATGAGTAAGCCTGAGCGCTGTTGCTGCACATGGCATATCATGCGCCTCTTGTAGAGATATTAAGCGGCGAAAATTACGATAGCATCTGCGCTAAAGTGTACTAGACAAGGATTCTGATACGGACACGAGCAGAATCTATGCTCGCAAGTTTAAGCAAAAATAAAAAGAAGGAACTGATAGAATCCGCCACGGTAAAAGAAAAGACAACAGTTGTTCCCTACATTCACAAATTTTCCATAGACTGAAGAAGATAGGCAACGTCAGAGTTGTTTTTTCGGCTTCCGAGAAGCTTGGAAAATTGTGGAGCCGAAGCCACACCACAGAAGTGCAGCACAAAGAATGCGAATCATTTTGTCGCGTGTCAAGGAGGCGTCATCTACTCCATCCCACTGTCATGCGGTAAACGGTACGCCGGCCAGACGCCTTAACGATCAAGCACCTAAGGGAATACAATGATTTCAATACTGTCGTTAAAGGGCATCTCGGTATCCACTGCAGATACTGTGATAGCAAAGATTGCCAGCCATACTTCCATCAAACAAAAGTGTTAAGTAAGCATCGAGACAAGTTAACTCGAGAAATTATTGAAGCCGCGCCAATCACCTGGTCAAAGGATGCCCGTGTCAGCAGCCCCTCCTTAGCGCTGTCTTATAAAGAATTACAATTTCTAGTAGCGATAATGCAGCCCCATTTTTTTTTTTTTCATGTGCATGAACAAGTGTGACCAACCCTTTGTTTTTCCTTTGTTGCTTGGAGCCAAGCACTTCAGTTGCATGTCAATGCTTTTGCGGTGAAAGGACATGCACTACATTTGTCAGCGTTGAGCGTCATCATCCACTGGAAGCACCAGTCTTGCACATGGCGCAGATTTGCCTGAAGATATTCGTGGTCGGAATGGTTAGTCACAGAGCGATAAATGACGCAATCATCGGCGAACAAGCGGATGTGACAAGATACCTGTGGTAAATTGTTAATGTATATGAGGAATAACAAAGGACCGAGAACAGAAGCCTGTGTGTGGGACGACGGAGGTTACTGGAAGCGGCTTGGATGGTTGGTTATTAATGACGACGGACTGAGAGCGATGCGTGAAGAATACTTTAATCCATGCAGTTATGTTCGGATGTAGGTTCAACTGGGAAAGTTTAAGAAGCAAGCACTGATGAGGCACTTTGTCAAATGACTTAGCGTAATCTAGGAAAATGGTGTCAGTTTTTAGGCTAATATCAAGGTTGGCGTGAATATCATGTAGAAAAATGGCTAGATGAGTTTCGCAGGAGAAACCCTTGCGGAATCCATACTGTGATGGGTGGAATAAATTATTTGAATCCAAAAATTGCTCGATTTCGGGCAAATAACATGTTCCATAAGTTTGCACGGTACACTTGTTAATGAAATGGGAAGATAATTAAGATGTGAATCAGCACTTCCTGTTTTGAACGACCTTCTTCACTTTCCAGTCGTCTGGAATGATTCCTTCGGAGAGTGATTGCGAGAACAATGAACAAAAAAAGCTGGAACACACTAATTTAGTGCTTTTCAAGACCTTTGAATTGATTTCATCTATGCCTGCGGCCGAGGAATTGTTCAATTTGCCGATTATGCACGAAATTTCATTACTGTTGAAGGTTATCGCGTCCATGGGTGTGGTGATTATAAGAGGTAATCTAAAACAAGGTGCTTCTGATTCGTTAATACAAACGGAAGAAAACTCAGTGTTAAATGTGTTTGCACATTCAATATCTGTCATCCTTTCACCGGAGTTGTTAGTGAGGGTTGGAGGGTGTGTTTCCTTCGGGTTTATCACCTTCCAGAACTTCTTGGGGTTATCGGCTATCATTTTTGGCAGATCAACTTCGTAAAATGAATGCTTCGCACTTCTAATCGCGACCAAGTATGTGTGTTCAATTTCGTAGTATTTTACCCATGCCTGCGGACTTGCTTGACAATTAGTTGTACGAAATGCGCGTTTTTTCTTATTTTCGAGCCTCTTCAGAGCTTTTGCAAACCAAGGCTTTTTTATAATTTTTTTCGACAACTTTGTGTTGGAATATATTTATTGATCAGTTCAGAAAACTTATGTTTGAATAGCATCCAGTTGTCGTTTATGCTTCTACTATGAAGAGTCGTTTGAAATATTGATAGAAAGTTAGTTAGTTCAATGTTAATTGCTTCGTATAGTTTCCCTTACTGTAGAGGGTTATAGTTTTTTGAGAAGTTTGTCTTACAGCACTTCTCATCTTATAGCATACTTTAGATTACATAAATATATTCGTTCCGCCTCACTTGCCAATACAAGGCTGCCGTTTGCATCTGGAACACGTATTTTCTCACATTATTCAACCTAGCAACTCGCATCCATGTCCTTAATACTAGGCACAATAATTATTGGATCGAGTGTTTCTGCCGCACAACATACGGAGGTCAATATCATTTCGCATCGCCGCCCTCCTTGTTTGTGTTGGTGCGGATACCGACACACAATCTGCACGGTCACTCTTTTCTGAACTCTATAGCCATGCATCCCTTTTTCGATAGTTTCCGAAACAGTGCCTCCTTTTTCGTTCCTTGTCTTTCGCTGTGCTGGACGCAGCCACCTGACCTTATCATGCTTCGTTTTTATGCTTTTCGTGTATTTTTATTTCTACAATATATACATTATTGTGATTATGTGTTGCCTCGTGTACACCGTATATGTGTCCCTTGTGTAAACCTTGACATCGTATTCTGTATTTGAAGTGTTGATTTTGTACAAACTCACTTTCAGTGCTTTTATATTTTTAATGCTGCTGAGCTGTACCCAAGGGGGCCGGGCTTTTTCAAGCTACTTTCTTGCAGTTTTTTTTTTTTTTTTTTGCGTTGGCCCCTTTCTTAATTTTTGGAGAGAAATAAAATTTGATTTGATTTGATTGATTTGATTTGCTAGCCAATTTGGAGGCTATTTTGCGATAGGGCTTGTAACCGATACCTCCAATTGCATGCCATTCATTTAAACGATAAGGGAGACAGATACTGCGCCTTTTCCTCCAAAACTAAAGCAACTAAAGGCGTTTTTATCATTTTGTTAAGTTCGTGGAACGAAAAGGCGCTGTCGCGTCTTAAGGCAAAATTGAAGAGTCCTTTTAATATTTGCCTAGGCCAACGTGGAACGACTTTGCCGATACCTATTGTACCTCAGGGGAAGTCGATGACATGGCTGGTAGATGGTACGGTTGGCCTACAAGTCTCGTCATTATGTGATGGGGGACAAGAAGTGCCTGCAGTGTGGCGCGGGTGATGACTTTGAAGGATTTGTGGCCGCTGTCAAGCGTATTGTGAACCAGGTGCCACCTACCTTCTCGAATACCATATGGTTAGAAAACATTATGTGCACTTAGGCTCCATCTTCGAGGGTAGGACGCCATAACGTAGATGTGAAAGGAGAGCCCCGAGTTGGCAGCTCCTGCCAAGCGTAACGTCGGGCAACTCTACGTGCTCAGCCATGTGAGCTGTCAGTGTCATATTCTCGTGATTTTTCACAACGCCAACGTCGGATTTTCGGTGAATGCTGTCGCGTTAAAAGATCTCTGACGGAGAGAACCTTCAGCTGGACCAAGAGAGACAACCCAAGATATGATCAACTATTAGCCGCATCCAAACATGGAGGAGCGGCTGCTTCAGCGGCAGGGCTCGGTGTATTGGTCTGTTGAGCTCGGCTCAGCCACAAATAACCACATCCGAGCCCTATAATGCTGGTTGGGAAAACTTTTAGTGCAAACGCAGAATCAGTTGGTGGGGGGCCGACAGCTCATTTGATACATTTTGACTGAAATTGAAAGGTGTCCTTGCTTCATTTACTTTTTATTTATTTCGTTATTTCATACTGTCACTACCGTCAGGGATCGTAACAGGGAGGGCATTCAAAACTACAGATACACAGTATATAGCAATGATAGTTAATCAAAGTACATATCAAAATATGACCCCAAATTATACATAAGAAATGCATAGAAGGTTAAACCAGAATGAGGAGCGTGTGGCAAGGTTTTGGTGGACAAATAATACCACAAGCGGAACACAAACGGAAGCAATAAATTCGTAATGACATAAGAACCCAATAATTACTGAGATGTAATTAGTTGATTTTCAACAAGTGTGCTAAAAGCATTTAATGATGGACTACTAAGAATGGATGTGTTCAAGGTCTTCCATTCGCGTGTAGCACGAGGCAAGTACGAATATTTGTTATTGAACAACTTAGCTGCTCCAAAAGGCACCAAAATATTAGTCTGCGTTTGTCCTGTGTTCTTCTTCTCTTGTCCCGTCCTTTTGGCACAGTTAAGTTGTTCAATAATGGATTACCAACCCTCTATTAGGTTTCACGAATATTTGAAAGAGTCAGTATGGAATGAAAACCCGCTTAGTGTGTGTATGTGATTATTACGTGTTTGTCGCGTTTAGGATTTTGATATTGTCGACTTTAAATTTATTGTGTATAAGTTCGTACATGGTTCTAAGGCGCGCTAGTTTTACTCCGTTTTTGAAGGGTTAGTAGTCCTGCGTGCTTGAGTAGTTCTGTTGGCGAGCTTGTCAGCCTGTTAAATATACATCTAACCGAGTTTCTCTGCGCTGCTTCTATCGTTTAATCAGCTTGTTAGTGAAAGAAAACCAAACACTGGCATATTCTAGATTAGGCCTGGCAAATGTTTTATAGGCAAGTAATTTTGTTTCTGACGGCGTTAGTTTGAGCCGTATGTTGATGAAAAAATAACTGGTTTAAGGTGGTTTATGCGGCGGTGTTAACATGAGAATCCCATCTGAGGTTAAGTGTTATGTCTAAATATTTGTATTCGAAGACCGATGCAAGAGTAATGTTTAATGTGCGCTGAAAAATTTATCAATGTTTATTTCTGGTGATGGGTAAAGTAACTGATTTCTTAACATTAACAGTCATCTGCCATTCTTCGTACCACTTGGCCACTTCTGTTAAAGCTTTATTTAAAACTATATGGTAATTGACAGAGTTAATTTCCTGGCAAAGTACACATTCGTCGGCAAAAAGTTTAATATTGTGGGAGGTGCTCGTAGGTAAGTCGTTTATAAAAAAATAAAAATAACACTCAGGCTAAACTACTTCCTTGCACACCGGATGTTACATTGGCTGTTATGGACTTCGCGCTGTTTATTTCGACGAACTGAGTACGTTCCTTGAGATAGTCCACAATCCAGTCTACAATTCGACCACCTTCAAAGGTTGCATTAAATTTAAAAATAAGTTCCGTGTGTGATACGCTGTCGAAAGCTGTTGAAAAGTCTAAGAGAATGAGTTCAATTTGCTTCCGTTGATAAAAAGCGAAGGATATGTCAAATGTCAGTTCAATTTGTTGTGTTATTGTAGAAATTCTTTACGAAAGCCGTGCTGAAAATGTGTTAAAATTTGGTTTTCTTCTAAATAGGCTGTTATATGCTTTAAGATAATGTGCTTGAGGAGCTTGCATACTGTGCTCGCTTGTGAAATTGGCCTGAAGTTTGAGGGATTTGATTTGGTTTCTATTTTTTTAGCTATTTTCTATTGATTACGAAGGGTGTGAGATGACAAGAACTTGTGTTACTAAATATTTTACTACCATTCGGCATATCTACGCAGGAAGACGTTGGAGTTGTTATCAGGCCCTGATCGTTTCTTTGTGTCTAAGTTTAGTATAATGATTAAGACTCGTGCTTCTGTTACAGTAAGGGGTCCTAGATAATTTCTTGTGCAAAGCTAGCACGAGGCGTATTTCCGTTGTCTGTAGGGAAAACAGAACAAAATAGTTATTCAGCGTGGTTGCAATATTCCGGTTTTTCTCTCGAGAAGTTCGGTTTTCATTTGGTGATTTAGGGTTTAAGTGATGCCAGAATTTTTGGGGAACATCTTTTAGGAAACGAGTCAGCGTACTTGTAAAGCGAGACGTTTTAGCCGTTTTGTAGCGTTGACCACATTCTCGCCATTTCGCCTTGCCTGTCCGTGCCTGTCCGAAGAGCGAAGAAAGAAGTTGTGGGAGGCGGTAGCTGGCAGCGGACATGGCCGAGCACTAACTGGACGTAGGGCTTCCCGAGATAACGTTTGGCAGGAGCTGTCAACTCGCGCCTCTCCTTTCATGAAATGGGAGGGTGATATCAGCCTGTCAAGACCCTTCCTTGCATTCACGTTATTCCTAGGCCAAGCAGGCAGATTCATATGGCTCGGTTGCTGGTAGCTTACGCGGTAGCGTCATCGCGAAGGTGGGAGGGAAAACAGAGAAAAAGACGTGCCGTAGTGGAGGGCTTCGGACCACCGCGCGATAGGGGCTTTCGCCTCATCGCAATTGCCCCCTATGCCATAAATAAAGCTGAAACCATAGAGTAAACTACTATGTGCAAAAGCCATGTCTACTTTCAAGCCAAACTTAACCGTAGCCATGCAGATATAGCTCTCGCGTATAACCACAAGCTAAATCACAGCTAATTTTTTATACTGGATCTCGAATCAGTGATGACGAAGCTTCAACTGTTCTCTGTGATGGATGATGTTTCTGCGCTTTTTTTCAGTCGTCGTTTGGCACGTATTACGGTCAGAATTATCCATGGATTACGTTTACGTATTTTCTTAGCCTTGGTAGGCACACAATTAGCAACGCAATATGACACGACGTTTTTGAACTTCTGCCACAATGTTTCTATGCCAGTGTTTATGTCATCTGAGATTTGTTGGAATGATGTTAGTTCGTGTGATAAGGTATCAAGTAGTGTCGTCAGCTCGGCTGCTGTCAGGATACGTTATTCTTGACTGCAAACAAGATACATTATAGTGATAATGAAAGAATATGGCAAGAGTGGTGATACGGAAGAGTTGTGATATGGAAAGAGTGGTGATATATTTCAGCGGTGATCATATGAAATAAATGAGAATAGGTGCTATGTTTGAATAGCGTTGATTCGTGGCGACCAGTTGCAACACTAATTCTCGCTATTAGCATTGATGAGAAAATGACAAAGAAGTATTACGACTCATTCTGCTGCAACGATTGCGGGATGATACACTAAGGCACAATAGGAGTTCAGCTGTAACCCGCAGTCGGCTCTGTTGCGCCTCCTTGAATGGTACAATACTTATTTATTTTATTTATTTATCACATACTGCGGACCAAACATGATCCAAGCAGGAGAGGCACGTCATAAAACAAAGTGCAAATAAAAGATTGTGACACTGGACAGCATTGGTATTGAAAAAGCACACACCAAAAGAAACAAAACAAACAATGAATACTTTCACAAAACTAAACGCGGTGGAATCACGCGTGAAAAGACTTTAGATGAAAAGAAATAATACGCAAAATCAGCAACATGCCGCATTAGGAATAGTGTCGACTACTGATGCAGTCACTTATCGGGAACGAGCAGTGGGGAATCATGCGGCAGCGCATTCCAGTTCGAGATCAAGAAAAGAAAATAAAAATTTATAGACATCTGTGCGGACAAAAATAGGTTCTATATATAGTGCTTGTGCTTATGACGAGATTTCCTTGAGGAGTGTTCATTTATGTATTCTCGTGGATCAATGCGTAGTTTTGAAAAATATAACCAACTAACAAATTTAATTCGCGCATTTTTTTTTCCTGCTTTCATTCAAGCACTCCATATTTGCGTTATGTAACATAGCAGAGGGAGAGTCCCGGCGTTTATAGCGGTTGTAAATAAAACGAGCGGCGAACTTTTGAAGTTTTTCCAGTTTTTCTATTTCTACCTTTGTGTGAGGGTCCCACACAATGCTTGTGTACTCCAAAGAGGGTCTCACCGTGGCTTTGTACGCCTTATTTCTCAGTTCGGCTGTTGAACTTGTGTTTTGGCCACTTCAGGTAATGACAGAGAGAGGGTGGGCGAAGGTGGGCAGATGAGATTATGAAGGGGACGCGTATGTATAGGTACCAGTTCCATAAAGTTCTGCCGCGGCGTAGCGTCAGTTTAGGCAGTTCAAAGACAGCTTGGAACTGACTTCTTAGAAATGAGGAATGTTCAAGAGCAGTTCTGCCAGCCTTTGCCGCCCAATCGCAATCAGGTGCGCGCCGTTGACATCAGCGGCAGAGTGACGGTAAAAATTGGAAACCAATATAGAAAGAAATGGACACAGGGACATCGGAACAAGGGTTAAACGGGGAGCAACAGCTCTTCTAGAATTGCATATACAGTAGCACGGCTCGCCCTGTCAAGAGACATCTGTGCGCTTTCATTGAGCCCCCCACTTCGCCAGGGAGGTCTCGCAGAGGCTGCATTACTCAGGTTCTGAAAAATATTCGCCTCTTGTCCCGAAGGCGCAGGACAATGGTTAAACGACTTTCGCCGTTGCTGGATGGCCGTGGACTTCGGGGCTCGAATTGCTCTATACGCTACCGCAAGCATGTGCTTGAGTTGACCCTGAGAAATCGGCTACGCGGTGATGCTTTTGATTAGGTTTTTCTTCTCTTGTGAGCGAGAACAGTGAAACTTAATCGGAAAATTGTTTCCAACCCAATTAAAGAAAGGCCATCAATGATACTGCATGGATTCTTTAAGCCGTCCTAGGAAGGACTTCTTTAGCAAGTCAAATGACAGGAATCCAAAGGAGATTCGCACAGACTTATTCGTCTAGACAGTATTGTTGCTGATGAGGAGAACGGAAGCCTCCAGGAGCTCCATACGAGATTTCGGAGCCTTCTAGCTTCCTACATGTCTGTTCTAAACAGCAACTGCGATACCATCTAGGCTGCTGATGAATAAAGCTCTAAACATGAAAGAAATTCTCAAGTTTGGAAACTTCTTCCTCGCGTACAACGCTTCGCGTTGCTTCAGTGGCGTACAACGTATGGACACTTGGGTTCGGTGCAAAATGCCAAAGAAAATATTGACTCCTTGTTGCACCAATAGCGGAATCCAAGGGAAGGAGGGATTGGCTGATTGTTACCTTCCGCCCCTCGTGTTAAGCACGTATCTATTCGCAATCCCGGAGAAAGTTCCGTGCCTGGCAACACTGCACAGCACAGTCCGTAACAGGTGACAGTTTCACTTGATCCTAGCTGTGCTTCGATTTTCGGGTTTTGGTGTCTCGGTGCTTTGTTTAAAGCGAACTGCTACCTGATCGGATTGGATGGTCACTAATCTGAAATGGTCGCCCTGTGCATGAATGTGCGTACAGAGATGTCCGCATCGCAGCGTGATCTGCATCTCTCGAAATAAAGTGTCCACTTCGGACACGTGTTGGGAGTTCAGTGCACATGGATGCACTGCCAGAAAGGGGCCAGACCTTGTGCGCAGTATTACTCAGTGCTACTGGCAAGTAGCTATACGGAGTTGTCTCCAAACTGAATCCTCACGTTCACTTTGGTGTTTCTCAACGGCTTGAGTGATGAAACGCTGTATTTCTTTACGGCGGGCTATGGTTGCCTCATCCGAGCAGCATGAAATTATCGCATGAGAAACGACGAACTGGCTGCGCTCGATGCAAGTCGGATGTAAGTCGGCACTAGTTCGTGTTGTTTTTTTAACAACTATCTATAAATTCACAGATAAACTGTGAAAAAGGCTGATCGCCGAAGAATTGACGCGTTTGAATTGTGGTGCTGGCGAAGACTCTTGAGAGTTCCTTGGACTGCCAGAAGATCAAACCAGTCGATATTGTCGACCATAAACCCTGACTGCTCATTGGAGGGTCAAATTCTAAAGTTAAAGCTGAGCTACTTTGGTCATCTGATGAGGAGAAGAGAGGAGTCGCTGGAGAAAGACTTGATGTTGGGAAAGGTTGAGGGTCGCCGGAAAAGGGGTAGGCAGCGAACGCGATGGTTAGATGGCATCCTCGAGGCACTGCAGATGAAGTTATGTGATGTTAGGAAGATAGTGAGAGACCGGAAAGCGTGGCGTGACATGGTCCATAGGGTCACGAAGAGTCGGACACGACTGAACGACTGAACTGAACTGATAAACTCACAGTGCTCAACGCGCCACTCTATCGCGCATGCTAGGTTTATTATGCTCTTGGCGGCGTTATGTGGGCACCTTGCTCACTTATTTATTGTTGCGGTCGACACCGGTACTCATCACAGGTACACTTGGGGAAAGCAAGGGACCCAGCCAACAAAATGGCATGGCTGCCTTCCCAGAAATTACTGGCGCCGTCATAGGGACACAACGCGAACTACTCAGACCGGCGTAAATGCGGCATCTCTTCTGCAAGGGAATGACCTCGCGTGGACGGGGAAAAACACAAGCCTTGTCGCGTCGTTTCCTACACCCGCTATCTCTCCGTACGAGCCTCGACTTGAATAGCTCCACTGCTCTTCTCGGCCACCTCGAGCGGCCTCCCGCGCGTTGTGTGGAGACGGAGGAGGAGGAGGAGTACAAAACATTTATTAGACGCAAGGGTATTGGGGCCCTGCAACGGTCGTGGCGACTGGATTCCTTGGGACCTTCAGCAAAACGCATTTTCTTCTCCATAGACGTGGATGCGACGAAATTTGGAACTGACGGAGGCAATGTTTAATGTTAAAGACGATATATGCTGGTCGTGTGCCCGGCATAGCCGCACGCCTTAATTGTTAGTGCCGTTTCCTGTGTTCACCAACATGAAAGCGTATTTCCCCTCAGCCTCGCATCCCGACTTTGTCCTTTAAATATGAGCAGGAATGACCTGGACCCTTTGGAAATAAACCTTAGCAGCCTGAATAGGGTAAACATTAGCTGAGTTGAGAGCGGAGAAACGCAGTGTGCAAAGACCAAGGACTTCTCCCGGGCCGTGTAGAGTATAGCGTTCGCTTTCAGAGCAGTGGTCAGGATCAACTTGCTGGCTGTAATCTCTCCACGAAGCTAAGCGGCCTCCTTGGAGAACGAGGCCAACTTCGCGGCGACAAATTCAAGAATAAAAGCGAAATGTATGCATTCCGTCAAAACAACCGCGCTGTGAGTAATGAAGAAGACTAGTTATGGCTTAGGCTCGTTCTCTCCTCACCTTAGTACGATGCCAAGTTAGATCAATTTATCTGGTTGCGAGTTTATGACCCCGTGTTGGGAACCATTAGTTTTATTTGGGTGGCGATGTATGAATAGATTGAAAGACAAGAAAGAGTAAGGAGCTGTAATGAGAGAAATTTAGTACTGCAGTCTCTGCTAAGTAATCAGTGAGCGATAAAAAGTTCACGCACGCTCGCACGCAAGCACGCACACACACACACACACACACACACACACACACACACACACACACACACACACACACACACACACACACACACACACACACACACACACACACACACACACACACACACACACACACACACACACACACACACACACACACACACACACACACACACACACACACACACACACACACACACACACACACACACACACACACACACACACACACACACACACACACACACACACACACACACACACACACACACACACACACACACACACACACACACACATACACACACACACACACACACACACACACACACACACACACACACACACACACACACACACACACACACACACACACACACACACACACACACACACACACACACACACACACACACACACACACACACACACACACACACACACACACTTCTCGCTGATTATTGATATAAATGTGAAGTTCACCTTGGTGTTGCTCCATATGTTCGCTCTTCACTGTATATATCTCAAGGAGTGCAGGCAAGCACATCTGCATTATGCTCCAAGGGGGTGCAACTCATATTTCGCTGTTGAAGGGCCGACTCTGTTTCGCTGAGACGCTGAGAACGCATGACACGTTGTCTACCAGCGGCTTTTGCTCCGAATGCTCATACTGCAAAATGCGCTTTCCAGCGAAATGCCTCTCCGTACTATTTGCGTTGTGTAACACTATAGACACTCTGCTCGAGCTCAGACCGAAAGCAGCGCGTGTATTTGACAGCCCTTGTCGCAGTTGCGGGACGAGAACCGTCGCTGCAGCAGTCTTGATCCGCATCTACAGTTACAGCGCGAGGGGTCCAGTTCCACCTGGCATCCGTGAACTTTATTGTGCTGCCGAAACTGGCAGCGCCTCAAGCCTAGCTCACCATTGTATTCGAGGAGTGGTGTGCTGGCTCCCCAGTACTATTCTCAGCTTACTTAGAAGAAGTATTCAGAGACTTGGAATGGAAGCAGTTAGGGATAAGGGTAGATGGAGAATACCTCAGTAATCTGCGATTTGCTGATGACACTGCCTTGCTAAGTAGCTCTGGGAATGAACTGCAAAGAATGATTGATGACCAAGGCAGAAAAAGTAGAAAGGTTGGCTTGAAAATCAATATGCAGAAGACTAAGGTAATGTTCAACAGCCTCGGGAAGCAACCGCAGTTTACGTTAGATAGCCAAGCACTGGAAGTAGTAGGCGAATATGTCTACTTAGGACAGGTAGTAACGACAGATCCGGACCATGAAAAGGAAATAACAAGAAGAATAAGATTGGGATGGAAGCATTTGGCAAGCACTCACAGATTATGACTAGCAGCTTACCGGTATCGCTCAAGAGGAAAGTATACAACAGGTGCATCTTACCTATACTCACCTATGGGGCTGAATAGTGGAGGCTAACAAAGAGGGTTCTACTGAAGTTGAGGACAACCCAGAGGGCTATGGAACGAAAAATGGTCAGGGTAACATTAAAAAATTGGAAAAATGCAGAGTGGGTCAGAGAAATAACTCAAGTTACCGACATTCTAGTGGAAATCAAGAAGAAATGGGCATGAGCAGGACATGTAGTGCGAAGAGAGGATAACCGATGGTCGCTTAGGGTAACAAACTGGATTCCAAGGGAAGGAAAGCGTAGCTAGAAAGTTAGGTGGGCGGATGAGGTTAAGAAGTTCGCAAGGGTCAAGTAGATGCAGCTAGCACAGGACCGGGCTAATTGGCGGAATATAGGAGAGGCCTTTGCCCTGCAGTGGGTATAGTCAGGCTGCTGCTGATGATGATGATGCGATGGTACTGCACATATTTGTAGCCGCCGGGATGTGTGCTGCAACGAAGAGCAAAGCACGGAGCAACGACGCGGCTGAATGCAGGGACTCAACTTGCGAAATTCTTTATCACCTAAAACAAAAATGATCCCGATTAAACTTTATTTCTCGCTTAAAGCAAACTGGTTAAACTTTATGAAATACATGCCTTTGAATGGTACCGCACAACTTACCCTCTTTATTATTTTTACTAGAACCACCTCACTACGAAATCTACGGCTGAATATGCCCCGAAAAGGAATTTCTTTTTTTTACATTTAGAAATTTTTGTAGACACGTCTCGCGTTGTTTGATCTATGACATAATTTGGTATAAGGAAAGGGGGGAAATGAGAGTGCAAGTGGAGAGAGAGAAAAAGATGAACCGTTGTGGAAGGCTGCGGAGTAATTTCGACCATCTGGGGATCTTTAACGTTCACTGACATCGCACAGCACACGGACGTCTCTTTGTTTCACCTCCTTCAAGACGCAGCCGACGGCGGTCGGGATCGACTTTCCTGTAAACCAATTTACATTTTTTTTTGTATTCAAAGAAACACAACCACGCATGCCCCTTATGTATGGCTGACACGTTGAACCTGACGCCCACTGAGAAAAAGCGCGCGTAGCGTTTGCAGTGTCTATATACGGGCAGAGTTGCGCGGTGAGATAGGCAGAGACATGTGAGTGCAAAGGGCGTTGTTCGATAGCCGCGCCTGCATTTCTTATCACTGCTGAACGTGTAAGTGCTGCTGCACTCTGACAGGGCAGGATGCGGTTAAATAAAAAACAAAAAAAGAAAGGACTGCAGAGCAGAGTATCTCTGTAGAATTGATTCGAGAGAAGGCGGGATACGCTGGGTTCGTTGCTTGTTTTTATAGTTTAATGATTGCTTTTATATTTTTTTTTCAAATAAATTATTTTGCTTTTGAGTTCATTTAAAAAAGAAATTTACTCTTAAATAAGAAAAAGAAAAGTCTCACGCGAAGCTTACTTTGATTGATACGCACCAGGACTGTACAGCGCCGAGGTGTTATCAGGGTGCTGGGAGATCATTTACTGACCGTTAAATGTTTACATAGAGGTTATCAGATTAGGGCCCTATTGATCCTCTCTCCCCTTGCAACACAGAGTGCAGGTAAAGACTTCCCCGGAGAAAAGGCCCCCGTGGAAGCGGCTCCGAGGAGATATCTCCAAGGAAAACAATTTGCCCAGAGCATGTAACTATCCAAAACTCACTAGTAAACAAAAAAAAAAAATCTTAATGGATTCTGGTTGGTTGGTTGGTTGGTTTGTGGGGTTTAACGTCCCAAAGCAACTCAGGCTATGAGAGACGCCGTAGTGGAGGACTCCGGTAATTTCGACCACCTGGGGTTCTTTAACGTGCACTGACATCGCACAGCACACGGGCGCCTTGCTTTTCGCCTCCATTCTTCTAGATCTGGGTCCTCTGGATATCTGATTAGTAGTCTTGAGGAACCGCCCACAAGGGAAGGCGCCACTGCCACAGCCTTGCATATCTTTCAGTGGCGAGGGCCAACCGTTCCGGTGGCGATGGTGTACAATCCTAACTGCATTACCGGTGGTGATGGGGATGCTTTCTCAAGGAAGGAAGGTCGGCAACCATTAGGCATCATTCCCATCGTCCACCCGTCGACGCCGGTTGTCAGCGCGCGTTTCTCCAGCAAACAACGCGAAGACGAGGCCGATGTCGCAGTACCTGATCGCGCCACGATCGTTCAGCGCAGGTCAAGTCATGAAGCATCATACCACCACTACAAGACACTTCGATCAGCCACGTCATTGAAGCGCGGGATGATACAGAGGTAACAACAACAACAACAACAACAACAACAACAACAACAACAACAACAACAACAACAACAACAACAACAACAACAACAACAACAACAACAACAACAACAACAACAACAACAACAACAACAACAACAACAACAACAACAACAACAACGACAACAACAACAACAACAACAAAAAGAACAAGAAAACGCAAATCAGATCCAAGCTAAAACCATAAAAAGCAAACGTGCGCAACGGTAGTAAGAAATTAGTTTGTGGGTTAAATGAGCTAATAAACGTGAAGGAACGCAAAGAAATGAATATGCAAGCTAACAAAAGCACCGCTAAAAGCTGAAACGCACAGATACGCGATGGAGGATAGTGAAGCAAAATGAAAGAGGAAAAATTAAAGTGCATTCCAGAATCTGCATTGGAGTAATGCGAAAGCACGGATGCTGCTGTTGGTTGCTTCTGGTTGCTTCTAGTTGCTTAATTCACTTCTTGTTTACAAGTTCAAGTTCAAGATAACTTTATTGCCGTCGATATAGAGGCCCCTTCGCTCCCTCATAAAGACCTGGGGGGCCTCAAAGCGTTCGGTGCCAGACGGATATACTCGAGCCTGCTGCTCCGGAGCCCGGCTCCGGAGGAGGGCATTCCAGGTTTCTTTCTCTCTGATTCCAATAATATGCCCGGAAGAATTGGGGCATTCCCAAATTAGATGATCCTGATTGGCTATTATCCCGCATTTGGTGCAGAATTTTGGAGGTTCATCTCCCTCCCCGTATAGATAAGATGGAAAGGATCGGTTTGTTTGTAATTTTCTCCAGTCTCCGCACTCGTTAGGTGTGAGAGACCGATCTGGAGGTGGGAGGTCTAATTTTTCATTCCTGTGTGCAGCCGTGATTTCCGTGTACGTGATGAGCGGATCCTTCGAACCGGGTAAGGGTGATTCCATGGCCGCCCGGGTGTAGATATCTCGGGCGAGATTGTTAGCTGCCTCATTGCCTGAAATCCCCTCGTGAGCCGGGACCCACATGGTGGAGATCTCTCTATCCAATACCGATTGTCCAAGTAACCCAACTGCTTCTTTCAAAACAATCCCCCCAATAAAGTTTCTTACTGCTATCTTGCTGCCGCAAAGTACGGATCTGGCTTTGGTGCTCCTGCAGGCTAACGCCAGAGCAGCCTTTTCCGCTATGAGCGAGTTTCTAGTGTTGAGGGCTCGGGTGACCACTGTCTCGTAGTCTCCATCGATTACTGCCAATACAGCCACCCCTTCTAGGCCGCAGGCCGCATCGCAGTACGCAATTTGAGTAGAGTTTACCCCTCGTAGTCTTTTTCTTATACTTTGACTCTATGTGCCTTGCGCTCCTTGTTGTGTGTCGGGTGCATGTTCTTCGAAACTGGAGCGATATTCAGTCTTTTTCGAACCTGAAGATCTATTTCTGCCGCCACGTATGACAGCTCCCTCTGGTTTTCCCGTATGCTGGCCAGGATCTTTCTTCCTGCCTTCGTGGAACTCAGTCTCCAGAGTTGCACCTCCCTCACAGCTGTAGCGATTTCACGCCACGTATTATGAACCCCCGTTTTCAACAGCTTTTGCCCGCCTAATCAGGATATCTAGTTTTTGTTCCTCGCTCTGGCTTAGATTCAGGAGCGGGGTTGCATACGCGATCGTGCTGATAATAAACGCGTGTGTTAGGCGCAAGAGGCAGTGCTCCCGCAATATCTTTGAGTGAGATTCTACGGAAGATTCCAGTTACCTGAGATACATAATTGACTAACTTGTTTATGACTATATTGCGCCAGTAATCAAAGTTCTAGGCTTCCTTCTCCAAAAGAATGAAAAAAAAAAAAACACTCCTTGTTTACCATTTTAGTCTTTGGTACTTTAAAATTGCGCGCCAATCCCTTCCTGTGCCCTTTTTTTCGGCTATACTTCCGGTTGCGTGACGTCACATCTTTGACGTCACTTCCACTATGGCACCCCTTTCTCTCTTTTCCCTTTCACTCCCTTTCCTAACGGCGCGGTTGAGGTGTCCACAGAACAATTGTGACAGATACTGCGCCTTTCCTTTCCTGTGAACCAGTTATTCTAATTAATTACCTTATTAATTCGTTTGCCTAATTATTTTTTCCGGACACAACATTACGTCACCCTCTATCGATTGACACCACTCATTGACGTCTACCGCTTCTCAGTTACAACTGCTGCGGACACGCTCTGCGGACACAAATCTGTGAATATAGCGAAGTAATGCTTTCGCATTAATAAAATAAAGGTGATCAAGACATGCAATACGAGCCACAGGAACCTAGCTAAAATATGAAGCGTGTATAAAACACAAGAGTGCGAGTGAACAGAGCACAAAAATCGGTGCGAAAAAAAGAAGCTAAAAACGGATTTGTGTCCAGTAGCCAACATAAAATCCTTCATTTCTGTCGTTCTGTCAGCGTAGTCTGTGCACAAGTTCTGAAGACGCTGTTGTATGACCATCAGTGCCAACTTGTTCCTGTTGTTTAGGGGTGGTGATGGTGAACTTTTGTATTATGCCCGAAAACAGGGAACCAGTCAAAGGACCGGTTGCGCTGGCTTATAGAGGAGGTCGGCGGGGATCCCTTGGGATGTCGCGGCCTCCAGCGCGCGCTGGATAAGCCGGCGTTGGTCTGCTGGCTCGGAAGCTCGGAAGTATGCAGGAGAGATCCCCACGTCCCTAGGGTGTTTGTGTTGTCTGTGTTGTAATGTGTACAAGTCTACATCATGTGTATGAGAGTGGCCGAAATACGGCCAGCATCGTAGTTGCGGATAGCCTGTTGATGTGATGTGATAACGTTAATTTTCCACCAGATAAGGAGGCTCCCAATCCCCGCCCCCGGCACGCAGGCCTAAGGGACGGGAGCCGAGACCTCAGCGATCAGAAGTAGGCAAAGAGGTCCACGGCCGGTCTCGAGGGAGAGCGCGCGCTCTTTCCCTCGAGACCGGCCGTGAGAGGTCTTGGCTCTTTGCGGCTTCTTCCGCCAGGCGGATGGCACCTCGCTCCGCAGCAGGGCTTCCCAGGCTTCTCTACAATTTATATTTGTTTTAGCCCCTGGGGACCTAGAACATCCCCAGGTTATATGGTCTGGGGTCCCTCTCTCGACGATAGAAAAAACGATAAATGCAAGATAGCCTGTTGAGAATCACTGATGACGATTTTGGTATTCCAGTCGGCTAGCGCTAGCGCAATGGCAACCTCCTCAGCTGCAGTGACTGTTTCTGCATTCCGAATGCTGCAGGCTGCATACCAGCTGCGGGGAGGGGCGAGAGCTACCGCCACCATCGCTGGCTTCGAGGGATGGTAAGAGGCGTCCGTATACGTGACGTCTGAAGCGTTTTTCAAATTGACGTGCCCGGTCGGCCCGTCTTTCGGCGGTGGTGTTCCGGGTGCATCCGTTTGGGAATGGAAGGGATGCGGAGATTTAGGCGACATTCCGGGGTCATCATCATCATCATCATCAGCCTGACTATACCCACTGCAGGGCGAAGGCCTCTCCCATATATATTTCTCCACTTAACCCGGTTCTGTGCTAGCTGCATCCACTTGACCCCTGCGAACTTCTTAATCCCATCCGCTCACCTAACTTTCTGCCGCCCCCTGCTACGCTTTCCTTCCCTTGGAATCCAGTTTGTTACCTTAAGCGACCATCAGTTATCCTCTCTTCGCACTACATGTCCTGCCCATGTCCATTTCTTCTTCTTAATTTCCACTAGAATGTCGGTAACTTGAGTTATTTCTCTGACCCAATCTGCACGCTTCCTATCTCTTAATGTTACCCCTACCATTCTTCGTTCCATAGCCCTCTGGGTTGTCCTCAACTTAAGTAGAACTCTCTTGGTTAGCCTCCACGTTTCAGCGCCATAGGTGAGTACAGGTAAGATGCAACTGTTATATACTTTCCTTTTTAGCGATACCGGTAAGCTGCTAGTCATAATCTGCGAGTGCTTGCCAAATGCGCTCCATCCCAATCTTATTCTTATATTTTTAGGTATAGGTATTTAAATACTTTAGCTGCCCACCTGTTACTGTCCAATTTCCTCAGGCGTTCCTCATAAAATATTTTACTCTGAGCTTCCCGTACTTCGAAGAGCAAAGAGGATGGATGGAAGATGGATGGATGGAATATAGGAGCGTCCCCTTAGAAACGGGGTGATAGCAGTAGCTATCATGCTCATTTTTCTTTCTATATCTTAATTATTGTTTTAGATTGGTAATTATACCATCGTTCTATTTAGTAAATTTTTGTTTCTACATTACTAACATTATGTAACTTTTCTGCTTTTAAGCCACCAATTTTCCAGTCGTTTTTTGCTAGCTTCTCCCGCAGGTTCATTCACTCGGCCACTGGTATCTCTAAACCCCAGAGCTTCAGGGACAGTTACTGCGCCTGCATCCGGGTGGATACCATTGCATTCGAGTATAATATGGTCAACTGTTTTACTGGAGTTACCACATACAGCACATTCGTCATCTTCATTGTTAAATTTCTTTTTGTAGCTGTGTGCTCTAAGGCACCTTGAGCTAGATTCAAAAAGTAGGGCACTGCCTCTTGAGTTATCAAAGAAAGCTTCCTTCCTGATCTGCCTTTTCCACTTTCGGTATAATTCCACACTCTGTTTCTTTATCATCGAATTTATCCAATTTTTACCTTCTATGTTTTTCACCTGTTGCTTAACGCTCTTTATTTCTTCGTCCAATCGTGACCAGTGTACTTACTGGTTAGTTTCCTAGTTCTTTTCCTCCAGTATGAGTCAACGCTTTTTAGGTATAGGTATTTAAATACCTTAGCTGTCCATCTGTTACTGTCCAATTTCCTCAGGCGTGCCTCATATAATATTTCACTCTGAGCTTCCCGTACTTCTAAAGATGCTCAGCTCATATCTCCCTGTACCGCCTCATTTGTGGTTTTGCAGTGGGCACCTAGTGCTAATCGTCCGGCGGTTCTCTGATTTATTTATAATGTCGACTCTACCTCTGAATTTAGGAACAAAACTGCATTTCCGAAAGTAAGTCCGGGCAACATAATTCCTTTCCAAATACCCCTCAAAACCTCATACCTGTTGTATCCCCACAATGCCCTATGCTTCATTATCCCGGCATTTCTTCGCCCTTTGGCCTTAAGTGATTGCTCATGCTTTCCAATGTATGCCAATCTTTCGTTTACCCATACCCCCAGATATTTATATTCTGCTACTCTAGGTATTTCATGGCCTTGTATTTTAAGACCCTGATCAGCTGAGCCGTTGAAAATCATCAGACCGGACTTAACTGCGCTAAAACGGAAGCCTAGAGCGCCCTCGTCGTCTCCGCAATACTGAACTAGAGTTTGCAATTTTTCTAGACTCTCAGCTAGCAGCACAATATCGTCTGCATACATCAAACCGGGGAGGCGCTGCTCTACCGCCTTTCCACCTAATCTATAGGACAGGTTAAAACCTAGGTTACTTTCTTGTATCCTCCGTTCCAGGTTCATCATATAAAGCATGAACAGCAGCGGTGATAGAGGACAACCTTGTCCTCTATCACCTAGAAGCGGAATGCAAGAAGCGCCACCCGTCGGCATTGGAGCGCACTCGTTCCCCGCTTGGTCCTCATAGCTGACGGCAGATGGGTGACGTCACATTCTTGACGTCACCCGTGACTGAACTATTTTAGTCCTTGGTACTTGCAAATTGCGCGCCAATCGCAGTATCTGTCACTCGCGGAATCCCGTAATAATCCTCACGGTAGACAAGCGGAATTATGAAAAGCGTTTCACGACCCGGGGCGGGTCCCAGCGGCTAAGCGCTCGGCTGGGGATCCAAGGGATTGAGGTTGCATTCCCGGATGGAGAGTAATTTTTTTTTTTAATGCAGAGGAGTCAAACACCTCTTAAGTGTGGCTAGGCAACGCCGGCAGAGCTTAGCAAATTAGGCAATAAAGAAAAAAAAGAGAGGGGGCTGTGCAGCTGGCCTTGAATGCGGTAAAGCGCTCAGCTGGGGATCCAAGGGATGGAGTTTCGACTCCCGTATAGAGACTAATTGTTTTAATGAGGAGGAGTCGCACGCCTCTTAAGCGTTGCTAGGCAACGCCGGCAGAGCTTTTCGAGGGGGCTGCGCAGCTGGCATTGGATGTGACGTCACTCGATCGCGGCATACGACATACGCGAAGCTCGTTACCGACCCTCGTAGTGAAGCTCTTCGCTTCAAAAAGAGCATCGCGCGCTTGTTCCCCAAACCCTCTATGGGCGACCACTTATTTCAGGCCTTACATATTCCTCCATTCCCGCTGTCCCATGAGTATTCTGTTGCAGTACACATCTTTTATAAAATTAAGCAAGACGTCACATCTTTCAGAAAAACATATGTGAACAGAAATATAGGCTACAGTCTGCGTATAACCTCTCTTGTTTCCACTCACGCCCGGACTAATTACGGCGCCCAACATATAGATAACCGAATTGCACTCGGATACAGGTCAAGAAAATAGCGGCAGACAGCCCCCAAAGGACCCTCTTCTAGCCAGTGGCATCGCTCCAAATGTGTGACATGGCGGCATACACGAAAAAAAAAAAAAAAAAAAAAACAACAGAAAACCGTGTTCTTCCGCACTCACGGTCTTGCGGACTTTTACCAAAATGGTTGCCTTCGGTTGTCGCGTCCGTGCCTCGGTGACGCCAGCGGTGTCACCTCGTAGGGCTCCATAACGAAAAAGAGATGCAGTGAAGCGCAAAACAACGAAGCGGTTTTGTGAAAAGTCAACAGTGCTGAAATTCACCATCATAATTCGTCGTTTTACCTGTTGTACTGTGATGAACAAACAACTATCGATTGAATTGAGTAAAGGTATGTATTTTTGATGGAACTAACGAAGCATTTGGGAACTATTTGCCAGCACGGACTCATTCGAAGAAACCACGTTCCAAGCGCTACTCGTAGGTGCAAGGCGGTCGTCCGTGACGTCATGGTATAGCTCGGCAGCTATTGGTTGGAGTGGGATCCTTTGATAGCTGGATGTCGCTTTTTTTTCTTTACCTGTGTTCGACTATAGTACAGTATGCAATGCCTATCCTTCAATAATTGATGATGTTATAAACAGTAAAACTATTTTTCAATTTAACAAGAACATATATGAAGTTGCTTTTTTTCACTTCTTAGGAATGTACCAAATATGTGTGAGATGCAGTATTTATCTTACTCTATTATTTTATTTACTTTTTATGTCGCGAATCGTAGCGTTACTGATGTGTTTTCTTTGTTTACGATGCCATCGTTTTGATTTAAGTTCTTATTATACCAAAATATAGTCAAATATGTTTTAAAACTTTACTTTTAAGTCTGTTTGGTGCTTGTGATATCCTCTACAAGCACCCGATCCGCTTAACACGTGAGATAATGGAGGTCTACCACATGAAGAAAAAACAACAACAAAGGTTGTGCGTTTGCAAATCATCCATTTTTCTAGATGAAAGTGAGATTACATGCCTTCATCCTACGTAGCAACACGTGTTTTTGTTTTGTAGTCTTGTTGATGGGGTGGTCGCGTTTCCATATATTGTGTTTATTCATTGAATAAACTTTCAGTTGCGAGTCAGCGCTCGTCCTGAGGTTCTCTGCTTTGGTGTTTGTTCTCTTGCGCTGTTTTCCAGTCAGTATGTTCCATCAACTCGCCCGCTTGGCTACAGTGTTATCCCTTGAAGATGGGATAAAGAGGCTTGGAGGCGTCCACTGTGGCCACAGTTTCGGCTGTGGCGAGCACAGAGCGAAAGGCAGTACACGTCATCACAGGAGTTGCTTGAGGTATAAATTTCAGCTCATTTTTCAACTTTGCAATTTCAATGACAGTTTGCGTTGCGTTAATTTCTCGTCTATTCTGAACTTATTAACTTGCGGTCACTGAACGTGTGCGACTACATGGATTCCTGTACATCTTTTATAAGCAACAGCTGGACGGAAAGTTAGCAGGGATGCTCAAATGGTAATTTTCCATGGCCACAGCTCTAAGACAAAACAATGTCGTCTGTCAGTGCTTTTCGGGGTAACGCAGGAAACGACTTTGCCACTTTTAAAGGGATATATACGAATATACTATAAGAAGTTTGGTATTTTGTTTTGCGTGAGTGTAAGACATTTGATCTCTGCCCGCGTTTTGGCCTTTCGCTTAAAAAAAATTTAACCACATCGTGCATAACAAGACTTAAAAGAAGTCTAACTTCATTATAGTTAACCAAAAATTACCTACTTGGGATAAACGAAGATATCACCCGATTTTCGCGCGACCTCTTCATCATTGCGCACAAGTGAAATTTAGTAAAACTGCTGGAAGGCTACTTTCGTACGAGCTGGCGCATTTCAAGAGCATACTAGTTAGCGAGAGTGCAGACAAATCGCAGGACGCAAAGTTCCCTAGAAGTTGCAATTGCGGGTAGGAATAGGGATTTGCCAGGTTTTCAACAACCATAGGAAAACAAAGGTTACTCTATGGTTGGTCGCGAAAGCTGAAGCTAAAATCATGTAGTATCTTTTGTCCGTTCTGTCTCTCTAATTTTGTTTCGTAATGGCGATGAAGTTGGCCGCGTCCCTCTTCCGTAGCGCCTGCGAGAAGGGACGTCGTTTTTCGCATGCCTTTTTTCGCGCTATGCGATATTAGTCCCCGGGGAATCACGCCGACATCGTTGAATATGGAGGCGAAAAAAGGTATCTTTAGGCATCTCAACAGCTTCCTCGAAACCCTGCCTCGGGCATTCTTCTGCTACGTGCGCAGCGCCCATATCAAGCGAATGGCCGACGGCCAAAATAATGCTGGCGTTTGAGACAGATGATAGCCTTGGTGCCGGTAACTATAGACTAGTCCTCATAATAAGCCAATTTGAGTGTAATGGCGGCCAGAATAGAAACCTCTTTTAAGCGGACGAGTTTATCGAGTACATTGATTCATTCTTTCACTTCGAAAACCTAGATGGAAGGTATTAGGCATGCAGCAGTCGACAATACAATAAGGTAAAAACAATTCACACTGTAGAAGCATAGCGACAATTTGCAACAGATTAGGCATATAAAATGATGGGCATCATACACTCCGCCATGAAACAAGTTTCCGTTTATATGCCACACATGAGTTTAGCCTAAGCAAAATTACAGGCTTTCCACAATGTTTGGTATTAGCGAGTTCGAATCTCGGACAGTTAGAGAGAACAGAGAGAGAGAGAGAGAGAGAGAGAGAGAGAGAGAGAGGAAAATAAACATTATTGTCTTCGATAAAAATTCCAGGGGAACTTATTTATTCTTAAGTGCAGTAGTGCGGAAACGTTTGTCTTAATGCTGCCAAGTGAAGGACTCGAACCCTCGAACTTAAACCCTTGACAATTCTTTGGGATTTAAACCCTCTACCTTCGCTCTGTAGAACCAGTTCGTATTGATGACTGAAACCTGATTCGGACACGTTCTGATGACGTGCTCCGTCCTATGTCCAGAATCACACTGCAGCCGAGCGTGTTTATCCATCGCATGTTCGAGGGCGTCACAATAGCGTCCAGGCAGGTGTCTCCTTCTTTTTTTTATATTTCGCGGGATTTCTATGGAATGCGCAAAGATGGACTGCGTCACAAATATCGTGTACAACACTAGTCATTGAGGTGTGAAATGCGTTAAGCGAGTATTAGGTCTCCCCATATCCACTTCGACTGAGAAGCTGGAAATAATGGGGATATATACACAATAAAAGGCAAGAGCTAACTGAGGCGGTCCGCATCGCACAGCTAGAAATATTAAGTCAAACGGAGACAGGGAGGACCATTCTTGAATCGATTGGCCTCCAACCAGACAGAGGTACACAAGAGAAAACATCTATTCCACCCGAAACAAGGAAACACCTGCTGGTGTCACCTTTGCCGAAAAACATGCACCCGGAACATAATAAAGAACGCAGAGAACATAGAACAAAATTTGCAAAAAGAATAAAACACAAGGCAGCCGAAGACGTAGCATATGTCGACGCATCGTGCGGAAGGCATGGAGAGGCAGTCTCGGTGGTAGTAGATGGGAATGGCGTACCCAAAATTGCGGCCTCGATACGCACTCGTGACACGAACACAGCTCAAGAGGTTGCAATAGCGCTCGCTTGCGTTGGCACGCAGGCAAAAATAGTCATTAGTGACAGCAAAACGGCTGTCTGGAATTTCGGAAAAGGAAGGGTTTCGGAGGAGGCCAAAAAGATCCTCCTTGCTAACCACATTAATCGAACAATCTCCATCATATGGATACTTGCACATGAATCTGTCCCTGGCAACGAAGCTGCACACTTGCTAGCCCGAGATCTCTACTACTGGCCAGCAACTGAACAGCCGGACTGCAGGGGAATAAAAGATTGTGCCATAACATACAATGAAATCACTGAAGTCTACAAATTAAATTGAAAGAGCTACCCACCCCGGATCGGTCTCTCTCTAACAATGAGCGCGCATTTGAAGGCGCTTACAAGCCGGAAATTACACCTGCCCGGTTTGGATAATCCTGACACAGACCGGGGAGGAAGAAGATTCGAAATGCAAAGATTGCGTCCAAAAAGGCACACTAGGCCACATTATTTGGGAATGCGCCGACTCCCGCAGGCTCCGGCATGTACATTAATAGTAGAGAAGCCTGGGAGATTTGGCTGCGGAGCGGAGACCCCACCGTTCAGCAGCAGGCCATTCGCCTGGCGGCTGAGGCCGTGAAGAACGCCTGTACACTTCACTAGTCATTAGTCTTCGGGGCTCCTTCCGACCCCCCTTTAACGTGCGATGTCAGCGCACGTTAAAGATCCCCAGGTGGTCGAAATTACTCCGTAGCCTTCCACTACGGCTCCCCTTTCTCTCTTTCCACTTTCACTCCCACCTTCATCCCTTCCCTTACGGCGCGGGTCAGGTGTCCACAGAGCAAGTGTGACAGATGCTGCGCCTTTCCCTTCCTGTAAACCAATTATTATTATTATTATTATTATTATTATTATTATTATTATTATTATTATTATTATTATTATTATTATTATTATTATTATTATTATTATTATTATTACATGTACCGCCATCCCTTGTTACTAATTGCTATACGCAATTTTTATGAACGCAAAACGGTGTCTGAGATTTGCAAGGATCTCGGAGGCCCCGAAGAACTGGCGGCAGAAAGAGCGCCGACACTCTGCGAGGGTTTCGCACTTTCGGCTCATACACAGGGACGCCTTACTCGGGCCGGGTTTAACGCCAATTCTTGCGCATCGGCTCGGAGACAGTGCGTCTCAGCCGAAGACACCGTAATATACATTAGATGCTTACCAGCGCACCCAGCGTGTAAACGTCGCATGTTCGCCAATAACGACGCCATCCACCTTACAGTGACTAATACCATTGATACAGGGACAAATTTAGCGACCCATTTAAGAGGTGCGGTTTCCTTGGGAGAATCGTACTTAAGTGCAGAAAAAATAATTGCCACTCTGAAATTATGGCAATGACGATGGATGTTGAAGCACTTCGTAGAAATATGTTTTCGCGCGAATACCTGGAAACGCAGTTCTGTCGAAACTACGATTACTCAAAGCTGCAGAATTTATCTCGATGTCACGCGGGCATGCGTAACCTCTGTTTACAACGAAGAACCGCGCACGTTTACGTTATGCTGATCACTGCGGTCACGGCGAACCTAGCTTTGCGAAAAGTGGAAAATCATTTTTTATGACCTCGAGTTGCATAGCTAACCAAGAAAATTTAGCGCCTGCGGACTGATTGGTGTCACAGGCGTTCGAGTGCGAGAAGTGCTGGTTGGCTGGTTGGTTGGCTGGTTATGGGGTTTAACGTCCCAATGCGACTCCGGCTATGAGAGACGTCGTAGTGGAGGATTCCAGAAATTTTGACCACCTGGGGTTCTTTAACGTGCACTGACATCGCACAGCACACGGGCGCCTTGTTTTTCGCCTCCATCGAAAACTGGCCGCCGAGGCCATGAGCTGGAGCGGCGCAGCAACCGCGTACTGCAGCATCGTCCCATCTGCATTATGCCTGCTTGGCGTGACGTGCTCTTAAACGCGACGCAGAAGAGGTTCCGGACCCTGCCACATTACGAAAGCTGGTGACAAGTTTGCAACGTTCACAGCACCGGATGATACTTGCTTACCGCGATGATGCCAACCTTGAGCGCCGATTCTTCGGGTCGCTGTTGCTGAAGATGACGCGAATTTCGAACTAATTCTTATAGACACAATCCAAAGTGGTATTAAAAACGATATACGGTTGTACATTCTCTGTATGCCAAACTTTAGCGCGAATAGGCGAGCAACCGATAGAACCATTTTATGGCTCGCGTTTGCCTTTCAACAGTCGTTATTGTAAGTACTAGTACTACACGTGCTACTGCACGTGCGCGGCTCTACTCAAAGCGACTTCCGGGAACGCTGGGCTGCATGGTGTGCATGCCTTTTCTGTACACAAGGCAATCGACATCTTTGGCGGCTATTTCATTCCATGAAACACCCTTTTCATGTACCTGATTACACTGAAAGCATTCGTCTGGCTCTGAATGTGGATGAAGCTTCATTTGCACAACAGACAGCCCACCAGTTTTTCCCAAATCGTGATTGTATTCCTACTACTCCACCGCTGTTATCAATGTTTGAGCCCCTTGATGAGAGTACTACAAGCTTCACTATAGCAGAATTACTGGCCTCCATAGATCGCCTCAAGACAAACACGGCCCCCAGACACGACGGCATATCTGATTCCTTGTTTCGTAATTTGGAAGGGTCTGCTTTACAGTCTCTACTCTCTGCTTGATACATTCAGTGATATGTGGAATTCTGAAGTAATTCCGGGAGAGGGCACACATTCCACCACTATCATCATCATCATCATCATCATCATCATCATCATCATCATCATCATCATCATCATCATCATCATCATCATCCGGACTATACTCTTTGCAGGGCGAAGGCCTCTCCCATATTTCTCAATTAGCCCTGTCCTGTGCTAGCTACATCCACTTCACCCCTGCGAACCACTTAACCTCATCCGCCCACCTAACTTTCTACCGCCCCCTGCTACACTTTCCTTCCCTTGGAATCCAGTTTGTTACCGTAAGCGACCATCGGTTATCCTCTCCGCACTACATGTCCTGCCCATGGCCATTTCTTTTTCTTGATTTACACTAGAATGTCAGTAACTTGAGTTATTTCTCTGATACACTCTGCACGCTTCCTATCGCTCAATGTTACACCTACCATTTTGTTGTGTCGATATCCAAATTAGGTCAACCGCCATGATGACACCCTGTTTTAGAGCCAGTGACACTCGCAAGTTCAGAGAAGATATATAAATTCTTTTGCACTCGAAAGGCAAAAATTATAAATACAAGAGAGTATGATCATGTTGCTAATATTTGTTATTTTAAATGTCCGTTCTGGGTTTTGGTGCGAGCCTTGTCCACATTATTTTACAAATTTCTGTTCACCTTTTTAGTCCTTGTAACCGCTGCTAGTTCAGTTCTAGTAACTAGTAATCGCTGCTGCATCAACTACCTTGGTTATATTGACTCCAGTTACTACCTGCACTGTGTTTGGGGTAGTAAACAATTAGTAACATGCTAGCAAAAGTCGCGTAAAGGTAGTAATGAACATGTGGTTTCTAGACTCCATAGTAACTCGCACGAGTTTAGTTTTAAGAGTGCAGTTTCTCTAACAATCCTCTGCCCTATATTTCCCTTACGCCATTTCAAACAGCGCACATAAAACACGAAACACAGAGAAGAGCAGGACGGACAAGTTTGCTCTGGTCACACTATGGTTTTAGGTTTTGTTTGTTTTATTTCTACTGGGGGGGGGGGGGTGTCACCAACACACGTAGCAAACAGAAGAACAACCGAGCTGCCCTTTTTTAATCAAGCGAAGCTCGAGACAGACGAGGACGACGCTCAGCCACGCGCCAAGACATTCGGCCACTTGGTGGCGCTAGAAGATGGGCAGCGGTGTGGCATTGCCCCCTTCCAAGAGGCATCGACTCGATGCTGCAAACGTAGGGGAACAATAAAAAATCGGGGAACGCTATACGGCAGTCTCTGGCTCTGGTTTGGACCCTAAAATGGTTTAAAGATTGTAATATGTCTTCATTCTGGCGACGCGAACTATTTCAGACTTCGGATGCCGAGAGGAGCGAACAGTGCCTTGTGGTAGCACCTCGTAGTTCACCGCGCTGAGGCGGTGGAGCACCTCGTAGGGTCCAAAGTAACGGCGCAGAAGCTTTTCAGAGCGCCCTCGCAACCGTATTGGGCTCCATACCCAGACTTGATCGCCGGGTGTGTAATTCACCTCTCTGTGTCGCAGGTTGTAGCGCTGGGCGCAGTGTACTTTTTTTTTTCGAAGAGTTTGCCACAAGACATAAGTTGAGAAAGGGAGAATGGGATGCAGAAGATAGGAAGTTAAAAGAAGGAGTGAAGTCCAGTTGCGCTTATGTATTCGCAGAGGTTGGCAGTGTAGCGATTGTCCATTGTCCATTTCTCATAATCACAATCGCGATTCCACCGCAGGCCCACTTTCATGAGTGTACTTGTTGGTGCCGAATTGGCTGTCGGGCAAGTTGGCGTGCGGCGTCTGCGTCACGAATAAATTGGTCAGCCCCCACGACAGTGGAGGGAGCAGAATCCGGAAGGAGCATGTCATCCAGCATAGTCAAAGATTCGTGTCCACGGACCAAATGAAATGGAGTGAAGCGTGTAGTTTCATGGAGCGCAGTCTTGTATGCGAACGCGATGTATGGCAGAATTCGGTCCCAGTTCCCATGATCGTCTACATACATAGAAATCATATCGGCAATTGTCTTGTTAAGCCGCTCAGTTAGTGCATTAGTTTGAAGATGATAGGCAGTTGTCTTGCGGTGGGTGGGGCCACTGAGTCGAAGGACCTCGCTTGTGAGTGTCGACGTAAATGAGGTTCTCCTGTCAGTTAAGACGACTGTTGGGGCACCGTGACGGAGTACAATGTTGTAAATGAAGAAATGCGCAACTTCCTCTGCGGTACCACGGGGAATGGCCTCGGTCTCACAGTAGCGGCTGAGGTAGTCAGTGGCAACCACTATATACCTGTTACCCATGGAGGACGTCGGGAATGGGCCCAGTAAGTCCATGCCAACAGGTTGAAATGGGAATTTCGAGGGATCGATAGGCTTCAGGAGCCCAGCTGGTTTAATGGGCAGTGTCTTCCGCCGCTGGCACTCACGGCAGGTACGGACGTAGCGGTGGACAACGGCAGCTAGCCTGGGCCAGTAGTACTTTCGGCGTATCCGTGCCAATGTGCGAGAAAAAACCGAGATGGCCGGAAGAAAGGTCGTCGTGGCACGCATGAAGAACTTCGTCATGAAGCCAGTGGGCTTGGCAGCACTTCAGCTATGGCATGTCTTCACTGGGACCCCGTCTTTTTCGTGCAGGTAAAAAAAAAAAAAAAAAAAAAAAAAAAACTTTTCACCCTATTTGCGCGGCCGACCAGCCACCGTGCCTTGCTAGTGCTGCCGAGCCCACATTGTTGTTTTGCGATTTCTTTGGACTGCGGTCGCATTCTTGTCAATGTACTATTGCAATCTGGTGATATTGAAGAAAACCCCGGCCCCAATACCCGCTCTAGTGCTACTAGCGAGGCATCTCCTACACAATCATCTGTTTCTGGAGGTTGCCGCGAACTAATTGCAGCCCTCGATGAGATGAAATCTGGTCAGTCAACTTTGTTAAATGAAATAAGATCCATAAAAGTACAACTTGCAGAGAACGATAAAAAGTTCACAGATATACAAGAAAGGTTAACAAAAATTGAAAAGGAATGTAACGCATTCCATCAAATCAAAGAAAGTGTCAACGTTGTCCAACAGCTCTCTGCGAGCAACTCAGAGCTTTGACAAGCCGCCTTGATGACGCCGAGGATAGGATGCGCCGACAAAATCTGGTGTTTTTCGGGCTGACGGACGCCGTAGGCGAAACATGGGCGCAGTCCGAGAAAAAGGTGCGCTAACTTTTTGCACCAGGGTCTTTTCCCAGTTTTTAAATGATTTTGAGCCAACTAGCCCGAAAACATGCTTTATTGAACCTTTAGCTTCTCAGCACTCTCGGAGAACAGCTCGTTCCTAAAGTGTTCGTGCCTCAGGATCCTTTAGACACCTACCAGAAAAGAAACAGCCGTTTTAATGCCCGCTAATACACGTTGCAATGCAAGGAGCACAGCCAGTTCGGAATGAGTTTTAACGAGCGCAATTCCTAAATTGTGACTCCCGGTGCCGTTTTCACACGGTTCGTAGCCATAAGCCGAAAATGAACCAACGATGTTTGTCTCGATCATGTTACATGACGCTTACTTGAACAACCTCCACTTGTTCGAGCACTCAGCAGGCGCTCTCTGCGGCAGCTGGTTCGCTTTTCTGCCCCCCTCAAGAAGGCGTCGCGGAGGCTTCACTCGACGGGCGCTCCTTTCACTTCAGCAGTTTTTTTTTTATAACCACCTTGGTCTAGACCCGGCTGTGGTGCTCTTGATGTTCGCAGACAGCTATGGAGGAGTTAAACCGTGTCTGCATGACCATGCTTAATCGAGCTTCCGCTCTTTCGCCTAGGTTATCTACATCAAAAAGCATAGCAAACTCAAAACTCAACTCAAAAAGCATAGCAAAAACGGGGACGAGACATGACTCCTGAATACTATATGAGTCTAATCTGGCCCAGCAACAAAGCATAACCCATCATAATAAGGCTTTCGCTTGTACAAGCGGCCATAACAGAGCTAAACAATTTTTGCTTTCGATTCGATATGTACTTTTATTTATTGCCTTTTATTTTTGTGAGAGTGTATTTGTGTTTTTCACCTTTTGATATATTTTGTTTTGCCGTGTACTTTACTTCCTTGAATTAAGAAGCAGTTGAAGTGAGCCCTTGTTGCGTCTTTCTTCTTTCTGCTTTCTTTTTTCGTCTCTGCGCCCTCTTAGGTATGGTTAGAGAACGCTGAGATCATTACAAATTTATGCCTCCGGACGGTTCGACGACCAGAGATATCAGGCAGAATTGGGTGCGTAGCCCTACTGGACCAATGAATTGACGTTGCTGCCAGACATGTCAGATATTAGAATAATTTGGCGTGGAATCAATATAGTGGGTGTATTATGACTGCTAGAGCTTTCTACACACCAGCGAGCGTTTACCACAGCGTTTAGATCACAAATACGCAGTAAATGGGAGGCTGGATTGACAGAAAATAATTATAACTGAAAATTTCAGCATGAGGCGCACCGAAACTGGTTTTATTTACAGCTTGGTTTTAACGTCACGAAGCGACTCGGGCTGTAAAAGACACCGTAGTTGAAGGCACCGGAAATTTCGCCCATGCACCTGGAGTTCTTTAACGTGCACTGACATCGCGCAGCACACAGACCTCTTGATTTTTGCCTTCTGCAAAAAGCGTCCGCCACAGCAAGTCGAATGCCCTAACCACTGAGTCACTGCGGCGGGGCTCGTATGAAATGGCGTTCATTAATAGTGCTCTTACTGAGGTTCTCATTGACTGACTGCCTTTGTTTCAGGCAATCTGCAACGTCTTCAGAGCTTTGTGCGAAGGAAGAATCCTTAACATTCAGTTTGTTTGCTGCTCAAGAAAAAGGTGTGCCATTCCCACCAGCATTCTTCGAAACAAAACCAGATTCAATCAGGCATCCCAACACGGCTTAATACATATCACAGCTCGAGTTCTGTTTCCGTTCCGAAGAAAAGCAACCTCTTTCTTTGAGAGATGCTATATGAAACACAACCACGTGTTTCATGTTTTTATTTTTTGCTGCAATGATCTTACATGCCAGTTGTTATTTACTTCTCCATAAGACTTTCGATTCCTTGAAAGACGGAAGAAACCCATCCGGCTTGCACTCCACGCAGTGTTCGACAGCAGGCTCCTTGTTTTGTTTTTAAGAGATTTATTATGTTCTCTGAGCTTCTTATTGAAGCACCTCTCGCTGTGACAATGGAAGGAACAGAGGGCTATGGAACGAAAAAGTGTTAGGGTAACGTTAGGAGATAGAAAGCGTGCAGAGTGGGTCAGAGAAATAAGTTGCTGAAATTCTAGTGGACATCAAGAAGAATAAATGGGTATGGGCAGGCCAAATTAGTACAGGACAAATTAGGGACGGAAAGTGCAGCAGGGAGCAGCAGAAAGTTAGGTATGTGGATGAAATTGACTTCAGAGCAGGCTGGTGGCCGTTGTGCAAGGACTGCTAACCTTCCGCTCTTGCGCATCGCAGGTGGGCTATTGAGACATTTTGTCATAACTATTTTCGTAGCTACCAATCTGCTCTGAACGAGGTATAACATTTGTAATTTATTCCTTGTTTGCATCCTGTTGTCGAACCGAATTTCCACGCTATGGATGAGTTAAAGGATTTTGCAAGATCCATGTCTGAAAAGGCACCAAATTCCATTAAGGAAGTAGCCAAACTATTCATTCAACTGACAGCGAAGTTTATTGAAGCCATAGGCGGGCTTAGGACTGACGTTATGGCTATGAAAGAATCAGTTGAGTTCAACAGTGACAGCTTCGATGAGTTCAAGAGCGAAATTCGGAATCTACGCCAAGAGCTCACGGAGCTGAAGAAACGGAGTCAAGATAGCGAAGGAGACTGTCAGTTGCTAAGGAATGACCTGGGGAACCTAAAGAAGGAGCTTGTTGAATTGAAGCAATACGGTAGGCGCAACAACATTGAACTAAAAGGAGTACCAGAGACAGAGAATGAGAACATAGATGACACAGTCCAGAAGGTGGCCAAGTGCCTGAAAGTAGAGCTCTGCTTCTGATATAGATGTCGCGCATCGAGTTCCAACTAAAAGATCAGGGCTGCCAAATATAATCGTGAAGTTCAACTCAAGGTGTGTGAGGGACAAATTCTTCCAAGCAGCAAAGAAAAGCCGGTTGAATACAAGGATGCTTGGTTTTGAGGAAAACGAACCAATTTTTGTGAATGACCACCTCTGCCCTGAAAATAAGATCCTGCTAAGCAAGGCCATTCAACTGAAAAAAGAAAAAGACTGGAAACTTGCCTGGGTCTCCAATGAAAAAATCATGGCGAGGAAAGCAGACAACTCGAAAGTCGTACATGTGACATGTGAAGATGATCTTGCGAAAATTGTCTAGTAGCTGATTCCTAGCCACGGCTACCCCAGGGCAGAGTAATGGCATTCATGACGAATGACAACAGTAGCTTGCACATATTCCACAGCAATATGCGTAGTATAAGAGGGAACTTAAATTCGCTTCTTGATTATGTTTGTCAGCACAAAAACACTAAGATGTCATTGCAATATCAGAAACTTGGCTCCAAAAAGGTGAAGATGTTGTTATTCATGATTATCTCACAATTTCTTATCCGCGTGATTCCCTTTCACGTGGTGATGGTGTAGCCCTTTTTGTTCACAACAGTCGCGCCTATTCAGCATTGCCCAGCCTTTCTTGCAGCACACCAGATATTGAAGCATTATTTATCAGACTGGACAACTCTGTTATCGTAGGTGTCGTGACCGGCCCCCTAATTTACCTGCAGCTTTATTTCTTCAAAAACTTTAATCTATATTCTTCACTCTAGTATCAGGACACAAGGCTCCGGTTGTAATTAGTGGGGAGATTAACATAGACACCTGTCACGCAGACCATTGTGACTACACGTATCTGCTGGAGTCCTTTAATTTTCAAAATTTGATCACTATTCCAACTAGAATTACAAGTACATCTGCAACGGTCATTGATCATGTTTTAACGAATATAGCCTCGAAAATTATTGCAGGAGTATACAGCCAACCCATTTCAGATCATCTCCCTACCTATGTAACGGTCAGAAACATCCCCAAACCAAAATTAAAACACTTCAAAGTAAGTTCGAGGATTGACTACGAATTACTGAGATCGAACACCCAGTCAATCGACACTAGTACCTTATACCACGACGACGTTGACACCGAATTCTCCAATCTAATTGACACTTTGACCCGCGTAAAAATTAACAGTAGTAGTAAAAGATCCGTTCGCTCATATAGGGCACCCATATCGCCCTGGATGACGAGGCAGATTTTAGCAGTATTGCAGCAGAAGGACTTTTGGCATCACAAATGGAAACAGCATAAGGATAATAGCTATTACCTTGGTCAGTATAAAGAAATGCGCAATCAATCAGTGGCACTCATGCGTAAACGGAAAAAAGAATACTACACACATTTAATCGAACAGAGCTCCGGTAACTCTAAAAAACTGTGGGAAATAGTGAACGGTGTTATAGGCAAACCACACAAACAGACGTTTCCTGACGTGGTTGATCAGAATGTTGTAAACAGCTTTAATTCATATTTTACTACCGTTGGAATTTCTTCAGGTACCAGTGTAAATGACACAGATATAAATTCTTTCTTACCGAACCCACTCCCAAATTCCTTTTTTATGAATCACATTGAACTTAACTAAATACATTCAAAGTTGGTATCTATGGATAGTAATAAAGCTGCAGGCATGGATGAAATTACAGTACGTATGTTAAAAGAAAACATCGATATCCTCGGTCCTATATTGTGCCATGTCCTCAACCACTCACTGCAAACCGCCAAATACCCAACGTCGCTCAAAACAGCCCGAGTTGTCCCGATATACAAGGACGGTGATCGCTCAAACCCTTCTAGTTATCGACCAATATCTGTGCTCAGTGCCATTAATATACTTTTCGAGAAAATCCTTGCAAACAGAATTAATAGATTTATAGAGAAATACAACATAATTTGCCAACAGCAACAAGGTTTTCGGCCGAATCATTCAACGTTATCAGCTGTGCAGTCATTAGCCCAGATTATAAACAGTGCTTTAAATAATAACAAACTTGTAGCTGTAGTCTTTCTAGATTTAAAAAAGGCTTTTGATACGGTCGACCATTCCATCCTTCTGTACAAGCTAAAGCACTATGGTTTTAGGGAACGGATTTTTGAGTTGCTTTCAAGTTACTTTAATGAACGTCATCAGGTAGTTGTCATGAATAATGTCTCATCGTCACCACAACCTATACGTACAGGCGTGCCCCAAGGGCCTGTTCTGGGCCCAATGCTTTTTTCGGTATATGTTTCCGACCTTCCACGTGCCTTAAAATTCGGAGAAATGCTGATGTATGCAGATGACACCGCTATAATAATCACAGGAAATATCATCGAGAAAATACAGGCTAAAGCAAACGTCGATTTGGCAAACATTTCTGAATGGTTTTTAGCTAACAAGCTTTCTGTTAATGTCAAGAAAACAAAATATACTATATTTCACTCTAGTAGTAAACAAGTAGATACCAACTCTTTTAGCATTAGCATTAACAACTCCGTACTAGAATATACACCTTATTTTAAATATCTTGGTGCAATATTTGATAGGCATCTGCACTGGCAAAATCATTTATTAGCAGTGGGGGCGAAGGTGGCATCCGGGTGCTATAAACTACTGCAAGCACGTGAATACTTTGACACAAATACACTGCGTATTTTATGTTTCTCCTTTATCCAGAGTCATCTCTCATACTGTCTGGAATCATGGGGGTGGGCGTACGACAGCTATCTCGAGCCGATCAGAAAATTGCAGAAACGATCGTTACGAATCATAACACATTCTAAACTGGATCACCCCAGCAAACCATTATTCCGCGACCTACAGATACTACCCTTCGATTCACTGCGCCAGCTAAAAACAGCAACTGTAGTTAACAGCATCGTAAGATATAACCACCCCTTCCATATATCCCTTTTTCATACATCATCACGTGCTACCAGAAATGCAACATTAGGAAACTTTAATCTACCGCCTACCCATAATGTGTATGGAGAACGACGGCTGTCTTTCATAGGTGCTAAGATATGGAACACTCTACCACAAGAAATAAAATACGATCGAACTTTCGCGTCTACAGCTAAAACATTTTTTCAGCGCATGCATTATATGTGATACTAATACCGTGCACCGTTGGCATCTGATATATTACTGTAATTTAGCACGCACGATGTTGCAGCGGTGCAGCGATGGCGTAGCGGTGGCGTAGCGGTAGAACATCCGCCTCGCATGCAAGAGGACCGGGGTTCAAATCCCGGTGCCGCGCAATTCTCCACCGGATGAAAAAAGAAAAAAAAAAATCCGCGTGTCGATGGAATTGCATAAACAGGTTTGGGGTGCGACCTGATGCCGGTGAACACCTCCGGCAATGCACTCCCTCACCAGAACAGGAGTTGGCCACCCTGGTGCAGTAATTGGCCGCAACCTGCTATGATAAGCTCCATAAAACCCCGGCCCTCAGTCACCAGCGGCTGCGGAACAACTGACCACGGCGGCGGTCAGACCTGTGACGCAGCAGGGGGTGCTAAGAAAGCCTGGCTCCGCTGGACAGGCCGCCATTGGAAACTGACCCTGGCAACGTTTAATGCTAGAACCCTAGCTAGTGAATCTAGCTTAGCAGTGCTGTTAGAGGAACTAGAGGGCATGAAATGGGATGTCATAGGGCTTAGTGAGGTTAGGAGGCCGAATGAGGCATATACTGTACTGAAGGATGGGCATGTACTGTGTTATCGAGGCTTACCAGAGAGGCGACAACTAGGAGTAGGTTTCCTTGTCAATAAGTATATAGCGGGTAATATAGATGAATTCTATAGTATTAATGAGAGGGTTGCAGGCATCGTAATTAGGCTTAATAAGCGGTATGAACTGAAGGTTGTACAGGCCGTTATGATGACCAGGCAGTTGAAAGCTTCTATGAAGATGTAGAATCGGCAATGCGAAAAGTAAAAACGCAGTATACTGTACTAATGGGCGATTTCAATGCCAAGGTAGGGAAAAAACAGGCAGGAGACAAAGCAGTAGGCGACTATGGCATGGGTTCTAGGAATAGCAGGGGGGAGTTACTACTTGAGTTTGCAGAGCGCAATAACTTACGAATCATGAATACCTTCTTCAGCAAACGGAAGAACCGGAAATGGACATGGAAAAGTCCTAACGGAGAGACTAAAAATGAAATCGACTTCATAATGTGTTCGACCCCCGCCATTATGCAAGATGTAGAGGTAATCGGGACAGTGCGATGCAGTGACCACAGGATGGTGAGGTCCCGAATTAGCCTAAATCTGAAGAAGGAACGCAACAGATTAGTAAGAAAGAAACCCATCAACGAATTAGCGGTGAGGGGGAGGGCAGAAGAGTTTAGGATCTCGCTACAGAATAGGTTTTCAGCTCTAACTGAGGATGGCGACATTACCCTAGATGCAAGGAACAATAATTTCAGAGATATCATTACTGAGTGCGCGGTAGAAGTAGGCGGTAGGATAGTTAGAGAGGATACCGGCAAGCTGTCTAAGGAGATGAAAGATTTGATTAAGAAACGCCAGAGCATAAAAGCTTCCAATCCAACAGACCAGATCGAATTGGCCGAGATATCAAAGCTAATCAATAAGCGCAAGGTGGCCGATATAAGGAAGTATAACATGGAGAAAATTGAGCATGCTATAAAGAACGGGGGAAGCCTTAAAGCGGTAAAGAAGAAATTGAGCATGGGCAAAAACCAGATGTATGCGATAAGGGACAAGGCGGGCAACGTCATCACTAATATGGAAAAGATAGTCAAAGTAGCCGAAGAGTTCTATACAGATCTCTACAGTAGCCAAAGTAGTCAGGACCGTAATGAGATTGGCGGTAGGGAAAAACAGTCAGCCGTTCCACCAGTGACGAAGGACGAGGTGAAGAAAGCACTAGAAACTATGAAAAGGGGGAAATCAGCTGGAGAGGATCAGATAACTACAGATTTGCTGAAGGACGGGGGGGATATCGTGCTAGAAAAACTGGCCACCCTGTATACGCAGTACCTGGTGTCATCGACGGTACCGGTACCATGGAAGAATGCAAACATATTATTCTCATTCACAAGAAAGGGGACTCTAAGGACCTTAAAAATTACAGACAAATCAGCTTACTGTCTGTTACGTATAAGGTATTTACTAAGGTAATCGCTAATAGAATCAGGACAACCTTAGACTGCAATCAAGCAAAGGATCAAGCAGGGGTCCGGAAACGGTACTCTACTATCGATCATATTCATACCATCAATCAGGTGATAGAAAAATGCTCGGAATATAACCAGCCCTTATACATAGCATTCATTGATTACGAAAAAGCATTTGACTCAGTTGAAACCTCGGCGGTGATGCAGGCATTGCGAAATCAGGGGGTAGACGAGCCGTACGTGAAAGTGCTGGAAGATATATATAGTGGCTGCACAGCAACCATAGTTCTGCATAAAGAAAGTAACAAAATTCCCATAAAGAAAGGTGTTAGGCAAGGAGACACAATCTCCCCAGTACTATTCACAGCTTGTTTAGAGGAAGTATTCAGAGACTTGGAATGGGAGCAGTTAGGGATAAGGGTAGATGGAGAATACCTCAGTAATCTGCGATTTGCTGATGACATTGCCTTGCTAAGCAACTCGGGGGATGAACTGCAAATAATGATTGATGACCTAGACAGGAAAAGTAGAAAGGTAGGCTTGAAAATCAATATGCAGAAGACTAAGGTAATGTTCAACAGCCTCGGGAAGGAACAGCAGTTTACATTAGGTAGCGAAATACTGGAAGCAGTAGGCGAATATGTCTACTTAGGACAGGTAGTAACCGCAGATCCGGACCACGAAAAGGAAATAACAAGAAGAATACGATTGGGATGGAGCGCATTTGGCAAGCACTCGCAGATTATGACTAGCAGCTTACCGGTATCGTTCAAGAGGAAAGTATACAACAGTTGCATCTTGCCTGTACTCACCTATGGGGCTGAAACGTGGAGGCTAACCAAGAGAGTTCTACTTAAGTTGAGGACAGCCCAGTGGGCTATGGAACGAAAAATGGTAGGGGTAACATTAAGAGATAGAAAGCGTGCAGAGTGGGTCAGAGAAATAACTCAAGTTACCGACATTCTAGTAGAAATTAAGAAGAAGAAATGGGCATGGGCAGGACATGTGCGAAGAGAGGATAACCGATGGTCGCTGAGGGTAAAAAACTGGATTCCATGGGAAGAAAAGCGTAGCAGGGGGCGGCAGAAAGTTAGGTGGGTGGATGAGATTAAGAAGTTTGCAGGGGCCAAGTGAATGCAGCTAGCACAGAACCGGGTTAAGTGGAGAAATATGGGAGAGGCCTTCGCCCTGCAGTGGGTATAATCAGGCTGATGATGCTGATGATGATGATGATGTTTTTCTCTTTTTTTTTTAAAATGAAACTATTGTTCCTTGTTCTGCTTGCTTTTTAGAATTTGTATTGATGTATACTCCCCGCTGTTCCTAGTTTGTATTATGCATGTGACGAAGTGTCTGCATCATTGTATTTCATTTCTTGAACCCATAACTAGCCTATGGCTACGGGTCCAAACAGTGTTGGACACATCTTGATTGTATTTTCAAGAAAAATAAAGAAAGAGAAGAAAGAAAAGAAAGAAAAGGAAAGAAAGTTCGCAAGGGTCAAGTGGATGCAGCTAGCACAGGACCGGCTTAATCGAAGGAAAATGGGAGAGGTCTTCGCAGTGCAGTAGGTATAGTCCGGCTGATGATGATGACATTAAGACACTGGTCACGCCTTTGTGGGGATGTGGTACGTATGATCACTGACAAACCTCTTGCTCATGGAACACCTGTACAGGAACTAAATGCCACTTACGAGCAACCGAACACGAGGAAATATTTGAGAAATCAAGACATCCGTACGCGAATATTTTTTTTCCGTGATCTTTGGTGAGTGTATGCGTTCTTTGAGTCGGTGTCATCATCTGGTGCAACATTAAAAGTATCATAAATGATAACTAGCAGGTTCGCAGGTTCGTAACGGGCAACCAGAGTAGTGAAATATTCCGAAGTGTAGGTTTTTGGCTACTCTATATTTAAGAAGAGCAGTTAAATCAGTAACTGGGTATATTGCCAAGCAGTCAGGGTTGACACCAACGGACTTTTAGAACGCAGCTTTTACGCGCCCGTTTGACGGTTGGGCCTCGTTGCCGTTGGTAACCGTTGGTTGCCGGCGTAACCGAGCTAAAGAGAGTCATGAGCCACAGAGAATTTCTCAGAAGAGACAGAAAAGTCACGAGCTGCACTCTATGGCTTGCAAGAAAAATAGGGTACTTTTTAACGGAACATGCGTAACATCGAGGGCAAAACTCTCCGGGATGCATGATCAGGAATCAAAGCCAATAGCTTTGTTGCTAGCCGGTGTCCGGAGATCAAACTTAACGATCTGAAAGGCGGGCTCTTACGTTGTGACATCAGCTAGTGCAATCAAAAGATAGCCAAATAAAGTGCCACTTGTACGCCAGATTTGCATTTCTCGTGTCCTGGAATCTTTTGTCCCTAATAGTATATACAAGCATCTGTCAAATTCTTTTCCTCATAATGTCGCAAAAACGCTTAAGCAGTTTATCTGAAATTTTGAATTCGGGAGTATCGTAATCGTCTTTGAACGTTTTTTTTCGCTACCATTCTTTTCCTCTTCGACAGACAGTCTTGAGCACGCCTGAGATTGAAGCTAGGTGCATTCCTGATCCCGTCATTTGACTGTAACGCATGAGATTCCGAATTTCAGCTTCATAAGTGCAACCTTGTCTCATGGTTTGGCTACCACTTCTCAGCCTGTAGCGCGGCTTTGCGAGCCTCTTCGTTCATAGCTTCAAAATGGTGTAGGAGACGAGTACGCAAGAACAGAAGGAACACTACGAGCGTTAACTCGTGTCCCCGTCTTCTGTCACACTAAAGCGTTTTGAAGCGCTCAGTTTGCCTGGTTGGCGGGTTTCCAAAGTCACGTGGCACTCACCAGGATGGGTCACGGTGCCGTTGAGGATGGTGCCATTGCTCGCAACATTGGACGTTGTTCTGCGGTGCTCCTCCTCCACCGGTACTTGAGTGGGAGTTTGTATGCAAGCAGAAAAAATGGTATACCATTAGCTACTAGATTCGTATCTCTTACAGAAGCAGATAACAGAAGACGCCAGGGTTTGGCAACGAATGACACTGCGTGAGTTGCAATGAAGGCCACAAACACGAGCACTACGAAAACTGGACAACTTTCTCGACTATGGGTTTCGTGAGCTGTTGTTTAAATGCACAAGCCGCGTCGTCAGCAGTGAGTGGCCTCAAAAAACGCATCATTGCGCCCCGTCGCTTGCTAGTGCCAGGTGAAAGAAAGTGCCAATATATGTCTTATTGCGACCAAACATGTATAAGACAGAAATATCGCTTGAAGCGTTCAAGCGTAGAATCTTGTCGATCTTGCGCGCTTCTTTACGCCTAGAAAACGCCTGACGGAGTGGTACAACACGCAAGGAAGGAAACCGTTTCAAATTCAGTCTTACCACATGCAGCGTATCGCAAAAACATATGAAACACAGCGAACAATTGAAGTAAACGGAGACATCTGAACTTCTTCGTTTGTCCTCTGCGTTTACCGCCGTCCATTCTTTGAAAGCGTTTGGTTGCTGCCCGCGCGCATAGCCGCAGAGCTAGCGACGAACGCAAGCAGATGGTCGTAGAAAAAAAAAAAATCTCGGCCCAGCATTTGTGCCTCAGCGGCAGCATGTTTTTCTCAGACGCAGTGTTGCACGATGTATTAACATTCACTCAGTTGCGAATGGCTGGCTTTGAAAAATTGGCTTTCAACATATCTGATGCTTTGACTTCGTTCTCCTATACTTCGCTTGCACGAGAAAGGACCTACCAAAAATACCCAACCTTGCCGTTTCGTGACGCCATGATACAAGACCAGTGCGGCTTTAAAGTTCTGGAAAGGCTTTACTGAAGTCAATCCGTGGACTTCTATATGCAATCTTCCGGCCCTCATCAATATTTGCCTTAACAAGGGCTCCTGGTGGTGGCTCTTGTGTTCCTTTAACCTTCGCACACCGCCTTCCGTCTGACCCAACCTCTTTTCGTTAAAGTTGAAAGTCAGTAATGCGTCCTGTCCGTCTACCTACGCCTTCACCTAAAAGTTCAAACTGGCGCACGCAAGAAGAATCGCCTCAAATAGGTCGAAAATTTGCTATTTTGCACTCTTTGTGCAGCGTGAATTGAATATGAAAAGAATGCATTCACTGTGAGATAACTGAAGCACAAACGTCAGTGGAGAAATTTCCAAAAACGAGCATACGTGGCAGATATGGAGCTGTGATCAAGGTGCAGAATTGCCGTTCAAAGTTTGATCCTAAAACTTGGCTGTTAGAGCCTCTTTCACGGGGCACATTACCTTGCGGCCGTAAATTGAGCGGTGGTGACAGCGTACCGTAAACTTGACGCGGCTGTCAATCCTGCAACGCTCTAGCGCGAAAACTGCTCTGAACACCTGGCCGGCTATTTGCTGGCCCCAATTATTCATCCACAGCAGAAACAAACTGGCGTGTCAGTCTGGTCGTGCGGGCGCCTTTGTCGAAGCCATCTCGAAAGCTGTTTGGCACTTTAAGTGCTTCGAAAACTCGCCTCATGTGGGGCCTGCTTGTTTCCTAGGAACCAGAATTGCTGTGGGCGCGTAAAAGGCAAGCATTCGTGCGAATCGTTCGGAGAATTAAGGCCCGTTACGGAACCGGCTGCTCTCGCTCCACACTCTAAACACTTTTGGGCTTGCTTCTTCCCTTGGAGGAGCTGAATAAGCCAGCGTGGTAGGGCGCACGCCCAACGCGATGCTAGGCAGGAAAGATTCACGCACGCCGATTGCACCGCTCGAAGCGCGTGCGGGAGTCATCACGGTTGGTTGCAATCAGCGGCGAGGTTAAACCACGGTTGAGCCCTATCTGCCGCTTGCCGGCTATAGCTGTCGCTAGGAAATGCACCATATCTTCACGAACATTCACTGCCGGATGAGAGTTTTTCTCGCGGAAAATCTTCCCTTTTGGGTCATGCTGGAGATGACCCAATGGACCTCGGATGACCTGCGCTAGGAACTTTTAGAACGCAGCCAGCGCCGCTCTTTGGCTCTCGTCCCTGGCTTGAGCTCCACCCTTTCACAGCTGACACTGTTCTACCTGGTACGGTCGGTCACAAAGCGTAACGCTCCTGAGCGTATAAAAGTGTCGCGACTGAACCTTTCTTTTAAAATTAGTCATAGAACATGAGCATTGTAAAGACTAAAAATAAAAACCCTGTTCATCCCATGAACCTACACATCCGTTGTCCACCTGCGCAACGCTGTGTCCCACGTTATTTGCTTGGCATCATCTATCCCCTGGAGGCCATCGGAGCAACACCGCACCCGCTAGTTTCTTCACTTACTACGAATAATAATGAAGAATTCAAGAAGCGGTTACGAGAGCATTTCGCAGTTGAACTTTTTATTAGTGCAAAAACATTTACTGCATCACGAGTGGTGTCACCAGAACGCGTCCTCATGAACTTAAGAAAACAAATCGCGTCCACGTCAGGGCTTGACCCTGCGACGATGTCCAAGCCGAGCGCGCTAACTAGCCTTCTACGCTGGCTTTTATTCTAGCATGGTATTTATTACAATTAAACAAGGTTTTAAGCGACAGCCTATACAGCTACACGTGAATTGTTGGTTCATATACACAGCCACTACTTATCTAATGCTATTTGCGTGGGACATGAAGGAGCATGAAATAAATAAAAATTATGTGCACTTAATTTTCGTCATTAAGAGTATGACATGATAGCAAGCGCTCACGGACGATGTTTTATCAGTTTTTATATTTTAAAAGTTTTTTTTAGTTTTTGTTTTCCTTATAGTCATTCGGGCGATGACCGCACCGGTAAGCTCGGACGCCGCTGCTTGAAACTTGATGCGTCCCAGTGCGCGTTGAGCGGAACGCGCTGTTCGCGTTCGATGCAACATCCGGGAACTCCACCGTTAAGGCTATGACGCAGCAGTTTTTCGCACACAGAGACAATGTTTTTCCACTTCTTTATGCTTCAAATTTTTTATACACCAATGCTTGCCATCAGAAAACATTGGCTTTCCATTAGTATTTTGACACCTTTGATTCCCCTCTTTTCAATTTTTTATTTCTCAATTATTTCAATTAATTAATTGGTAAATTACGCAGCTTTTTTCCTCGAACCTGTCCGTTTACAACTGTACTTTGCAAACGGAAAATAAAGCACTTACTTACTTACTTACTTACTTACGTGGGACTACATTTTTTTCAATCAGCGTCAGCAAGCATTAGCTTTTTATTCTGAGCATTTGGCCCCTTTGAAGCTCCCTTTTTCCAATTTCAAATTTTTCTTCAATTACTTCAGTTATTATATCAATTGCACATTATAAATGACTTAATCGATATCATCAAGCATTGACTTTTTATTGCGAGTATTTTTACACCTTTGAACCCCTTTTTTCAATTTTTCATTTTTCTATGTCTTTAACTCATCAATTCAATTTGAATTCAAATCAGTGCCATGTTTTCTTTGAGAGAAGGAGGCTGCACTAAAAGCCGTGAGAACGGCTTGCCGTGGACCCAGGCTCCTTACAAGTTGGCGTCTAACAGGTACGGAGGCTATCGTATTGTTCCAGAGATTACAAAAACACAAATATTACAAAAACACGCGAATTCATCAAGTATACATCCCTTACAGGATTAACTACAGTAAATAAAAATACATAAAAAACAAACAGCCGAATGATAGTAAACAACACATGGATATTAAAGCATATTACCTACATCACGTACGCAAATATGACAAAAGCAATTTAATTTCAGCATTGGATTTACCAGACAGATCAAAAGATGAAACCGTAACGGAGGTCTAACTTCCAGGGATATATGGCGATAAAATGTAAAATTCGTTTAGAGGGAAAGAAAGGCGCATGCAACAGTTATTGAGGGCACTTGAACTGGCCCTAGGAAAAGGAAGGTATGCGAGAGTCATAGATAAAAGAGAAAAAGAGATACTGACATACGGCGATTACATTGCCTTGAAAAGTAGTGGAAACAATCAGCCCGACAAACAACGCATGATATATGGGAATGGGATCAGAACATTACCCAATACCTTAATGCATGCATATTGTTCAATATTTTGATGTCATGCATATTCAAAAAACAACACAAGGAAAGTTTTCAGTAATGAAATCTTATGCCCTTATCTCATTACGTTAACAAAACAGGGAGGGCGTAGGATAAAGCTTGCGTAGAATACTTCGCCCTTGGGAACCATCCAAGTTTCACGATAACCGGTACGACGGATGTAATCATTCATTCTGAGATTGACGAAGTGCGCGAGGAAGTTATTACCAGATTTTATAAAAGATCTGTAGGACAGCAGTAACCTGTTCCTATACATTTAGAAAATAGGAGGGATGTCATAGCGTAAAAACAACTTACTAGAAGGAGAGCGGTATGGAACATTAGCTATACATCACCAAGCTCTTTTCTAGAGCAAGTGCACATTTGTTAGGCAAGTGACAACTGCTGTGCCCAAGACGAGGATGCAGTATTGCAGTAGAGAAGACACTAATGAATTGTATAGCATTATCTTAGTTTTTTTTTTTTTTTTTTTGGTAGAATACATCTTGATCGCGATATGACACCAACAGCTGAGGCTGCAAAAGCGGTCCAAGGATGCTTTTTTTGTGGTACTCCAGAACTAAGGGCTAGTGTAAATGATTTAGATAGACGAGTTAGATGATTCATCAATTAATTACAATTATTTCATTCACTCTCTATCACCTGTCACATCCCAATCTATCATCCGTCGGTTGAACCACGAATTAAATTGATACGAATTTGTTTTTACGCAGCCACCGATTATTTCCGACACGCGGTGGCGACTACTACCACGACGCCGTCGGCGTTTCAGCCGAACGAAGTGTATATGGTATCGCTTAATAAGCCGACAATCCGGAGAGTGCGGAGATTGCGTAAGCACGGGAAGTTTTGAGGGTGGCTCACCTATAGTTTGACGTCACCATGGACGCCAATTTCGGTCAAATTCGCACGAAGTCAAATTCTGGGTGTCCAGGATACCAATCATTGGTAAGGGTGCCCGACCATATTTGTAAGGCCATACCTGGATTACAATTAAGAACAATTTCAGTCAATTTCTGACGAGGTCAAATTTTGGGGGTCGGTAACCACTGAACTGGCCCTGTTAGATTAGGATGGACCTGAAATTTGGTCATATCAAATTTCAGGTGTCTAGACGGCCAATTTTGAAGTTGCGGACAATTTCTGTACAAACTTTGTGCCGACACTTTCTAAAGACGTTTTTTTTTTGCAAAGTGAGCTTATTTTCTCTTCACGCATTAATAAATAAAAACATCCCATGGTCATACGAGACATTGACGTCTGAAATAGTTACGCCGTGCAGTTCGTGTGCCACAGAATAACCACACCTGGGCACTCCCCAATATTGGTAATAGAGAACTTCAGTTTTGAATATAAATACAAACAAGGATTTCGTTGTACCTGTGCGCTGAAAAAATCCCGTTTTCCCCCGTAATAAATCCTGTCCCTGCCGTGACGACTTAGGGAAACAGTTGTATAGACCCCCTCTTTCTTTCCGAACCAGCCATTGGAGCAGCAAATAAAACATATTCCCCCACCCCGCCATTCCTCCGAACACAAGGTCTCTTAAATTCCTCCATGCTATTTAATGTACACTCCTTTCTCAGTCCTTGATCGTGATGAAGGCATCGTTGTTTGCTTTGGGACGTTCCATTAACCAAACTAAACAAGGGTGACTTCATCACGATCAAGGACTGGGAAAGGAGTGTACATTGAAGAATAGCAGTGCTTGATGTCAGGCTCCATCGGAGCGGAGTCTGTTGTTATTCGAGCACAGGTGGAAAGGGTAATAAAGAGGGAGAGAGCAAGCGGCTGGTGGCCTATTTGACACATTGCTTTATACGAATTTAAGGAGAGAAGTAATTTTTCTCCTCGGGTTTTAGAAAATATGTTAACGACCCTTTATTAAAACTTACTGAGAAATTGCCGGAAAAACAGAGAATTAATATTCCGACAAGAAAAAAGATGGCAGCCTGGTTCGTGTTCATGCACTCCTTATACACTATTCGAGCGCGGAGGAGTCTCAGATCCCTCTTAAATGTTGGTTGCTGGTCCTAGAACACCCGAGACCAGCCTGACTTTAAGCCATGAAGAATAGTATGTGTGGGCAATAAAGTTTGCTTTGTAACTGTACATATCTGCATTGCTCTCTACAATTGTTTACCCCAGTCCAGAGCAAGATCAAAACACCTAACGAGCTGCGCTCTAATTTCGCATTACCAAATATCATAACTGCTGGTTAATTTTTTCTTTAATTAAACGGCAGCGATGCATGCACGTGTTACTTATCGAGATATTTTCCACCATTTTTCAAAGCATATTCGCCTTTCCACTCTGCAAAAAGATAAAAGACCACGCGCTCGCTTCGCGCTTAGGAGGTTGGCGCATGCATGCGTGTTTCTGCATGAGCGCGCTCTAAGAAAAAAAAAAAAGGAAAAGAAACAAGCCCTTCGCAATCCTGTCACGCCAGCAGCCTGCGTTAAGCAGTCGGTATGACAGCTGAGGTAAGAGATAGGCCGCTTCAGACCTGTTTCCGAGTAACAGCTTGAGGTGTGAGTTGGTGCTGCATAGTGCCCAAAAATGCGTACACGTGTTTGTGTACGTTGCTCCGCATTTCTGGGTACTCTGCTTCCGAGTGCAGGTTGAAATGGACGCTTGTCTCTATTTTAACCACCGAGCAGAAAACATCCTACGATAGCGTCAGGATATCAGCGCGGGCCGAAGGATCACATACGTTTGAGATGTGACCGCGCCAGAGACGTGGCATCGAAAGGACCCTATACATTCTGACGATGATGCTTTTGTAGAAAATAATTTTGGTTGGTAGGGCTCATTAGAGATAATATATTTGCCCTTTAATAAAACAAAAACGCGCATGCTAGAACTGAGCTTATCCAAACAAACAAACGAACGAATAAACAAACAGACAAACAAACATAAACAAACACAACTAGCTTTTTTCAGTTGCATAGGTCTCTATGCCACATGGGCGCCGTCTGTGGCACCTGCAGAACTATGCTGTAGACCTTGCTCTGCCCACTACGCACGGAACCTGTGTCCGCCCGCACAATCTCATACCGGTCAGCTGAATATTATTCAAATCACGCATTCCTCCACTATCAGTGCTCCATTACCTGCACAGTCATCCGCATATTCTGACTAGCTCCTCGGTACCTTCAATTAGAAGCATTCCAGATATTCCCATTTGACAATAAGACTGAATTGCTGCTTACACGCTTCTTTACCTCCAGGGGCAAAAAAAAAAAAACAACAACAACAAACATTGTGCTCGCTTTTTGCGTCTTTACGTATAAACCTTAACAGTCTCCTGTGTCAATGGCAGCCACCATCGCTAACCCCCCGTTTCGCATCGATGTTTCTTTTTACTAGTTGTTGCTGCTTCATAACGAATTGACGCAAGCCTGCCATGCATACCTCTGGCTTGCCGAAAAGTCCTTCTGGGAGGCCTGTTGGTAGAGGGAAGGATACATCGAACGCCCAGGAAGGATGGACAGTTGGGCGAGTTGGTAGTACTTCATTGTGGGTGGTACAGCGCGAAGACACGAATGACGAAGCGCTCGTCTGTTGTGTTTCTCTTCTTCGTCTTTCGTGTCTTCGCGGTGCACCATTCACAGTGACTTCGAACGCGTTGTGGTCATTATGGCCTGGGCCTTGTACACACTTAGGTACTCCAGGATGGCTTGTCTCAATGAACTGCGCTCCAGTGAGGCAATTTACATAGACTCCTTCAAAGTGCGAATAAATCCTCGGACTTAGCCGCTGCACTGCAGGAAACATAACGTTGCACAATGCTCGTCCAGCAATAATAATAATAAAAAAGTATGGACATGAAGTAATATCCACTGTCGGTAGCGAAACATCGTTTGATGTCCTTCTTGCACAAAATGTTCCTGGAAGACTTTTACTATTTACTCTGCAGCTATAGATAAATAAAAACGGGAGTTCACTTGCCTTTGATAAACCACCAGTTTCTGCAAACCTACAAGCGAACCGATGCTCATTTCATTGCAGGCCAAAATCTATTCTCAGTTGACGCCACAGCATCTCCGGTCATTGTACGTGTTGAAGTGGGGAGGGTGTCATGATATTGCATACTTAATTGCCGCTTTGCAGGATGTAAAGCTCCCCATAGCATTTTTCACATCACCCTTATTTCTGAGCTACAAATACTACTCTTACACCCAGTTTTATCTGTACAATGCCCGAACAAGGCTGATGAGCAATCGCAGCAAATTTTGACATCAGTTCTATTAGAGGCAGTACGCACTCTGCCCAAAATGACAGCTCCTCCGAAACAAGAAGTTCTGATTGCACTCGAACATCAGTTTCACCGATAGCTTACTCTGGTCTGACGATCCAAGTACAACATGCTGCATCACTTAAGGCAACACTGGGTAGTTATCGGTTGCTTTATATAGTTGACCCTTACTACACCTGTCTGACACTGCAAGAACAACTTCCTCCAGAGAGAAAGAGAGAGAGAGAGAGAGAGGGAGAGAGAGAGAGCACTACATGGCAACGAATAATACATCATTGGTTACGGACAGCTATATATATATTCTTGTTGTTCTTTCAGTGTCAGACAGGTGTAGTTTTGAAGGGCCAACTATATAAAGCAACCGATAACTACCCAGTGCTGCCTGAAGTGATGCAGCATGTTGTAGTTGGATCGTCAAGACCAGAGTAAGCTATCGGTGCAACTGATGTTTGAGTGCAATCAGAACTTTCTGTTTCGGAAGGGCTTTCATTTTGGGCAGAGTGCGCAGTGCCTCTAATAGAACTGATGTCAAAATTTGCTGCGATTGCTCATCAGCCTTGTTCGGGCATTATTATATAAACACGCACGCACGCACGCACGCACGCACGCACGCACGCGCACACACACACACACACACACACACACACACACACACACACACACACACACACACACACACACACACACACACACACACACACACACACACACACACACACACACACACACACACACACACACACACACACACACACACACACACACACACACACACACACACACACACACACACACACACACACACACACACACACACACACACACACACACACACACACACACACACACACACACACACACACACACACACACACACACACACACACACACACACACACACACACACACACACACACACACACACACACACACACACACACACACACACACACACACACACACACACACACACACACACACACACACACACACACACACACACACACACACACACACACACACACACACACACACACACACACACACACACACACACACACACACACACACACACACACACACACACACACACACACACACACACACACACACACACACACACACACACACACACACACACACACACACACACACACACACACACACACACACACACACACACACACACACACACACACACACACACACACACACACACACACACACACACACACACACACACACACACACACACACACACACACACACACAAATATCCCTTGTGAAGCGTTTCGCTACAAAGTGTAATTACTGGAATTGACTTTTGAAAGTAAACATGCGGGAACATACAGGTGGTCACTGAGGGTCACTGTTCAGATAGCGAAATTGTGGAAGCACAGTATGCAATTTGTAACTGGCAAATCTCACGGCATATTTCATGACATGTCGTCTGAGTAGTGTTGCAGAATCAGACTGGCATTTGGATTACACAATTTTCTCTCTCTTTTTTTCTACAGCACGTCCGTTTGCAGGCTCAATTCAATAAGCTGCGTTTATGAATTCATTTTTATTCAGTTTAGCTCAGCCACTCTTATTTACGTCTGTGCTATGCCATGTGCACTTCAGATATGTGCTCGGTATCAGCATGTTTTGATTCAGTTGTAAGAAACGCTTTTCATTTCATTTTGTTATTGTTCTTTCAAAAGCTCAGCTTTGCAGGGCTTGAAAGTTTATTCAGCTTGTTTTCATTTTTGTGTTGAGGTTTGGTTTCTGGGGCAAACAAGCACGGCATATTACCGCATTTCGTGTAATGTAGAAAATAAGCTGCATATCATTCCTCTTAAGCACTCTTCACGTTTAAGGTCTCACATGTTGTTATAGCAATTAAGTTATAAGGTCTTGTCGCAATTTGACTTTGGATAGCCTTTTTATGATCGCTTCATAAGAAGTGAAACAGCCAGCACAAAATGTGCATTATTTTTCTTAGGGAATAAATAGATAGTTTGAAAGCTTGAAACTTGATGCGTCCCAGTGCGCGTTGAGCGGAACGCGCTGTTCGCGTTTGATGCAACGCCCGGGGACTCCACCAATAAGGGTACGACGAAGCAGTTTTTCGCCCACAGAGACAATGTTTCTTCACTTCTTTATGCCCCAAGTGATATATACATCAATACTTGGCATCAGAAACATTGCCTTTCCATTCTGAGCATTCTGACACCTTTGATTCCCCCTCTTTCCACTGTTTCATTTTTTCCCGTGATTTCACTTCAAGTGTATACCTGACTTAAGCGTCCTCTGTCTCTGCCTTGTTCTTCTATGAGGTAGAGTTTATCTGCTCCTGCAGCCTGACGCGACCGTTGTTGATCAAGGCTCAGACGTATTTTCTAAGATTTCTGCAGAACTTTCGACTAAGTGTCCCACAATACGCTTTTGTATAAGCTGGCACACCTTTCTATCGACCCACCCCGCCGGTATGGCGCAGTGGGGCGCTGGACTACTGTTCCCAAGAGTGCGGGATCCAATCCCGCTTTTCGATGGAGGCGAAAAGCAAGGCGTCCGTGTGCTGTGCGATGCCAGTGCACGTTAAAGAACCCCAGGTGGTGGAAAGTTTCGGAGTCCTCCACTACGGCGTCTCTCATAGCCTGAGTCTCTTTGGGACATTAAACCCCACAAATCAAATCGCAAATTAAATCGAAAGTCAACAAAAACGCAGAAATGCGGCGACTACAAAAGCGCGTGCACGCGGAGACACTGACAGCGCCGATGCAGCGACAATAAAAAAAAAAAAAGGAATCGGGACAGAGCGCGTCGAGCTAATGCGTTGAGGCAAGTCAAGACGTGCTCCAGGCAGTAGAGATGAGTGTCGAAATCAGAAGAAAAGGCGATGTCGTCAAGATAGCAGAGACAGGTTTTCCGTTTCAGTCCACGCAAAATGGCGTCCATCATTCTCTAAAATGTGGCAGGAGCATTGCAAAGGCCGAAAGACATAAAAGTAAATTTGTACAGGCCTTTGGGAGTAATAAAGGGGGTTTTAGAGCAGTCGGCCACTTCTATCGGGACCTGTGAGTACCCGGAACGTAAATTTATGGAGGAAAAGAATTAAGCCCCTTGCAAATGGTCCAGTGCGTCGTCTATGCTCGGAAGAGGTTAGACGTTTTTCTTCGTAATTTTACTAAGTCGGCGGTAATCCACACAGAAGCGTATGGAACCATCCTTCTTTCTAACGAGCACAACACACGAAGCCCAAGTGTTATTTGAGGGCTGAATGACGCCGTTCTGAAGCATCTGGTCGACTTGCTCTTCAATAACCTGGCGCTTAGTTGCAGACACACGATAGGGCCGGTGTCGCAGTGGTGCGTGGTCTCCGGTGTCGATCCGGACAGTTGAATTTTGTCCCAGGGAACTTTAATGGGAGTCGAAGTAGTTGAACTGTTGAAATAGGACAAGAAGTTGCGTTCGTTGAGGCGTAGGAAGATTGGCGTAGATAGAGTGGCGGAACAGGTCTGTGGAAGAGGGAGCGGGTACAAAAAGTGAAGGGCTGAGCACAGTTATGGCGAGGTGCGGTGCGTCGCCATTTATGGAGAACAGATGCGATGGGTTGTAGGTCCCCGAGACATTCACCGTGGCGCAAAGTAGTGGGATAGAGAAAGGGGTTAGATACCCAGAGCGCAGATAAGCTAGCAGAAATAGTGAGTACAGCACAGGGCAGCAGAAGGCACTTTTGGCGCAGTAATGTACCAGCTGGCGTGAAGAGGACAATTTGATCGCATACACAGTCACAAGCGACACTTACAAGCAGGGAAGAGGGAGGAATGTCGGTGTCTTCGGCTACGAGCGCTTTAGTGCACAGACCAGAAGGATAGTTGTCTGGCATGGGCTTGGGAACCAAGAAAACCCGACTTCAGAGCGAGCACAATCGATCATATCGGCGTGACGCGACAGGAAATCCCAACCTAAGATAACAGCGTGTGAGCAACTTGGCAGCACGACGAACTCAGTTGTCTAAAGGAAATTCTGAATGACTACTCCATCGTGCACGCTGCTAAAGGCTTGATTTGCTGAACGCTGGCTGTTCGCAATGAAAGTCCTGCATTGCAATTGGTGTCTTCAGTTTCTTTAAACAGCTACAAACCAATGATGTAATGGCGGCTAGTTGGTTTTCCATCATTATGTAGGCGCGCTGAACGTTAACTCGGAACAATTCACTAACACAAGACAAGACTGGCACGCGAACGTACCACTCTTATCATGTGTTAGTGAATTGTTTCGAGTTAAAGTTCAGCGCGCCTACATGATGACAGCTACAAAGCTTGCGTCCATTACCGAAACGTCAGTAGACAGAAACGCCCGCGACCAAAACTTCGATAAGGTTGGCTGGTGATAGATGAGGACTTGGAAAGTTCGACGATCGCAGTTCTCGCCTCATGAACTGCGGCTTGTGGTTTTTCTCACATGAAGCGTTCGGTCGACGTCGCATCGGAGAGATGGAGTGATGTCACGGCGATGGTGAACGCCAGTCGGAGAGGGCTGAGCGGTCTGGTGAGGAATGACGGCTTGCTGTAGGCTCAGAAGGCGCGGAATACTGTGGCGTCGAAGACCAGTACCTAGAACCTTGGGTAGGTGACGCTGACACTGGGAGACGGCAGAGGTAGTTGGAAGTGAAGCAGAACAAAGCGTAATATAGGAGGCTGAGCCCAACAAAATGACAAAGAGAAGGTCGAGAAAGAAAATAGCAAAAAAAGAGATTTAACACTAGGATAAACCACATAAACATGCAAGGGGGTAGAAAAAGAGCGAAATGGCTAGAGATAGAACAGCAGTTGAAGGATGACAAAATAGGTGTGTACGCTCTTTGCGAGACTCATCTCATGGATTTAGAAGATCCGCCGTTTATAGAAGGCTACGTCTGGGAAGGGTGCAACAGAACGAGAACGGAAAAAAATAGGGTGGAGGGGTAGGTATGTTGATACACCAGGGAACAAATTGGCAAATAATAAAATCATCTTGTAAAGAACATATCTGGGTATAAGGAACAATTGCCGGCATGAGGACATGGCTAGCGGCAGTTTATTTAGGAACAGGACACCAATGCAGACAAGAAAACAAGGATCTCGTTGAATGCCTCAGTGACGATATAAGCCAGTTTGGAAACGGGGCCGATACTATTCTACTGGGGGACATGAACGGCCACATCGACGATCTGGATGGATACACGGATTGTAACGGCAAGCTAATGCTAGATTTCTGTGAGCGACACCACATAGTTATTGTAAATAGAGAAACAAAATGTGAGGAACAAATCACGTGGGAATTCCGAAACAGGTAGACGACCATTGACTACTGCCAAATGTCACAGGGAATTTATAGCAAGCTCGCAAAAATGTAAATAGAAGAAGAAGGGAGTGTAGTCAGGGAAGTGATCATAAACGTATTAGACTGCAGATGGGACCCTTGATGAAAAGAGAATTGGAACTTAGACAAAACGTATTAGACTGCAGATGGGACCCTTGATGAAAAGAGAATTGGAACTTAGACAAAACGTAAACGCAAAATTAAACGACGATCAAATAGCGCAGATAGCAGCAGACATAGAGGAAGCAATAGAGAAAAGCCCCATGGAAGACTGGGATTATGAACAGGTAGAACTACTCATAAGGAGGAAAATTAAGGACTTTAATGTAGCAAACCGCTGGAATGGAAAGAGGAACCCATGGAGCTAGTGGAATAAGGAAATAAGGGAAGCCATTGAACAACGACGGGCTGCTTCAAGGGAACACCGAATGGCAAAGAAAGCACAGGTATCTCAGGAGGAAATAAACCAAGAATGGGAATTCTATCGACAAAAGAAACTTGATGTACAGGCCCTCGTCCAAAGTAAAATAAAGCACTCCACCGATCGCTTGATGGCCACTAGAAGCGGACCAAGAAAATTCTGGAACCATATAAGCGGGCTAGTTAAAAAGAATCAAAGAAAGCAGGACCAGATTCAAGATAACGAGGGAAATTGTTTAAAGGGAGATAACGCAGTGAATTACATTACATCACTTGTAGCCGAGTCATTTAAGAGTGACGATAGGGTAATCTCCGCAAATCAGGAAGCAACAAAAGATAGCCGAATACAAAGCAGCTTAGAACTGGCCTATCTAAACTGGAAAAAGGCAGAAAAAATATTCCTAAAAACGCATCTACAGGAATATATGAAATTTCGGTGAAGCTGATTAATGAACTTGGTCGAAGGTGTAAGGAAACGTTGTTAAAATCTTTGAAACAGTCATAACGAATAAGCAAATTCCGGACAGCTGGCGGCAGAGTAAAATGAATTTGATTTATAAAGGGAAAGGAGAAAGGATGCACATAAAATCCTACAGGCCCATTACCACAACATCTGTTATGTACAGGTTGGCCATGCAGGCGGTGAAATTAAAGGTGCAACCATGGGTAGAAAGTAACAAGATACTCGGAGAACTTCAGAACGGCTTTAGAAATGGTAGGCGCTTAGATGATAGCCTGTTCGTGCTTACCCAATGCATCGAAATATCTAGAGTGGAAAATAGACCTTTGTATTTGGCCTTCCTGGACATAAACGGGGTGTACGACAACGTAAGCAGGGAACTCCTGTGGAACATATTAAAAGAAGAAGGTATCGGTTATGAGATAATAGAGTTCCTACAGGAAATATACCGGGATAACAAAGTAGAAATTACATAGGGAAGGGTAAGAAGTACGGAAGCTGTCAAGGTATGCAAAGGATTAAGACAAGGTTGTCCACTGTCACCGCTGCTCTTCATGTTTTATATGATAAATATGGAACGGAGAATAGAACAAAGTAACCTAGCTTTTAACCTGTCATATAAATTAGGCGGAAAGGTGGTAGAGCAGCGCCTCCCCGGCTTAATGTATGTAGACGATATCGTGCTGCTAGCAGACAGCCAGTAAGACTTGCAAACTCTAGTTAAATATTGCGGAGACGAAGGGGACGCTCTAGGCTTCAGTGTTAGCGTAGTTAAGTCGGGTGTGATGATTTTCAACGGCTCAACTGATCAGTGTCTTAGAAGATAAGGCCATGAAATACCGAGAGTAGCAGAATATAAATATCTGGGGGTATGGGTAAACGAAGGATTGGCATACACTGGAAAGCATGAGCAATCACGTAAGGCCAAAGGGCGAAGAAATGCCGGGATAATGAAGCATAGAACATTGTGGGGATACAACAAGTATCAGGTGTTGAGGGGTATTGGAAAGGAATTATGGTGCCCAGACTTGCTTTCGGAAATGCGGTTTTGTGCCTAAAAGCAGAGATACAGTCGACATTAGAAATAAATCAGAGAGCCGTTGGACGGTTAGCACTGGGTGCCCACGGCAAAACCACAAATGAGGCGGTACAGGGAGATATGGGCTGGGCATCTTTCGAAGTACGGGAAGCTCAGAGTAAAATACTATATGAGGAACGCCTGAGGAAATTGGACAGTAACAGATAGGCAGCTTAAGTATTTAAATACCTATATCTAAAACCGTTGACTCACAATGGAGGAAAAGGGCTAGGAAACTACCCAGTTAAGTATGCTGCTCACAAGGACGAAAAAATAAAGAGCGTTAAGCAGTAGGTGAAAAATACAGCAGATAAAAATTGGACAAATTCGATGGAAAAGAAACGGAGTGTGGAGCTATACTGAGGTTGGAAAAGGAAGACCTGGAAGGAAGCTTTCTTTGATGACTCAAGAGGCAGTGCCCTACCTTTTGAAGCTAGACCAGGGTGCCTTAGAACACGCACTACAAAAGACATTTAACCAAGAAGATGAAACGTGTGCAGTATCTGGTAAATTAACAGAAACAATTAACCATCTTATACTCGAATGTGATTGTACCCATCCGGAAGTCGATGCAGGCGCAGTCACTCTTCCCGGGGCCCTTGGGTTTAGAGGGTGAATGAACATGCGGCGGAAGCTAGCCAAAAAAAAAAAGAACGATCAGAAGATTGGTGGCTGGAAATCAGAAAAGTAACATATGTCAGTAATGTAGAAAGAAAAATTCAATAAATAGAATGATGGTATAGTTAACTGATCTGAAACAATAATTAAGATATAGGGGGAAACGAGCACGATAGCAATTGCTACCTCTCCGTTTAAAAAGGGACGCTCCTATAATCCGTCCGTCCGTCCGTCCGTCCGTCCGTCCGTCCGTCCGTCCCTCCGTCCGTCCCTCCGTCCGTCCCTCCGTCCGTCCCTCCGTCCGTCCGTCCGTCCGTCCGTCCATCCATCCATCCATCCATCCATCCATCCATCCATCCATCCATCCATCCATCCATCCATCCATCCATCCATCCATCCATCCATCCATCCGTCCGTCCGTCCGTCCGTCCGTCCGTCCGTCCGTCCGTCCGTCCGTCCGTCCGTCCGTCCGTCCGTCCGTCCGTCCGTCCGTCCGTCCGTCCGTCCGTCCGTCCGTCCGTCCGTCCGTCCGTCCGTCCGTCCGTCCGTCCGTCCATCCATCCATCCATCCATCCATCCATCCATCCATCCATCCATCCATCCATCCATCCATCCATCCATCCATCCATCCATCCATCCATCCATCCATCCATCCATCCATCCATCCATCCATCCATCCATCCATCCATCCATCCATCCATCCATCCGTCCGTCCGTCCATCCGTCCGTCCGTCCGTCCGTCCGTTGCGGCTATTCTGGACAGGGATAGCAAGATTGGTCCCTCAACCAGGGCAGTCTTCTTGCCTCTTGTCTGTGCCCTGTACCGCCCCACTGCGCACTTTTTCGCGTATGCTGTCGCCGAATTGAACCATTCCCAAACACTTCGGACCTCTTTGGCTGCGCGAGATCATGAACTGAGTGTCCTCCGAACGCGGCTTGCTGGGGTGACTACCAAGGACACCACGGCTGCGGTGCACCTTTCCGGCGGGAGACAACAGCACCAGGACCCTAGGACATATGCTGCTGCAATGAGTGGCTCTCCAATATCTCCTCTACAGGCAGACGCAGCCATTGTAGCCCCTACTGCGACCTCTGACTCGTGTGGGTATCCTGCTACCGGAGATTCCTGCACTAATCCCCAGCCGCACCAGATGGTCTCAACTTCTGCTGCATCTTCGGATCACGTCGGCAACGAAGTGGTGGCTCTCCTCAAGGCAAACATTGAACCCGAAGTCGAGGGAATCGGGGCGGTTACTCTGCGGGCCTCCCGTCGCGCCCTGACGGTTACCTCCAGGGATCCTGAGGACCTCCATCGCCTCAAGTCTGCCATCTCACGGATCAAGGCCACGCGGACCTCCGTCAACGTCCGAATCTCCAAGCAGCGGAACCCGCACATTCGACTGACTGGGGTTGACCCCGATATCAGGCCGGAGGAGCTTATCTCTGCACTCAACCATCGCAACCCGACTCTTCATCTGGACCCCTCTTCTTGCAAGGTCGGGCTATCTTTTCCACAATGCTCCGGACAGTTCGTTCACGTCATTGAAACAGACCCCCCCCCCCCCCCCCCCGCTTTTGCCCGTCTCTGCAAGGCACGTCGAGTAATCATATGGTGGACTTCCGTCGAGGTGTGCGAGGACCTGCATGTACCTGTGTGCACATTTTGTGCACAGTAGGGTCACGCTTTGCAAAAGTGTAAGCTGTGGAATGACCCTTCGAAGGCGCGTTACACTCGTTGTGCGGGGCCGCATGCCGTGGCAGCTTGCCCGTGTTCCATCCGGGATCCCAACGTTAAGTGTGCCACTTGTGCTGCCGCCGGTCGCCCATCAAATCATCACGCGGGACACGTGTCGTGCTCTATTTTCAGTGAACTCTCGGACAAGATCCGCGCGCGAACTAAGTATGGGCCGTGCACGGAACACACACACACAGCGAAAATGGCACACAATAAGAAGACGCGTCGGTCTGCAGCCCCGGGCATCACAGTCTGGCAATGGAATTGCCGTAGCTTCAGACGGAAAAGGGCATCCCTACAACTCTACATTCAGAACCACGCAACTACTCCGGATGTCATAGCCATTCAGAAAACAGGCTGCTCGCCCACTTTGACCGGATACAATACCACCTCCCCATCTGCACGCACTGCAATTCTCGTCAAAAACACTCTCACGGCCATAGACCATACACTCAGCAACCAAGTAATTGAGCATACGCTCACTAAAATACTGCCGCCTACACCAGATGCCCCCAGCCTTTTCATAACGAACGTTTACGACTCACCCCGAGCCAAAGGACACGGCTTCCTCACATTTCTGGCCGACATCAAACGCATATCTGGTTCACATACACTGATAGTAGGTGATTTCAACGCCAGACACACAGCCTGGGGATACCTTAAAAAGACTCCCAAGGGCACACGTCTGTACAACGTGTTTATGCAACACTCTCTCACCCTCATCACGGACCCCAACGCCCCTACCCGAATCGGCACTAGCACCACCAGAGACACCACCCCAGACATTACACTGACCAACATTCTCTCTCCCATTTTCTACAACGTACTACCAGACACACTGGGCAGCGACCATTATATTATCCAAACTCAAGTGCAATATGACGTAAAACAGTTCACATCCAAGAGCCAGCGTCTCACTAATTGGAAAGAAGTTCGTGAGCAATTAGCGGTAGTCACTTCCGAGGACAGCAACCTCCTACTGGACGCCTGGGTAGATAAGCTCCAGTCTGCACTCAAACGCACCACTAAACACATAAAAATCACTCCGCAAGCACCTCAAATCGATCCTCATCTTCTGCATCTCTGGGAGGCAAGGCGAAGCCTCGTTAAGAGATGGAAAAGACAACGACACAACAGAAAACTCCGCCTCCGAATCGCACATATTACCACTAAGGCCATAGAGTATGCAGCCAATCTGGCAAACTCTAACTGGCGAAACCTCTGCAATAGCCTGCAGGGTACTTTAGGCACGCGAAAAACTTGGAATATTCTCCGAACCCTGCTCGTCCCCACAGCCACCAAACAACAGACAGCCATCAACACGCACCGCCTCATTCACACTGCAGCACAAGGCACAGACATCCTTCAATACCTCACACAGCGATACATTTCGCCCCCCCTCCCACCTTCTTCCACGCCCCCATCCCCTCCCCCACCTAACCCAAGGCTAGATGAGGACATAACCACCGCGGAGGTACGGGCCACCCTCGCCCACATCACTCGTAGCACCGCACCCGGGCCCGACCAAATTACATACAAACTCCTTCGAAACCTTGATAATAGATCTCTTTCGCAACTCACAGCTTACTACAACCAACATTGGAGGGAGGGCACTTTACCAGCCTCTTGGAAACACGCTGCAATCAACTTCATTCCTAACCCGGAAAACCCCTCTCCTTAGACAACCTACGCCCCATTTCTCTCACAAGTTGTCTTGGCAAACTCTATGAACACGTAATCCTTAGACGGCTTCAACCTGAACTCGAATCTACCGCATTTTTTGCTCACTCTCAATTCGGCTTCCGCCCACATCTCTGCACCAAAGACATTCTACTGCACCTGAAAGAGACTATCCTAAACAATAACCTCCATAAACATGCCACACGGGCCATACGTGCACTTGATATACAAAAGGCATTTGACAACGTGAGCCATGACCACATTCTGTCTATCCTTGCCACAACTAACTGCGGGCTACGCATCTGGCGCTACGTTGAGACATTCCTAACCACACACACGGCTCATATCACACTCAGGTCCTACACCTCCCCGATCATCTATTTACCCAACCGAGACACACCGCAGGGCTCAGTCCTCTCACCCATCCTCTTTAACATCGCCCTAACTCCCTTAGCCCGGATACTCGAAACTATACCTGACCTTCAGCACGCAATATACGCAGACGACATCACACTATGGACTACTAAGGGTTGCCCTGGCCAAGTTGAACATACTTTTCAACTCGCTACAGATGCCATCCACACATATACGCAGGCTATAGGTCTTGCGTGTGCACCGCAGAAATCTGAACTCCTAGTCATCAAGCCTTCCCCACGTGCCCTAACCATCACCGTACTCCTTGACAATGCTCCGATTCCCAAAGCACCACGGCTCCGACTGCTGGGTCTCCACATACAACAGGACACTAGAGCCACCTACACCAGACACCTCCTGCAGCGCCAAATCAACCAGATAACACATCTCATTCGTCACATTTCAAGCCGCAATCATGGCCTCAAGGAAAAAGACACTTTAAGACTCGTAGATGCCCTTATCGTTAGTTGACTAGCTTACCACCTCCCCTACCATCACATCACCAGAACCCAACTCAATAAACTTAACGTCCTACACCGCTCAGCCGTTAAAGCTGCCCTCCATTTACCTCGTCATACCAGTACTATTCAGCTCCTTCAATTAGGCATTCATATATATGTTGAGGACATCATAGAGGCGCGCCTCTCCAGCCAACAACGTCAACTCCGCACAACATCTACAGGCACTCATCTCTTGCGCTCAATGGGATACAATACCCCTGATCCCTCACCTCATACTCATATAGCCATCCCTCCGCATCTGCGGAGTCTCCTCGAGCTCAAACCCCTCCCACGAAATATGGATCCCGAACACCACAAAGGCCGTCGCGCAGCCCGTGCCTCATATTTTTCCAAACAGTATTCTACACACCAGGACATCATCTACACGGATCCTTCACTCAATCCGGACATTCCTCACATCTGCACTACTGTATTCACGGATATTCGCCGCTCAACATTCAATGCCGCCTCCATCCACTGCACTAGCATCGCCGAGGCCGAATGCTTGGCCATTACACTCGCAATTGCATACATCAGTCAGTTGCAAACTCAGCACACCACAATATGCACAGACTCCAAACAGCCTACAGATATCTACTGCGAGGAACGCTCCCACACTCATCTGCTAAAATGTTATCTACTCTACCTACCCCTCTCGGTCCCATCACCATCATATGGGTTCCTGGGCATGAGGACATCCTCGGAAATGAGCGCGCTCATGCGTTTTCCCGAGAACTATGCTTCCGGGCGCCGGTGGATGTCGTCCCCAAACCTTCATTATACACCACCATCGAACATCTTGACTACTATCGTCGTTGCCGTGGCACGTACCTGCCACCACATCACACGCTTTCTCACATTGGCAGCACGTACTGGCGACAACTCCAAACACATTCGTTTCCATCTCCTCAATTTGCCCACATATTTCACCCCACGGACTTCCCACCATACTGCACAACATGCAGCGCCACCCCACCCCCCCTCTACCATTACTTATGGGAATGCCCACATCCCATCCGCGTTCCTCCCGTCAAACACCCCACCCCCTCCTCCTGGGAGGTTGCCCTTCTAGCCACGCAACCTGCAGATCAGTTGCGGCTGGTCGAGCGGGCTAAGCTAAAAGGAACAGCCAGAGGGCTCCTGGACTAAGAGGTCCTCCTAGGAGTGTTTACATTTTTTAATAAAGTTTTTTCCTCCTCCTAATCCATCCATCCATCCATCCATCCATCCATCCATCCATCCATCCATCCATCCATCCATCCATCCATCCATCCATCCATCCATCCATCCATCCGTCCGTCCGTCCGTCCGTCCGTCCGTCCGTCCGTCCGTCCGTCCGTCCGTCCGTCCGTCCGTCCGTCCGTCCGTCCGTCCGTCCGTCCGTCCGTCCGTCCATCCATCCATCCATCCATCCATCCATCCATCCATCCATCCATCCATCCATCCATCCATCCATCCATCCATCCATCCATCCATCCATCCATCCATCCATCCATCCATCCATCCATCCATCCATCGGTTTTGGCAATAGCGGGCAATATGCCTAGCCAGTCCGAAAGTGTAGCAAATTGGCCGGTTATCGATTGTGCGTCAGGAATTGCGTGGCATTGGAGCCGGTCGAATAGGGTGCGGGCGCTTGCACAGGCACTGATGGTATAAGTGTATGTCGGCGGAAATCAAAGGACCATCGAGAGGTCTTGGGATGACATCGTTATAGGTCATAGGAGCGGCGACAGGTCTTGGAACGGCGTCGACGTAAGTCAGAGCCAACGTTGTCGAGCTAGGAACAGCAGCGACAACTGATAACGGATGTACAGATGGAAGCGCCTCAGCAACTTGTACCTCCCGGGTGGAAGCACGCCAGCATCCTTGAATAGCCTGCCTCAACGCCGGGCCAAATGGGGTGGCTGCTCTTGAGGGGTATGAAGCAAAGAAAGCTGATGCACCACCTCTTCACGAATAAATCCTTTCGTTTGTGGCAGCAACGATGGGTTGTCGGCTGCAGGCGTCAGTCCGGCAAGCGATTCAACCTGTGCTTGGGGCTGACGCGTTAACACCCTCTGCTTGCGCAGCTCCTCGAATATGGCAGAGCGTGAAGACTTCGGTGACGGTAAGCAAGTCGCTCGCTTACAATATCCGAAAGGCGCATCGTCAATACCCGTCAAGATGTGTTTGATCTTATCAGCCTCTGACGTCTTGGCATTCACACGCTTGCACTTTTTCGACGACTTGCAAGTTGTATATAGCTTGCAAGTCATACGCCGACCTGCTGTGACCATTCACGCCAGCGTTTCTCGCTGCGCGATTTCCTCACAGCCGGTCGACCAAAGATTTCTGCGAACGTTGCTTTAAAAGAAGTGTGGCCCACGTACGGATGTCTCTTCGTGGTTGCGGTACTACAAGTTAGCCACGCCGGAGAGGTAAACTATTACGTTGCTCAGTTTTTTTCTGTTGTCCCATTTATTGTAGAGGCTCACCTGTTCGTAAGAAATGAGCCAATCTTCGACATCGTGCTTATCGGCCCCGCTGAAGATAGCCCGTGAAGCTATCTCCAGCGCGAAGCGAAGGGAGCCGGCGCAGGTGACAGTTGGGTCCGCTTGCATGCCTTAATGTTGAACGTCGTCTGGCAATGCAGGTGCAGGGAGAGTGCGGCTAAGGAGCTCCACGATCGACATTTCTACCATGCTACTCCACCAAATGTAGGATGGTGGTTCATTATTAGAGGTACTGGGACTCGAGAAGCACGGCAGGAACTGTCCGCGTATAGGCAGGTCAAGTGCACGCACCGAGGGCGATATCACTGAAGACAGCGCGCAGAATCTTCGTCTTTGCACGTACACCTTCATTTTTACAGCTGTTTTTTTTCTTTTGTCTGCCTTTGCTGCTCTAATATTATTGCACACAAGTTTATACAATCCACTCAGGAGTTCCCGATTCAGCCTTGAGCTCTGGGACCTCCTTCTGTATGAATGATGTAACATCTCGCTTTTTATGAATAAACAATCGTCTTATTCAAGCTAGCACGTCCATTAGGGAAGAAAGGCTAAACTTTTTGAATCTGACGGGCCGGATGTTTGAGGTCCTTGGCTTAGATAGTGCTCTCCTAGGCTTTCCAGATTGTTCTTTTACCGTTGCGTTTTGCTACCATTTTCATGCCTGCAGATCTTTTATTCGGTCCTCAAGCAAACATCACATGTCTGTGATGTGACTGTACTAACTTCACCCATCCCTCTCTCACAACTTTTATATCCACTCACCCCTTCACCCCAGTGCAGGGTAGCAAACCGGTTATTTTTACGGACACCTCCCTGCCTTTCCTCCTCATCTTCCTCCTCTTCCTCCTCCTCAAGCAAACACTGGTACGCCTCCGACAGGTTATTGTTGAAAGGTGACATATCTGGTACTGATTCATGGTGACTTCAAGAGGTATAATTTTCAGGAGCTGCCAACTGGGAGCTGCCAACTTTTTAAACGTGAGGGTGAGGTTGGAACCGACATCACTAGTATACCTTTCGTTCCCGAGGCATAGACGTAAACAATTCTTTCAGTTGTCTTTTAAATGGGGAGGGAAACCAAAATACGATATGTGTTTTTCGTTGAGTGTGCATCATTAATATGGCGAACTGGGCGTGTTTGTCCATGTTTTGCGAAGATGTCAGCGCAGAAAAGGACTGTGACGAGACAAGGACGCCGCTGAACTATTGCGAATGAATCGACAAGGCGGCGTGAGCATTAACGTTTGCGTAAACAGGTCTCCTTTTTTTTCGGAGAGGCTGATAAGTGCGGAACTAACAAACACTTCGCCCAGATTATACATCTGTTCAGATAAAACCAATTGCGATGCTAGTTGACGAATTTTAGAGAAAAAGAAACATTCCACAGCGCTAACATATACGAACTCTCTTATATTGAAAGACTTGGATCAGACTGAATCAGTAACACCTCAGCATCACTATTTAGTGGCCAAAGTCGCATTCTTAATTTTGTTTAGGTAGGGAAAGCCTTACATGAATAATGTACATGACTTGCCGACGGTGTGGAAGAATTTGGTTTTGAGCATGGTCAAAAATGTTTTTTTTTGTCATTTCGAAGAAGTCTCATTTTGTTGTTTCGTAAAAGAAGTTTGAGTCAGCGCCTGTCCTTTCTGTGTCTCTAAACCGACGGTTCAGTGAATAATGCCGTGAGTTCTTCAGGCTCCACGGTCATACCCGAAATTACTACAGAAATAAAAGTTAGGACAATTCACCATACTTCTTCAACAGCCGCCGAACTAACCACTCTACGTGTCGCTATTAGGCATATCAGTCAGCAAAGCCCTCAACGATGACCTATTTTCACAGACTGAAAAGCAGCTCCGCAAGCCTTAAAAGCGGCTTTTCGCCATGGAGACCATGTGCAACTCGTCGCGGAAATACAACTCCACCACTATGCCATAAATGGAGGACATGACATCATCTATCAATGGCTTCCAGGACACAGCGGCATAGCGGGCAATCTCCGGGCGGACGAGGTCGCACAAACAACCCACCAAGGCGACGATTGTGTGTTGATTCCATTTTCCAGGGCTGACGCAGCGGGCAGGCTTCGCGCACTTGCGCGGGAACACACGCTCTCCTTGTGGAATTCTGGCCAGTTTGCGAACTGCCGCTTAAAATCCATACACCCTGACCTCAAGCTCCAGCTTCATAAGTTTTTCTGAAAGCCCTCGACGGCGAACCGGTGTCCGCACCCAGACCTTGTCTCCGGGACGGAAATTGACGTCACGTCTCCGGAGATTGTAGTGACGAGCATCGGTACGCTGTTGCTGGCGTATGTGGAGTCTGGCCAGTTGCCGAGCTTCCTCCGCGCTTTCGCATACTAGCCGAGCATTATCAGCTACGTCGTCTAGCGGTGCGTGTGGCAGCATAGCGTCAAGCATGGTGGTGACTTGCCTTCCATGCACTAGCTGGAAAGAGGACATACGGGTGGTCTCCTGGACTGCGGTATTATAAGCGAACGTGACATAGGGCAGTACCTCGTCTCAGTTCCGATGGTCGACGTCCACGTACATGGTGATCATATCGGCTATAGTTCTGTTGAGCCTCTCCGTCAGCCCATTAGTTTGCGGATGATAAGCTGTGGTTCGGCGGTGGCTGGTGCAGCTTAGGCGCAAGATCTCCTGAGTGAGTTACACCACAAACGCGGCGCCACGGTCAGTAATCAGCACTGCTGGGGCACCGTGCCGGAGGACAATGCTCTTGATGAAAAATTTTGCTGCCTCGATAGCCGTCCCCGACGGAAGTGTGCGGGACTCCGCGTAGCGTGTTAGATAGTCGTCGCTATGATAATGTACTTGTTGCCTGATTGTGACATCGGAAATGGGCCCAGAAAATCCATTACAATGGTATGAAACGGAGCACTCGGTGGCTCAAGTGGCTGGAGAAGACCCACCGGTCGAGTAGGAGGTATTTTTCACCTTTGGCACTCGCGACAGGTTCTTGTATATTGACGCACGTACTTTGCGAGTTTCGGCCAGTAATATTTTTCTCGAATACGCGAAAGCGTTCGGCTGTATCCTAGAGACCAGCAGTAGGATCGTCGTGGCACACTTCAGTGACCTCGCTGCGTAGGTCTTCCGGCCCGACAAGAAGCCACGATCTCTGGCTGCTGTCGAAAGTCTTCTTCTACAAGACACCATTCCGGATCTTAAATGCAGGGAGAATACGCAGGAAAACCCTAGGTGCCCCACCTTCGTTTCCTGCGAGATGCGCCATCAGTTGACGAAGCTGTGGATCATGTCATTGTCGATCTGTCATATCTTCCGGATTCAAGGCCCCAAGGAAGCTGTCTTCCTCATCCTCTGCGCCTCCTTACGACGGTCCCACGGGTGCTCGAGACAAGCAGTCAGCATCATGATGTCTTCTTCCGAATTTATTTAAGATCGTGACTTCGTACTCCTGTAGCCGAAGGCTTCACCTTGCAAGCCGGCCCGCAGGATCCTTAAGATTGGCTAGCGAGCACAGCACGGTGACCACACGAAACGGGCGGTCGTAGAGATAGGGCCGAAACTTGGTTATGGCCCAAATGACGGCGGGGCCCTCTTTTTCTGTTGTTGAGTAATTGCCTTCCACCTTGGAAAGAGTTCGGCTTGCGAACGCAATAACCCTCTCAGCTCCATCCTGGAATTGTACGAACACTGCCCCTAGTCCTTTGTAGCTGGCGTCCATGTGCAGTTAATGTTGGCATTTTCATCGAAACGGCCTAATATAGGCGGTGATAAAAGGGCTTGCTTTAGTTGCGTAATGCTAACTCTTGTTCCTCGTTCCACACAAAGTCTGCACTGTCTTTCGTAAGGTGGATAAGTGGCGCTGCGATCTGGGCGAAGTTTCGAACGAAACGTCTGAAGTAAGCGCAGACCAAGAAAGCTTCTGACAGTTCTCTTGTCTGACGGCGGCGGGAAGGACGCCACGGACGCTGTTTTCTCGGGATCTGGTTTTACGCCTCTCTGGCTAACTATATGCCCAAGAAACTTCAGCTCACCATACGCGAATTGACATTTCGAAGGCTTGAGCGTGAGTCCGGCGTTCCGTATAGCACGAAGAACAGCTTCGAGGCGCACAAGATGGTCAGCGAAGGAGCTTGAAAAGATAACAACGTCATCCAGATTAACTAGACACGTCTGCCACTTCCGTCCGGCGAGCACAGTGTCCATGACGCGTTGAAATGTCGCGGGCGCTGTACATAAGCCAAACGGCATCACCTTGAACTCATAAAGGCCATCCGGTGTTATAAACGCAGTCTTCTCTCGGTCTCGCTCATCCACTTCGATCTGCTAGTATCCACTTTTCAAATCGATAGACGAAAAATAGCGGGTGTGACGAAGCCGATCGAGGGTGTCGTCGATTCGCGGCAGCGGATATAGATCTGTCTTTGTTACCTTGTTGAGTCGCCTGTGGTCCACACAGAACCGAAGCTTCCCGTCTTTCTTCTTTACCAGCACAACAGGCGCGGCCCACGGACTGTTTGAAGGCTGGATGACATCATCATGTAGCATTTTCTGCACTTGTTGCTGCATTGCTTCTCTTTCCTTCATGGAAACTCGGTACGGTGGTGGGTCGCGCCATCGACATAATTCTATGTTTCGCGACGGCGACGGGCGTCTGGCGAACCTTGGATGTCGTTTAAAAACAATCGCGGTAACGATGCAAAAGTTCGAGTAATTCGCGTGTCTAGTACGACTCAAGTTTTTCCTCGATGTTCAGTTGCAAGGGTTTTTCTTCCTCGTGCGGTTCTGGTGGAATATCCCTCCCAGGCAACACAATAGCCTCACGAGCGTCACTTATCTCTTCTATATGGGCTATAACTGCCCCTTTTGTCACGTGCTGCGGTTCGTTCTTAAAATTCGTCACCAAGATGTTGGCACGTCCTCCCTGAACATCGGCTATTCCTCTCGCAACACCAATTCTCTTCGAAAGCAACTTATGTTCATTTCCTTCCAGGAGGCCTTTGTCACATGCGGGGGTCTCGGCTCGAACAGGTAGAAATACTGTCGAGAGCGGTGGCAAGTTAACATGCTCGGCATCAACTTTAAGCGCAACTGGGGTGGCTGTACGAAACATCAGCGATGAAGAACGTACTCGGAGGGTGAACTTATTCTGCCCTACATCGATGACTGTGCCATATTCACGAAGAAAGTTCATTCCGAGAATAACATCCTTGGAGAAATTTCCCAAGATCACATATTTAGCGGGACATGTCTCACCGTGAATTTCGACGCGGGCGGTGCATTTTCCAACTAGAACGACGAGGTGATTTCCTTCGGTTCATACCGGAGGCTCCTCCCACTGGGTGATCACCTTGCGAGGTCGGCGACATAACTTTCCGCTGAATACCGGGTAATCGGCGCCAGTGTCAACGAGTGCAATGACAGCGTGACTGCCGATAATAACGCATACATTACTAGAGGCCGCCAAACCATTTTCGTTTCCGCGTGTGCCGTTGTTCGTGATGTCCAACGTACGTGGAGGCTCTTTCTTTCGGCCGAATTTGGCAACGCCACCTCCAGGCGTCGCCGCACTCAGTTTTCCCGACGAGGAAAAGGAGACAAGCTCTCACGGCGAGACCCGTGAGGAGGCGTGGGAGGGCGGCGTGGGAGGGCGGCGTGGCGAGTGCGAGCGGGATACACGGTCATCGGTTTCCATCGGGGATGAAGTGCGTCGAAGATACTCCTGGATATCTCGGGGTTGTTCCCCGTAACGAGGTAGCCGGTCGCTCCGGCTGAATCCTCGCAGGCCGAGATCTCAGTATGGGCAGCGCCAGTACATGTGGTCAGGATCACCACAGTGGAAACACAACGGTCGTCTATCCGCAGTTCTCCAGATGTCGGCTTTTCGTCGTCTCCGCGGCTCCGAGTATGCGTCATGCTGCGCCACGAATTCACGGCGTCGAGGCCCAGAATCCGAAGTCTGTTGGTACTGGTGAGGTGCGAGCGGAGGAGGACGGAGAACGGCAGCATAACTTTCAGCCGGCTGTTGTTCTGCAGCAGCAACAATTGGCCTGATAGTAATAGCTTCCGGTGTGAGTGCCTGTCGCACTTCCTCAGGAACAGCCGTAGCAATGGATGCTGGGGAAGGCTGCTCAGGAGCTGGGAAAAACGTCCTGAGCTCTTCGCGCACGAGTTCGCGAATAATTTCGCGGATTTCGGTGAAGCCAGCACCACTAGGTCCAGACGAGGCAAGGCTCGAGACGTTGGGGTAGGTTCCTAGTCGCTGATAATAGTTTGTTCGCGTGGCCAGTGCGCGCTCAATGTTAGTCGCTTCAGCCACAAAACTGGCTACTGGAATTGGCGGATTGCGTATAAGTCCGCCAAAGATCTCGTTTCGGACACACCGCATCAAGGCGCGCACTTTGTTTTCCTCCGTAGCCTGTAGGTCCGCGCGAGCACTTAGGCGCAGCACGCGTCCTCTACAAAGCTTCTCACACTTTCGGCAGGGCCCTGAATTCGAGCTTGGAGGAGATCTTCGGCGTGCTGTCGCCGGTGCTGGTTCGCAAACGTGCGCACCAATTCGTTCTTGCAGAGCTCCCAAGAGGTCAACGAGGCCTCATGGTTCTCGAACCAGTACCGTGCCGTTGCCTCTAGAGAGAAGTAGATATTCTGACGGTACTGATCGGAGGTCCACCCGTTGTGGCGCGCAACCCGCTCGTAATGTTGGACCCAGTCTTCAACATCGTCCAGGCCATCGCTACGAAATGGGGTGACAGTCCTTGGGGTTACCGACACGTAGATGATCCGCGCAGCAGCTGCACTCTCGGTTTGCTGCGGCTGGAAGGCCATGGTGACGTTAGCCCTGGCAGTCTTCCCCTCGGGCAAGAGTCCGAATTCCAGAGCTTGGCCTTGTTGACGTCGACTGGCGCGGCTTTCAGGGGCTGTAGCAGACTCTAAGAAAATTCGGCGGCCTGGACTTAGGACTGGGCTTGAATTCCGTGTTGAGCTACGCTGCATGGGATTCGTACCTAGCGACTTCACCAAATGTCACGTCCGGGACGATTAAAGCGACTGCAGGTCAGCAGGGCAGCAGCAGGAACCAGCGCGACGGCGGCGGGGACACCAGAACGCCGAAAAGATGGCCCGCATTGGCGTTTTCTTTCTTCACCGAACGCTTGCACTTTGCCTTCGCCGGCTGCATATTTTTATATTTTTAAATTTTAAAATTCGGCTATATATTTTTTAAAGTCGAAAAACAAACCGTCTTCCGAATTTGTTCCCTCTCACTGCACAGCAGGTGGCTGTGCCCACGTCGTCCATTGTAAAAAGGTAAATAAAACATGCTTCGGCTTTATATTCAATAAAGTTGGCAGCCAGCGCCCTTCCCATCTTGTGTGTTGTCTCCTTCGGTGTCCGGTTCCTCTGCGCTTTGTTAATTTGTACAAAAAATCAACTAAGTAGCCCAGACTAAGACCCTCAATAAAAGGGACGTGGAGCACAGTCACAATTCGTCACTCAAGCCGGTGGCTCTCCATTAAAAAAACAGTGTCCTGCATGCCTTGAAGGCAGTCGGTTGTTGCAGTCGCGGACAAAGGGTCTTTTCCTAAAGGGCGATGTCGAGGCGGTCCAGAGCACAATGCAACATATGTCTCTTATTCATGAATGCAGGGCATCCACGCTGGATATGTTCAACACTCTTTTCACACCTATAAGTTTCAGAGGCAGGACCTTTGGCCGTTCCAATCCGGAAATATTTTTTTTTCGTGAAAGCAACATCGAGACATAAACGGCACAGCAACGCTGCTTTGAGAAGCAGCGCTATCTAATGGGGAAGGCCTTCAGCTTACAGGCCTTGAAGGGATGCTTTAGAATCTGTGAACACTGTTCAGTAATGTTGTTGTTCTTGGTAAACGACTTCGACTGCAACGCGTAGGGCAGTTAGTTCAGCACCAGTAGAAGAACTAAGATATGACGTCTTAACCTTTATCGAAAGTGACTTGGCCGGTATTACCACAGGCCCCGAGGAACTGGTAGGATTACATCTCTACGACTCATCGTTCGACTCTATTACTGGTAGGATAAACTGAGCCATCTGTAGACCCCGGAAGGAGACTGCAGCCATGAAATTAGGAGACGCCTGCTACTGGGAAAGAGAGCCATGGCTAACCTTGACCGCCTAGTAAAGAGCAGAGATATTACACTGCCAACCAAGATCCGTATACGTCGTGCTATGGTATTTCCAGTTGTGATGTATGGATGAGAGAGTTGGACTGTGAAGAAGGCTGACCGTCGAAGAATTGACGCGTTTGAATTGTGGTGCTGGCGGAGACTCTTGAGAGTTCCTTGGACGGCCAGAAGATCAAATCAGTGGATATTGTCGACCATAAACCCTGGCTGCTCATGGGAGGGGAGGGTCAAATTCTAAAGTTAAAGCTCAGCTACTTTGGTCATCTGATGAGAAGAGAGGAGTCGCTGGAGAAAGATTTGATGATGGGAAAGGTTGAGGGTCACCGGATAAGGGGTAGGCAGCGAACGCGATGGTTAGATAGCATCCTCGAGGCGCTGCAGATGAAGTTATGTGATGTTAGGAAGATAGAGACCGGAAAGCGTGGCGTGATATGGTCCATAGGGTCACGAAGAGTCGGACACGACTGAACGACTGAACTGAACTGATCTGTGTAGACATGAAATGAAATGAAATTTATTTCAGCAGAATCGGGGTACATATACATGTAGGCGATGTTGACGTTTAGAACACAAATAATCTAACATCATTTGTTTAAGAGCAATCGATGACATTCCGGATTTTTTTAACTCTAGGAACAAAATTGGAAGGGTTCAACGATGCTGAACCGAGTATTTAGCGAAAGCATTAGCTGCGGGTGACCGAGCGGTCTTTTTTTCTTCTTCCTAAGCCCACATATAAAGCCCCGCTATAACCAAGCCGTATGAACGTGCCTTAGTGGCCTATAGGAGTAACGTGAATACCAGGGTTCTAGCAGGCTGATTCTGACATAACCATCCGATGTGAAACGAGAGACTCAAGTTGGCAGCTCCTGCCAGCCCATCTCTCGCTTTTGTGTCACGTGGAAGGTGACGTCATGCGCTGCACCGTGGCTGCGACCGCGCTACGTCGACCGCTTGAGTTGGTAGCCCAGCTCTCACCCTAGTGTCACGTGGGGTGTAACTTCACAGCGTCACGTGGGTGCGGCCACGCTACGCCGACAGCTTGAGTTGGTAGCCCAGCTCTCACCCTAGTGTCACTTGGGGTGTGACGTCACAGCGTCACGTGGGTGAGGCCGCGCCACGCTGAAGGCTCGAAACCCAGAGTAGTATTGCTTTTGCAATAATAAATTTGTATCCGATGTTCATGATGACTCCATTGGGGGAGCAATGTCTTGCACCAGGAGTGCAACTGTGAAGGGACATGAGTGTGATTAGCTTTTATATCTTTGACGAATGCAGTGCTTGTTCTCATTACTGGAAAAGCTGCTAGATGATGACTTGGCCCTTTTTAGGTGCCGAATATGTGTTCATATTGTGTAAACAGCAATATATGTAGTAACAGGATGTCCTCGGGTGACAAGAACAGTCACTGCTGTTGAGGCACCTAAATATTTAGGGAGTCTAATGCATATACGAAGAGCTTGAGCTTGCATACTTTGAAGTGTTCCGAGGTTCGTTTTTCTAACGTTACTAAATATGGGGAAGTTGTACTGTTCAGTTCAGTTCAGTTCAGTCGTTCAGTCGTGTCCGACTCTTCGTGACCCTATAGACCATTTCACGCCACGCTTTCCGGTCTCTCACTATCTTCCTAACATCACATAACTTCATCTGCAGTGCCTCGAGGATGCCATCTAACCATCGCGTTCGCTGCCTACCCCTTCTCCGGCGACCGTCAAACTTTCCCAACATCAAATCTTTCTCCAGCGACTCCTCTCTTCTCATCAGATGACCAAAGTAGCTGAGTTTTAACTTTAGAATTTGACCCTCCTATGAGCAGTCAGGGTTTATGGTCGACAATATCGACTGATTTGATCTTCTGGCAGTCCAAGGAACTCTCAAGAGTCTTCGCCAGCACCACAATTCAAACGCGTCAATTCTTCGGCGGTCAGCCTTTTTCACAGTCCAACTCTCGCATCCATACATCACAACTGGAAAGACCATAGCACGAGTTATACGGATCTTGGTTGGCAGACTAATGTCTCTGCTCTTTACTAGGCGGTCAAGGCTAACCATTGCTCTCTTTCCCAGAAGCAGGCGTCTCCTAATTTCATGGCTGCAGTCTCCTTCCGAGGTAATCTTGGAGCCCAAGAAGAGAAAATCTGTCACAGCTTCCACTTCTTGTCCATTGATGCTCCAGGACTTGATAGGGCAAGACGCCATGATCTTTGTCTTTTTGATGTTCAGTTTAAGCCCAAACTTCTCACTCTCTTCTTGTACGCGTATCAGAAGTCTCTTGAGTTCCACTTCACTTTCTGCCATTAAAGTGGTATCATCCGCATATCTAAGGTTGTTGATACGTTTTCCAGCAATCTTCACTCCATATGAAGACTCGTCCAGACCGGCCTTCCTCATGATGCACTCTGCATATAGGTTAAATAGGCAGGGCGACAGTATGCAGCCTTGCCTCACTCCTTTCTCAATCGGAAACCAATCGGTAAGACCATGCCCAGTTCTGACTGTGGCCTCTTGTCCTTCATACAGGTTCCTGAGGAGACAGATGAGGTGAATTGGAACTCCCATCTCTTGGAGAGCTTGCCACAATCTGCTGTGATCTACGCAGTCAAACGCTTTCGCATAATCAATAAAGCAGAAGTAGATGGGTTTCTGGAACTCTCTTGCTTTTTCCATGATCCAGCAGAGGTTGGCAATTCCCATTCGCTGATATGTGGTCTCCACAACGGATTTCTATCAACGACCACTCCAAGGAAGCGATTGCTTTTCTCATATGAAATTTCCTTGCCATTGATGCAATACGTTATATTTTTAATGTGTGAATGCCACAAGGGAACACTTCTTGGTTGAAATATTTTGGCCCTGCGGACGAAGGTACGGCGTCAATGTCGTCGTCACCTTTTGAATCCTCGCACAAACTTGTGGACGAGTCACACTGGATGTCCCGATACATATATCGTGTGCATAGATGGAGATTTTTGCAGATTGTGGCAGTAAGTCTACGGGGCTGACGAGAGTAAGGCTGAAGAGAGTTGAACGCAGCACTGCACCCTATGGAACTCCGCGCGAACATCGATGTAAAGACGTTGGTCCGCCTTCAGTCTGGACGAAAACGAACCTCTGGGTCAGGTAGCTGCGTATCCAGCTGAACTTGCGGTCTCCGTTCTCAGCAGCTACTAGGGCGTCCAAAATGGCCTGCTGGGTTACGTTGTCGTAGGCGTCCTTGATGTTCAAAAACAATGCGAGTGTCAATCTTTTCAAAACATTTTGGTGCTGCACAGACGTTGCGAGGTCAACCCCATGGTCGATAAAGGAGCGGTCCCTGCGAAACCCGGACAAATTTAGTATCGCTCCATATACCACTTGGCGCGTGTTAGTAGCAATAGTTCCATGACTGATGACGCAGCAGGCGAGTGCGATTCGCCAGTATGACGCAAGGCCCAGCGATGATTCTCCCGTTTGCCGAAGTGGAACCAGACAACTGGACTTCTATTCTTTAGGATCTGTGCTATCACATCATGACTTCTCGTAAGTATTCAAAAAATACCGTCGAGGCTTTTGGCCAAGGTTAGCGATTGCGGAGTAGGTCACATCATCATACCCGGGTGATAGACTTTCACAGCATGCCAGCGCAGCTTCAAGTTCCTTCATGAAGAATAAGAGATGCATCCGCGAATCCCCCGAATGTAGAACGTCGCAGCAATGCAGCGTTGTGAATGGGTTCTGTGCGACTGCTATTATTGCGCAGAAGTCTTAGGCTACTTCTACCTCACTGCATTTTTGGTAGACCGCGGGAGATTTGAACGAGAGGCGCTGCTGAGGGGACATTCAAAGACCACGAATGACACTCCAGACGCGTGACGAAGGCTTGCGTGGATCTAGTTTTTCCCAAAAGGACCTCCAACATGCTCTCTACCGGGCCTTGAATTCTGCGCTGAAGCTTCTTTTGCGTGCGCCTTGTATCTGTGAAGTCTAGGGGCGACTTTGTGCGTCTGTATCTACGCTCTTGTTTGCCGAAGAGACCGCAGTCGTTTTAACTCGATGTCGACACCGGTGGAGTTTGCAACTGAGTTAAAAGAGCAGGTTGCATTTTCCATGGCCTCCTTAATTTTTCTTCGAGACCTGTGAAGAACCCTTCGGTACAGACAACCTCTATTAGTGCTTTAATAACTATCCAATCAATGTGCTGCATATGCTTGGCTAAGGGGGATGTGGCATTGCTGGCAATAATCTGGTCGGTTGGGATATGGTCGCTTCTATGAGTTTCTACATATAAAAACCGCTGGACGCTGTTGATAAGGCATTCCGAAACGAATGTTAAGTCCAAGCAGCTGCTGTAATTAACTCCATTAATATTAGCTGTAATTTCGTCGTTAAGACACTGAAGACCATGGTCAGAGGCGAAGGACCAGTTCTTGAGGGATTTCAGAGAACTCAGGATTTATCTAAAAAGTATACTGACATCCTCCTGCATTACAGACTTGACAGATAAGAATACTACCCACCTCACCCGAAACTAACCAAGGAAGAAGCAGCAACCCTTTGAAAAATACAAACGAACAGTCACGTCCATGGGACTTCAATACACAGGATGTCGCCCACCACCTGCAAATATGAATGTACATTCTGTGACGTGCCAAACACCCTACAACATATGGCATGGAGATGCAAGGGGGCCGATTTTAAATTGAGCATTGTCATATGCAGTGGGTGCACGGTAGAAGGATCCCGTGGTAGCGAAAGTCCCATAGACGCCTGCTTGACGACTGAGCGTGGCTTTAGTTTCGTGGTGCCTTTGCGAACTGTGATGCAAAACTACCACGTGATGTTGCGACCTCACTAAAACAGGTGACACAAAACAAGTACACAGATGCATGAAACACACACACACACACACACACACACACACACACACACACACACACACACACACACACACACACACACACACACACACACACACACACACACACACACACACACACACACACACACACACACACACACACACACACACACACACACACACACACACACACACACACACACACACACACACACACACACACACACACACACACACACACACACACACACACACACACACACACACACACACACACACACACACACACACACACACACACACACACACACACACACACACACACACACACACACACACACACACACACACACACACACACACACACACACACACACACGCACACACACACACACACACACACACACACGCACGCACGCACGCACGCACAAACGTACAACTGGCGGGGAATTAAATTTTTTTAACCTTTGAATGAAAAACATGACATGAATTCAGACTGTAAACCTTTGCATTAACTGTAATGTTACGGCATCTTCAATCGCCTAATCATAGCATATCGTTCTGGCTTCGTAGTCTTTGACCTCTTCTTTCGTCGCGCGTCATGTAAACACACTCTGTGGCTTATTTTTGCAGGCACCCCTCAGAACAAAAGGGGCCTTCAAGTGAATTCTGAATGAATTACATGGCTTCAAGGATTTCACTAAGGGCATAAATGAGTGAAACTGTACTGCATCGAAAGGCAGGCATTATTACTCCCGAAGCATTCTTAGATGCGTCACTGCAATGCAAATATTTAACCGTAAGGTGGTGACCACTTTTCACTTTTCGGTCATGGTTTTCATGTAATGCTCAGTATAACAAAATTATGGCTTGAGTGAAAACAGCGCGAAAGAAGCCCGAAGGCGAAGCGAAGAAGGGACAGGAAAGAGCGCTGACTGACAACTGAATTTTATTGAACGAAACTCGTACAATAAAAAAAGCTTGCTCCGCCTTCGGGCTTCTTTTGCGCTGTTTTCACTCAAGTCACAATGAACCAACTAGCCCAGCAAAAAGTTCTGCTTGATAACAAAATTACCTCAGCGTAGCGTCTGCAAACGAGATGCGGTGAGGCTATTAAAGGGCCAGACACTTGTGAACAAGAAAAGTGCTATCAATGTGAAAGAAACGCAAACGGGATGACTGTGAGGGCGTTAAAACACATAGCTATTAGAGTTTACGTAAGAAATTCAAACCACGAATAGTTACTACTTAGAAGTTAATGTTTGTGCAAAATGTAAATCACCTCAGTTTCCTATAAGTAAAATCTCGCGCCTTGCTGTGCACGATTCCATTGTTTCGCTCGGGCTTCATTTGTCGCTTAGAGGAGTCAATATGCGGCTACAACATCTATATATATATATATATATATATATATTGTCAGCAGGATATATAATATCCTGCTGACAAAAAAACTTCTAGTGATGCCTGGTAAAGCGCATCCAGCTAACGTTGCCGCGTTAATGCGACGCACTAAGCAAAACACGCAGCTAAGGGAGCGGAACGAAGGCTTTTAAGAATGCGACGCGCGCATCGAGAGCTATAAAATCTCACCTTCACAGTTCCATGAAAAAGCGATGCAGCGAGACGCCGTTCGTGCAGAGGTGTATCCGCACAACAAGCCGCCATTTTTACGTCATGCCCAGGAGGTCGAGACATTACGCAGCAATGTCGCATCGTCCGACAATGGGCGCACGCTGGGGCAGTGAGTTTATAAACAAGTACGCACCGTCTTCGCTTTGCTGTAAAGCTTCACCCCGAGCAGCAAAACTAAATACTGACTATCTGACGCAGATAACCCACTTTGAAAGCAGGCACTTGCAAAAGCCAGTGCACGCAAAGCCAGGACGTTGACGCACCCACCCCGAGGGTAAAAAAATGTTCCTCTGTGATCCTCGGGAACATACGCAGCAGATACTAAGTGGATACTGAACAAAGGAGGTCGGTAAAAAGAAGTTAAAATATTATTAGATGTGTTCACAAATGTGATGTTTTTTTCTTAAACAAGAAACGTAAACTGCATTTATTTATGTCGTAAATATTGTATTGACTTTCTAGTTGTTGCGCGTAAGCTCATTTTAGTGCTTTAATATTTGCCATCACACTTCGCAGGACCCCTTGGTATTATTAATAATCATCATTACCATCGTCGTCATCGACGAGTGGATGTCGCTGGTAACAGGTTTCGGCGCGCGTTTTGGTTTTATAGTAACTCGACTTGCTGCATTGACCTTGGCGGGTGTTCATACTCCGACGACCGACGAGCGCGTTTCCTGCCATAGCAGCTGTCGTGTTGCTGAACTCTTTTTTGCAGGTGCAAGTCAGCCCAATAAAGAGTTAATTTCAGTGCAATACAAGGCTCTCCGTTTGCTGTCTTTAGCATCTTCCACGCCACGTGACAATACATTACGACAAAAATCGGCAGCAAAGTCACATATACATGGATTCAATAAACATAATTATACAGTGCAAGTATTACTAATATGGAACACCAAAATAATCCCTTAGGGGAATTTTCAAACATGTTAATGTTTGCTATTGAAGCTAGCACCCGAGGATGGTGGTTCCACTCCTGAATTGAGCGTGTCAGGAATGAGTACTAAAAAGCGCTGGTGTGTCATGTAACAAACACAACCTTATGACTGTAGTCCAGGCGATGGAATGTGTGTGTATGACGCTGGGGCCGAAAGTCTTGAAGCGCACAATGGTAGCATATTTTATGGTGTACAAGCAACGTCGCAGAATCCGACGACGCAGAGATACTACACGGAGGTGCAAAAGTTTTTTATATTACTGGTGCTGGCGATACGATGACAATTAAAATATAACGAGCAGACCGATTATGGACAAATTCTGGGGAGGTGAAAAGAAAATCAAGACCGAGGCCTCATATAGAGGGTGTATAGTCAAGTTTTGGACTAACAAGAGTTCTGTAAAGCTGCAGTTTAAGGCAGGATGATTTGCTCAGGAAATTTCAAGTACCCTAGTGAACAGTTAGCATTGCTAGTTACATAGTTGATGTGCTGCTTCCATGAAAGGTTAATGAGGGAAAAAAGGTCTAAATATCTGCACGAAGTGACTAGTTCAAGCGCTCAGTTCAAGGCAAAAGGTATGACAGTTAGTTCGCGATACATGTATGATTTTACAGTTAAGAATATTTAGAATCATTAGCCAATCTTTGCCCCGTGCAGTGACAGAGTTAATGTGCGGCTGGAGAAGAATGCGTTTATCACAAGGATTTGTTCCTTCTCGATTGGTCAATAGTCCGCCCGACGTGCGTTGCCAAATCTAGTGGAAATGTGAAAGCCAACTGAAATGAAGATGCGGCCGATGAGGCCTGTCTGCGTTTCGTAGCGCAGCTGACAGGCAGTGCCGCCATCGGCAAGAGCATGACGTGTTGTACCCATGCTGTACTGGCTAGTATCATTGTACGATCATGTACCAATAACCACAATAATTCCGCAGTTGTATAATACTACACAGTTAGATCCGCGAACTTTCTCGAGGGACTACATTCTGCTGCGGAATGAGCGGCGTATTTCGGCCCTGTAGCTTTCGCCTGGCCACCATGGAAAGCTGTTCTGGAGCGCATGTCCGTATCAGTTGTATTTCAAGTCATCTCCAAAGCTTTTAAAACACTCTGGTACCTGCGGCGCACAATGCACAGTGCTACCCCGGATGTAAAGTGCCTGGCTTGCAAAACCCTAGTCAGACCAATTATTGTATATGCCAAAGTAGTATGGGATCCTCACACAGCAACTAACATTCACAAGCTAGATAGGATTCAGCGGCTCGCTGCAAGGTTTAAATACCGCCGCAACCATTCTTCAACAGACCTCTGCCAACAAGCCCAACTACCAATGTTAGAAAGCAGAACCAGGTATGAAAGACTAAAAACTCTTTACCTCATTATCAATAATTATCTAAAAATTAATAAATCAGACTACTTTGAGATCAAAACTAATGAGACATCAAGGCATCGTCATAGTAGGTTCATTCCATTGCCGGCTATAAAAAATAATTGCTTCAAGTTTAGTAATTTCCCGCGAACTTGTAAGGACTGGAACTCTCTTCCAGATTCTGCTGTTCGATCATCATCATTATCTGAATTTGTACGCCATTTAGAAAATTTCATCTATGGTACTACCACAGGGTGATGAGGTTCTATTGCTGTTGTGTAGGATGGCTGTTGTTCTGATTTCTGTGTAATTCATTTTTGTTTTGTTTGTGTGTGTATTCAGAGACAATTTTTGATTGACTATTGATTTTCATCGTCTTCTATATTGCTCATTTTTTGTTTTGTATTTTCCACTCCTGTTACAGCCCCTTATGGTGGCTGACAGTATTAATAAATGAAATGAAATGAAGTGTTGCTATCCGAATGCAGTCAACTAGATACGTACATAATTAGCACTAGTATTTACTTCTTTTGTTACGTACGTCAGCACAGGTATATTTACTTCGAGCAACTAGTCTAATTTAACAAATATATTATATTTAAATAATTGTGATGGGCTTCACTAAATACATTTTATCTAGTCCCAGCAAGTTACGATCACACCCTAGCTACGAGAAACATAGTGCTTGACAGTGAAAATGGGGTTTCATAGTGCACAAGGCACGTAACAAGAATTGTATGGTGCCCGCTGGCCGAGATAGCTGAAACAAAAAGAATTGTTAAGGGACCACCCAAATATACACAGCAGATGTCAAGAAACATATATATTCATCTCGTCACAGCACTTCCGAATTGGACAAAATAAAAAAGGTTGCACCTAAACAAGCGCTGACTATCAACTGAGGTTCACTGAAGAAACGAAACAAATATATAGGTGTGGAAAATGTCAGTACAAGGAAGTTATCAACTCTACAGTTGGGAAGACAGATAGCTCAATTCCCTCTCCGATAATGCGATGGAAGGACTTTTGACGTATGTGGTGCCATGGGTGTAAATGTGGAAGGCCTTCATTAACTCGTGTGCTACCTTATCGTGGTAGCGGAGAAGAATGCGCGTTTTTTTTTTGTAGTTTAGGTCACATTTGCACTTCTTGCATCAAAAAGGGGACTGGGTCCTCTTTTGCTTTCCGTTAATCATAATCTTTTTTATGTATGCATTAGCCGAAGAATTGACGCTTTTGAATTGTGGTGCTGGCGGACACTCTTGAGAGTTCCCTGGACAGCCAGAAGATCAAATCAGTCGATATTGTCGACCGTAAACCCTGACTGCTCATTGGAGGGTCAAATTCTAAAGTTAAAGCTCAGCTACTTTGGTCATCTGATGAGAAGAGAGGAGTCGCTGGAGAAAGATTTGATGTTGGGAAAGGTTGAGGGTCGCCGGAGAAGGGGTAGGCAGCGAACGCGATGGTTAGATGGCATCCTCGAGGCACTGCAGATGAAGTTATGTGACGTTAGGAAGATAGTGAGAGACCGGAAAGCGTGGCGTGATATGGTCCATAGGGTCACGAAGAGTCGGACACGACTGAACGACTGAACTGAACTGAACTAGCAATTCCTGCGGTGGACGGCTGTGTGTGATAGTTTATTCCTTTGCCTTGTGTTTTCATGTTCCATAAAAAGTTTATTTACACGCTTTCCGGTCTTTCCGATGTACATCGCACTGCATGAGAGGGGATCTGATAAACCATCCTAGTTCACAGGAAATGAAAGGCGATATGTGACGCACATGACGAGGCTGCCTCTTTCCGCCTTGTCTCTGCATGACCTCAGTTGATATTCAGCGCTTGTTTGTGTGCAACCTTTGTTTTTTGTCCCGTTCGCGTGCGCTGTGATCAAATGATTCTGCACCAACTCGCCAAAATTTTCACTTTACTTCAACATATATATTCCCACGCACCCATGACTAGAAATAAAAATATTTGGTTTGTATTTTTCTCAAATGACGAACCTGAGAAGTCCAACAAAAAACAAATCCTCCACGTGAGCCGTGCGAACAATTCAACCTCCCTACGCCATCGCACAGCTGCTACGCGTGGCATCGTCATTTGTCCCCCTCGGAGCCGTCAAGCCATCATTTACTTTGGGAAAAGAGCGGAGATCGCCTTGAGGAGGAAACACGACAAAAAAAAAAAAAAAAAAAACATATCTGCACAAAAGCGGGCGAGCAAACAATGCAAAAAAAGAATAAAAAGAAAGCGCCGGTTTTCCTTGGCCAGCTTCTCTCGTTGGGCCGTCCTTCAAGCTTCCAAGCACAGCTAGTCCCTTCTTCCGTCGCACACTCTCGCTTTCTGTTTTATTCGCCGTGATTGTTGTCGCGTGGAGCATACACCGAGACACTTCTCATTTCAAATCATGCTTTGCCTGGGCGTCAAAAACGACTGATTATGAAACTTCAGAATTTCATCATTAACGACTCCTTCCCTTCATTGCGCAAGTGAAAAAGTACTGACAGATTTTTAACAAAAGAGATCGTTACATGAGATAGAATGAATCTAATTTTGATGCCTTCTGAATGCACGAAGGAAATAAAACTGAAGTGTGACACAGGAGGAAAATTCAATCTAATTTATCACGTAGCTAGCTAGAGAGAGAAATTATTTAATGAAACGGGCGGAGAATTCATCCGGCGTTTGAAACCCGTTGACTTGCTACTCAGCACAGGGAATAAAATTGACAGAGAGAAAAAAAAAAGAGATTTAGGGAATGAATAAGAAATAATGAGAAAATTAGGCAGTCACTGAATGTAGAACTAGATCCGTTAAAGTGATATATTAGAAAATAATTAGAGGCTATTTATTTATTCATTCATTGATATTGCCACACCGGATAGATGGATGGATGGATGGATGGAATATAGGAGCGTCCCCTTTGAAACGGGGTGGTAGCAGTAGCTATCATGCTCATTATTCTCCCTATATCTTAATTATTGATTTAGAATGGTTAACTAAACCACCATCTTATTTATTAAATTTTGTTCCTACATTACTAACGTTATGTCACTTCTCTGCTTTTAAGCCACCAATCTTCCAGTCGTTTTTTGCTAGTTTCCACTGCCGGTTTATTCACCCGCCGGTTTATTCACACCGCTGACCATCTTCTGGCGCCATCAAGTGGCCGAATGTCTTGGCACGTGGCTAAGCGTCATCCTCGTCTCTCTCGAGTTTCGCTTGATTAAAAAGGGCCAGCTCGGTTGTTGTGCTGCTTGCTAAGTGTGTTGGTGACAATATTGTCAGCCTTAAGGCCGTTACAGGGTGAATACAAATACATGTAATTAAGGAACACACAGCCAAAAGTACAACCTTTCTAGAAAACTGAATCCCAAAATGACAAAATAATCTCGCTCTGCAGATACAGAACTTTAGTACAACACTGGCGGACAAATCATTCACTAAATAATTCGACCTGCAAGTCACCAAATTCACAATAAGGGAACAATATGAAGAACTAAATGTGAGAGGGGTATCATTTCATGTATGTGACTGTATAAGCAATTTTCAAATTGAAGCATATTGTCTGTTTGCGGAAAGGCCTGAGACAGGGAATTCCATTATGTTATTATTCTGGGGAAAAAAGAATATTTAAAACAGTTAACACGGGCATTCATAGGTGTGACCTGATAGCTGTGAGAGCTTCGTACAGGACGACAGGAACGCTGTTGCAAATAGGGGCTTGTGTTTATGTTGAAGTGATTATTACACAACAGATAAAGAAATTTTAGCCTGGCGATCTTTCGTCGTTTAGATAGAGGAGAAAGTTGTAATTCATTTATCATGTCAGTCACAGAATGAACCTGGCCGCCCTTCTTTGAACCTTTTCAATCTTATCAATTTGTTTTGACTGATAGAGATCCCATATGACGCTCGTGTATTCCAGTGTCGGACATACCAGCGCGAAATAAGCAGTCAGTTTTGCTTTTGTGGAAGCAAGGGTGTGTAAGCGTCTCCCCATCGGTGGCATAAATGGTTCTTTGGCTTGGTGCACATATCACTTCTAGGCTTCCGCCTTGGCCACGAAGGGGTAGCAATTAGCGCCGTAAAAACGTAGTGTGCCGGGGGACCGTCTTTGTATTGATGAATGTAACCAGGACTGATTTAGTTCTTCCCAGCTGACGGGCGTCCGTGATGGTGAATGATTGGCTTCGGTTGAACATCTGCAGTTCCTGGAAAACGTCTTCTGGTGTTTGGTCGTATATGGTGTTGTATATTATGCCTCTGATGGCGGTGTCAGGTTGGGCGATGTATGCCTTCATCGGGTATTGTTTATCCGCAACTTGAAGGGATGCAAGTTGGACGTAGCGTTTTGCTTTGTCTTCGGAGGGAGTACTTATGGTGAAAGAGTTGTTTCTGGGATTGATTCGGATGACGTCTTGTTGACGGACTGCTTCCATTGGGTGTTTCAGAGTAGTACTCACTAGGAATAAGATGTATCCTCCGTTATGCTTGCTGAGGTTAAGGCCTCCATTAGGGCGGTAGATAATCTTCAAATCATCAGCTGGTAGCTTAGGTAACGGGGCTTGATGCTTCATAGTGGTGGATGAAGACTTGCCTTGGTGTAGTTGTGCCTGTGTGGCCTGGCCGGCCGGTGGCGGAGGTGGCGAAAGCGTGCTGGGCTGTTTGGACGCGAGTGCCTTCGGGTGATTCAGCGTTCGGGCTTCAATAGCCCTAATCCATTTCGGATCGGTGTCGAGTACCTCAGGAGTGATCGCTTCCCCGTCGGCTTGATGGGCGATGCTGCTGTGGGCACGTCCACGTACCAGGAGGGGTCCCGGTGCACGAGGGAGCCAGGCACAGCCGCGCCTGGGATCGGCGAAATCGCTAGGCCTAAACTAGGCCTAGCGGGCGGAAACCGTTTGCAGCACTTCAGTTCATAGGGAGTTGATTAGATCGCATAAATCAATCGAAAAAGTAAGGAGTCGATGCAAACGCGTCCGCTCATTACGCGGGCCGGTGAGCCTCCCCTCGGGGGCGACCTCTTGAGCTCGCGTGACGAGGAGTGGTGGTGGTGAAAACGTTTATTGTATATTTGGCGGTTGGTTTGACGTGCAGCCTTATGGGCCTCAGCCTTACAATACTGGGGGGAAACCCTAGTCAGAGACCCCATTGGCGGTTGCCGCCACCCGCGCACGCTGCGTTAAGGCCCTTTGGGTCTGTAGGTCGCAGCAGCCGAGCAGGGTCGACTCCCAGTCCTCCCGGGAAGGGTTAGGGATGGGGGGAAAGGATGGGTATCATTGACAGGCCAATACCATGTGGTAGGTGTCAGCCACCTCCCCACAGTACTGGCACTGGCCAGTGAATTGGGAGTCAAAATGTTTAAGTACTGCCGGGCACAGCATCGTGTTAGTGAAGAGGCGCAGGACAGCCTCTTCGCTTTTCCTAACCCTTTGCAGGGGTTAGGGTATTTGCGATGAGAGTTTTGATAAAAACTTACAATATCTTTGAATGTGTAGGCCGGATTGGAATCGATGTCCTCAGCCGATTCGAGTCCCGAGGAAACTGCCCGGAGAGAAAGTGCGCGGGCGGCTGCGTCAGCTGCCTCGTTCCCTGCAAGGCCCTGTTGGCTAGGATCCCAGACGAGATATCGGCACGTGGGGTCCGTGTCCCGACTGCAATTTTGATATATTCTATAGGCTAAGGCGGTGGTCCACCTTTGGGCGACGTTCCGACAAGCCCCTTGTGAGTCGGTGATGATATATTTAGAAGTGTGGTCTGAGGCGGCGAGTGCAATGGCTACCTCTTCAGCGTGTGTTATAGATTCGGCCTTGAATGTAAGTTCATCGACTGTGTTCCCCTTGTGAACGACTGCGGCCGTATACCAGCCCCCCGGATGGGGGCCCGACGTATCCAAGTAGAACACACCTGATTTGTTGCCATAATGGCGAGCCAAGGCTTCCGCCCGCGCCTGGCGCCGCCCATTATGGTCTTCTCGTGACATGTTGGCAGGGAGAGGCCGCACTCTGAGGGCGCGTCTCCAGAGAACATTAAACATAAACATTTCACATAGTTAAAAATAAACAGTTCATAGAGTTCCTGTGTGAACTGTCTATGTTTAATGTTCAGCCGGGCAAGAAGGCGGTGACCCGACACTGTCTGTGTGAGACGGGTATATCCTCTGACGAAGGCCAGTTGCGTAGGTTTTCTTGGGCTGGCCAACAGCTTGTTCTATTCCTCCGCTGAGGGAGCTTGCCAGAGTGTCTTTGGAGGGGGATTACTGGCGCATTCCCATAGTATATGGTCTTGAGTGGCCTGCGTCCCGTCAACGCAGTGCCGGAATGCAGGGTTGTATTCTCCATTCGTAATTAAAGATATTGGTAGGGGCTAAGAACTGCCTTTGTTGTAGGCGTCTAAGTGTCGTGGCTGCACGTACCCCGCACCTCACCCCGGTTCAAATCGGGGTGAGGTGCGGGGTACGTGCATCTTAGCTCGCGATAAAAGTTTGTTACCTCCGCGTTCGTTCCCGATAGATCTCCCGTCTCCCGGTTGGTTAAGCCTCGGACTAGACGGTCGACCCCTTCGTTTCCGGAGTTACCCGCGGGAGCCGGAACCAATACGAGATTGATGTTTTGATTGAGAGATCGGATGAGCAGAATTCGCGTCGCGAGCGCGCTTAAAGAAATTTTGGCGAAATTTTGAACGGCGCTGTTTGAGTCGCTTAGGTAACTGCCGCTTGCGGTGGGGGCTGGCCTGCCACCGCACTTTTATCTGTTGTAGGCCCTCATTGCACCCGCTACCGTTTCGGTGCTGGACGACGGCTGTTGCGACGCGCGTCTTTTTCTCCCTCTTCTTTTTCTTTCTTCTCTACTTTCTCTCTTCTATCCGCACGAGGCAGCGGAGGTGGCCCAGCTACAGAGCCAGTACCAGGCCAGTGCATTTTCTTTTCCTTCTTCCTACAACCACAACAACAACGGTCGGGATTGAACCCGGGTACTCTGACACAGTAGTCGGGCATCTTAATCACTGCACCACCATGGCGGGGCCTGTCTCTCCGTGTACTGGGAAAGGAAGGCGCAGTATACTGTTGGGTGGACTCCGCGGAGTCGTGGATACCTATACCTAATTAGATCAAGGTCACATGAAGGTCAAATTTAGTGCCACGCAAAGGCCGGCTCTACCTAGCATAGTGAAGCTTTCGTTTAAAAAACTGTTCATCTTCAGGGGCTACTGACATGTCCAAAGTAGGACTGATGGGGAAACTTTGTTGACTATAGGCACGAACATTCAGTCTGAATGAGGGCAGCCTCAATTGGGTGTATGTGGGCAGGTGACTGTGGGGCAGCAGGGGCCTGCGTTGCAAACCCCACATTGGTCCCTCCGGAGTTTACATGGGTAGCCACACCGGACTAACAGGGGCCGCCCTTCAGAGCTCACTTTATGCTACATGCGCGACGCCACACACGACCACAAGTGATTCACGTCGTCGTCATCATCATCGTCATCAACACAGGAAGTGTAATACAGCGTAATTTCATACAAGCGAACACGTATTACAGGGGTGCAGCAAACATAGCATTAAATTTTCATAAAACAACTTCTTTGTCCAACTTACCCCATTCATTTATTGTTTTTCGAAAAAAAAAAAATGACATTTTTAGTAAGTTTATTCTGCATATTATTTCTTTTACTTTGTATCTGTGGTCCCTTCTTGCTGATATGTAGTCTGGCGGCAATATATAGCGGTCAAGGTCGATATCTGTTTTAGAATGAAATAGGTTGTGGAAGAACTCCAGCCCAAGTATGTATCTACGTTTCTATAGGGAAATCTACCCTAACGATTACTGCGCGGTTGACACACTGAAATTCCGGCTGTAATTATTTAAAACAAAACGGACAGGTATGCCTTTAACCTTGCCCAATTTGAAGGTCATTTTTAGTTTAAGGGTTCCATACTATACATGCGCGTGTACTCTAGCGCATATATTAGTTGTGTACAACAAGTTTTTAGTTTTTAAAGGAAAACACTTAAAATTCCTGCGTAGGAAACATAAAGCACGACTTGCTTTCGCAATGATGTAATTAATGTGCCTATGGCAACAAAGATCACTAGTTAAATAAAGACCAAGATATTTGTAATGAGTGGGAGAGACAAAATGTACTATAAACAAAATTAAACGGCAACTTTTTTTTTAGTTAAACACATATATAACACTTTTCCGGATATTAATCGTGATAAATAATAATAAATGGGACCCTAAACAACCATTGGTTAACCTCTCTACGCACTATATGCCTTGCTCATGCATTTCTTCTTTTTATTTTCTACTATAATACCGCCTCTGCAAGCCAATTCCTATCTCTTAACGTTACACTATACCGTATTCCGTGCCATAGCTCTCTGCTTTGTACTCGCGGTTCGTCACAAAACCTTTACGCGAGGACGCCCTCCAATCTCAATGTCAACCAGTGAATTCCTTCGAGCATCGGGTCAATGCTTCTTTCGCCGCTCGAGAAGACGGCGGCGATAATCCTGAGTAAAATGGGGTACACTAAACTTCCGATAGCATATAAAGGCCCTTTTTCAACAAAGCCGTATGAAGGTGCCTGCGTGGAGTAAGGGTAACGTGTCTGAGATGAAAGGGTCCTTGCAGGCTGACAGTGACATCATCATCATCATCATCATCATCATCATCATCATCATCATCATCATCATCATCATCATCATCATCAGCCTGACTATACCCCCCGCAGGGCGAAGGCCTCTCCCATATTTCTCCACTTAGCCCGGTTCTGTGCTAGCTGCATCCACTTGACCCCTGCGAACTTCTTAACCTCATCCGCCCACCTAATTTTCTGCCGCCCCCTGCTACGCTTTCCTTCCCTTGGAATCCAGTTTGTTACCCTAAGCGACCGTCGGTTATCCTCTCGTCGCACTACATGTCCTGCCCATGTCCATTTCTTCTTCTTAATTTCCATTAGAATGTCGGTAACCTGAGTTATTTCTCTGAGCCACTCTGCACGCTTCCTATCTCTTAATCTTGCCCCTACCATTTTTCGTTCCATAGCCCTCTGGGTTGTCCTCAACTTAAGTAGAACTCTCTTGGTTAGCCTCCACGTTTGAGCCCCAGGTGAGTACAGGTAAGATGCAACTGTTGTATACTTTCCTCTTGAGCGATACCGGTAAGCTGCTAGTCATAATCTGCGAGTGCTTGCCGAATGCGCTCCATCCCAATCTTATTCTTCTTGTTATTTCCTTTTCATGGTCCGGATCAGCGGTTACTACCTGTCCTAGTAGACTTATTCGCCTACTACTTCCAGTACTTCGCTACCTAATGTAAACTGCTGTTCCTTCCCGAGGCTGTTAAACATTACCTTAGTCTTCTGCATATTGATTTTCAAGCCTACCTTTCTACTTTTCCTGTCTAGCTCATCAATCATTATTTGTAGTTCATCTCCCGAGTTGCTTAGCAAGGCAATGTCATCAGCAAATCGCAGATTACTGAGGTATTCTCCATCTACCCTTATCCCTAACTGCTCCCATTCCAAGTCTCTGAATACTTCCTCTAAGCAAGCTATATAAGTAGAGACGCCTGATTCCGCAGCTACTGGCAAGCGTATACCCTCAGCTAGGCAACCCACGTCCAGTCAGTGCACGGCCATGTCGGCTGCCAGCCATTCCCGTGATTTTTGGCTCCTGACGCCGACAACACCCACGTCAGATGTCTTGGTGAAGGGGGCGGTTAACACTGTCGCGCCAAAATTAAGTGCACCGGCTCGCGCTGAGATCGGACTTCCTTGGAAGCCGCCGCTAACGGCTCTCTGCGTCAGCATGTCGGTTCACTAACGTGACAGCATGTCTCTGAAGAACAGATGACATCACGACAATAATTACAAGGATGATAAATGGCCTCTGACGTTATACGCGGGTGCGTACGCACTGGCCATAGTACAAATATCTCTTTGTTGACAAGCATGTGCCCTGTAGGTCAGGGCAAATGTGCGCAATCATCTGCAAAGAACGTTTTGCAGACGATTGAATCCTAATTTCCTTACAGGTTTAAAACGTGTCAAGAAAGCCCTGATGAAGCCCTCGACCCAACGATACAGAGAACAGAGCCATTAACTTGAGTGCTCTGCTTTATGTTGACGTGATGTGCAGGCAATATAAAAAAATCGGATAATAAGAAAATTGACGGAGTCTGAAACCTTTAAGAATAGCATACTTTCACGAACCAGCCCGCTTCTCGACTAAGTAGAACAAATAAAGGCGGCGCCTGTTTAGTACAGCTAAAAAAGTCATGGTTTTCCTCATTTGAAAAATCAAAAACATGAAACATGTAGATTACAATGGTGTGACAAAATCTACAATGAGACTGCAAGAAAGGCGTAGCGGAGCATGTGCTCCCATTGAGAGGGGCACACGAAGGGGACGAATATTCTGCGGATTACCAGCAGCTTCTTTATCGCACAACGCTAGACTTGGAGGACGTAGGCAAGGTTTTAAAATGAAGTTACAGACTTATGCCCTAGAAACGCACATTTCCCGGCCCAATAAATCCAGTGTTTGTCATTTTATTGACATTAGTTGTGAATTCTGGTAGGCTTTAATGTTCCGGGTCTGATACACAGGAATTCGTAGGTGCCAAGTATCTCACCAGTACAAGCTAATGCCGCCAAAGCTGACTTCACGCCATACCCCGACGACCCAACGTAAAATCAATGGTTGCATCAAAATTACGAGCAGCATCAGATACACCACAGTGGGAGCGGCGGAACCGCGCAGTGACACTGTCGCTTACTTTGCCTTGCCCAAAATGCCGCAGATCGTCAGCCCAACCTTAACTAACGAATTTCAAGTCTTGCCACCATAATAAAGGTTTGAAGCGGGCGGCATCATAATGACCATCCAATGGAGTCTTAAAGAAGGAACGCCAGCGGCTTCTAAGAGGGAGCATATAAATATTTCACCGCTTCAAGACATCATCAGCGGGAGCGGCAGCATCGCGCTGACCAAGTTGCTTCAATGCGTATCACTTGCCTTGCAGATGATACCGTTGATCGTGAGCTCTGCTTTGTCAGGAACAACTTCGTCTTGCCGGTATCATTGTTTGAAACCGGTAAGGTTCTAGTGGCCATCCCAGGGAATTTTATAAACATAGGAAAATCAGCGGCCGGTGGTAGCGATTACAGTATTTAATATATTCTTCTAACCTGTATCGTTAGCACTGAGTTTGACGTGAGAATTTTGTAGCTTTTTATAAGATGTTGCTTAATCAAGGCTTCAGTTTGATAATAATAGCATAAATTACAGGCGAGCTTATGTTCTTCTATCGCCAGGAAGGCGTTCACAAAGTAAAAAAAAAAAAAAGAACAAAAGTAATATGACGAACGTACTGGATTACAGATTTCCCGAAAATTGAGCATAACTTCAGCTTGACCTATGACTTAGCGTCTAACAGCGGAGGCTTGTATTGACCGCAATTCTACAGGCTTCTACATCGGCTGTAAGAGAAAGGCACCAATCTCTCATATTGGCGACCTAAACCTTCTTCAGGACGATATAGAAACGCTTATATAAAATCAATAAGAAAACAACAAAACGCGTTCAGGTACATTGGATACAAGAAGACGGTAATAACATAAATCATAAAAAAAGAAAACAGATACGTTTACACACCAAGCCCCTAACACGAGTGCCTCACCCACAAGCCTGCCATTTGATCCTCGCTCCGCTTTCCCAATCTTGGTACCTGTTGTAAGGAAAAGTGCACATGCCATTATTCTCCCGTGCACTTACCCCCTCCCTGATAACCTAACGAGAATGGAGGAGGTGTCCTTTACAAGGATTAGGGCTGGAGCGGCCCTTACTGCGTCGGTGACGTGCCGATGGGTCTAGCTCTGAAGAGGATGCAGTGCCGAGCACATGACCCAAGTGTCCAAGGCCAGCTACCGAGGTGGATCTTCGCCACCTTTTATGCACATCCTCAGAAATGCAGCCGTCAAGAATAAGACGACTACAAGAAGTTGGACTGTCGGCTACAAAGGAGGAACATTTACACTTAGGGCTATTGGACGATATTAAGAGTCGGAGCTCTCTCCGGTTGCTTGAAGAAAACAACCTGCATGACTTCCTTTAATTTAAAAGACAGCCTCATTATATACTACATGGCAAGCCTTCGAATAAAAACAAAACAAAAATTCGCCCTGTTGAGACGCGCATCTTTCTCTCCCTCTTTTTTTTTTTTTTTATGCCGTCTCTATTTTCCTTCCTTTAAGTTAAAAGACAGCCTCATTCTACACTACATGGCAAGCCTTCGAATAAAAAACAAAACAAAAATTCGCCCTATTGAGACGCGCATCTTTCTCTCCCTCTTTTTCTTTTATGTCGTCTCTATTTTCTCTTCTGTCTGCACGAGGCAGCGGAGGAGGCTCAACTACAGAGCCAATAGCAGGCCGTCCATTTTCTTTCCTTCTTCCTGCAGTCTCAACAACAACAAAATCAACTCTACATGGGAAAAATGTCATACTGTCGGCCTAAAATTGTTTCAGACAGACAAGGGAATAAATAAATAATGACACCACACCGTACAATTAAAACACATCAGGGCGTCAATACGGTGAATAGTCACGAACAGCAAATGACAAAATATGGAGACAGATCCAGACGTTACTAATTAGGCATTTCGAAACTTTTAGTTTTGAAATATTATTTGAAATAACTTCCACTCCACGATAATTTGCCGGAAGTAGGAATACATATATTGGTTTGTTTGAGAGAAGCAGGGCGCCAAGATGTAATTATTATGACGTTTTTTCAACTTGCTGACTGTGTGACGTAAGCGTCTGGGGCGGCCCCCAATTTTCCGTAAGAAGTGAAAGGAGAAAGATGAATCGTGAAATTTGGTTCTTATTAGCAGGGGTTGCATTTGACAGGCTATCATTATAGCGCAGATGGAGAGTCAGTATCTCGGTATTTGTTGTATGTAAAACAACCTGCACTGCTCTGTACTTTTTCCAGTTTTGAAATGTCTTTCCTGGTGCGCAAATCCAAGACGATACCTGCGTATTCGAGTTTCGGGCTAGTGAATGACGTATAAGCATATTTCTTAGATTTCTGATGTATAATCAGATTGAAGGACTATATTTTGTTTAGCATATGATGTGAAATACTTGATGTGATCAGTCTATCTAAGCTGAGAGTTAAGTATAATAGCCAGATATTCGTGAATTGTAAATGCAGAAATAGGATTTCTATTAAGCATCAGGTTTTGTTTTCTTGTTATGCGCATCTAAATACTTTTTTCACATTAATCACCATTCCCAAATTTTCACATCAGTTGATACCCATTTTACGCCAGTTATAGTCAGTATTTAACAAGGATTGATCAACGGGTGAGTGAATCGGGGTATAAAGCATGCGGCCATCCGCGACCGCATGACAGATATTATATCATTAACATAACTAAGAACAGTAAGCAGCCAAGTACACTTCATTGAAGAGCGCCTGAGGTGACAGCAAGATCTGGCTAACAGGCGCCATCTATCTCCCCAAATTGCGTATGGTTTTTCAAATAGGCCTATTTCCAGTGAATTAGGGTGCATGCTTGAAAAGTAATTTTTTGTACAGAACCCTTCAAGATGCTTTTATTAAAATTGAGAGAGACTGAGCCTACTTGATCTGAGTTATCGAAAGTGGTGCTAAAAGTACAATAGCTGTAACTAATTCTGGGATAGCAAAAAATCCTTTTCTGAAACCACGTTGGCAGGTGATTAAAGCTGCGTTCGTGTCAATATCTGAAAAATGTGATTAGGAATAATATGCTCAAGCACCCTATATTAAGCGGATGTAAGGAAAATGGGACGATAGTTCCTCACACACAATCCGTCTCTTTTCTAAGAAGAGAAAAAGTTTGGCTGCAAGCCTGTCGGGAGGCAGCGGAAAATATAGGAATGACATAAGAAAAATTCTGGCCAAGACATGTGCTGGATATGCATAGCGGCGGAAGAATGTCTTTGGGACATTTTCAGGGCTAGCAGATTATCTGAGGTTAATTTTAGCAACATTTGAATCAAACCATCATAGGACGCAAGTCCACTAAAACGTCTTTCTGGGCAATTTGGCGCATGTTATACACCAAAATATTATAGCCCAAGAAAAAGACAGCCACACACAGACTACACACAACACGAGCGCTTGTGTTGTCCGTCGTCCCCCTGTTTGTGTGTGGATGACTTTTTCTCGAGCTATAACGTTTTAGTGCGCAATACGACCTAATGATTTCATTATCCGCCGATAAAGTACTCATGATCACCATAATTAGAAAACACGGAATGAAAGTAATTGTTAAAATGTTCAGCAATAGTTTCATAAGCGCGGTGGTTTGGCTAGTTGGTTGCTATGCACGATGAAAACATTTGCAGCACAGAAGAGACGCAGACACAAGTGTAAGGAACAAACAAGACAGGAGTAGCACCTGTCCTGTCACCATAAACAGTCTCTTTGCGTTGAGCTAAACTCGAAAAATAGTGCGCGGTAAAGTAGGCCGGAAATCTCGCTTGATAATCATAACTGCGATTCGCACACAAACATTATGAAAGAACAGCTATGTTGTGTCCCGTTCTGTGTGCGAATTGCAATTATGCTGAAGAAGAGCCAACTAGCCCAACTTCAAGCTTTGATGTCACTCGAGCATGCGCACATTTACCGTACGCTATGCTATAAGTGTTTCCTTCTTTCAACTGTACGAGAAACGCTACCGTGAAAACCAGTCGTACGCACCCCTGACTACCGTGCATTTTTGGTCTTCCCTCAGAGCTGGTCCTTGTACGCATTGTTCATACAACTAGGTGTCCCTGTATCATAATGTGGAGGTACGTTTTTACACTGTTACTCGCCACTTCTACAGAGAAGACAATCCTAACGTACTGCACCGATGCGCTGCCGGCCATTATTAATGCGAAAGCAGTACTTCGCTATGTTCGCAGATTTCTGTCCGCAGAATCGTTTCCGCAGCAGTTGTGCGTAATTGAGAAGTGGTAGAGCATAATGGGTGATGTCAATAGATAGACGGTGACGTAATGTTGTTGCCGATAAGTTAATTAGGTAATTACAGGCAAAAATGTAAAAGTTCTTCGCAGCAGTTGTCAGTAACTGAAAAATGGCAGAGGTTAATGAGTGGTGTCCATCGATAGAGGGTGACATAATGTGTCCGAAAAATAATTAGATCAATAAGTTATTTAGGTAATTATTTAGAGGCGAAAATGTTAAAGTAAAGGCGAAAAGGATTTTATTAGCCAATGGCTTGGCGCCACATTTGAATGTATCAGATACTAAAATAGTTAATAAATCAGTCAATTAAGGTGACGTCAAGGATGTGACATCACCGAACCTGAAGTCGAGCTACACAAGGCCATAGAAAGGGATTGGCGCGTAATTTGAAAGTACCAAAGACTAAAGTAGTTAATTAAGGCTGTCAATTAGGGTGACGTCAAGGATGTGACGTCACGCGACCGGAAGTAGAGACGAAAAATGGTACAGGAAAGGATTGGCGCAGAGTTTGAAAGTATCGAAGGCTAAAATAGGTTAACAAGAAGTGAATTAATGTGACGTCAAGGGTGTGACGTCACGCAAGAGGAAGTAGAGCCCAAAAAGGGCATAGGAAGGGATTGGCGCGCAACTTGAAAGTACCAAAGACTAAAATGGGTAAACAAGAAGTGAATTAAGCAACTAGAAGCAACCAGAAGCAGCCAACAGCAGCATCCGTGCTTTCGCATTATTTCAATGCAGTGTCTGAAGTGCTCTTTAATTAATACATTAGACAAGAGGTGACGTCTGAGATGCATCCTTCCACCGTGGAAAAAAAGAGGAAATATGGGTCCGGGTCAGAAAGCGTGGTTTTCGTCTGTGCTCCCATCAGGAGTAATACACACTAAAGGGCTAGTTGGTTCATACTAATTGAACGAGTAAAACTGCGTGAAAAAAGACGGGACGTAAGAAGCACACAGGCACAAACAAGGCGCCTGTGTGTTTCTTACGTCCCGTCTTTTTCGCGCAGTTCTACTCGTTCCCATCAGGAGCCCTTCTGCAAGGTTCGTGAAGATCATTCAGATCATTCAGAACTTACCAATGATGTGAGGCGGCTGCGTCATGGCTACGTCACGACTTGCACGCACTGGATCAGCGGCGGCACCTGCGCGCGAAGACGGCAAATTATTGCCCGCACGGAGGCGCAAACTTCGTTTTCATAAAAACAGCGACGCGGCAGCAATGCGACACTTAATGGGGGAGCGTGAAGTTTCATATCTATTTCTTCATTCATTCTGAATAAAACTGGCATCAAACAACGGCTCAGTAATGTCTTTAACGCTGAAAACACACTGAAAATATTCGTTAAAGGGCTGGACTGTGTCTTTGTCGTCTTATCGGTGTACCATCCACTGTTATTGTTGCAAAAGCAAATTTACGCCAGCCAGATCGGCTCGTCGCGTATGCTCGTATGCCGTAGCCACAAATGGCGGGTGCAACGAAACCGTTGCAGGAGCTGCCAACTTGGGTCTCTCGTCTCACAAGGGACGGATATATCAGAATCAGTCTGCCATGACCCTGGTATTCACGTTACTACTAGAGCCCAATAAGGCACGTTCATACGGCTTGGTTAAAGCGGGGCTTTATATGTGGGCTGATAGCCTATGGTAACGCGTCATACCTCTAAAGGCGGAGCTTAAGTGTCCCTCATAATTAGATGCAATAAACGCCTTTACCAGTACTAACTAAAACGCCAGTGAACTTTGATGCGTTCAGTGGAACGCTGGTTAAACGGAACGCACTCCAACAGATGGCGCCGCCGTCGACGCCGCTGCCGTCGCTGTGTCAAACATGTGCGAGACGGGGGTCGTAGTAACCAGGGTTTATATATCTCCCCAGGCCAGCGTTGAAACTGCGTTGGACGTTCTGGCTACAGCAATGCCTAGCCGAGCTGAAAATGAGTTGGCTTGCGTGACGGGGGACTTTAATAAAGACAAGAACTCCGCCTTCGTCCAAGCTGCAGAAGAGGCGGTTTCTACTCGAGTTGAGCCAGCACCAACCTCAAACACCCACACATTGGGGGAGCAGTTTAGACTTGTTTTTACACAGAGCCTCGGCAGATGCAAAGCACGCCTTCAGCAGAGTGGAAACCAAGTCCCACTACTTCACTGATCATTGCAGCGTAATGATTCGTATAAAGGATAAAAGACCAGTCGTTACCTGAAAACTTTGTCTTGTCTATACAATCTAGCTAAACCAAACGCTTAACCGCAAGGTACAACCCCAAGCGTAGCCATGCAGCTGTTTCTTTCGCAATTCAACTAGGGTTAACCAGAGCTAAACCACACGGCGATTTTTTGTGAAATTCTTTCCTTTTTGTTTAATGTGCTTCCAGGATTTTCAGGATCATTCTTAGGAGCGTTAAGCAGAGAAGTTTTATAACCGTCATCTCTTGTTGTTCAACCTCGTTTCCAACGTATCGTGGGCTAGATTTATTTGAATTCGCTTGTTTCTTCTTTAATTTTTCTGCCTCACGTTTAATGTGGTTTGGTTTGTTTGATTTGTGGGGTCAGCCAAGATACTTTGTTGGGCGAGTTGGTACTTATTCATTATTAATATAAACAGCGCGAACACGAAGACAAGGGGCAAGAAACAAGAAAGCCACAGTACAAGCGCTGACTCACAGCGCTTGTACTGTGGCTTTCTTGTTTCTTGTTCCTTGTCTTCGTGTTCGCGCTGTTTATATTAATAATGAATTGTGGGGTCAGGTGGCATGTAATCTAGACTGTACACCTAAGGGCTTTCTTACTAGGTTACATTTGTCATGCATGCAGTAGAGCAGTAGAGGTATATATTTTTCAACGCTTTCAGAGGGAATATACAATGGTGTTGTTAAAATGAACAAGGTGGTTTTCTATGCAAACCATAATACAAACATTATAAGCATGAGGGTAATCTTTGTAACGAAGCGCTGAGGAATAGTTCCACGTAGTCTGCACAGGTGGAACGGTAATGATCACCATGCCGTGATCTGACAGTGCCTCTTGCACACAAACAAAATATTTTGAAAAATACCAGCGAAGAAAAACTAAATCGATAAGTGAACTGCAAGTGCCTTGTACCCGTGATTTTATGTACCACGTGCATGAGGATATAACGTACCATAATACTGAAGGCAACGCTAATATGTTTGCTGAAGACCCCCCCCCCCCCCCCACACC